>NC_046608.1:14518150-15718150 GCF_011750605.1 Drosophila busckii | reverse complement strand
TCGTATTTCCACAACTAATGTTTATTTTATACGCATTTAAATACCTTTATTTTGTGACAATTGCTCCCTAATATTTATATACTTCGCGTCGAATTTCGAATTTAATTTTTTCGTCTTGCGTGCACAGAGCATCCGACACGTCCGTTCGCTTAGCAATTTCGATCACGAAAACAAGCTGCTTCTGCAAAGGCAAAAATATTTCAGAAAAAGAGCCGATAAACATGCGTTCGATCCGTGTTCGAGTTTGACTCAAAGGTTCGTCTCAAACATGTGACATACAGATAACGAAATCGAGTTCACTTGAAATCGATAGAAGCGCTGACAGTGTTGCGAACTTGCACATTATTTAACACTCCTTTTGTTTAAATTTACGTTAGCCCTAACATTTACCCTCGGATACAAATAAATTTACAAATTTAACATTATGCTAACAAATATTAATTTTACATATTATATATATTATATTGTATTATAGCTAATTCTGCAATATAAAAAGATATATATAAACTGAAGCGCGCTTATACTTGTTCATATTAAGTTTCAGCACGCCAATTAGCGCGCTTTTGACGCGGTTCCAGCTGCTGCTGCTTAATCTCAGTAAATACGCTATCAAAGTGCTGACTGCTAAATTGACATTTACGCATAGTCTCCGCCAGCAACTCGAACCACTGCAGCTCACTCAAATCGCTGCTGGATAAACGTGGCAGACCCAATATAAAATCCCACAGCTCACGTACGAGCTGTGGCAAGCCGCAGTGATGTACGCACTCCGCATTGCTGCGCAGTTGCGGCAGCAACAAGCAATTAATCTCGCCTGTCACAAATTCTCCGAAGAGCAAGGAGAGCTGCTGCTCCAGACGTTCACGCCAGGCGGGTTGATAGTGCTCACTCAGTGCTCGCGTGCGCACAAACAATAGCTGGGGTAAATTCTTGCCCGCAAGGCCTTGGCTTGGTCGCAGCCGAAGTGCGGCGTGCAATAAACGCAGTTGCTCCATATTTAGACCATCCAAAGCTATGATCACCACATGACAAACGCTTAACAGCTGAAAAATGGTGTTTAGACTATGCTGATTCAGCTGCTCCAACGGTGGCGTGTCGAGGAGCACATAACGTTCACGTGTGATGAAGAACTGCAGCGTATCCGTGCGTGGACGTAGCACGCTTTTGCCCTTATCCTTTGTCCTTTGTCGCGTACGGAATATGCATGCGTCCGCCTCGCTGATGAGATGCTCATAGTAGTCATAGTCTTCGCCTTGCTCCGCTGCTGCCAAGAGATTTAATAACGTAGACTTGCCCACACTTTGTGCTCCAAGCACGCCTATAACTCTAAAATCCGTATTTGATTTATGGAACATTTTCTTTGCATTCGCATTGAAGACACCATTGGACAGCAGCAGCGATGTGGCACGTGTCATGTGCAGCGGCACATCCTTATCCTTATCCTGCTCCTTGTCCTTCTCTTTATCCTTCTCTTTGGGCAATGTTGTGGCATCACTGCGATTTATAATTATAGTTTTAATGGCTGTGGGCGGCTCAGTGCTTTCCTGCTCTTTTTTTAAAAGGATCTTTGGCTGCACTGTGGCACTGCTCACTGCACGTGGCGTGTCTTCGCGCTTTGCTATCGTCACTGGCGCAGACGGCGAAGCCACGCGTCGTGCTTCATCCTGGAAAATTAAAATGTTATTTGTTTATTAACTTTAGTCCCTGCCTGTTGTATACATACGCGTTTCTTGTTGTTGTTATTGCGGTAGCGTCTGCGGTTTTGATTCTCCGACATGGGCAGTCTGTTCTTTCATTAAATTATAATATTATGTTGTTTTTATCTCACTCTCTTACGAAGAAAAAAACGTATCAACAAATAATCCACCAGCAAAATCCAAAAGACAATTTTTGTAGCGCTTAACAGCTGTTATGTTAATTAACAGCAACAGCATGAGCAGTACCTAAATGTGGTATCGATTGTTAGACAGGTACTGTTAAGTAAGTGCTTAGACCGTACTGTTTAGACAGCGCTGCTGTTAATTCTTTATTTGTTTTTGTTGTTCTCGGTGTTCTTTATTTTTCTAAATTTATTTCACATGCCAATTGTCGTAATTACTGGACTGCCGGCAAGTGGCAAAACAACACGTGCAGAACAGCTGCGTGATTATATCCAAAGCAAAGGCATAAAGGTGCATCTCATAAGCGAGAATGAAACAGTGCCCAAAGCGTTATACGAGAAGAATGCCTGCTTTGAGGATTCGCAAAAGGAGAAAGTTGTGCGTGGTGATCTGAAATCGGAGGCATCGCGTCATCTTAACCAGGAAGATCTGGTCATACTCGATGCCGGCAACTACATTAAAGGTACGCATTAACTGTTCAACTAGATAAACTTAATTAACATTACTTGTTGTAGGATTTCGCTATGAGCTGTTCTGCCAGACAAAATCAGCACGCACCACACAATGCACACTCTTCTGTTGCATATCACAGGAGAAGGCCTGGGAATTTAACATAAAACGCAGCGGCAGTGATCTGTTGGGGGAGCAAACCAAGCCCAACAACTCACATGTGCCTTATAGCCGTGAGGTATTTGATTCACTCTGCATGCGCTACGAAGAACCGCAAAGCAATAATCGCTGGGACAGTCCTTTGGTCGTGGCGCTACCCGAGGACAACTTGAATATGGAAGACATCTACATGGCGCTGTATGAAACCAAATCCTTGGTACCAAATCTGAGCACACAAAATGTAAGCACTCCAACTTGAGCTTGAAATTGCAATTGTATTAACCTAATTGTTGCTTGTAGCCACCATTGGGTGCCACAAACTATCTGTTTGAGTTCGATAATGTGATGCAGGATATTATCAGCGAAATACTGGGCGCTGTGAAAATTGGTGCCTTTGGACAGTTGCGCATTAAGGGCAGCAGTACAACCGTTAAGGTCACCACCTCCATGACGCCCATGCTACTCAATAGACTAAGACAGAAATTTATAAGAAGCACGTGTAGACCAAGTCAGACTACACAAACACCACTGCCTCAAGTGCCTCAGCTTTTTGTACAGTTCATTAATGCAAATATGACGGGTTGTTAGCTTAAAAATCAAACTACATACATTTGAAAATGTAATCATAAAACTTAGTACAATACATGCCGTTATTATAAATAAACTAGCTACTGCAAAAATGCTTCCAAGCACTTAACATTTCTGTTAACAGCAACTAAAATTCAATTTTGAACTTACTGTTGTTTGTGGCAGCAACATAATGCTTTTTTTAAGCTATGAAAATTGTATTAATTAACAGTGAACTGTCTTACTTACCAGTTGAAGGTGCAGTGCACCAAACAGTGCTGTAAAGTGCTAAAGTAATTCAAATTTGAATTTGAAAATAACCGCCGCGAACTGTGGGTTAGCCATTCAAAATGTTTACTTTGTTTTGCAGTCAAAATTGTAATAAAGTCTATATATGTATTTATTACTATTGCTATGGTTTATGCTATTGCTTTGCCAGTATTTGTGTCAAATGCTTGCTGTTTTTAGCGCTGTTTGAATTTCCTATTAAAACAAGTCAAATGTGTCGTCTTCAACCTCCACCAGGCCAAAGTCATTGGTGCTGCCAAACATCCACCAATGCCGTAAAATGTTGCGTATCAGCAAGAAACGCGTTGTCACAAATTCGAAAAAGTGAAAGAATAGCGCACTGGACGTCAGCAATGCACACGAGGCAACAAATACCTCCTGGACGGTTAGCTGCTCGGTGGAGCCCTGATTCAAATTATCCATGCAATGCAATACCTGTACACAATGAAAGAAACGCAAATAAGCCTGGACTATGATGGCAAGCAGCATGCGCAGCCGTAAATGTTGCAACTGCCCATTGCAACATTCGCTCACCTGCTGCAATATGACATGGGCTAACGGCATTAATGAGGCGCTAAACAGCACATGCTTCACAATCATGCCACAACAGCGCCCGCAGCAAAACGCACGCACCATCTGCTTCAAGCTCGCCCGATCCGAGGTGATATTGAATGGAGCATTGCATATCTCACAGCGATTCTCGCGTCGATGCATTATCCAACGTTTCAAGCACTTTAGATGAATGTGCCCCTACGGAGTTAAATAATGCAGAGTATATAATTTGCTAGTATTTAAAGCTGGGATTGTAGAGCTGACATTTGTATATATATATATATATATATATATATATATACATGTTGCGATTGAATAGAAACTATCACCTGATCAACTCTACATTGTCGGAGACTAACTTACCACGCTACCCTTGCACTTGCAGGGACAAGTGATAAGCTCCATATCGCTGCGATTCCAGCGGCAAATGCGACAGAAATTTCCAAACTCATTTGCCGAATGGATGCTCTCCTGCGACGCATGACCTGGCAATGCCAATGGCAGTCGAAAACTGGCGGGCAGCTCGCTCTCATCAGCTGTTTCCACATGCGTGCTGCTGCAGTTGGTGTTGTTGCTGTTGTCACTGCTGTTGCTATTGTTGCTGCTGCTGGTGTTTTCCGTTGTCGTTGCTAGTGGATCCACTGGCACAGCTGTTAACAGCGCATTATTGCTGCCTACAACGCTGTTATACAGACGCAGCGCTGTAAACTCGTTTAGCTGCTGCGCTGGTTGTTGCTCCTGCTGCTGCTGTTGCTGTTGTGCCATCTTAAACCGTTGCTGTTAAATGCTGAATGGTTACAGTTATTTGCTGTTGTTATTGTTGTTCGACTTGGTTGGTGGCTGCTTCAAAGGCGCTCCTCTTGGTGTAGGCGCGTTATGTACTTGAATTTTGAGGTACGAAATTTTTACATGTAATTTTGTTTGGACATTTTACACAAAAAAAAAAAACTTTGAACGTTAGACTTTCACAGAATGCCTGAAAAAATGATAGTTCTTAAAGTCTATAAATATGTTTACGACAGACGACAAATACACTTAGCTAGGAACATAATTAGGCTACTATGTTATAGAAAAATATCATACAAACAAATAATAAGACAAACAAATAACACTTTGTACTTTTTGTTAATATTATATAATTATATATATATTTTTTATTTTGATATCGCGTTTTGCTTAACGAGTTAGTTTAATTTTTCGTTTATTCGCTCGCTTATTGTTTTTATATTTTTTATGCTTTTTTTGTGCTTTTATTAATTCTTTAAATACAAATTGTTGCTGTACATATGTACTATGTAACTATATATTTATGTATGTTCTTTTTATGGTTAGTACAATTGCGATTTTCTGTTTAATGACGAAAAAAAATCAACAATTATTGCATAATTTGATCAAGTTCAATAACAAATAAACATAATATGTAATAATAATAGTAAAAAAAATAATAAAAATATTAAAAAAAAAGGGAAACAAACACAAAAAAAATTAATTAGACGCGCCTGCCATTTGTGTGTGCATAAAATACAATAATAAGTTGATAATAAGGATAATAGGAAATGCCAAAAAACAAAAAAAAAAAGGGTAAGCGAAGGAGACCAACAAGCAGTTAGACTTAGAATTTATGACAGTTTGCACAACTGTTATATATATAAAAGTGTTGTTGATTGCTCAAGTGCAGAGGATGGTGTTGTTGTTGTTATTGTTGTTATTCACTGGCAATTGCGAAAACGACGATAGATGCTCTGCACATAGACGAAAACGCATTTCCAGTCTGGTCGACTCATCTCCACCATATCCTCTACATCTAGCAAAGGTGCTATGCCAGCTTTCTCACTAAACCGAAAGAGAGAGAGAGAGTATAAGTTTGTGGTTTGTGTCTGGGCTAAGAGCTTAACAGCGCGCTGTTAAGCTTTGGCTACTTACTCTGCAACACTGAAGGCCAGCTCAAAGTTATGTCGTCTCGTTTGTTTTGTTAGTTTACTGTAGTCAAATGCATCGGGCAAGAAGTGATGGATTAGCGCACAAAAGGCCAAGCCGTCTGACCAGCTAGCGCTAAAGTTGGTTATTTGAACGTTCTGTGAAAAATACATACCATAAACAGAATTAATAACAGTTTCTTTGCATATTTGCAACACATTTTTATTGGCGGGGTTTTAAGCAGCAGCAGCTATAAAGCAATAGTTGGTTGTAGTATCTTTTTATCCAGCTCCCAAACAAAAACAAAAAGCAGCAGCAGTCGAAGCAAAATAACAACAACAACAACAATGATCAGCAATAAAATACTAAGTTATGCGCTTCTTCTTCATCTTCTTTAGCTAAGCTGTAATCAAAGCTGCTTGCGTGCATGTGTGTGTGTGTGTGTGTGTGAGTGTGTGTTTGGCTGTGTGTATGCAGATGATAAATAAGCGTAGCCTACTGCAAGGCGTTTTGTTTTAAATTTTAGTTTGTTTCTTATTTGTTGTACCTTTTGTTTATTGTAGTTTTGCGCTGTTGTTGTTATTCATTGTTGGGCCTAAGCGTTAGATTTGTTAAACATTATTATGCACGCAACGTAAGTAAATGTAAAAAGTTATGAACGGCAATTAAATACAAAAAAATCAATTCAAGTAACAAAAAGAAAATAAAAAGTTATTATTTATTTTTAAGAACAAATAACGGGCTATGGCTAAGTGTTGTAAAATTATCGATAAGTTTGTTGTATTTGAAAATCAAAATTAGCACCTATTTAACTTTTTCAAATTCATTTTCAATTTAATCAATTTTTACTTGTTACCAACACTACTGTTATCGATAATTTTTGTCAACACTACTATGGCTGTGGCTTTGCGTTTTGGCGTTTCTTGTTTGCATTTTATTTTGGAATTTAATTATTTGGTTTGTTGTTTTTTTTTTTTAGGTTTTGGATACCTCATATTCCTGCGTTTTGTGCTGACACCACTGCAGAAGTTGATCCTTGACAGTGGCGGCGCGCGCATTTAATGCCGGATCGGTAAATTTGAATAACGGTTGTGCTGAACCGCCTGGGGTAGTGCTTGTTGTTGGAGATGATCTGAACAAAATGATTCAAGTATGGAGGGGCAGACGTTTTAGCGAAACTCTCACACAAATTATTTGCATTGTATTGTAATTTTTTTTATTTACACACATACATATGTATGCAGTGGAACTGGTGTGTGTGTGAGTGTGTATATATGTGTGTGTGTTTGTTTGTGTGTATTTGTGTTAGCAATAAACAACAACAAAACTTATAGGTAATAGAATAAAAACACAAGTGTGTCAAAAATATAGAGAGAGGAGAGAAAGAGAGAGAGAGAGAGAGAGAGATACAGAACGGTAGAGACACGACAAGTGCGCAAGAGAGTAACAGACAAAAGGCAAAGTGAGTGACAGGACTAGACCAAAAAATAATTGAAATATATCTTTCACTTTTCGCACTACAATTTACTTGGAAACAACCTATGACACTTAAGTTATTAATTGCCGATAACCAACACCAAAGAGAATTTATTTTGCTTTTGATTGTTTTTTTTTTTAAGGTGAAACATTTGGATTGACAATGTGTGTGTTGATATTTGATTCATATATGTGCCCATTACCAAAAGTGTTCGTGTGTGTCTACGCTAGTGATGCTTAAAGAAAATCGATAAGTTTTAATATATTAGCCGTTCGTACTATATTTGTTTTTTTGCTGCTTGAGAAATAATTTTCTTTAAAACATCACTAGCGTTAAGGCAATGCAAACAAATGTTTTAAGTGTTGGTAAACGACTTAAACAGTGTATTTGCATTGCTTGTACAAAATGTAGTGTATGCTATAGTTTTAAACAATTTAAATAATATATATAAATTAAAAAACTTACTTTTGAGCCTGCTGCTGAGCGGCGGCCTTATCGAGCTGCTTAAATTTGGCCAATGGCGAAATATTCTTGCCGCTCATAGTGCGAGTGGTAACTGCAACAAACAATGCATACAATTGTTAATTTATTGTTTATATAGAAAGCATATAGTTTACCTTTTGTTGTGGTTGTGGTAACAACTGAGCCGCCATCCTTGGACTTGCTCTCGGTGCGTTCAGTGGTCGTTGCGCTTTGTTGTTGTCCCTTGTGTGCTGTTTTGTATTGAATAAATGTTTTTAGACGCAATTTTGGTTTTCACAAAAACAAAAAAAAAAAAAGGGAAGAAAAAAGAAGCAATAATTACAACAATTAGTTAAATTTGCATGCACGAAAAGCAATATATAAATTATTATTGAAATCAACACATTTTGTTTTTAAGACAACACATTTAGAGGTTAGAAATTTCTGTTTTGTTTTCTAGTCTAAAGCAGGCAACACATAATTGACACTACGCAAAATCATTTACAGCTGTTTTAAATAAGCACACACAGTGGCAACTCTGGCCAGCAAGTGTTCCATGCCACGCGTTTCACAACACTACGGCAACAACACTTAAGCTTAGTTGAGAGACATTTACAAATAAAAACAGCAAGATAGTAAGAACGAAAAACGAAAAGGTTAAGAATCGACAACTGCTGGACGTTTTTTTTTTTTTTTATTTTGTTGGTGTCTTGTCTGTCGCTGAGTGACGTCACTACTGTACATAGACTTAATGCTACTATGCTACTCACTATATAATGAACAAACAAAAAACATGCACATCAAACATCAGTTAAAAACAAAATAAAATATGGAATAAATTTGGAAAATATAATTTCAACATGCGTTTGTTTTTTTTTTTTTAAAGTAGAGCGTAGTAAGCAAAAAGCCAGCACAGCAATCTGGCCACAAAATAAGGTAAGAAAAAAACAGTGTTGTAAACAGCACTTTTAAAACAATTTATACAAAAAAAAAAAACACAATATACATTGAAATTGTTTTAAAAGTCAAAACACACACTCAATGTAAACGCTATACAAAAATCATGTTTCTATGTCTGTATGTGTACTTGTCTTTTTTGAAATAGGAGGAGGGACAACATGGGCTGCAAATAACTGTTCCATTTACCAATCATTAATTTATTGAGTTCATTTAATTGTCAAAACGCTGTACCAACCAACCAAACAATCCAGCCAACAATAACAATTTAAGATTGTGAATAAAATAATATGGAAATGAAACGATAAACGCAACGGCAGTGGTAACGGTAACGATAACGATAACGGTAGCACAATGGCAAAAGCACTAACTGTACTAAACAGTTCTTTTTTTTTGTTGTGTTGAGAGAGTTTTAGAAATGAGAACTTTTGCAATTATAGAAATACTGTATGATTAAATTTTTCTTTACCAATTTATTTAAATATTATAAGCAGTAGTAAAAAAAACTTTTAGCATTTAATAAATTGACTGAATTTTTTTGGCAAGAAAAAAAGCAGAACTTTTGGGTAAATAGATGAACAATGTAATTCATTTTGTGAAACTAAAAATTGAAAAACTCTCGCAGCACAAAATAAGACTAAAATGGTTTTTTTTTGTGGTTTGGGGGGGAAATAACATACGAACCAAAAGGCAGGCAATAAAAAATGTAAATTTCTAAATTTAACACTAGGCAGTATATAAATGTATGTACAAAAACGAAGAGTAAAGAAATTAAATTTAAGATTTATACAAATGCTGAGGATGCTTTTGAGTTTATGTATGGTATATGCAGTTAGGGCGGGGCGGTGGGCGTTGGCTAGCAATGTGAGTACGTTTGGCAGAACAAGGCAAACAGGACAAAGACGAATAGCGCGAATATACAAAAAAAAAAGAAAAAAAAAACAAAGGGTCTGCATATAAATATACAAATAAATTCTTTTTGTTTGTCACTCACTATAGTTAAGTGTGGTTTGAAATGCTGCAGCTTGTGATGGCTGTTGATTGTTTTTAAGTAAATTTTGGATGGTATTCCTGTTGGTATTTTTTTTTTTGATATGGCAAGGTGGGCAGCGCAGCTTAGACCAAAAAAAAAGAAACTAAAACAAAGACTACATGTGGTCCCTCCTAAACAGTAAGCCTAACTTTAAATAAGAAAAAAAAAGACAACTTTATAACAGTTTAAGCTAAATCAGTACAGTTTGTAAGTGTGTGTGTGTGTGTAGTTGTGTCTGTGTGTGTGTGTGTAACGTTTGTCCAGTTGCGACTCATAAACTGGAATGCACTTGCACTTTTTTTTTTTTGTTATCGTTAAATTAAACACAAACGATAAGTTCGATAGTTCGCTAGTTCGATAAGTATTTAAGCACCCAACATCAGCTGCTCGAATGCGTCCTCCACATTGCTCTCATCCAATAAATTCAAATGCGCTATATGCGGCATCGTTGCACTGCGACTCAGTCCGCCACCCATGTGTCCACCACCTCCAGCTGCGGATGTTGTTGATGCAGTGCAGGCAACAAATTTGTTCTGCGAGCTCTGATGCAGCGAGCTCATCGATTTGCGTGCCGCCGACAATTTCTCGCTGGTCTTGGTGCGATTGATGGCCGACTTGCGCAACATGCTCGTCTGCTCCTCCAGCTGCGCGCCCGTGGGCGACTTCTGGCCCGAAAAGTAGGCAGCCACAGTGCGTTGCTTCTCGCCGAGCGCTGCTTTGTCTATGCCCGCCTCATAGAGCTTGGGCACAGCCAGCGAGTGTCCAGATTTGCTGCGTCGCAGCTCTGTGCCCCCAAAGCTTTGATGTTGCTGCTGCGCGCTTGTTGTGCTTGTTGTTGTTGTTGTTGTTGTTGTTGTTGTCTGCTGCTGTTGCTGACAGATTTGTGTCCATGAATCGCATTTGCTTAGACGATTCAGGCGCATGTTGCTGCTGCTGCTGCTGCTGCTGCCATTGCAATTGGCCTGCTGCTCTGCTTCCTCTTGCTGGCAGCGACGCTGCAGCGAGCTAAACGCATGCACATTATTGAAAACAATATTGCGCGGTATTTGCTCCTCTGGCGTAGGCTCGACAACGGGCTGTGGTGTTGCTGGTGTTTCCACAATGCTTGGCTTGGGCGGCAGTTGCTGCTGCTGTTGCTGTGCTATGTTGCTGCTGCTGCCTTGACTGCTTTGCTTGTTGAGCTGCGGACTTTGATAGGCATTGGGCACATAGTGATGTCGCTGCGGTGGTCCAAACTTCTTTAACAAAGGCGCATTCTCTTTGGGCAGCGAGGATTTAACGATGTCGGGCGTATCTGCTGGCGCTGAGGATTTGTATTGCTGCTGCTGCTGCTGCTCTTGAGCTGTAAAGCTATAAAGCTGACGTGATTCTAAAACATTGCCTAAGCTTTTGCGTCGCAGCTCGCTGTGTTGCTGCTGCTGCTGTTGCTGGCGTTTGATGCTGCTGCTGCTGCTGCTGCTGTTGCCGTTGCTGGTTGTCAGCGTCTGCTGCGACAGCTGTCTGTATTGCAGTGTTGTTGCTGGCGCTGTTGGCATGGGCTCATAATAAGTTTCAGTAAGTGTTTGACTGCGTGTGCTGAGCTTGGGGCGTGGCAAAGGCGTTGGTTGCTGCTGTGGCTTGGGCGTCAATTGTGGCTTAGTGCTGCGATCTACTGGCGGCGCTGCTTGCACATGCATCGGATTGGCTGTCCAGCTTGTCAGCGGTGAGGTAAGCGATAATGTAGAGCTGGCGCTAGATTGCTCCGAGCTGCGACGCAAGCGTGACAGCAACTGTTGCTGTTGCTGTTGCTGCTGTTGCTGCTTGCTCGACTCTAGTTCATCTGCAGAGTCCTCCAAGGGATAGGTTACAACATAAGAGCTTTGAGTTTCACCCAAGTAACTTGACTGTTGCTGCTGCTGCTTGCTGCTGCTGCTGTTGCTGGGTATGTATTGTGGCTGCCGCTGCGCTTCAAAGTTGCTGAGCTGTGGAAATAGCGGCTCCACCAGTGGCGCTTGATACGTGCGTCCATCGGGCGACAGGCAGCTGGGCTTGGTGGGCGTTGTGGGCGTGCTGGCGGCTTGCATTGCTGCTGGCCGCTTGTGGTTGCTGCCATTGCTGCTGTTGCCGCCACCGCCGCTTAGCTGCTGCATTGTATACAGCAGCGATTTGGCTGCACGCGAGTTCTTGCCAAAGACTTCGTCATCACTCAAATGCGCATTGCGTCGATCGGCAACAGTCACGGCCGTTTGACTGCGCGGCTTGCGCATCACTTTGATCTCGGCATGGTACTCATGCATATTGGGATGATCCGAGTCCAAGTCCAAGTCGAGATCATCATCGGTGGGCAGACAGCTAATGGGACTTTCGATGGGGCTGGCGTAATCGAATTTTTGCTGCATTTGTGTTGCTGGCAGCGGCAAATACGTGGGATTGCTGCTGGTAAGCACCAGCGGCGCTGCCAGCGGATTGGTGAGCGGCTCCAGCGCTGCGCTGCTTAAACATGGCTGACTGCGATAATTCTGGCTAAGATTGCTGGGCAAACGACGCGCACTGGGCGCATAGTCGGCATAAGTAAATGAAATGTTGGTGGGCGGCGGCGGCGGTTGCTGCTGCTGCTGCACTGTTGCTGCTGCTGTATAGACTGGCGCTGCTGCTGCTGCTGGCGGCTCCATGGCATTGGGCAGCGAGGGACGCTTCTTTAGCTCACTAAAGCTCAGCGGCTGCACCTTGGCGCGCAGCGAATTGTGTCGCTGCAAATAGTTGTGTTGCTGCTGCTGCTGCTGCAGCTGTTGCTGCTGTTCGGCGATATTGTCGCGCAGCGAGCGTTCCTCAAAGTGATGCGCCTTGCGCTTAAAGTCGCTGTTGTCTACACGTGGCTTGGCCAGCCAGGGCAGCCCAATGGGCGAGCTGCCTGCTGGCGAGGGCGTGTTGCTGTAGCTAGCGCGTGATTGCTGCTGTGGTGGCTGCAATTGCTGCTGCTGCTGCAGCTGCTTGCTTGACGATTTTTGCGCAATGGGCTTGTAAATGGGCGTGCTTTGCTCTATGGGACGAAAGACAGACTGCGGCGCATGTATAAATTGATTAAGCGGTGTTGCTGCTGCTGCTGCTGCTGCTTGAGTTGCTGCTGCTGTTGCTTGAGTTGCTGCCTGCTGCTGCTGACGTTCACGCTCGCGCTGCTGCTGCATGCGCAGCTCCATTTCCTGACGCCGCTGTCGCTCGAGCTGCTCCTGCTGCTGACGCTGTCGCTCAAGCTGTTGCTGTCGCTCAAGTTGCTGCCGCTGCAGCTGCTGCTCGTAGTACTCGCGCTCTAGACGCGCACGCTGCTCACGCTCAAAGCGCGCTTCCTGCTCCAGGCGCAGCTGACGCTCCAGCTCCTGTCGCCGCTGTCGCTCCATTAACGCTTGAGCCTGCGCTGCTTGTTGCTGCTGCTGCAGCTGCAATTGCAACTGTTGCTGCTGCTGCTGCTGCTGTTGCTGGTGCTGCTGATGCTGCGGCGCTTGCGGCGGCTTGCCTTTGGTTACAGTTGCTGCTGCGCCTGTTTCAAACGTGTGCTTGATGTTGCCAAACTTGTGCGTCCAATTGCTGACGGAACGCGCGCCCGCCCAGCCGAGTCCGCCTTGGTGGCTCTGCTTGTTGATGAAGGCAAGAAACTTGTGATCGTTTTCGGTCTTGGGCTCAAAGGGCGGCACTACATGCCGCACACGTTGCTTGACAGTCACCTGAACGGCGCGCTTTAGACCCGTGGACATGTTGCTGCTGCGGCTTTGATCCTCCAGCTCGGAGTCGCTGTCGTTGTCGTTGGCAAACTTGGCTTTCACTTTGGGTATGTCGATGGTGTTGGCGCGTTTCATCAGCTGCTTCTTGCTGCCATTGAAGCGTGCAGTGGGCGTGGCAGGCGTTACTGGCGCCACATAGCTATAATCACCGGATAAGGGCCGACGATTGCTGCTGTTAGGCTTGAGTTGCTGCTGCTGTTGCTGCTGCTGCTGCTGCTGCTGTTGGTTGTTGACAAATTGCTTGGGTCTATACAGCTGCGTGCTGGGCGCGCCTACAATTGCACTCGAGCTGGCATTTTTAATTAGCGGCAAAGGCTGATGTTGCTGCTGCTGCTGCTGTTGTTGCTGCTGCATGAGCAGCTGCTGTTCGTTGCTTTCCAGCAGCAACATGTTCTCCATATAGCGACGCGCATCGGCCAATTCCTCGCGACTTACGCCCACCGTATGCCGATTATTGCGTTGCCGACGCTTAGCAAATCGCTGACGTCCGCTTAGCTCTTGATCCGCCTCGCCATCCGCTGTTGCTGCTGCATCAACAACAACAGTTGCTGCTGCTGCTGCTGCTACTGCTGGCGGCCCATTGAGGCCGCTTTGCAGTCGCGCCACTAGCGCCAGCAGCATTTGACGCTGCTCCCCATCGACGGCCAGCTCTTGACCCAGTTTGAGTGAACACTCCAGTCGACCGAGCACGGTGGTCACCTCGTCCAGCAGACTGCGATGCGCTTCGTTGTTGCTGCCGCTGCTGTTGCTGCGCTGCTGCAGCGTGTCGCGCAGACCGGCGGCCAACAGACGCAAATCTTCGCCGCTTTCCGTGCCAGAGTCTTCTTTAGTTGGCACACTCAATCGTTTCACTTGTGACGTGGCCGCAGTTGTTGTTGCTGCTGCTGCTTTTGATGTTGCTGCTGTTGCTGTTGTTGTTGTGGTTGCAGCTGTTGCTGCCATTGTGCTCTTTGTTGTTGTTGTTGTTGCTGTTTTTGTTTTGCTTGTTGTTTTTGCGTTTGTGTTTTGTGCTGTGCTACTAACTTTGCTACTACTAATTGCTTTGCTACTACTATTTGGCTTGCTACTACTCTTGCTGGCTGCTGCTTTTGTTGTTGTTGCTGCTGCTGCTGCTGCTGTTGCTTTTGTTGTTGCTGCTTTTGTTGTTGTTGCTGCTGCTGCTGCTGCTGTTGGCTGCTGTGGCAGGGACTCACCCTGTTGACCATCCACCTGCTCCTTGCTTATTTCAACTTTGGCCAATTTTTGCTCCAATTTGACCGTTGACTCCTTTTTCTCCTCCTTTTTAGCGGGCGGCGGTGTAGCTGCTACTTTTTTAACTTCCTTCACTGGTGCCTCTTCTTCTTCTTCTTCTTCTTCGTCGCTGTAGTCGGTCACCTCTTCTATAATTTCCTCATATTCACTGGCGCTGCTGCTTTCTTCGTCAGCTTGAGCTGCGGCTTTGGCGCCGCTAGCTTTTAAATTTTTTTGCTCTAAAAAGCGTAGCGAGTAATTTGTGTGTTTTTTTTTTCGTTGTTTACATGATTATTAGGCATTTATGTATTTTATGTGTGCATGATTTAGCAGAGAGAAAGATAAAGACATAAAAATTTATTGTATTTTTCTACTAATTGCATTTCGAACACAACAACGAGTAAAACAACAAAAGTAACGAGAACAGCATTGAACATAAATGTGTAAAATGCGCAACAAGTTTTTGTTTTTGTTTTTGTTTTGTAACCAAAAATGTATAACTTTTATATAGGCGACGAGTGACGAGAGAGCGAACAATTAACAATAACGAGTGAGCCATGAAAGGACACAACGATAACGAGAACACCTTGTATGCAAGTTGATGTAAATTGCATGTTGTATATAGCCGCATGTAACGAGTACTAGTTGCAACGAGTACATATTGAGAACTTGAACAATAGCTGTACCTGGTTCAACTTCGCTAGCCCTAGTTATAGCCTATGCTAATGCGCTGCTTTGCTTATCTACAAGATACAAGATACAAGATACAGTGACCGTTACCAATCAGCAGCTGTATTTTGATAAAGAGCAAGAGAAAGAAGAAGTCAGAGAAAGTTTCATATAGAGAGCCATAGAGAAAAAGAGGGCTGAGCTAATTCAGCTTCGTTTTGATTTCACCTCTTCGATTTTAAAGCTATTAAGCTGATATGCTAAGGATCAGTTTAGTTTTTATTTATTTTTATGGATTAATTTATGCTATGAGTAATGGCTGAAGATTAAGCTTACCCTCGCGTTCCGCCATAAGTTCGCGTAGACGTGCCCGAATTTTGCGACGCTCCTCGTAGGTGGAGGCCTGTTCCAGCTATAGAAAAAAAAACGTTATTAGTAGTAGTTATAAAATTAATTAAAAATCTAAAACAAAATGAGTTACAAAAATATAAACAATGTTTAATTCAACTAAATGTAACGACTCTCTGTATTTATTTAATAATATAAAATATATTAAATATTAAAATATTATGATTTTCTTAAAATTATTTCAAATTCAACAAAACTATTGTTATTATTGTAATCTTTAAAGCTTGTAGAATATTTTTCTAAAAATCTAAATTTATCAATTCAATAATTACTCAAAATTATTTTTAATTTATGTTTGAATATTTTTCTGTTTGCTTACCAATTGCTTGAGTATTTGCTCGTCCCAAATCTCCTCGATGTCACAAGTTGTGCGTGTAACTAGTGCTGAGGAGCTGTTCCTTTTGTTGTTCGAGTTGTTGTTGCTGCTGCTGCTGGTGTTGCCAGTTTTATTGTAGGTATTGGTAATGCGTGTGGTTTTCACCTGCAACAAAGAGAGAAACAATAAAATAAAATATCATCAGCAAGCAAATTTTTGTTTATGAAGCGGAAACAGTTTTGTTTTGTTTTGTCTCTTTCTAGCGCAACACGCTTTCTCTCTCTCTCTCTTTAGCAAACATATGTCAGCTACATTTGGGGCTATTTGTCTAAATAAAACTGATGAACGCATACGCCGGCAACATTAGCCACAAAAAATTGATAGAGAGCAGCAGCGCTTTGGCTCTCTCGCTTGCCTGCGACCCTGATCAACAACGATGATAAGGCAAAAAGAAGAAAATAAATAAAAATAACAACAATTTACGAAAATCGAAAACGAATTAAATACAAACTAAAGCAACTCGTCCTTAGTCATGGCCAGCGCTGACTTCCGGCTGCTTTGATTGTCGCCAATTAGTTTTTGCACACATACTTAAGTCTTTTTATATATATGTATGTGTAGCATAAACAAAGCGCATACCTGACGTATGCGTAATATAGTTAAGCACATTGCGCATACGCCGCTTGCTGCCGCACAATACAAGCCCAAAAATGTCATAGAAAAAGAGCGCTGTAAATTTTTATATAGTATACGTTATGCCAAATATATATTTTTACACTTTACACTGCTTGTGTGCCATATAAAGCAATTAAGAATTTATTTTGGGCTACCTTGACAAATGACGCATCGAGTTGGCAATGAATTGAATATTGACTATGTCGCACTATTACTATTGTAAAATCAAATAAAAATATAATAACAAAGAGCATTGCTGCTATTGTTTGTAACACAAAAATAAAAACAAAGCAGATTGCCAGCTAATTTATTTTAAATATTTTACTAATTTTTGCAGCTAAAGTAAAAATTTATTTTCTATTCATTTTTTTTACCAGATTTTATGGTAATTAAAATATTCAATTTAATTTAGTATACTATTTGAACTAACAAAAAAAAGAGTTGATTCTCAATTAATTTTGTAAACTTTAATCAATAAATATTAGAGTAATTTTTTTTTATTACTGAGGTAATCTAAAAATTTATATTCTACTTCGTTTTTTACCACAAAACGTTATTTGCGATTTGGCTAAGGCTGATATTTGTATTGTGGCATATATCTAAAATTTAATTTATTTAAAATTTTTGAGAAACATTTTTTTTCTAAAATCTTTATATACCAGACCGCAGTGCATTAAAAAAAAACTCGCAATCGAAATTGCATGTTTGAACTGAAAAACGTTTTGATTTAACCCGCAAAAAATAAGCAGAAAATACAATTTAAAATGAAAAACATGCAACTATGTCAGCAGCTGAAATGCCAGGCACATTTTTTCATAAATAATAATAATAAGCATACGCAGCGTTCACCGCAACAAATTGACTTTTTCTCTGTGCAAAAACGAAAATGAAAGCAGAATAATGTGAAAGACGCTAAATTAAAGTCAATAAAGAAAAAAAAAATAAAGAAAATTATGCTCAATTTGCTTGGCATTTTTCATTTACCAAACAAACAAAAAAAAACAGGGAAAATACAAATGGAAATGGAAAAGCAAAAGCCAAAAATAAATGAAAATGTGAAATAATGAAAAATGAAAATTTTTTGTGCTTGTTTTTAACAATTTGACCAAATTTGGTAAGGCAAAAAATTAAAAATTGTTGCTATACAGACAGAGCGAGAGAGTGCAAGAGAGAGAGAGAGAGAGCGAGAGAGCAAGAGACTGGCAGACACGCGTGGCTATTTTTAGTGGACACTAAACTATTTAAAAGAGCGCAGCAGCCAAAAAGAAAAACGAGCGAGAGAGAGAGAGAGAGAGAGAGAGGGAGCGTCATAATTTTGCTGTTGTTTTTATATAATATAAATATAGGGTTTTATAAACAAATTAAAATAAAATAAATGCCTGCATAAGTTGTAAGATAAATTTAATAATTTTGCTTTATACATTATTTTTTGAGCTGTGACGTTTTTAGTTTATTTTTATAACATATTCAATGTTTTGCCTTTGTGACTATTGTTGTTGTATATTGTTCTAATTAATTGTATAGGCTTGCCAAGTTATTTGGCGCAATTCCGCCAAAGCGTAACATGAGGGGTGAGCTGGGGGGAGGGTTGAGAGGAGCAACATGAAACAAATGCAACCAAGCATGGAAATCAAAAATGTAAATTGCAGTCAAAACAATTATAAAAAAGAAATGTTAAGCGTGTAGAGCGAGGGGGGCAGGGAGGGGAGGTGTAGCGAGTTGCTGTCTGTGCAGCTAAGCAAAGCGAATTGCAGTCGATAGCAATTGTTGCTGTTGCTGTTGCTGTTGCTGACTTGCTTAACAAATTGAACAACATGGCTAAAAACATAGAGATACACACACATGAACAAATTGCATTGGCTTTGACTTTGTCGCTAGCAGCAGCAGCAGCAGCAGCAGCAGCAACCATTGCTGTTGTTCTTTGTTGCTGTGGCTGCTGCTTACACTTAAATTTAACTCGCATAATTTTAAAGCACCTTTTACTAAGGCCAAGTCCAGCCACAATAAATATTAAGGCCACCACAATAAGCTCACAGCCTTCAAACATAAAAATATAAGAATCTTTGAAAATTTTCCAAACACACACATTTTGCTCTTTCTCTTGCTCAAATTTTGTTGTTTTAATTACACTAAATTGAGCATTTTTTTGTGTGTGTGTGCATATTTTTAGCAACTCGAAGCAGCAGCAGCAGCAACAACAGCAACTTGACATGCAAAATGCGCAGAGAGCCTCCAAGCAATGCAGACAAACATAACAAACAAACATACAACACACACACACAGACACACACACACACATGTGATGATTATGAAACGGTAGTAGAATATAAGAAAAAAGAAATTATAATTGTAAAAAAAAAAACAAGTCAAAGCTGTTTATTAACGTTGCGGCGAGCGCAGCTGCATTTTACCCTGTAAATGAGAATGACTGGCGAAAAAAATATATATATATATATAAATATAGCAGCGAGTGAATAGCAACGAGTAACGCATAAATACTAGCGAGTAGTGAGTAGACACCAACGAATAGCGAGTAGATGCTAACGAGCAGCAAGTAAATGCGAAAAAGTAGCGAGTAATTACTAGCGAGTAAATGCTAACAAGTAGGGAGTAAATACTAGTGAGTGGATGCTAACGAACAGCAAGTAAATGCAAGCAAGTAGCGAGTAAATACTAGCGAGTAGATGCTAATGAACAGCAAGTAAATGCAATCGAGTAGCGAGTAAATGCTAACATATACCAAGTAAATACCAATGGCGAGTAGATGCTTACGCGCTACTCGTTAATGCGAGCACGTTGCGAGTAAATACTAGAAATTAAATAATAGCGACCAAATACCAACGAGTATTAATACAATTGATGCAAATCATAATCTAAGCCAACAGCATAGTGAATACCAAAATACTACCGAATAGTGAGTAGACACCAAGGAGTAGCGAGTAAATGCTAACGTGTAGCGAGTGAATACTAACGAGTATTAATGCAACTGCATCGAATCATCATCTGAGCAAACAGAAAATTAAATTTATATTTTTTCATTACTTTACTATTAAGTGAACAAATATAAAAATAAAATGCAATCCTTTCTGAAAAAAGCTGCAGATGTTAACCTTTGTCAAAAATTGTATTTGAATTCATTTTCTAACTAGTTCTATTTCCATAAATCCCACAGTGTATTCCACAATTGTTCGTCTAGGATTAGAAGTTGACGTTGAACACAACTGACTATTTTGTCTATTTTGTATTTGTTTCTTTTTTTTTTTTTTGCTGTGTATTTTTAGCTATTAAAATAGTAGAAGCAAGGCAGCTCGCTAGCTCCTCAGGCCGTGTTGTTTATTTCTTTTGATTGTTTTTTATTAGGCTTTGTTGCCTGTGTGTGTGTGTGTGTGTTTTTCTTCTTTACGTTTTTTTTTTTTTTGATTATTATATTATTTTTTTTATTTCGCCATTGCATGGGAAAAGACTCTCTTTGGCAATGTAGAAAACTAACAGTTAGTGAGGGAAAAACCGGCTTTTCAAAAAGCTAAATGCGAAAACCACTTGCTGTGTCTCTCTGGCGGCAAAAGACTTAACAAATTTTGTGCACAAAAAGCAACAACTAAACAGAAGCTAAGAAAAGGGGAGGGCTGAGGAGTTGTGGCGCTGTTGGAAAATTGTCAGGTTTTTGTCTATGCGACGACAGCCAACAGTAGCTGCAAATCTTATTATAAACATGTTTCGCTCGAATGACTTTTAAAGTCTTGTTTTTATATTTTATTTTCTCCAAACTGGTTCGTAAGCCAAAAAAATAAAAAAAAGGTTAACTACTGTTAATAACCTAACTGCGCTAGGCTAAAATAAAAACACTTTGACATGACACTAGACAAAAAAGAAAAAAGCAACTTTAGGGTTCAAGTTCAACAATTTTTGCTGTTACCTAAAATTTTTCTAACATTAAAATAATTTTTTTATAGGAAGTTATTTCACAGACTTACTTAACTTCAGACAGAATTTTATTTATACAAATTAAATAAAAGTTGTAACTTTATGTTTTGCACTTAATGTTGTAATGCAAGTTCTAGCAAACTTTTGAAGCAACTAAAAAATATTTGCTATTTTAGCTTTAAAAAATGTAAAACAGTTTCGCAAATTTGTACAGCAAGTTGTCAAAGTATCTTTGACTGATGCCAAAGGTATTGTGAAAAATATTTTTGAAATACACACGTACATTTTTTCAAAGCCTACAAAGCTATGCTGAATATTTCGTAGAGAGTGAGTTTTATTTTTTGGTGGAAGTATGTGGTACACAAAGAGGCACGAAAAACAGGCCACTGCAACATGCAAGCAGAAAAAAAGAATAAAACCCAAAATGATAAAAAAAAAAAAATATGTAGAAATGCTACAAAATTCCCTGCTGACTTTTAAGTATAGAACTGTCGAGCTATATAGCCAAGCTATATACAAAAACAACAAAGCACACACACGAGAAGAAATGCTCCAATAGACATAGAATGTCTACGTTTCTCTATTTTTGTATAAATAGTGCGAGGCGTTGCGCTATTTTTGGTGATGTAGAAGAATACAAGCAAAAGCTATATATATATATATATATATATATATCCTATTAATAATATATAAGTATTTACATGTATGTTCGGGAAAATTTAAGAAACAACTTGCCATCCTTAGCGGTATTGCCACCTTGTGGCTGCCACACACATACAGCGAAAAAACCAACCCACACCTGCTTTATTTATTTATTTTCATTTAGTCTATATAGCTTATAGCTTTAGCGCATATAGTCTATATATCTTACTATATATATATGTTTTTCTACAAAAGCTAAAAGCATTGTCGTCGACATGCGTTGACTTTCAGGTGCATTTCTAGAGGTGTATATACATATAGCCATTATATATATATAAATTTCAAAAATATTATGCTTTAAATTTTAAGTGGCTATGAGCAAGATTTTGAAGCTAACAAAATATTGAAAACTATATTAATGCCAAAATAAATATTATTTTGTACTTTTGCTGGCAGAAAATTAGACTTTTGAAATATTTAAAATATTAGAGCTATCTGCTACAGCTACCACGCCTCTTTTTAAGGCTTTAATGCATATAAATTATATATATTACACTTACGCTGCGCTAGCTGCTGATTTTGGAAACTTTTATATATGTAAACACACGCGTTGCAAGTTACAAGTTGCAAGTTGCACATAGACACATAGCACGCACTTCTATTGATTTTACAATATTAATTTTAAATTGTAGTAGTTGTTGTTTGCTTGCACTTGTCAAAAAATTTGCCAAAAAAAAAAGTTTGTCTATGATTTTTTGTAGAATTTTTTGGAAATTGCACTTTTTAGCTTTTGTTTTGAGTTGAGTTGAGTTTGCCTCTCGTCTTGTCTCGTCTTGTTCGTTGAGCACAAGTCGCACAAGTGATCGATGCCGCCACTGAGTGTGTACTGAAAATGGCCAAAAGCGTTTTGCTGACGATGACGAATGCTGGCGCGTTTTGGCTTTATTATACCCCCAGCTCTACCCCGGCCAAGCAACTTGGCACAGGCGCGCGCACACGGCACTAAAAAGAGCGCAACACACACACACACATACACAGAGAGAGCGAGAGAGAGAGAGAGAGTGATAGCGAGAGAGTGCGAGAGAGAGAGAGAATACACACATGTATATATTATCTATATATGTACATGTTGCATAGACAAGTTGCTGATCGCACACGTGTATCGTGCTTAGTTGCTGCTGCTGCTGCTGCTGCTGCTGTTGTTGCATGTTGCATGCTGCCTGTCAATCTAACGGGTTCATGTGCAGCTCATTTGTTGCACGAAAGAGCGCAAGGGAGCGGCAGCAGAGTTGCAGTTAGTTTGCTTTGCTTTGCTTGTTTCTACACTTACCGCTTGGCTGCTGTTGCTGTTGTTAGTGTTGCTGTTGCTGCTGGTTCTATTCTGCTGTCGCTGACCAGCTGGCAACATGCTTTCCACGCCCTGCATTATAACGCTAGCGCCTAGAAATTTATTAAGCAAAGCGCGCGCCTCACGATCCTCAGCATTATCGCCAGGTTCCATAACTGCAAAAGACAAGCAAAAGAATTAAATAAATGAAACACATAAAAATTCAAAAATATGCACACAATATAATTACATTTTAAAATAACATAGCATAATTAAAAATGTACATTTATAAAAAATAAATTCAATCAGAAGCATATTTAGAAATATTCAGTTTAAATGTGAATTACATTTTTATAAATATAAATATAAATATTTAAATATTTTAGCAATTTTAAAATTCAGTTTAAATGATAAACTTTTGTGTAATACAAATTGAATGCTGTATTTTAAATTTAAATAAAATATTGAGATTTTAAATCATATTTTATAATTAAATATTTCTTTGATTTCTTTCTTCACTTTATTTTAAAGCAAAGCACAATTTTGTTTGAATAAAATTCAAGACTACTAATTTATTTGAACTTTTAAGCTAAACAGAAATTGTTTAATTATATTAATATTTACAAATATATACATACATAGCATAAATATATTTTGCGCTTAAATTTATTTAGATTCTTATGAGTTTTAATCAATTTAATTCTCACCATTATCCGCATTGCGCATACGTTCGAGCACATCATCCACGCTGCTCACATGACGATCCTCGCCCGTGGTGTTGAGAAAAGAGCGCGTATTGTTGGCTCTGGAGCTAGTACGGGTGCTAGTGCTGGTGGTGCTGCTGGTGTGCTGACGCAGCTGCGGCTCCACCTCAATGACGCTGCAGACTTCGGTCGACTCGCTGTCCTCGGTCTCGGGCTCATCCTGACGCTGAGACGAACTAGTGGAGGAGGCATTCGACTCCTTGCGTATGAAGCGTTCGCTCAGCTCCTTAACCGAGCCGCGACGCACATAGTTTGTAACCTCCGGAGTGCTGATGGCATCGGCTGCATCAATTTGTTTGAACTCACGCTGCAGCGTTGTGTTGTTGCTGCTGCTGTCAGTTTGCTGCAGTTGCTGTTGCAGCGACAACAGTTGCTCGGGATTGCTGGAGTAGATGAGCTCCTTGCGCTCATGACGTGGCGTGGCATTGTCGGCGGCATAGAACTGCTCCTCGATGACATAGCCTGTGACTTCTGAAGAAATAAAATTAATAAACGAATTAAATACAAATTAAGTAAAGGCAACACCTACCTTGCTTTGTCTCACAGTTGGCTGCTGGTGTTGTCTTCTTCTTGAGCGCGCGTATGCCAAACAGCGGCAAGCCATGCTCATCTGTAGGTCCAACGCCATAGCTGGAGGTTATGCAGTCCTCCTCACGTGGTTTGCTGCTGCTCTTGGTGATGGTTTTAGTGCTGCTGCTGCTGCTGTTGCTGTTGCTGCTGCGTGTTAGCTTGGTGCTGCTACTGCTGCTGGTGCTGGTGCTGGTGTTGGAAGCTTTGCGTGGCGTAGGCGACACTGAGCCAGAGCTAGCGCGCAGCACTTTGCTGCGATCTGTCCAAATGGGACTGCCCGTGCTGGGCTTGTCGCTTGCCTTAGTGGGCGTGTTGCTGCTGCGACGTTTGGCTGCTGCTGGACTGGCGCTGCGTTCACGTGGCTTCACCGGTGGCTTGCCTGTATCCACTTGCTCAGCACGTCGTCCTACAGGCGTTGCCTGCCTAGCTGGCGTGCTGCTGTTGCTGCTGCGCATTGTTGTTGTTGTCGTTGTAGTAGTGGTTGTTGTTGTGCCAGCATTGAGCATATTCTTTTTAATCAAACGTATTTGCGCGCGTATGCGTCGACGCAACTCGTAGCTGCTTACTGTCTCGAGCAGCTGCTCCAGCTGCACTAAATCAAAGATTTGCTCAATATCCGTATCCGCATCAATGCTGCTGCTGTTGTTGTTGTTGTTGCTGTTGCTGTTGCTGCTGCGCCTAGGCACATCGAATTTAACCGCTGCATTGGGATTGCGTGGCTCGCAGTTGGCATCGTCCTCCAGTGAATTCTTACGCGTATAGTGCGTCTTATTCAATTCCAATGAATCACGTCGCATATGCTCCAAGGAGCACTTGGTATGATCCATATACGAAGGACGTCTGCTTGGACTGCTGCTGTCGTTAGCTGGTGCTGCCGTTGGAGCTGCTGTGGCTGGCTGCTCAAACATGTGACGTCGCGAGGCGACGCTGCGTGCTGCTGCTGGGGCTGCTCTGGAGCTGGAGCTAGGACTTTTGCGCTCTAGAACTGTTTCAACACATTTATCAGTGTCTGGCGCATAGCTGCTGTGGGTTTTGGGGTTAGTTGGTTTGATGCTGTGCTCGGTGCTCGTTTTAGACATTGTTGTTGTTGTAGTTGTTGTTGTGCTATTGTTGTGTGGTGATTTGGGTGATGATAAAGACTTGGACTGTGGTGTGGTGGAACTGCGTGAATTGTATGTATTTACATCAACATCCTGTTTCTTCACCACACTCGTTTTCGTATGCGTCGACTTCACATTTGTGGCGGATTTCAATTTATTGGAAGATCGACGTGTAGTCGAGTTGTTAAGTTCCGGTGTTTCTTCTTCTTCGCTTGGAGCTTGAGGACTGCGCACTAATTTCGACTTGTTTGTTGTGGTGCGTGTAATGAAGCTGGTTTCCAATTGTTCGAATTCTTCATCACTGGGATGTGTAGCTTCAGGTGTTTTGCTTGGCTTGGGTTGATTGCGTTGCGGTGATCTCGACTTGGTGCGTCTGCTAAACGTGGATTCTTCATCGCTGGGATGGGTCTGGGGCTGCTTGCTGGGTGACTTTGACTTGGTGCGTCTGCTAAACGTGGATTCTTCATCACTGGGTTGAGTCTTCGTAGGAGACATAGGAGATTTCGTCTTACGCCCTGCAATGAACGTGGGTTCCTCATCGCTGGGTTGAGTCTTGTTGGGAGACAGTGGTGATTTCGATTTGGTTGTTGTAGTGCGTGTAGTATAGGTGGATTCCAGTTGTTCGAATTCTTCATCACTAGGTGCCAACTCCAAGCTGGGTTTAATTGGCTTGCGATTCGTTAGAGGTGATTTTGATTTGCTTGTAGGCGAGCGAGCGGGCTCTTCATCGCTAGGTTGAGTCTTCGGTTGCTTGCGTGCGTTAAGCGGTGATTTCGACTTGGTTGTCGTGGTGCGTGTGGTAAAAGTAGATTCCAGCTGTGGGAGTTCTTCATGTTCAGACGAAGTCTTGGGCTGCTTGCGACTGCTGAGTGGTGATTTGGACTTTGGATTGACTTCATCAACGTCAGCAGGCTTCACTTTGCTTGGCTTAGCTTGCGGGGATTTCGACTTGGTTTCCTTTAGTTCATCCACATCCACACTCAGCACCCATTGCTGCTCGCTTATGGCCTCACCACGCTGTGTGGGCTGCGCATCGGTCGAATCCTTAGGCTTGCGTGTCGTAGTCGTAGGATTAGCGCTGCCCGGCTGCTGTCGATAGCTCTTGCGCTCCTCATTGATTAGCGTGGTGCTGGACATGGTTTTGGTTTTGGGCAGCGACGGTTTGCGTTGGTTAAACACCGATGGACGATTGAGTATGTCCTTTTGACGTTTGAGCTCGATGGCAGTGGTGTGCTGCTTGGACATGGGCAGCAGATCATCCTCCTCGGGCTCGCTATACATGGGTTGCTCCGGCTCGGACTCTTGGTCCAGCTCGGGTTCACTTTGACGCGAGATATGACGTTCGATGTTAGCCACCAATCGTGGAGATTTCTGTGGTGCACTGGGTGCCAACTTATCGGCAGTGTCTATGAACTTGTGCACCTTTTGAGAAACACTGAGCGTGCAATCATCCTGACGCAGCTCCTCGGGCAATTGCTCAAAGCTGGGACGCTGTATGTCACGCGTGGGTGTAATGGGCTTGGTAACGGTCTCGGCGCTCTTGAGAAACTTGTCCACCTTCTGATTGATGCTGAGCAGACACTCATCGCTGGCAGAGACCTGAGCATGCTCATCGAACTGACGACTGAACGGCGCTGAGCTCTTGGGCTGCTTGATGAGCTCCGCATCCTGTGTGAACTTGTTCACCTTCTCATGCACGCTCAGCAGACATTCATCCACGGGCACGCTGTGACTAATGCTGGCTGGCTGCTGATAGTCCAAGCTTTGTGGCGCCTCCACTGTGGGATTGTCCAGCACCTCCACATCAATGCCATTGGCATGGCTGCGCAGCTCGGAGATTGTGCAGCCAACGAAGCTGTTCGATTGCTCCTCAAAGATGGGTATGTTGGTAATAACGGGCGGCCTGCGTGGCTCATCCTCTGGCTCCTGCACAACATCGGGATAACGTGGCTTGTGGCCTGCATCCAGCTCGCTGGTCACAGGCGTGGGCACAATGCGATCGGGCGAGGGTTCACGCGAACTCTTTGCCTGTTGTATATCAATGATGACATCCTCGCTGTTCAGCAGCTGCTCGCTGAGCTTGATGCTTTTGCTAGTAAAGCACTTATTGCTGCGTGTGCTTGGATTGGGTCTGAGCGTGCTCATCTCCGGTGCAGGCTTGCCATTGACCAGCTTGATGACATGCTCGCTGGTCGAGCGTGTAACCTTATCCTTGTCACGGCGCGTAACACGCGGCACTGGTGCCGACTCCTTGCGCTCTGTCACCGGCAACTGGCGGCGTGCCTGCGGCGACACTTGTGGCTGCTGCGGCTGCTTGCGCTCGCTGCGTGGCGACGGCGTCTTGGGTGTGGCATGATCGATGATAATCTCTGTGTGCACGGAGATGTTGCTAGAGCGACGACGCGACAAATCGCTGGGCGCACGAGTGGGACTGGTGTCACTGGAACTGGACTCGGCGTCCACTTGATCAGCTTGTGGCTGCTTGGGCTTGCGTGCTGATGAGCGTAGTCGCTCCTTAATGTGGCTGGGTGAGCTGTCGTTGGGCTTGCGTTGCTTGGGCAGAGAATTGCGCTTGTTAGTTGTCGTCGTAGTTGTTGTTGTTGTTGTGGTTTCCTCTAGCAAACTATCACGCTTGTTGCTTGTTCTAGGCAAGGACTCTTTGCGTGGACTTTTAACTGGCGAGTCCTTGTTGTTAGGTTTAGTTTTAGTGGCAGCTGTCGACGTGCGTGAATTGCGTCGCTCCGTTGTCGTTGATTTTGGCGTTTCAGTTGTCTTCGGCTTGACCGATGATTTAGCTTCAACGTCCGGTTTTAATGGTTGCTTTGAAGGACTTACATTCTTATCCTGACAATCGATAATCTTTTCGGTTACATAATGTATTGTCTGATCGGTCTGTCTTGTGGGAGATTTGGGCAACGAGGTTTTGCGCTGCGGCGAAGTTGATTTCGGTCCACGTGGTTGCTTTGTTATATTTGTCGTCTCTACAATAATTAGCTCTGCATCATCCTTGGGCTGCCAGGGTTTTTGTGCTTCCTCGCGAGGTTGTTGCTCAACCTTTGGTTGTACCACTTGCTTTTTAGTTGTGTTCTTTGTAGTGCTTTCAAATTCATCGCTTTCCGTTATGTGCACCTCACTGCGCTCTGGCTCCACTTTGATCACAGGTTTGGTAATAACAAATGTTTCGGTTACACGCGTAGGCTTATCTTCATCATCATCATCATCGGGGCAATCCTCAATTTTCACCTCAAATGTCTCTATAGTTGTTGTAGTTTGCTCCACTTCATCATCAGTTGTCTTCTCATCATCATCATCGTCATCGTCATCGTTCGTCTTTTGCGTAAAATTTCCCTGCGTATCGCCATCTTCTTCCATGCCCAAAATTTTGCGACAACGATCCTCGAATGTCTCACGACGTGTTAATCCTTTTTTGCGATAACAAGGCTGATTGTCCACGGGCTCGGGACTCTTTGAAATGAAACCACCATCGGGTAGCTCGGGTGTTTCTGGCTTATCGTGCACATCCACATTGCTTGGCTTTGTGGGCTCTGCAGTTGGCTGTCGTTCGTTCGTTATAAAGGTTTCGTTTATATTTTTAGTGGTGTTGGTTACCTTCTGGTTAAGGGTGCTGCGAAAGAATGCATCTTCTGTTACATGGGTTGTTGGCTCAGATACAGCTGGAGTTGGTTTCAAAGTCTTTTCGGGACTTTGACGTGGTTTATCCTTCGACTCAGGCAGCTGCTTCTCAGCACTTTGACGTGGTGTTTGCTTCGACTTGGCTGGCAGTTCCCACTCAGGACTCTGACGTGGCCATTCCGGTTCTTCAGCTGTAGGCTGACGAGCTGGTTGCTGTGGCTGCCAAGCAGCTGGTTGTTCCTTCACTGGAGATTGACGTGGGAATTGTTCCTTTTCGGGACTTTGACGTGGCTTATCGTTGAATTTAGTTGGCACTGTTTGTTTCTCAGGGCTTTGACGAGGGATTTCTTGCCTTTCTGGACTTTGACGTGGTTTATTAATAAAACTCGTTGGCACTGTTTGCTTCTCAGGGCTATGACGTGGTGCCTGCTTGGGTTTTGTAGCTGGCCCAGCTGGTAATTCCTGCAGCGTAGTTTTCTCGGGACTCGAACGTGTAGGCTGTTGAGGCTTATAGCTTGTCGGCTGCTCCTTTTCGGGACTTTGACGCGCTGGCTGCTGAGGTTTACGTTTTATCAAGAGTTCACTTTCATCAATCTGTATTTGATCCACAATGTTTAGCAAATCCTCTTCCAATGGTTCACGCTGCTTAACAGTTTCAAATGCTGTCTCCCTGTGGACCGTGTGTCGCTCAATGCTGGGCGACTTGGAGCTGCGTCTGGCCGGTGTGGGTTTATCCTGATCAGCATCCTGATCACCATCATCATCATCAGTATTATAGATATGTACGGGTGTTTGGGGTTTGCTATGGTTGCTGGTGGTGCGTTTGGGTGCAGGTGAGCTGGGTTTCTTGGACGTGGCTGCAGGAAGTAATATCAACAGCAACATAAACTAAAGGGGCAAATTCTAATCTCAACGAGCTACGTGACAAAGTGTGCGCTGTATTGTGTGTGTACCAAATTTACTTTTTTTTTTGTTGTTGTTAATTATAGCTTGAATATTTTTTATTAGTTACAACTACAGGCAGCTACTAAGTTTGCTAAAGTGCCCAAGATAAAGGTTAAATCTTAGAGTTGTTGATACAAAATACTAAAAGGCCTCAAAGAACAGAAAAAAATACCAAGTGTTTTACAGCAACATAGACTTTATTCAATTAACAAAGAGTTTGCAATAAATTAAATTAAATTAAATTGCTAATAAATAAATTGGTTATTTTTCTTTCAACAATTTTGTAAATATCAACAACCCTTAGGCTACGAATTAATAGGCAAACTACAGAAGCAAGGCAAGGCAAGCTAAAAGGCAGAATTAGTAATTAGTTCAAACCCCTACGTTATGGATTAAGCATTAAACAATTGATTTGGGTTTTGGTTTGTGTTTAGATTTTTATTAATATGCAAAAAAAATATGTATTATATTAAACAATTCAAAAGTAGCATTAGTTATAAGAGCGTAGTATATAAAGATTATTAAAATTAATTAATTGTTGCAGTTGTTGTTTGTTTTTTTTTTTTTTTTTTGTTGTAGTGTGTGGGGGTTGTTGGTAATTGTTGTTGTTGTTGTATAAAAGTAGCTTTTAGGCCTTACCAACACTGGCAGCAGTAGCTTCTATTGGCGCCTCGGCAACACTGCTGATGCTGCTGTCTGCTGCCTGCTGATCGGACGGACCAAGCTTGTAGTAAGATTTACGCACACAGGGCGGTTCAACAATAGCAGCAGCTATTGTTGTTGGTGTATTGTTGATTTTGGTGCTGGCGGCGTTAATGCTGTGCTTTGTTTTTGTTAACAACTCGCTGTTGTTGTTGTCGACGTTTTTGTTGTTGTGGGGCTGGGCATTGGAGTTGGAGGTTGCGTTGGTGTTGGTTGTTGTTGTTGTTGTTGTAGTGTTTAGTAGTGGTTCGTTGTTGTTAATAGTAGTAGTAGTGGGCAAAGAGAATATATCGTCGGGCTTAGTAGTAGCATACGTATACTGTGATTGGTTATCTGAAGGATATATTCATATACAAACTAATATACTTTGCCAAATAATATAATATATATATATATATAAGATAGATAGAGATAGATAGAGAGAGAGAGAGCGTATGCGTGTTTGTGTCTTTCTTTTAGCTTTATTTTTAGCTATTTCTTTTTTTTAGAGCGTACCTGTGGGCAATTCGCTTGTTGTGGTTGTTGTGCTGCTTATAACGGTGGTTTTAGTGCTGGACTGTGGCTCGCTGCTATGCTTAGTGGTTGTTGTTGTGCTTGTTGTAGTTGCTGCTGCTGCTGCTGTGTTGTTGTTGTTGGCTTTCGTAGTAGTGCTCGCTGGCAAAGGCTGCGGCATAAGATCGTTTGTATCGTTAGTGGTTTTAACCTGACGCTGCTTGTTGGCAACACTATGTTGTTGTTGCTGCTTGGTAACGACTGTTTTACCCACACACTTTGTTGCTGTTGTCGATGTTGGCGATGCCGCTGTACTGCGGGTGACAGTGGTGCTGCTGATGCGACTGGACTCGGATGGGGCATGACTGTCATGGCTGCCCGCGCGATAGGTGCGATGCGATGAAATGCTGGACCGTGGCGTATGTCTGGGCTCCGAGTGCTGATGCGGATGATGATGGTGGTGCTGGCCACTGTCGCGGCGCTGGGAGCCATTCGAGGTGGTGCTCTCGGCTGGCGAGCTGCTGCGCAGCGAAGCGGCAAAGGCACGATGCGCTGCGTCCACTTCGCGTTCCTTTTGCAGCTGGCGACGTGTCATGCTGCTGCTGCTGCTGGTGGTGGTGTTGTTGCTAGTGGTGCTGCTTGTTATCTTGCGCGTTGGCGATTTGCTGGTGGGCGACTTGCTTGCTGGCTTGCGCTCCACATGCGTTTGCACCAGACGCTCCATGGGCTTGTGTGGGCTCTGTGAGCGACGCTTGTTATCCGTTTGATCCGGCTGCTGCTGCCTGGGCGAGCTGTGCATAGTGGGCGCCACTGTGCGCCTGGGACTCGACTGCTCCCAGCTGGGCTTGCCAGCTGCAGGACGCGATTCATGCGTCACATGATGCTCATGATGCGTCTCCACATGTTGCCTGCGTGGCTGCTCTTGCTCCTGGACTGGACGCTGCTGCCAGCTGGGCTTGCCCGCCGCTGGACGCGCATCGTAATCCGTTTCCACTTCATGCTGCTGTGTGGTGCTGCTGCTGGTTTGCTTTACCTGGCGCTCGCTTTTGATGACCACATGCTCCTCGCTGGCTGCACGCTGATTGGCAAACTCCTGCGTGGGCTTGTGTGGCTTCACCGAGGGAAATCCGTGCGTGCTAAAGTCCTGGCTGGGCTGACGTGGCGAAGTGGGCGTGCCAAAGTCCTGGCTGGGCTGACGTGGTGATGTGGGCGTGCCGGCACGCTGGCTGGGAAACTCCTGCGTGGGCTTGTGCGACTTGACAGAGGGAAAACCATGAGTGCCAAAGTCCGGACGCTCGTCGTACTGCTGCTCGACAGTTTCCGAAGTGGTTTCGGTGGAGTAGCGACGACTGGACTTTTTGACAAAGCTTTCCTGCTTGACATTTGTGGCATGCTCACGCTGTTCGCGCTGCACTTGCTCCACATTGTCGAGCACATCTTGGGTGCGTTGACGTAGCGCTTGATTCTGGGAATGGGTTTGGGTTTGGCTTTGGGTGTGCGTTTGGCGCTCATTCACCGCTGGCTGCTGCACTTGCTCCGTTTCGTAGCGCTTGTTCTTAACAATTGTGCCATCGGGCAGACGCTTGACTGTCGTAATCATTTTGACATTCGGCTTGGGATACTCCACCGTATTGGATATAATCTCGCCGGGCTGCGCCATCAGATGCTGCACATGGCGCTGATACTCGGGCGAAGCCTTGTCCATATCCACATAGCGCTTGTTCTCCTCGTAGTGCTGTTGAGTCTCCACATTGCGTGTTTGATTCTCCGTATAGCGCTCCTCGCGTTGCTCGCGCTGCTCACGCTGCACTTGCTCCTGATGGTGACGCTGCTGCTGCTCACGCAACACTTGCTCCTGCACCAGCTGCTGGTGACGCTGCTCCTGCAGACGCTGCTCCTGCTCATAGCGCTGCTGCTCCAAGCGCTGCTGATGCTCATGATGCTGCTGCTCACGCTGCACAGACTGCGCATCCATGAGACGCTGTGGCCGCGGCTGATCATCGAACTCCATGGTGGAGCTGCTTGAGCTAACAAACTTCGATGTCGAGGTGGACGTTGAGCTCTTCTTAATCTCGGTGCGTCCATTCTGCTCATCACCAAAGACAACTTTCTCCTGCAGCTGCGTCTTGCTGCTCTCGGCGGCCTTCTTCACAAAGTTCTTATCATCGCCCTCATGCGAGGCGCTCGACAGTTGCTCATTGCGTCCCTTGAACTCGGCGATGCCACCTCCATTCAGCTTCTCCACGCCTGTGATTTCAATTCGCAGGTGGTCGAGGTTGAGGTTCAGGTTGAGTTTGTGGTGTAGAATACATTTTGTTGTTTTTGTGTTGGTTTTTTTTTTATGCGTTGTTGGGTTGGGGTGGGTGGTTTGGTGGAGTTGTGGTGTGGTGTGGTGTGGTTGGTTGGTTGGTTGGTTGGTCACGGCACAGACATACAAACAAATAGATTTACACAGATATATAGAGAGCATGTTTTTGAGATATGTACATTACTATATGCGCTCAAGAATAAATTTGTATTTTGAATTTCTATATTTTTTAACTTTAAAGTTTTTACACTCCAATAATTTCGTATTTAAAATTAGGCATTTTATATTATTTTCCTAATTCAAAATTGCAATTAATTCAGTGCTCATTTTTAAATTAAATATTTTTTATTTGAAACTAAAACTTTGAAATATTTTAACTTCAAAACGCTTAATAGCTTTAGCATTTATTTAATGGCAGAATTTACCATTTTTGTTTATTTTTAAATTAAGAATTTTTTAAATTTTCGTTTCACAAAATCTTTAATAGTTTTTGCCGAAATTTATTTTCAAAATGAACTCCAAAATTTTATATTTATTTCAAAACAAAACAATTATTTTAATTTATAAATTTATAGTATTTCAACCAAATATTCATTTTATTATTATTTTTGTTTTAATTCAATTTGCTACTTAATTTTGCTATTTAATTGCTACTTGTGAACTATCTGAAATTTGAAATCAAAATTTATCATGTTTTCAATTAGATTCTCGTAATTTTATCGAATTTAATATTTAAATATTTCATAATTAACAAAAACTTTTGTGTTTTAGATATTAAACTCTTTTGTGCTGTTTTTAGCTGCTAGCAAATATTTTTTTAATTTCCTAAATTGCTATTTATGGATACAAATTTAATTCTTTGAGCGCATATATAAATTAAATACTAGCAGCAACCAAGGACTACGAGCTGTTCTTTCTGATGCAAGCACAGCACCAATCAGTTAAACAAACAAATATAAATTAATGTTAAGAAGAAGAAGAAGAAATCGCTTACCGTCTGTCTTGGCGAGCGTCTCGGTGCGATAGGCACGTCCATCGGGACTAACTTCCGACAAGGTCTGCACATCCCAGCCCGTGGTATTGGGTTGGGTAAGCGTCATCGAATGGAACTTAATCTCATGGGTGGGACTTATCGAATCGCGCACCTCCTTGGACTTGAGACTTTGGAAATTCTGATCGAGCAAAGCGTCGCCGTGACTGGTGGCCAACGGATCCTTGGCAAAGCCAGACATTGTATTCCCATTGGGCTCCGACATGGCAATGGTCAAGGCTATAGAGTCCGGCTCGTGGCGATAAAGATTCCTCAAACGCGTCTCGCGTAGTTTATAAAGTTGCGAGCGAATTTGCTTCTTGCGTTCGCTATCCTCCGATTGTTGCCACTGTAAATAATTGTAAATAGTTGAAATTAAATCTATGGCAAGTACAATGGGTGATATGACTGTGTCCTTGGGCTAATTGAATGTGCTCGAGTGTGTGGCCCACGCAACGCTTTTTGTAAAAAAACAACAAGCGCCTTTTATGGCAATCGCCGACGCGAGTTGCGATTGCGTTTGCGTTTGTTGGCCGCCAATTAGCTGGCAATAAGCAACAACTAACAGCAGCAGCAACAGCAGCAACAACAACTGCAACAGCAACTCAAAGCAAGTTGAGTGGAATTGACATGAGGTTGAGGTTGCATTTGCTCATACGCTTCAAATTGAAAATGGAAATTGAAGATTACAAAAACAAAAACAAAATAAAAATAAAAATTGAGTCAATTCGCAATTGCCTTATATACAGTTTAAGCTGATTTCAATTTGTTGCTGCTATGAAATTATGTCATTAATGTTAGTTGAAGTGTAAATTATTTGCCAACAATGTAAGGCAATTTTTTAAAGTAGAAAATTCAAAATGTGTACTACTTAAAAGCAAAAAAAAACAACATTAAATATAAATAAAAATTGTAGAGCTTAGAGATTTTGGTTTTAATCTAATTTTTTTAACTCAGCAAATTAAAATTGATTAAGAAAAAAATATTATATTTTTTGTTAATATTTTTGCATAAGCAAAAATGTAAGTTTCTGAGATTATTGATAAGTGAACAGAGAGTTAAATATGTAATTTTTTTTTAACTTCTTGTTAATAAATCTATATATTTGTCACTAAAGTCAGCAGCTGCAATAAAAATAAATTGCATAGAGTTTTGACAAAAGAGCAGAGTTAACTTTTCTTAACTAAAATTCGTTTCACATATTTTTTATAAGATTTTGAAGTGCTTATTTAGTTAAACGCCAAAAAGCATGCCACATGCAATTTAGTAAATAGTGAAATTAAATATAGAACAAATACACAATTTTCTATTGCAACAAATGAAAAAAAAGGCATATAAAAAATTATATAACCATAACAACTTTATAGCACACACACACACTTTGAATTATAAATATTATTTAAAAACACTAACAAGCCGTTATGAGAAATTAGAGCAACAGCAATTCGAAATTGGTAACTCGCTTGGCCCACAACTTGAGTTTGTACTAAAGAGCAGACACTCAGGTGCTCGCAGTTTAAGTCTTTGTCTTGTGGCCTTTTTAGTTGATGACTTTGGTTATCAATAAATACAAATTGGAATGCCAATATGTGTATGTGTGTGTGTGTGTGTGTGTGGCGTTATCGTTAATGACGCTTGCTTTATAAATAAAAACTGCAAAAAACAAAAAAATGCTTAAAGATAAGTAGGCGAGCGAAATATAAAATAAAATAAAATAAGAAACGCAGCTGATACATTTATCAGTCATGCATATCATATATAAATATAAACTACTACATACATATAAATAGTATCATTAATTTGCACAATAATAATAATCGACACAGGTTTGTGACAGTTTGAAAGTTGGCGTTGGTGATGATGATCATGATCATTATAGAAATCTCTGTTCGAGCCGAGGGTGATATCATCCAAAAGCGGAAAAACAACCAAATCGCGTTTAGCTTAATAGTAACAACAATAGCAAACTTTATTTTGCCAAAAACAAACAACAACTGCAAAAAATTAGCCAAACGTTTTGCTAGTTGTAGTAAATTCAATAGCTAAAGTTAATAACTTTTTGCATGCAGCGGAGATTTATGAGTTTATGACTTCATTGTTGGCTAATTTGGCGTCATGGCTTATAAGCCAATATGACTTCACTTTTCACACATTCGCGAATTCAGTCTTAACGTAACTTGGTCTATAAATAAAAAACTTAATTAGACTTGCTACAGAAATCTCTAGATCTCTAGAGTCTCAAGCTAAATAGTAGAAGACGCAGAAGTTAGAGAAATTTTATAGCTCTGCATATTTAGTTAAGAAACTTTATAATTTCAAAATTTAAATTTACTCGCAGCTGCTTTTGGCTTGGACTCGAGGTTTATTTAAAATGCTATCGCAGATAATAATCTAAGCTTGCATTAAAAAATAAAATATATATATTTTTTTGTATTTCTCACAGCATTTGAATTTTAAAATTAATTAACTAATTTTTAGCATTAAAATTTATTTGCAATCTTGCTGCTTTAAATTTAAACAAATGTTGCGAATCAAAATTATTTCTGCATATTTACAGCTTTCATTTGTTTTAGCATTTTATTCTCGAAACGAAATTGGAGCACAAAACAAAGCTTAGGCTAAAATGCAATTCCAAAGCTTTCACTGCCATAACAATATTCAATAACAGTTGTTCTTCTTCTTCTTTTTATTGTTGTTGCTATTGCTGTTGTGCATAAAAAGATTTCGCTAGAAATTGGCAATAAAAACAAAATTGAATGCTGGAGAGACGATCTTCGTCTGATAAATGCTCAAATATGTATACATATGTGTGCGTGTGTGTGTGTGCGCAGTCAATGTAACTGTGTGTTCACAACTGGTCGCGTGGCAGCAGCAGCAGCAGCAGCAGCCGCAGCGACAGCGACTTCAACTTTAGCTTTAACGACAGCGCCTGCGATGCCGAATGACGTAATTTCTAAAATTGCTTGGCGTGATAACCAGTCGCACCTCCGCTGCCGCAGCAGCCGGCAACCTGTTGACGCCGACGCCGGCAGCAAGCCAGACAGACTTGACTTTGGTCGCGCCACCTCCACGCAAGCTCCTTTGCCATTGCGCGCAGTCGCTGTTGGCGTCGCTGCTGCTGCTGCTGCTGCTGCCCGCTGCCAGCTGCTGCTGATGACGTGACGTGCGCGTTTTGATGCGGCGGACTGCTGATAAATTATTTTCTTTTTGTTTTGTTTTGAGTTTGCGGCGTTCATTACTGAGCTGTCGTGTCAGCTTTGGAGGTCAACAATATTTTTGTCTATGCTACACACACACACATATATATATTTTGCCAAAAAATATAAAAATCTTTTCAACTTTGTTATTGAAATTAAAATTTATTAAAATTTAATTGAGTCAAATCGGCCAGTCGAATGTCATAAATAAAAAAAACACGCAAAGCTAAGGTTGTGAGTTCAGCAGAGTAAGAAAATTAATGACAAACAGCTGTGACTATAATGTTCAGTTTGAGCTATATGCTATAGACTTTAAAAGCTGGCAACTTGATTTTTATTTACTTGCAATGCAAATAGTTTTGAAAAGCTAAAAAAATGTCAAAGCTCAAATTTGAAACTATTAAATTTAATTAAGTTATTAAATTACTTCAAAAGATGCATATACATTAAAATTAAACAATAGCAATTATTTATAGATTTGCATATTAGAAAAAATGTGCAAATAAAATATTTTAAATGGAATTAATTTGTTTTAATACTGAATTCAAATTTAATATATTAAAAAAGAATTAAGTTTTAAGCCAGCATTGCCTTAAAATATTTACTAGTAATATTGTTACAAGTATAAAAAAAAACGCTGCAGCGCCCTCTATTGTTGTCGTAGTCGCAAAGCCAGCTCAAGTGCCATTTGACATTGACAATCAGTTCAATAATTTGTTAAGTGAAAATATAAATTTTTTTTTTCTGTTATTTGCACTTTCTGTTTGTTGTTGTTGTTAATTGTTCAATGCTGGCTTCACACTGTATATATATGTTTATTATTTTTCAGCGTCACTTGTTATTTATAGCCCATGTCTACATGTTAAATACACACGTAGCTGTGTACCTATGTATACATATATATATATATGTATATGTATATATATTTATATTTGAATTTCATTTCAATTTTGGTTGCAGTGCATATGAAAAGTGGGCGACCTAATTGCGAGCCGAGAATTGACGATTCGCAACTACTAGAATTTTAAAGAGTGTGGCAGCGCAGTCGACAGCGACGCCAACTGCGGCGCTTGTTATTGTTATTTGTATTGTTTTGCTTTTTAGCACCTGCAGAAATTGAAACTATTTAACAACAACCTGTTTAACTTTCGGTTTTTAGCCAAAAACAAAAAAAGGCGCTTATGAATTTTTATGCAAAGCTAATTAACACAAAATTTTTAAGACGTAAATATTGGAACTTTAGCAAGATTATTTAAAAAAACTAAAAACTCTTTTTTTTAATTTTTAAATTATGTGTTATATTTTTACTCAAAATGTTTGCCAGCCTTAGAAATATGTTGATCATAAAAAATAAACTTTAGAGCAATTTAGTTACTGGAAAACTCTATATTGATTGAATGCTATATAAAATATTTCATTTGTGAACTTCGAGCACAACAATTGAAGCATTTGCTCTTTTATCTTTATGCTTAACATGACTACAAACATAAGTTTTCAATTATTTTGCGCTTATTTTCAGTTTCACTTGAACTTCTTGTGCTTTAATTTTATTTTGTTTTTGGCATTGCCCAGGTGAATATAAAACATGCGTCGTCTGTTCTTGAAATGTGGAGCGCTTTCGTGGCCTCCGCTGTGCATATTAAGCGCAGAGACAACAACAACAACGACAAAAAAATTTAGCTCAAGAAGTTAGAACTGTAAATTTGTCACTAGCGTTAAATGCGTTCTCACGCACAAAGATTCGAACAGTTGCGTTACGTTTAAAGAGAAATTGTAAGACAATACGCTATGTTTACGCTAGTGCTCAATTAACAGTTAATTGGCTGACTGTACCTTAAGCTAGCGATAAATAAACTATAACAAGCAAACAGCTTGTATTTCTCGTTAGCTGCTGCTATATAAACCATTAGCTGATCTCAGATATGAGCAAACAAAAAAATATATAGAATAATTTCATATGCATGTATGTATATAAGAAATTATATTTTAATATTTTTATTTTTTTTTTTTTTTGTTGACAAGGCCAACTTGGCTGATGCCACTGTAAACAGGTTCTAAACGTAATTAGATTCACATAAAGATTAGCATGTCTAACCGCCCACTCTCTGCCGCTCCGCCTCTCCCGCTCGCGCTCTCTCTCCTGTTCTCCTACCCGGCATAAGTCACTCGTTTACGAATAACGGCATGACGACACAATTTGTAATCTAATTCTACAAAGATAACAAACCTTTTTTTTTGTTTGTTTACATGTTGAATAACAAGCGAACAGCGCAACAACAAAATTAGTAAAAATAATTTGCTGACATCTGCTTAAAACGTTGACAACTGCGAGTTATGCAAAATAAAGTTGTATAAATAATTTTTACAACAAAAAAAAATACATACTTATATGTAGATAAAAAATTAAGACATTGCCGCCCTGTTGTACAAACAAACTTTAGCTATTATTCCATTAACTTTTTTTTTTTTTTTTTGCAGCTGCTCAAGTGTGAAAGTTATTAACAAAAATACTTTATGCAAGCGCGTGAGTATGACAGTTGGAAATATTGTTTGTAAATATTAAAATAATAAAGAAATTCTAAAAAAAAATAATGAAAAAATGTGCACTTGCAAAATTTTTTATATTTTTAACAAAATATTATAAAATTATGTTTAGAGCATGGACATGCGCTTAGACTTTGATTTATAAATACAATTTTTAAATTAGCATCAACGAATTTCAGTAAACTCTTCTGATTTTTATCAGTTTAAATTTTTTCATGAGCATTTCTTTTTTATCAATTTATATAGTCTTAAGTTTCCAACTATGTAAATGAATTGTAAAAATTTTCTTAGTTAAATTATTATTTAGAGCTATATTTATTGGTTGTTATATTTTTTTCAGTGTATTGTTTACCTTGCTTTAGAGTGTGTGCAAATCGCAGTTAACTCCTCCAACTGACAGAAGCGCAAAACTTTTTTTCTTTTAATGCAGCAGGTAGAAAATTTTTGCTTTTAGCTGCGCCCTTTTTTTTCGAATTATTTCGTTTGATGATCGTTACAAATGTTGTATACAATTTTTATTAACCCGGCAAAAAATCACTGGCATAAGCACTTGAAAATAGGCGTGACTAATCCTGTTGGCCTTTGGCGTATTTTATTTTATTTATTTGTTGGGTACGACTTTGCGAAATAAATAAATCAAGTGGCAAAAAAAGTAACAAAAAAAATATCAGAAGGTATGCAAAGTTGAGAATTCTTTTAGGGTTTTGTGTTTCGTTGTAGGTTGCTTTGCATTTGTTTTTTTTTCTTTAGAGAGAGAGAGAGACCGAGCAATCGGCACGTTGCAATCGTTTGAGCACCAAAATCAGACTAAAGTTCCCACATTCAGAATCAAAGCCGCGTAAACTGGACGGGGCCACAAATGGGCGAAGCTTAAAACACAGCAGCAGCAGCGGCGTCAGCAGCGGCAGCGACAGCGATCGAGCAGCGCAGTAGCCAAAGCTGTGTATAGATTATGACCGAATACGACAAAAAGCGCGACAGCAAACGACGAGACAACAACAAGAGACGATCGAGGGCTGATGCGTGCTTACGCTCTGTGAGTTTATCTGTGTGTGTGAGAGAGAGTGAGTGTGCATGACTGTGCTTGCTTGCGTGTGCGTCTCAAGAAGAGACAAAGTCGCAGTCGCAGCTGAAGTCGAGGCTGAAGCTCTCTGCTTGAAGCTGCAAAGTTCCCACTATCACTGCAAGACTCACACACACACACGCATACAGAGCAGCAGCTTCACAGCAAACAAATTTGCATGCGTTTTGTTAATGTTAACGGCGACTTTTCAATTATAAAGCGCTTACTTTAATGCATTTTTTAAATGTTCCACGATGCGTGTAATTTTTATATTTACTACTTATGTTGTAATGCGAACAAGTATAAAAGTTAGTAGAAGAGTGAAGGAAAGAAAACAAAGAGTCATATGCTACGACTACAAAGGCAAAGGCTATTCCCAAAGGGCATTAACTCTTTGGGCATATCAAAAATAAACTTATGAAGCAGATAAGCTTAACTTATAAACAGCAAATAAATAATAGCGTAATAAATAAATTCATTTAGGCTAAGCTACATAGAACATTTGCAAGTAAATATATAAAATAGCTACATATATTTAAATTAAAAGCAATTTAAAAGAAGAAAAAGAAGTTATTATTTATATAATTCGTTTTAACTTAAATAAAATCACTGAAAAAATAAAAACAATAAATTTAAAAATGCTTACTATTTATTTTTACATATATTTTATGTAAAAATCTCAAAAACAAGTTACTTTGAAGGTTTTCAAATCGGTAAATAAAATATTGCTTTTAATAACTTTTTGATATTAAAAATTAATTGTAATGATTATTAAAAAAAAAACTATTGCTATATTCAAAACTCTCAAAATTAAAAATTCGGAAAAATTTAATGTTATTATTATTTTTTTTTATTATACTATATATATAAATATATATTATTAAATTTTTACAAAAAAAATAAAAATAAAAAATAAAATTTAGTGTGTTTAAATTTCTATGCACACTAGTGCTACTAACTACAGTTAGCTCTTGACTTTGCCCTAATGATGCGAGCAAATTGTTTAGCCATAAGTTAGACTCCAAAGCTTATACGGACTAAAGCTTAATGATAGTAGGCTGCTTGACTAATTGATCGTGCTACAAGCACAAACAACAACAACAATAATAATAACAATAAAAAAAAATGTTATGGAACGTGTGGAGCTTTGCAGTTCAATTCAGCAAACAATATGCATGCTATAAATGAATAGTATACTATATAAAATGTATTGTAAAAAATGAAATGTTATAAATCAAGCCGACTGGCTATTGAACAGGTTTTTAGTAGGTGTTATTGTTGCAATTGCCAAGACTGTAACTGGCGCCCACATAAGAAAAAAAATTACTCATGCAGACGCAGCGCAGACGCAGACGCAGCAGCAGCGACGACGACGACGGCGTCAGTGGCAACAACAGTGTGTGGGGCAGGGGGCAGTTAGTCTAGCTTAAAGCAGCGCGACTAGTTCACTTGTTGGCCAAAAAGGCAAAACTCGACTTGAGGCTCAGAGATATGAATATGCTAGAGCTACAGGCCATAGCGGGTGTCTGGCTGTGCCAATTCAACTTTTACGTTTATTATATGTGCTTTTTTTATTGATTTATTTATATATTTATTTACTTAAGTCTGAGCTGGCCCACGCTGCGCTTTTAATTGGCTATAAAGGAAACAAGTGACTCATGCTCAGCTCGAAAGAGAGCGACGAGAGAGCAAAGAGAGCGTCTGCTGCTGCGTGGGCAACGTCTGCTGCTATTTTTGTGCATAACTTTTGTCTACTAATACTAATTTTTTATAACTATAATATAGTTGTTAGACTTTTGGTGTCAGCAGCAGCAAGCGCGTCATCGTTTTTTTTTTTCTGCTGCTGCTGCAGCCCACACAAGTTTGATTTAAAGACAACCCCATAAATGACCCAATTTGGTTTGACTTGTGATAAATAAATAAACTGGGATTCTCAATAAAAAGCATTACACAGTCTCCATTTTCTACTGTCTGTTTGTTTGTTTGTTTGCTTTTCATTTCTGTCTAAGGCAATGCACACTGACTCAGCTTTGCGTGTTGCCAGCTGGCGTGGCAATGAACTTGCCACAAAGCACAGGTGGCTGCCACAAGCTGTAGCTGCAACTTGCAATTCAATGTGTGCCCTTAGTTAGACTCTAGACTTGCTTTATAGCCATAAAGTCTGCGCAGGCTTGCAACCTAAAAAAAACTTTAAAAAATTTATTCTTTCATTCTTAACTATTAACGTTTTATGCAATTAAAAATTTGTTCTTCAGCTTATAAAATTTCTTCACTTGTCCAATTCAACTATTTTTTATATTTGCTTTTAATTAATGTTTTATGAACATCTAGTCTAATTGGCATTTGTTTGTTTTTTAAGGTCAAGTTTGTGCATTTTTAAATATAAATCTTGCGCATCCGCCCATGATGTCAACTCTATATGACAGTTCAGTTCTTTATAGAGTTGCTTTATGATTATTATTATTAATTGTGATTTGTGACAGATATACCCAGCGTATGCGCAATGCATTAAGTATACGCAGCGTAATTGTTTACTTACCATTTTACGCAACAATTCCTCATTTTGTATGCCAGCCAAATCGCACTCCAATTCCATGATAACAAATGAGTTCAAGAACTTGCAATAAATATAAAAAAAAATAATATGTTAGTTATTTGGCTAATAAGTATAGATGTGCAAATATATTTGTTATTGCTTCAAAATATTTACAATAATTCCACATAAAATATAGTGCAAAAAAATTATAAATGCTTTAGTTATTTAATTATCAAATTATGTGTATTAATATATTATTGTTTTGAAAACTCTGTCTAAAATAATTTTCATATTTTGAAATGCACGCAATATATTTGTAGCATTTTTTTTTTATATTTTTTTTTTGATTTTAATTCTAATGTTAAAAATACAATAAATATTTTAGTGATTAGTTATAAATATTATTATAAGATTATTATTATTTTAAATTTTTTGTTTTAAAAATATAATAAATATTTAGTGATCAGCCATAAATATATGTAAAAATAATTTAATAATAATAATTTTCAAAAGTTTTCAAATAATATATATTTTTAATAATTAGTTTCAATGTTAATGCTCTGTAAATTTTAAATTCTTAAAAATTAAATATATTCGCTTTATACATTTCTTTGTGTTCAACTAATCTATGCATACTATTTTTATTTTTGTTTATAGGGTGCACTCAAATCGAGCTTTAAAATGTCTACGTATTATTTTCTATGTTAATACATTGTTGCCATTGCAACTGCGACTGCAAATGCATTTTTTATTTTGATTCATTTGCTTTTGTTGTTGTTGCTGTTGCTTTTGCGGTTTCAATTCGTACGTACATAGATTCGTTAATATTATTTTCAATTTATCATGATTTGCTGTGTGCTGTGCGATTTTTTATTACACTCCAGCAACGACGGCAACGAGGCGAACCAGCTAACCCCAAGACCAAGTCCCCAAGTGCCCCCAAGTAGTCCCAAAACAAGTTGTGACATTTCCCCCGTAAATGGTTAAAATGAAACATGTCCATTATTATTTGTTGCTATCGTTGTTGTTGTTGTTTTTGTTGTTTGCAATTGCAATTGGCCAGCCAGCTGTGATTAGTTGATTTCTGTTTTGGTTAACATCAACAGTCAGCGATGCTCGGTCAAACGGCAATTGAAATACACAGCACGTAAGCCAAGCTCCCAGCTCTCAGCTCATCGAGCACTTGGGGCTGGGGCTGGGTGCATTTTGTTGTCCGGTGGCCAAAAGCCAAACAAGTTCAAAACCGCAATTGGGCAAATAGGCTGCCAATTGTTAGGCAGTCAGTCAGTCAGTCAGTCAGGCAGACAGACAGTCAGTCAGTTAACACTTGCTCAAAGCCTGATGCTCTTGTCGGGATCTAGACAAACATAGAGTCGGGAAATTGCAACTAGGTCGAGCTGCTTGCACTTGAAATTGGGAATATTGAATATGCTTTGGCAATGGGATAAGGCTAGATAAAGATTTGAATTTAAGACAAAAATAATTATGGGCATTGAACCAATAAAAAAAAATTAAAATAGTGGAAAATTCCAATAGCTTTTGAATCAAAAATTAATTGCAGCATATAAATTTAAAAAAAAATTACTGGGATTTGTATTATTTAAAAATATATATTGATTAAAAAGTGGGAAATAACTTAAAGTAAGCATATTAGCTTTGAAAATGGAAAATTACAACAGCGCGTGATAAAAAAAAAATAGTTCACAAAATACAAAAAAATTGTTACTAGTTTAATATATTTAAGACATAAATTAAACTAATGCTCTATATCTTGACTATGGGAAGCCAAAAACGTTTAATTTTGTCTTTTGCTGCTATGCAGATAAGCAATAAATTAAAAGAAACTCAATATTAGCAACGAACGAATATTGCCATAAATATTAATTTGTTAATGTTGCGAAGCAAAACAGACAAATCGCATAGTCGTAAGTCAAAGATTAACATAATTTTAATCGAAATACGTCAAAAAACAAACTAGTGAAACGGCAAAGATCAATAGATCGGTGTGGATGAGAAGCGCGTAGGAAGGCGCGTGGCCAATGCCCTCTCGACTGGCGGCGTGGCGACAATAAATTGTCACAGTGCATGCCAAAAATGTGTGTTGTCGCCAATTAAAAATATCAAACATACATGAGAATGAGAATTCGTTGGGGCATTTTTTGGTCATCATAAAAATCAATGCATATAAAGGCAAATGTGCTTAAAGCTTAGCTGATTTTAGCAAAATTAATTGTGATTTATGTGCGCCTAACCCACGCAGGCAATTTAATCGATCGATAGGCAGAAAGAAAGAAAGAGAAAGAGAAAGAGAGAGTGCGATTGCTCGTGTAATTTGAGCTTACTTTGTGCTGCCGCTAGATGGCGCCAGTTAGTGCAAAAAAAAATCTTAAACCGCAAAACGGTTAGAAATTTACATATGCGCATGTGTGTGTGTGTGTGTGTGTGCCTGTCTCTCTCACCTGTATCAGCTGTCTCTGTCTCTTTGCTTATCTAGTCAGCAGGCTGTGTGTGCTCGCGGCTTTTGTAACTGTAAACTTATAAAAAGTCAAACAATAACAACACTATATATAATATTAATTTTTTTTTTTTACGCGGAAAGATCAAATTATGCAGAAAATATATAATAAACTTTGCGTTGATTGACTTGCGGTTAATAATAAAAATTTACATGCAATAAATTGTTTATAACTTTATATTTTATGCAACTTGCAACGAATGAAAAAAAAAAACACAGCACTTTAAAAAATTAATGTTTGTTGTATATTTAAGCTTTATAGTTTGTTTAAGCTGTTATTGTTATTAGGCTTTAGTGTGGAATGGAATTTGAAGATGCGCACAACCGTTTAAGACGAGCGTAGGCTCTTAACTGATTGCACTAGCTGCACTTGTTGCTGCATTTTGACTACGCTACAACAGCAACAGTTGCTGCTGCTGCGACAGCAACAACAACAGCAATCTAGACTGAAGAGCAAGCGACAGGGAGAGAGAGAGCGCGCGCGAGAGAGAGAGAGAGAGAGAGGGCTGTGGGCAGCGGTCATCTTCTAGTCCAAGTCCAGTCTGATTTTGCGGTTCGCCTCGTTGACACACATACTAAGGCAAACATGCGTATGTGTTAACAACTGCAACCTTCAATGCATGACATCATACAACAGGATGCTACAATACAAGGACATTAGCTTACATACATGACTTTAAGTCAAAACAAACTACAAAAATGCACAATAAGTTAACAAGTATTGAAATTGTAAATAAGAATACACAAGAGAAAAATTAAATAATAAAATACAAGTATTAAAAGTGAATTAATATTAATAATATAACACTAAATTCAAAAAGAAAATAGCCCAAGTCGCTTTTAAACTTCTCAAACCTTAAAGATATTTTTATCAATATTAAAAAACTTTTAAAAAATTATACAAATGTCATTCAATATAATTGATTTGAATTGAAGCTTGGCAATTGAGCTCTTAGAACTTTAGCTTTTGACAAAATCTCTATCTAACTTAAGCATGCCACTTAAAACAAAAAAATCTAAAATTAAAAATTAATACTGAAAAATACCAAATATGTTAAGAATTAAGCCAATGCACTTACCTAAATCGTTCCAAACGTGCCGCTCTTAAGTTGCTAAAGTCGAATTCCTGGCCAGGTGTGTGCTTAACTATCGTAGAGCAAGTTCGTACAGCAAACATAATTGTTTTGGATCTGAGCAAGTTGAGCTTGAAGCATAATTGTGATGATGATATTGTTGCTGATGAAGCATTTCAAGCAGTAGTAATGTCAGCCACCAATTGAAGGATTTAGTCAGGACATAAACCCATTGTAGACTTCACCTAAAAGCAAAAAATATAATTAGTATAAATGAATAATAATAATAATAAAAAATATTTTTACGTATATGTCAGAGATTTAGAATGTCTTGAAACATTTTTTAGCTTTAAAATATTTTACATAAAGTTTGCAAATTACTTAGTTTTATAAACAATGCAAGAAAACTGAGAAAATTACAAATTTCTGTACAATTGTTTGTTTTAATATTTTTAATCAAAAGCACTTCTAGAAAATATTTAATTAAAGCAAGTGATTAGTTATTTTTAACATTAAAGCCGCCTCGATTTCAATCATGAATTAAAATTGTTTCATAAATGTGCCAAATGTTCAATATTAATTACTTAATTAACTTTTGGTTAAATGTTTTGCTCGTTTTTGTTGGACAATTTTTGATATATTTGAATTGTTAAAACTTTCTTTTAATGCAAGCCAATAATTGCGGCCACGCGTGTTGCATGCAACAAAATAAGAGTTGCATAAACCTATGCAGAGCACAGAGAGCCAGCCAAGGTAACAATGTACAGCAAAAAAAAAAAAATAAATAAATAAAAAATTAAAGCAGCGCTTGTCGCACATGGTCAGTGGCATATTGCGAATTTTGGCTAAAACCACTAGTTGATTATGTAGAAACGGGCCCAGAAGTAGGCACACACACACATACACATACGCATACATGTGCATTGAATGTCAACGTCAACGCTTCAGTGTCAATCAAAATTGAAATTGCGTACACAGAAAATTCTAGGAAAACGCACAAGGAGAGCAGCAGCAGCAACAACAATAACAACAATTTGTGAAATTTGCTTACCAAATATTAAACTCAGCTGTGGCAACAATTGTTGTAGCTTTCTAGTGAAAGTAGCTGCTGTTGCTGCTGCTGCTGCTGCTGCTTGTCCTTGAAGTTACTGATGTCAGCAGCAACTGCAGACAACAACAACAACAACAAACGCCTTATAAGGATTGTCAGTTGCCAGTTGTGGTGGCAGCCACATGAAAAAATGCACAAAAATTGATTTTAATTTATTTTAAGTGATTCACGAAAAACAAAAAAACGCAAAACCTTGAATGCGCTTAATATGTGGCTGCCAGTGACAACAACAACAACATGAGCAACAACAACCATTGCACAATTAAACTGCAGTTTATTTGAATTTTTTTTTTTTTTGTTGTATGCTAAAGTCAAATAAATGTTGTCTTTAATTAATACATTTTTATTTCATATTTATATTATTGTCTGTTGATTATTGAGATTTTGTTTGATTTTAACTAACAACTAATCAGTGCTAAATACAACTTAAGAGAGTAACGAGCCAGCAGCTCGCTTTAGCTGTCTTCAAACTCTTTATATTAATTAGTATATATGTTTGTATGAATGTTTGTTTATGTATGATATCAATATGAAAGCAACAAAATGTATTTAAAAAAATAATTAAAATAATTATGTATGTTATGTGGTTGTTGTTGTTGTGAATGTTGTATGTATATATTGTATGTATGTATGGGTGTGTGTGTGTGTTAAAAAAAAAATGCGCTTCGAATCACAAATAAAAATTACAGTTATAAAAAGTATAATAATAATGAAATATTTGTTTTAAATACAGTGATTGCTTTTAAATTTGTTTGCACTCTGTTTAACATAGCATTATTAATTAATAATAATAGCACAAAGCGTAATTTGTTAATCCATTTTGCAAGAACATTTCAGCACAGCAATGTTTAAAATATTAGCAAACTATAAACAATTTGTATACATTTTTTTTTTTTCAAATAAAATTATGGAATGCAAAATCTTTGCATCTTGTTAAAATGCATTAAATTTAAATTCTATAAAATTAACATTTTAACAACATTTATAGCAATCACTGTACTGCACATTAATCAATTTAAAATTTAAACTAATTGTTTTTTAAAGTCTCAAGTGAAGAAATTCCAGTTACGACATTGCTTAACACAAAAACAAACATAATTGCGTTTGTCTTATACAATTTTGGCACGGCTTAGCATAAGTATTTAAATTAAATATATATTTATAAAATCGCACGCGTTAATACTAATACTAATAGTTTGTTGTCTATATAGCATATATATATAGAGTTATATGGAATTTGTTTCTTGTGTGGCAATTAGTAGTTTATCATTTGTTTAGCAATGGCCTTAATTATGTTCTAAACTAAACTAACTAATTATTTAAGCACTTAACATATTGGAAGAACAGATGCTGTTTATAATATTTAAAAGGAAGTTGTGGGCGTTTGCAATTGTTTAGGGTTCGAGCAGCTCGAACGTTGGCGGACATCAATTGTAAAAATTATATATATATGTATATATATATATAGCATAAAAAAAAAAACAAGAATTGCACACACACTGAGATTATGCTTGAGAAAATGAAATACTAAAACTACTATTAAATTTAAATTGCGTTTTAGTCCGTAACGCCTAGATGCACCAGCTGCTGCATGGTGCGTTGCAAGTAGGTGGGATCCGGAAACATATTGAACTGCGTCTTGTGATCTACGCTATTCCAAATAACCACATCCTCGCGTCCCGTGGTCACTGAACGTCCTATGGAAAATAACAAGCGACGATCAAAGGCAATTTTGAGAAAACGCAACACTTTGCGCCCCAGCGGACAATCGGGCAGATAACAAATGCGTGGAAAGCCTACGGCAAAGAAGGCGCGTCCTGGATGCGGATGCTCTGCTGTCTGCAGTCCCGAGGCAATGCTGCAAGCAAATAAATATAGTTAAATATACAGAGTAAAATTGCTATATGCAGCAGAACTTACTCGTAGACAATTTGTATGGTATTTTGTCCTTCGTGTCCCGGCAGACTTTTGCTTATGATGCTCCAGGACATGCTGCCAATGGGCTGATTGCCCACCTTTTCGCCATAGACAATGCCGCAGACGGGACACTCAATAAACAGATTTTGCTGTGCGCCAAATAGAAAGAGATAGAGTATGAGTAATTGCATAGGAGTGAGAGAGAGAGAGCACATATAGTAAACATGCATATGAAGCGTTTAACAAACATTTAAAACAATAACAAAATACTATAAACTGTAAGCTTACTTACTTTTTATACACTTGTCTCATGCAACTCTTCCTGTTGCATATTTGATTAAATATATATAATTTCATATTAAATGACTTGATGTTAACAATATTAATTTTTAAATGTTGTAAATAGAACTGCTAGCAGTTTAACCTGCTGACAATATTTCTAAGACTTTTTATTAAAATGTTTGCAATTTTAAGTTTTTAAATCAATAGAAAATTGCCACGACTTAACAATTGCACAGATATATTTCAAAATATTATAAGAATTCTAGCAAAGTGCGCAAAATTTAAGAAAAATTGTCAAATTAACTGATTACTTTTATAAAAAGTTGAACATTGCAGTTTTCATTTTAAAAATGGATACGCTTCTAATTTTACATGAATTAGTTTAGCACAAGCAGCGATAGACAACGAGAGTTGCGCGTCTCATAGTTCAAAGGTTAATTAGTAGCATTAGTTTTCACTAAATTAGTTTAACAATTACCTTATTGAGTTCATTTTGCTGGGCAATAATCATGCCGTTGAGGCACTGCAGATGCATCAGATGCTGGCAGCGACTAAGCGATATGGCTGGATTCTGAGCCGAGTGCACCAGTTCCTCCATGCACATGGGACAGGGCTGGGCATTGGGCCACAGAGGTGGCTCAACGACTTTGACAAAACGCGATATCATATCGCTGGCTGGGTCCACGCCCACAATCGAACCAGCGATTGATTGTTGTTGCTGCTGCTGTTGTTGTTGTTGCTGCTGCTGCTGCTGTTGTTGCTGCTGCTGCTGATGGTGTGGCAAGGGCAGTGGTGGCGGCACAGGCGCACGTTCACCCAACGATGAAGGCGGCAATGATGGCACAAAGACCTCATCGCTTCCCAGCGAACAATCCAATAGATCATTAACTGATATGGCAAAATTACGACTGCGTAAACTTTCCTTGCTCTCATGGCTTAAGTATGTGGAAACAGTATCTACGCTAGGACGACGTCGATGCGACTTGACGCTATTGGTATCCGTATCCGAAGTGCGCGTGCGTGAGCGCGAACGATGCGAGCCCATGCGGCTGCTGCGCTGCGACTGCAGCGAGCCCTCCGAGCAGCGACTATGATGACTGTTCATGGAGGCAGTCAACATGCACTTGTTGCCAGGCGCAAAATGCGCTTGATGCTGCAACAAATGCAGCGTCGAACCAGTAGCAGCAACTGTGCCATGATGATGATGATTGTGATTGTGATTGCTATTGGCGCTGCTGCTGCTGCTGTGCTTGCTGCTGCTGCCAAAAATATTGAGATTGTTGAGTATCTGACGCAAGTTTGTAGTAGAAATTTCGCTGTGCTTCTTGGGCGGCTTGCTGCGTGGCTGCTGCTGCTGTTGTGCATGTTGCGCATGTTGCTGCTGTTGTGCATGTTGTTGCTGCTGCTGCTGCTGCTGCTGTTGTTGATGTGCATGCTGTTGTGCATGTTGTTGCTGCTGCTGCGCATGTTGCTGCTGTTGTTGTTGCTGCGCGCACATCGGCAATGGCTGCGGCTGTCGATGCTTGGGCAGCGTATTGCTGCGCTGCTGATAATCCTGCACATTTGCAGGACTCTTAAACTGCAATGCCTGCTGCGGCGTTAGCTTAACCAAGGGATATGGCGCTTGTTGTGTGCGGCGTATGCTGCGCAGTGGTCCGCTGGGCTGACGCATTTGCGTTAGATTGCAAAAGTTTATCGTATAAGGCAGGCTAATGTTGGTGTGGCACAAATCCAGAGTTTGCTCACCCTAATAAAAAAAAAAATACATTAATAAAATTAATTTAAGTGTTGCAGTGGTCGGCATAAATAATTTGACAAGTATTTTAAGCTGAATTAGTTTGTTCTGTTGAAATAATAAATTAAAATTGATTGTCAAATTACTTATGCTCTCCGCTGTATATCAATGCTTTTGCTTACGCGTGCCCAGGCATCCTCTATGATGCACTGCACATGCATGTTGTATGGCCGCCAATCACAATTGCTATCCGTGCTGCCGCCGCACCACTCCCATTTGGTGCCCTTGCCTGCCGGACTGCTGGGCGCATAGAGCATGCGCCGCACACCTATGGTTTCCACTGCCCTTTCGGCATCTGTCTCCTGGGTCATGGTGCGCACATTTACATAATACTGCTCCAAACTGGGATCGGCATCGCTGAGCATAACACGCGTTAGCTTTTTCGCATGCGCACGCTCCAAATGCTGCGATACTGCCGGGGAGTAGGGTAACCATTTGCCGCCGCGTGATTCAAACTCCCAGACGCATACAGCATGCGTATGGCTGCTGCCAGCAGCAGCTGCGCCGACGCCAGCGGCAGCTGCATTGCTGGCCATTGCTTCTAGGCTTTTCTGCTGATTACAATCTCATTTCATTTTTAATTTATTTTTTGCTGTAGTTTGCTTAATTCGTTTACTAGCTTAAACCTGCAACGAAGCTGAAGCACAAAATAAACAAAGAAATTAAAAATGGTGGTCGCTGCAGCAGCAATTGCATTTTTTCGAAACCAACCTGTTTGCTGTTATGCTAACACACTGCTGTTAAAATCGTATCGTTTGTGTTACGCACACATTGAAATGTATTGAGTTTAATTAATTTATATGCAAATTTTAACATTTGGCTTTTTTTAAATGTAACAAATCACAGTTGTTTTACTTATTTTTTTTTTGTATCGCGATCAGTGCTGGATGACAGTGTGTGGCTTGGGCTGCCAAAGTACCTGCTCAGTTTTATTTGCGCAAACAATTAATTTCACATTATTTTTACATAAATTAAATTCATTATTTATATAAGTGCGTTTTTATTTAGTAGATTTACTTTTAAGTATTAAATTTCTTTATATCGATAAGTAAATGGAGAGTAAACAGTCACAAGCAGTGTTGTAAAACACTGTAAATTGTCAGGCCCTAACGCAGAAATGCTCCAAATGCAACCCTGTAAGCGGCACACTATCAATTTTGACAAGTTGGCGACTTCCGTCGCTCTCGCCATTCCTTTACCTTTCTGACGGGCAGACGTAAAGCTGGTCTTTTTAAACGACCCGCAATATAATCTGCTTTTTTTGTTAGCATCTTTACATAAAACTGCGTGAAAATGGTTGTTAAGAAGGTAAACAAACTTGACAAACCAATTGTTAAACAAATTTCGAGTGAAAAACCTTTTTTTTTCTAATTTTTTTAATGTGCATATTGTTTGTTTTGATTTTGTGTGTGCAAAAGTGAAAAATGAGTAAAACTCAATTTAATTGTATATGTTGCAGCCCAGGCCAAAGAAGAAGCCAGTGACCAAGAAGGTGGCGCCAGCTCCATTGGCTGTGAAGAAGCCCGTGGTCAAGAAAGTGGTTAACCAGCTTTTCGAAAAGCGTCCCAAGAACTTCGGCATTGGTAAGTACTATAAGTGACAAATGCCAATTATCAGTGCTTAATTGTAATTGCTTTTAGGCCAGAATGTTCAGCCCAAGCGTGACTTGTCTCGTTTTGTGCGTTGGCCCAAATATATTCGCGTGCAACGCCAAAAGGCTGTGCTCCAAAAGCGTCTGAAGGTGCCCCCACCAATCAACCAGTTCAGCCAGACCCTGGACAAGACCACAGCGGTCAAGCTATTCAAGCTTCTGGAGAAGTACCGCCCAGAGTCCCAGCTGGCCAAGAAGCAGCGCTTGAAGAAGCTCGCTGAAGCCAAGGCTAAGGGCAAGGAAGTCGAGCCCAAGAAGAAGCCCAGCTTCGTCTCTGCCGGTACCAACACCGTGACCAAGCTCATTGAGCAGAAGAAAGCCCAGCTGGTCGTGATTGCTCACGATGTGGATCCTCTTGAGGTAAGTTTTTGCATATCAAACAGTTTAAAGCTGCTACAACCAGTAGTCAACGGATAAATAATATAACTATTGACTATAAGTGATTCATTTCTTATAAGCGTTAATCGTTTATGTGAATTTGTTTGCTTATAAGAATCAGCTAAAAAAACGTTTGCTATTATATGAAATTATTGAATTGATATTAAATCTTCATATATGCGCAATAGCTATAAATATTTAACCGTTTTCTACTGCTCAATATAAAATGATGTAAGATTTTTGAATTTCTTCAACTGAAATTGCTTTAAAAGAAAGTAATAATTCTTGTGGTCACTTGACAGCTGAGTTTACTTCAATGCAAAAACAATTTCTTATCCCCACGTGCTCTTTACTTATTGCTCTCTCTTTCTTACTTGCAGTTGGTGCTCTTCTTGCCAGCTCTGTGCCGCAAAATGGGCGTGCCTTATTGCATCGTGAAGGGCAAGGCTCGTCTGGGACGCCTTGTGCGTCGCAAGACCTGCACCACCCTGGCCTTGACCAACGTGGATAACAACGATAAGGCCAACTTCAGCAAGGTGTTGGAGGTCGTCAAGACCAACTTCAATGAGCGCCACGAGGAGATCCGTCGTCACTGGGGCGGTGGTATTCTCGGCTCAAAGAGTTTGGCACGCATTTCCAAGCTGGAGCGCGCCAAGGCCCGTGAGCTTGCCCAGAAGCAGGGTTAAACACACATGCTGGGACTTGGACTCTTTTTTTTGTATGCAAGTTGTATGATTAACAACAAACAACATCAACACAAGAAGAAAAAACTAAAATAAACTTTTAAGTGTACAAATTTTAGCTTGTGCTAGCTTTTTTTTTAAAGGACAGTGTTATAATATATTAAATAATTTTAATATTTAAATTCGCTCAGCTGTTTTGTCTCACAACTGCGACATTACTTATTGCCTGTGGCCTGTGTGGAAAACGATGGCAACGATTACAGCTGTAGCATTCATTAAAGCGGTTTTGATGGCTAAAGGAGTTTGAAATGAAATGAAAATCAAGTAGTCATTTATACTTTGACTAATTGTAATTTGTTGATAAGAGTTTAATCTCATTTTTGTTTAGTTCCTCAAGCCTAAAACGTCTATTCCTGTTAAATATATGCTTCTCGCTCACTCCGGCAAGAACATCGAAACTATAGATGTCTCACTCGCACTTGTTTGAAATAAATCTTGCAGTGCTGTTCACGAACTAGTGCTGTGGATGATACGTGTGGTATATACCTTATCGATTATTCACAGGTTTGCAAATTAAATTCAATTTAATATTTAAATTTTAGTTGCTCCGAGCTATTACTATTTTTGAAAGAAAACTTATTTATATTACCATATAAATATCATATTTAGAATTTAGTGCGTATCTTGTTCTTTTCGATATGCATAAGTCGATAGTCGGTATTGGTCGTACATAAACCAATCGGTACTTCGATAGCCTGACATCACTAATAATATCAACAACTGTAATGTAACGTTAGAATGCGCATGAAAAAGTCAGCAGGCGGATATTAAATATGTAAAGTGATTTATATTTTATTTGGAGTGGAAAAAAATGCAAATTTTGATGGAAACTGTCAAGTAAGTAATAGCAATGTAACAAAAGCATGAATCACAGCAAAAATACGCCTGCGAAAAAAATCAATACGAATTTACCGTTAAGTGTGCAAACATTTTTTTTAAAGCCAATGTGTGTGTACGTGTGGGCGTATTGAAATTTTATAAGTAAGCGTAAAAAAGGCTAAACAACTCAAAATTGTGTGTGTATTGTGCACTGTTGCCAGGCAAACGCAGCCTGGATAAAACCCAGATATATATGTATATACATATATAAAAAACAGGACGCCCACAATGCAACTCGTGCAATATACCCTTTTTGTATGTGTATGTGTATATGTAGAGATTTTTTCTGCTCTCGTCTATTTTTAGGTCAGTCAACAGTCGAGCTTCGATTTGCGTCTACAGCGCCGGTTAAAGCTACAGCGAGTCATAAAGAAACAGTCGAAAGCTAGCATACGACATGTTTGCGCATGTTGCAGTTTGCGTTTGCACTTATGCAACTATAAAAGGTTAACTAAACTTAAACTACTTTAACTGAACTTCTCCAATCTTCTTATTCGGGAAAACCAACAAACAAGCGTGTAACTAAAAGAAGGCAGTTAAAGTTAATCGAACACCAATAACAACAACAATTATGGCAACAACAACAATGAGCAGTAGCTCGGCAACGGCTTCCCTGGCCACAACACCGGCTACAACGCCAACAGCATTAACAACCGCGGCCACAACAGCCAAACGCTTGGGCTATCAGTCGCCAGCGACGTCGGTGTCAGCGTCTGCGTCAGCGTCAATGACAACGACAACATCATCCGTTATATGCGAGGAAGTGTTCGATGAAGCTTGTCTGCCTTCAGCAGAGGGTGAGTTAAAGCAAACCCCCCGCCAGCACCCAATCCCAACCCACACCCCATCAAATAAGTTTTAGTTTAATATTTATGCATGTGTGATGACGACATTTGTTGCTCTCTCGCTGCGGCAAACAGCTGTTTGTTTTTGAACTCTCGTTTACTCTTAATTGCTGCAGTTGTCATTTGTTTCTATCATATTATTTGTTATTTAATGCGTTCCCTGTCTCGCATTTGTCATCAAGCGCGAGTCCTTTTTGTTTTTGTTTCAGTGGGTCAACCTGCAATATTATTTATGTAGGTGAATATAAAATGCAGTGCTGTCTGCTCGGGGTGGTTGGTAATGGCCTTAGTCATGCTCTAGCGCTGAAAAAAGGGTGTTTCAATTTCAGCAGCAGCACAAGCTTAAAGCAAGTCAAATAACTCTTTGAGGACTAAGAAAACGCTGTGAAATTTAAGGTCAAAATAAATTTCATTTGAAAATTTAAAAAATTTGCTTCAGTATTAAATACTTGAGTAATGCGAGTATTCAAATTATTAGCTTTATTTTTTATGGTAATTCAACAAACTTGTTAACCATTAAAATATTTTTAGTATAAAAAAAAATTTGTGAGCAAGCAAATTATTAATTTAAAATAATTAAATCTTAGTCACAATATTAAAAGCATGAAGGTTTGCTTTTTAAAAATTAACAAGAATAAATAAGTACTTGTATGCAAATTTTTAATCATATATTATTAATCATTAAAATAAATTAATAAAATATTTTTTATAAATTAGATCTATTATTAAGATTCTTAAATTTGTCAGTGCACTTAGTTTTTTTTATTGTTTATCGCTAAATACTAACGAATTATTGAGTTTAAAGTGCAGCAAAGCGTATTTAACTGTCTGACAAAAGCTGCTTGCTTTGTAGTCCAGCTTGGTCAGCTGTGTTTGGGGACACATGAAATTGTATTAAGCTCATTGTTGGCTTAACTTGGTAGCGTTAAGTGCCTCGAGCGGATACTTAATAACACTTGTATATATGTATATGTGTGTGCGTGTGTGTGTGTGTGTGTAGGTGTGAGCATGACGACAGCTTAGCGCTGTTGAAATTTTTTCGCAACTGCTGACCACTAGCCAAGATTCTGAACGAGGCCATTTCTTGTGTTTGAGCTGTTGCTGTTGTTATTTGTGGTGGTGGTGTTGGGTGGGTGGCGTTGCCTTCTTGGTGGTTGTTGGCTAAAATCAATAGCCGCTTGTATGCAAATGCAGGCCAACATAGTTTTTTTTTTTTTTTTAGTTAGTCGCCGGTTTTCAAAGCGCTCTGTTTGTTTTAGGAAATGGAATATTTAAGCGCTTAGACTGTAAACTGTTTGAGTTGCAGATTGTGTCGCTGGATTTTCATTTTCTCTCTTTGCTGTTTTAATAAAAGCGAGGCTCTTGCTTTCACTTGCATTGTTAGCACAGCAGGCAGCTTAGTTGGCTTTAGAGCTGTTGAATATTAATGCGGAGAGGAGAGTGCATAATCGGCCAAAAATAGAAAAAGCATAGATAAGAAAAAGCGCTCAAAGGGAAATGCATTTTATGAAATTTAAAAATGATTCAAAACTTGCAGTTTGAATTTAATTGGAAGAAATCAAAACATAACCAATAAGAACTCCCAAAAAGTATGCAACATTTTATTTATTTGCATTAAAATTTATAGACAAACGATTCTATTATCTTGGGCATATATAACTAGACTAAGCTAAACTAAATAAAAATCAATAGAATTGAACAAAATATAATCTTTGGCATATAGTATAATAAATTTAAAGTAAATAAATCAGATACATGTGTATATTAAATTTAAGAAATATAAAAACCCAAGTAAAACAGCTTAATTTGTTATTATACATAGAATAAAACATTATTATATTATTTAAAAAAAAAATAAACTTATAGATCTTAGTAGACCTTTCAGAAATTTTAAAAAGCGTAATTGTCATAAATAAGAAAAACTCGCATTAGAACCCACAACTAATTCGTATTGAATTAATTTTTTCAGAGATAAATGACTATGCAAACTTAATAGGCATTGATACCAGCAAGGAACCGCATCTATTGCATCTAGCCAAGGAGGGTCTTATGGCCGCATTGCCTGCGGAGTGGAAAATTTGGTAAGTCATAAAAATTGAAAATAATGAAACAAATAATGAATTTAATTACGGCTGCAGCTACTCGGAGGAGAAGAACGGACATTACTATCACAACACGCGCACAAAGCAATCGCAGTGGGATCATCCATTGGACGCCGTCTACCGTGAGCTGGTGGAGCAGACGCGTCAGAAGCTGCTGCTGGGCAGCGCAGTTACGCCCATTATAGACAACTCGGAGGATGTGTCGCAACTGGACTCGGGCATAAGAAGCATGCAGGGCACAGATGAGCTGTTGGACGATATGAGCGCTCCGCTTAGTCAGCCGAAACCCGCCAACACTTTTCCCGTGGCCAGCGGCTTCAGCGGCGGCGTGAGTCGCTTTCTGGAGTCGCGCGGCAAGGGCTTTGGGCCCATCTTTCAGCCGGTGAAGAATACGCGCTTCGAGGTGGCCAAGAGCCAGCTGGGCATGGCCGAACGCAAGAGCGCATTCCAGCTGTCCGGCACTGGAGCAATGTTTCTCAAATCTCGACGACAGGAGCAGCAACATGAGCATGGAACTGGAGGCGTTAAGGGCATACTGCGCGACTCGAGCTTAACGGATATGCGACGCAGAGTGGAGCGCGATGAGGAGAAGAGCGTGCGTTTTAATTTGCAGCAAGTGGAGATGGAGCAGGAACAGCAGTCGGAGCAACAAGCGGCGACGGCGGCGGCAGCAGCAGCTCAACAGCAGCAAGAAGAAGAGCAACTCAAGAGCGCCGAGCTGAGCAACAATTCAGAGGAAGAAGCAGCAGCTGCTGCTGCTGCTGGACAAGACGTTGCCGATCTGGATGAGGATGAGGACGATGATGAGGAGGAGGAGGAGGAGGAAGATGACGATGATGTGTGGGATGAAGACGATCCGGATGCCATGCAGGGCATGTGCAGCCTCAATCCGTTCATCAGCGATAGCAACAAGCGCGACATACGCATCATAAGCCTGCCCAAGGCGCAGACCATACAAATGCTCAAGGAGCACACGAACAGCAACAGCAGCGACAAGGAGAACACACCGCTGGGCATTAAGCCGCTGTATGAGGACACCGAGGACTCGGACTCCAAGGCGAGCAGCGTGCGCAGTTTTATAATCAACAAGCATGAGCAGCAGACACAGCATTCGACGGAGTCGCAGTCCGCATTCGATCTGGATGAGCTGGTGGGCAAGCATAGCCATGAGCTCGAGCAGCTGCAGCGCAAGTCAGCGCAGGCGGCGGCGAATGAAAAGCTGGGCATGCGCTCGCTCAAGATGGCCAGCAAGCTGGTGGGACTGCTGAAGCACAAGGAGCAAAGCAAGGACACAAGCGAAATGCTAAACGAGGCAGCCGCGCTGCAACAGCTGCAGCTGGACATGGAGCAGGTGAAGCGCGAGCATGAGGCGCGCCTGAAGAGTCTACGCCATGAATACGATTTGCGCTTGACTTCGCATCAGCATCAGCTGGAGGAAGCGTTCGAGCTGCAGCTGCAGCAGCTGGAGCAACAGCTGCAGGCAAAGCGCGTGCAGCTGATCAGCGAGCACAAGCAGCGCATGGCCACCATGCAGCAGAATCATGCCGAGCTGCTGCACGAGCTGGAGCGCGATCTGCGCAGCGAGCAGGAGCTGCTGCGACGCGAGCATGCGACGCAGCTGCAGCAGCTGCGCGACAGGTTGCAGCACGAGCTGCAGCTGGAGCAGCAAAAGATGCGCGACAATGGCGAGCAGCGGCTGTACGAGAAGCTGCGCTGCGAGAAGCGACTGCTTGAGGATAAATATCGCTGCTTGAAAGAGAAATATGTGCGACTCAAAACTGATGTGAAGCTGTCGCTTGAGCGACGCTCGCGTCGACGCGAAGCAGCAGCGCAGCAACAGCAGCATCATCAACATCAACATCATCAACAGCAGCAGCAGCAGCAGCAGCAGCAGCAATCGCTAGCGGCAAACAATTCGCTTACTGAGCCAACGCTCTCGCAGAAACCTTCAATAGGCAACAGCGAAAATCGCTCGCTCAGCTACTCGGAGCAGGCGCAAGCGCTTAAGGGCGGCAAGCCGCCTGTGCCGCCCAAGACGCATCTCAATCTGGCCAGCAAGTATATCAAGCAGCTGCAGCAGGACGACAACAACACTTCGCTCAGTCAATCGGACACGACGCTTAGCAATAATTATAGCAAAAACTATTTGACCACGCCCACTAGCCATGGCGCCATGGTGCTATTGAGCGACAATGGCAACAGCGATTCGGAGCAGCAGCAGCAGCAGCATAACGAGCATAACAACAACAACGGCAAGCAGCAGCTGGCGCCGCGCAAGAAACTCTTTTCGCGCACCAAAAGCGCCAGCACCAGTCGCCTGAACGCCGCCGAGCCGGGCTCACAGCAATACAAGCCCGAGCTGCGCGCCTGCACGCCGGTGGAGAATCTGCGCCATCAGCTGCAGAAGCTCGAGGATCTGGAGGATCAGTTTCCAGAGCAAACACTTGATGCCACCTACCATTTGCGCTATCCCTTTACCGACATAAGCAACGAGCACGCCACCGTGGTTGGCTCCGAGCTGGAGTTCTTCAAGCATCGCATTCATCTGGAGCGCGACTCAGTGCGTCGCGCCAAGGAGTCGCTGCGCACGCAGCGCAGCAATTTTCGTGCGCGTCAGCGCGAGATTAAGCAGCGCCACAAGTGCCTGGCGCTGACTGCCACGCGCAGCAATCTGGAGCAGCTTATACAGGAGGAGAAGGAGCTGACCGAAATGGAGGTGAATCTGCATCGCACGCGCGCGCTGCTGGGCGAGAAGGTCATACGGCTGCGTCATCTCGAGCAGAGTCTGCTGCGGATCTACGAGAAGGAGAAGCCCTGCCTGGATGCCAGCAGTCTGGAGGGGAAGCCACATGATGATGCCGCCACGCTGAGCGATCTCAGCTCGCACTCCAGCTCCGGATTCAGCAGCACGGACTTTGTCAGCGGCGCTGCCGTCGATATGCACAAGCGCAAGGAATACTTTCAGCAGGAGTCCAACGAGTGCATACAGAATCTGGAGATACTCAATGCTGAGATACGCGAAATTCTGGACATTTTGGCGCAGAAGCAGCAACAGCAGCAGCAGCAGCAACAACAACAGCAGCAGCAGCAGCAGCAACAAGCGGCTGCTGCTTTGACCTTGAGCATGCCCATGATATCGCCACATGAGCTCAGCTGGTCGCATATGCTCAGCCAGCCATCGCCGTCGGCGGCCACCCCCACGCTGCCCAACACCAGCAACAGCAGCTGCTGCAGCAGCAGCAACAATACGCTGCCCGCTGGCGCTGCTGCCGCCGCCGCTGGCGCGTTGCATGCACCACAATCAATACCCACGCTGGCGGATCGCTTGGAAACCTATCGCCAGCTCGCCGCCGGACGCATGCACAGCTCCATGGGCGGCGCCATTCTAGCGGCCAACACCATCGTCTCGCAGAGTCCGCGCGCCGTCAATTACACCACCAGCCTGGTGGAGCGTACGCGCGATTTGCGCAATTGGCTGCGTCAGGCCAAGACCGAGCATGAGCTGCTCACTGGCATGGGTGGCATGCAGCATGCGCTCAATCTACATGCCACAGCAGCAGCCACACCCACTCATGCTGCTGCTGCTGCTGCTGGCTCAGCGGCAACTGCAACAACAGCTGCTGCTGCTGCTGCCACAATTGCTGGCGCTGTGCCACAAACGAATTTATAAATTGCTAATCAACTTGAGTTTGGTCTAAGTTTAAGTCACATTTGCCTCACTATTGTTATCGTTTCGCCTTTCGAACTCGAATTCGAATTCGAATACACTCTCATGTATATAGTTAGTTCTATTTATTATGCCTTTTAATGCCTTTGAGTTTTCTAAACAAATCTTTTGGGAAGTCTAGTCGTGTACGGAGCTAAGACGCAAAACTTATTGAAAAAATAAATAGTCCATATATCGTTAAGTTTCCGAGATTTCGAGAGTCAAAAATCAAAGCAAAGATTTCATTTTTAAGTTTATGGCGAAAAACGAAAAACAAATGAAGCAAAATATACCTTTTTATACCGATATCAATCGGTATCGATATAAATCAACAAGCAAAGTTAAAATTGCTTTTCGTTGGGCTTTACAAATTTAAAAAAATATTTTTCTTTTGGTTTTTGGCGATTGATATTTCGGAAACTAAGCGTTATATCGATAAATTATATTTAAAATGCGCTCTAAAAATCCATTTTTTAATCTTGGCGCCGTAAAAACTATTTTTATATTTTATTTCACGCTGGCCCAACTCTTAGTTAGCTAAATTGATTAGTTTATCTAATTTAGACTTTGACCAGTTTGTAGTAAAATATATTTAAAGTTTAAATTAATTTTATATTATAGCAAAACCAACTTAATTTTAAATATTAAATGCTTAAATTATTAATCTTTTTACAAATTTATTGCAAGCTGGCCAAACATTTAGTCATCTAAACTAGAAGTTTAGCTAACTTGACTTTGGCCAGTTTGTAGTAAAATAACAACTTATCTGAAGCTTAAATGCATTGTTTATTATTTCATTTTAAATATTCAATATACCTAATATCTTAAACTCGAAATCCACATTAAACATACATAAACAATATCTAGTCGTACTCAAAGAAAACAAATCAAAGTAAAAATTCTCAGAAAAAATACAAAAATCAAAAAAGTTAATATCTTTCTCTATCTCTCTCTCTTTCTCTCACGCAGTCATAGCAAACATTATAAATATATTAAAAAACTAAGTAAATTAACTAAGCAAGTTAATCTAACTGTCATAGTTGAAAGAAACACAAACATGCGTTGCAAATATTTGAAGCAAGCTAATATTGAGACAACCATAGAAAAGAAAAATTTACAGTTGAAAAGAAAATAGAAAATGGCAGCTACAGAATGTGAGAAGCTTTATATAAACGAATATATTACTTCAAAGCACAACTACATATGTTTAAAAATAAAAAACTATATATTAATAAATGAAAAGCACAAGATTCATACAAAAACCAAAAAATCAAATCAAAATACTTTGCCAACATATCTATGCAACAATTTTTAAATATTTAAAATACTAAACTCAAAGCACAATTGAACGGCAAGCAGGAAAAACAAAATAAAATATTTGTTGAAGGTTGTTTAACTTAGGAACGTGGAACGAATAACAAAAAACTTAAACCAATATGCGCATAGCTAATAATAATATGTATAATTTTTCTAACTTATATATGTGTATATTATTTTTTTTTTTGAAAACAAAATACTTAAAGCTAGCAAATAATTTTCTACAATTTTTTCTATGTAAACAATATGCAACTAGACAGTTTTAGTTCCTGAACAACACACAGACACCACACACACACACACATACATACAATTTATACTTATACAAAAATATAGTTAGATACATACTTGTAGTACTTGTAAGTCTGAAAAGCTGAAAACTGTTGAAAAGAAAGCGAGCAAAAGAAAGTTGTGCATGCCCCTACACTTGAATGTTAGGTAAAAACGTAACTCTCCCTATATAAATATATATGTATATGTATACTCGCTGCCTATCGTTTTATCGATAGCTGGTACTTATGTATATGTGATGTTGTGATATTTGAATTTAGCTATATAAGGCGCTAATTACTTTTCAGTTTAGCACTTGACTTGAATTCAATTATCTCTGTTTGTTTACCCTTTGAGCTCTCCCACCTTTGAGTACTCTTCCCCTTACAAGCAATTCTTGGTATTATGTGATAGCTACACCCCAGAAAAAAAACAACAAAAACAAAACAAAAACACACACAATTTTAATTGAAATCTCAAAGCAAATAACTATATATTATACAAAAATATTTGTAGTATACTTTGCTAGTGCACACACTAAGAAAATAATTGCACGCTATTCATATATAAATATCAGACTATATAGTACAGCTGCGAGGGTGGCAACATGGCATTCTAACATCTAAAAAGCAATGCAAAGCAAAAGTTTTCAATGAATAAATTTGTGAACTTTACGATCTCCACCCTCGGGCTGCACATATTTAAGCTCATTAAGCACTTGTCAAAGTTCATAGTTTGCATATTGTTAGCAAAATGAATATTTATAAAATATATATAAAAAATCAATGAAAAATTAAATACATTCAATTACAAAAAAACATAAACAAAACAAAGGCACAAAGCACAAAAATATAATTACAATTACTTGGTACTTAGAGTTAAACTCATACTAAATCATACAAATAATAATACAATTCAAATTTATTTCAGTGCAGCAATGTTCTGTTTAAACTTATTGCGAAATTCTTTACGCCCATATTGAAATTTAATGTAATAGAATAGCGGAAATTGTTGTTTTCAAATTTATGCAAAAATTTATTTTCCATGATTGAGTACAAAACAATTTTTTGGCAAATCCATATATGTACTTGTTTATGAATACGTAATTCTATATGAACTAATGCAAAAACAATATATATTATTATTAAACGAGCCTTAAAAACAAAAAATATAAAACAAAGACAAGCGCCAAAGAGCAGCATCTTAAAAAGTTATGAGAAAAACAAAAGAAATTAATTGATTAACACTCTATGTATTTTCAAAAACAAAACAAAAATCTCTGAAGTGTTTAAATCGAAAGTTAAATGAAAAAAGACAATTTGAAAGCCAACTTAAAAGAGTTTACAATGATTATAAATATATTATAATGTGGAAAATTATATTAAATAAATTAGCATGAAATTTAACAGAATTTAGAATGTTGTGTGCTTCTTTGCTATCGATAGTATCGATTGCTTTCATTTGATTTTTATATTAAGAATGTAGCGGTTTCTGCTTTTAATTATATTTATTTATATAATATTTTTAACTATTCTATATATTGCATTACATTATCTGGATCTATATAATTGCAGCATAGCGCCAACATCCATTTGAGCAACTGCAGCGCTGCACCCTTGACTATGCTCAAACCAGTTGTTGTAGTCTCCACAGCATTTTGTTCCTTAGCGGATCGAAAGGGCTCGTCATATCCAGTACTGGCATTAAACAAGCCCAACATGCTGCAAAATGTTATTTTATTACTTGCAGTTGCTCTCAGCTTTAAGTTCTAGCTGCTTCAAAACATATTTAATGTAAGTATTGGAATTTTGAAAAATAGTGCTTACATTTTAAGCGAAAGCAACTTGATTAAAAAATGCACACATTTTTGCTTTAGAGCTCAATACATAACCTCAACAGCAGCGCAGCCTGCGCAAGCGTTCGCGCTCTCGCTCTTTGCCTAAGCAAGAGAGTGGCACTCTCTCTTAGTTGCTGCTTGCTCTTGCTCAGCTACATAAAAAGCTCGCGTTGCGGCGCACGCTCAGGCAGTTGAGCTAACGTTACGTTTGTCTGTGGACCAAAGCGGAGCGTACGGAGGCGAGCGCAAGCAAAAAGCAGCGAAATATTTAACGAAAGTTGTAGTGAAAGCATGTTAAATGTGAAAATGAAATGCGCAAGCTTTCAGCACTAAAACAAAATGGCCGCCAAGGAGGCAGCTACATGCATGCAAATGATTTTTTTTTACATATTTTGTTTTTGTGGCATTTTTTTATTTTGTTACGTGCACTAGTTGATGCGTAAGAGAGACAGCAGCAATTGCTCTTTAAGTAAAGAGCAACAGCGAGAAGAAGAAGCATACAACGACTGCTGCTAGGAGCAGAGCCTAATAGGCTATGTGAAAAGAAAGCAAATCCAGCTTGACCTGATGCCCAAGTAATAAACTATTTTCTATTATTTTTTGTTGTTTGTTATTGTTGTTGCTGTAGTGTGTGTGTGTTGTTGTTGTTGTTGTAGTCTGTATGTTACAGTTGTAAGCAGCGAATGTTTAAACAAAAACTGGTCTTTATTTTTTCTATATATTAGTTTTTTTTTTTTTCCTAATGTACCTTATTAATTAATAATTTATGCGCAGTCCAAACAAACGTGCGTTGACCCGTAGCCAATAATTAATTTGCGCTTTTGACCGAATTTTTAATGAGCTTAGCTATCGGGTCAGCTTGGCTTATTTAAATATATGCATATGGTTATTAGAATTGCAAGAATGTATAAGCATAACGGCAGTTGTTGATCAAAAACAGTTATGTTTACAAAGTGAGCTAGTATAGTTCAAATTTGCTTAGAGCAGGCGCAGTGTTTTATATCAAGCTAATATAATATATTTAAGTAAATTTAATAATTAACGCCAGCCAAAGCATAGCAGGCAATTGTTATAGCATTGAGCTTTGTGCAGCGATCAAGTGTCATAGCAGTTAGTTTTGTAATGTGCACAATATGCAGGCAAAACTTAAAGCAAAGATTAAAAATATTTTAAGTGAAGATTATTGCGCATTTCTAGGCGCTCACACATACAACGACAAAAAAGAACGAAGCTCACAGATTTGCATAATCATGCCGCAAGTGCAAATTTATTTGTTATTAGGCCAACATGCGAGCTGGCGCGCACTTGGCCCAAACGCAAACGCAAACGCGTTGACAACATCGCTCATTCGTCAAGCCAAGTGTGTATGGGCCTCTGGGAGATGATGATAGGGCGCCCTCGGGTTATCAACTATTTTGAAATTCCACGTGCTGTGGGGTGAACGCACAGTTAAGTGGCCCGGCGTGTCGGTTCGGTCACTGCCAAAACAGATAATAAATAAATAAATAATAAAGCAAAAAAAGAAATATAAATAATTAGAAATTCAGCTCAAGCGCAAGCGGCTAACTCTAGCCGTTAAACGAGCCAGCGGAGCCAAAGAAGAAATTGGAAATTTGAAAAATTGATTTTGAATCTGCTTAACAAATTTCGGTGAACTCTTGGCCCGGCTTTGTGGATTTGCCGCAGCCAAAGCCAAAACAAAAGAATAAGCTAAGAGCGAGCAACTCAATTCGGCCCATTGTTTGCCGTCCGTTGAACTTTCAACTTGAGCCTAGACTTATGGCTAGCCCCAATCACGGCCATGTATAGCCCACAACATTTCTCTTTGACTTTTGACACTACGCCTACGAATTTTATGCAAATTAGATTTAATAATTCAACAATTTCTCCAACAGAAATAGAAATTTTGGCAAGTGCAGTTACTTTTAGCTGCTTGCTATGCACATATTTTGTATACTAAGCTTAACTAGGCGAAATTTAATGCTTGGTGAAATTGTATGGTTAATAAATTTCATAAACAATTATTTTAAATGATTATTGGAGAATTTGCTTGACAAATTGGCGCTTGGGGCAAAGAATAACAAAAAATATGCTAATGGTGATTTAGACTGCGCTACAGACTTAGAATATTACAAGAAAAAAGTCCAAGCTATAAACAAATAATATATACATACATATATTTTTAAACGCATATTAGTAATTAATTAATTAGTCATAGTTATTAGTAATTGGACCATTGCTTAAACGGTTTAACTAATGATAGTGCTACGATTAGTTTCGGTTTTAATTCGAATTTTAGCGCTTTAGAAGAAGAAGAAAACAACAAAATTATTTAAAAAAAGTAATTAAAAGTATATATATTAGAATGAGGTTGTAAAAGTGTCAAAATTAAATTTAACTTAAATGTATAAACTTAAATTTTAAATGAAGATAGCTGAAATAATTATATTTTTACTTTAACGGAAAAGTACAAATTTTGTAAACCTTTCTTTTGTTGCTACCGCAGCAATTGAACAATCAAATTATAATAGTTTGATTGCTGAAAGCTCAAAGGCAAACAAGAATAAATTGCAGCACTAAAAGCAATTGCCCGAATCCAATTGCTGAATGAAATGAGATAATAAATCTACAGATCGTAATAATGACAAACAAAAAACAGAAAATAATAAAAGCAAACGTAATGTAAATAATTGCAAGTGCTTACAGCTTGTAGCCGCAAGCTTTTTGTCATGAATTAATGCCGCCGCCGCCGCTGCTGCTGTAACAGGCAGCAAAGAGAGCGAAAGAGCAGAGAGAGAGAGAGAGGTTCAAAAGTGCGTGTGAAACAAAATGGCGTGCGTGGTATGTGATGCTCGAATTGCTGGATCTAGAGTTCGAAGTTGAAAGTAACACTTGAGAGTTTGGAGTATATGATCGTCTGACTTGGCGCAGGTTCATGGCAGTTGTTATGCGTCGCCAGACGGCAGCGGGCTGAACGCTGCCTGCTGCTCCGTCTGGCTGCTGGCCCCATTGTATGCTCATTAGCAGAAGAAGAAGCAGAACTAGCAGAAGACGCCGCCGCAGCAGCCCAGAGCAGTTAGCCTGTGGCTACGTTTTTGTCTTTGCTGCTGCGGTCAGCGAACTTTTTTTATTTTCTTTGCTTTTACGCCTCGCCACTTAAAAATGCTCACGCACTCTCTCTCTCTCTCGCTCGCACACAAAGCTTTTCGATGCGTAATTATGTCAATCGTTAGAACTTCTCGGTTCTTTCTGCTTTCTTTACATTTATTTTTGTCTGTGACTGTGTCTGTGTGTGTCTCTGATTTGTTTTATGCTCTTGGCGCTGCGCCGACGCGCCACGCGCTTCAGAACTTTTTGGCATAAAAGCCTAGCAGCGTCCACATAGCTGTACAGTTGCTCAGCACTCTGCTTACAATTAGGACATACACACAGAGTCTGCTGCTACACAAGCGGCACTAAAGGATAACAATATCAACGAATTAACCAAATAGTTTAAAGTCAATTTATTTAACATTAAGCATGTGCAAGCTTAGCGCTTTGTTTATGCTCAGCTGTCTGCTGGCCATGGCTTTGGCTTTGCCAGGTAAGCATATAAAAAATTAAATACAAAATGGCGCTTTAGCTAAGCTTAAGCATAAAAAATATAAAGTGCGCTCTACTATTTAAATTTAATTTAAAAATTGAATTTTTTTTAAATTTTAAATGGCATATATTAATATATATTATTTGTACTTATAAAATATTAAATGCCTTAGCATACAATTTAAATAAATAATTTATGCTAGTACTGAAATTTGTAAAATAAAAATTCACATGCATATTGTGCTATTTTAAATTTATAATACATTTAGTTTAAATATTAATTCTATTTTATAAAATGTGTAACTTTTTATTTAATAAAATAATTCCTTAACGTTTTTCAACAGACGCACGCCTGCAGCAGCGTCACCAGCTACGTCAGCTGCAGCAGCAGCAGCAGCAGCAGTTGTTGCAACAGCATCCTTATCTATTCTTTAGCGTGCCACGTGGTCGTGCCAATGCTGGAGCCATAGTGCAAGGCTTTGAGCTGATGCATCAAGCTGACGACGATGATGCTGATGATGATGATGGTGAGGAGGAGCCCATGGCAGCTGTTAGAGCTGCTGCTGCTGCTGATGATGATGATGATGAGATGGAGGCAGAAGCTGCTGCTGACGATGAAGACGACGCCGAAGACGATGATGATGACGATGAAGATGAGCGCATGCCAATGCCAATGTCGCGTCGTAATCCCGCACAGCAATTGATGGTGGCACGCGAACAAGCGGGCGCTATAATGGTGCCCGATGGCATTATTGAGATCGAGGGTCAGAGCGTCATCGATGAGCAGACGGGCAAGGCGGCGCTGCTGGTGCCACGTGCTTCACTCGATGCCATACCCGATGGCGCTGTAGTCGCCGTAATGGAACGCTCCTCCGCCGCCGCCGCCGCCGCTAGCGATGCCGACATTGGCGAGGAGCGCGCCAATCGCGTCATTGTGCGCCGCCGCAAGACCGGTGGCCGCCGCCGCCAAGGACAGCGACGTCGCCGTCCAATGCAGCAGCAGCGTCGTCGTCGTGTCAATAATGCCAACAGACGTCGCCGCAATGGCAACCGCCGCAACGTCAATCGTCGTCGCCAGAATGTGCGTGTGGTGCGTCCCAACAGACGCCGCAATAACATGCGTCGTCGTCAAATGCTGCAGGGCTAAAGTTAATAACTATAACAACAACAACAATAACAGCTAAAAACAACAACAACAAGTATTATATGTAGTTAAGTGCTGAGGCCGAACCGTTGCTGACCGACCGATATATCGTTCAAAAATAAATTATGTGATATGAAAATTAATTTGCGCTGCGCTCTTTTATTCTATATACAAATAATTGCATATTTATATATTATTATTATTTTGTAGCATCATTCACATTTCATTTTAAATAGTTAGTTTGATTTAATTTGGCTTGAAGCAGCTGCTTACACGTTTAATAAATTTCTGTGCGGCTTTCTGTGTTTCTATAAACAATAGCTACATATCTATATATTATTATTATTTTGTAGCATATATATTTATTTATGTGCTATACATTTCATTTTAAACAGCTATTTATGTTTGATTTATTTTGGCTTAAAGCAGCTGCTTATACGTTTAATAAGTTTCTGTGCTGCTTACGCTGCGTATGCGCAATCGATGCAGTAGAAATTAACTGTGCATGTTTGATATATTTACATTCGATGCTATTTTATTTATTTAACAAAAAAATATCCAATTATGCATTCAAATTTTTACACTCTATCGTACTTATTACTATGAAACAATTTTTTATTGCGTTGAACTGTTTGATCTTGCCTTTTTATTTATTTAACAGAGACTATGAACAGTCTTCTTATACACTTTGACATTTTTGTAAAAAATAGAAAAGGGTATTATGAAGTTATGCAAATGTATGTAACAGGGAGAAGGAGGCGTGCAGACTCCACAAAGTATATAATTTCTTGATACAGCTGAGTCGAATATAGGCCATGTTCGTCTGTCCGTGTGACCCCGGCCTTGTTGTCGGCTGCCGTCTGTAGAGTGCGTTTTCACAGTAACTATAGAGAGCTAGAGCAACCAAATTGTGTGTAGGTGCTCCTATATCCAGGGACACTACCTTTACCCTCGAATCAAAATTAAAATATAAACAGTTCAAGCCTCTTTAAAAAAATCAAAATTATGAATGAATCACAAGTGAATAATCATGTTTTTTCGACCGATGCGCGATGCCCCTATTCAAAGTGTATCTAAAGTTGGTGGCGCCCAACTTTAATTCTTTTTTATATATTTTATTTTGTATATCATTGAACAAACTTTGTAAATATTAATTTCAATGGTGCAACGGAAATATATGAATATCTATAAATTTTTGTAATTTGCATTGCAAGTTTATATTTAATTTTATTTGTATTGTATATTTCATTTTTATTTATACTTTTATTTTATTTTATTTATACTTTATAAACTAAATTTGTTTGTTACCATTGGCAATAATTAAATTTAAAGCTGTTTTATTATATTTATAGCCGTTTCTAATTTGCATAATTATTAAGTTACCAATATAAATAGGCCTGAGCTAATTATAAGTGCCTAGCTACTGCTTTTTTATTTAAAAATATTAAAACAAAAAAATAACTGCAATTAATTGTATTTTTAGCTATATTACATTGATTGTCAACGACAAATAAAAAAAAAAACATAATGTAAATAAAACAAGAGTAGTTTATTAAAAGCTTTAATTTATTATTTCTATATGTCTCCAAATGCATTTTATTTAATATTAGCTTGACTTGCAAGTTGCAACTAACAAATTTGGCACGCTATGCGTATGAGTAATATTTGTAGCCCACAGTAGTTTGTCAATTAATAAAATTAATAGTAGTATGCAAATTTGAATACCAAATAGCAAGTAGCTACATATGCTGTCAGTGAAATTGGCCAAGTTACTAAGCCAAAGTTTGATGGAAAAAGAACTTAATAATAATAATAGTAGAAGTAGTAGTAGTAGTAGTAGTAGTAGTAGTAGTAATGACCTGTGGGGGATTTCTTCTTGTTCTTGTGCGGTGTGAAGAGTTCAAGTTCGTATTTTGGCACAGATTGTGAGTTCAAGTGGCCGATGCCGATCATCAATCATCATTGGAGTTGAGAGAGTGCGAAAGAGTGAGAGATTACGGGATTAGGAGCTAGTGTAGAACGAAGTTTAATAATTTTTGGCTAGATAATTAGCCAATACTTATGAGTTAAGCCATTTGAACCCGCCTGGGGGGCCAAAGTTGGAGATTAATCATGGGCTACCATGGACGGAAGGGTGACAGCTATACATCAGATCATCCTGTAAAGCAAATTATGCTTGGGTATAAAACCAAGCTGAGCCAGAGACTCATCAGTCAGTGGCGAGTGCAAGCTCAGAGCCAAAGCATAACCAACAGCTGGTCCCAAGTGTTTTCCCCCAAGGAGTTTCCACCCAAATCTCATGATGCAGTTGAAGCTTTTGCTGCCATTGACGCTTTGTGCGCTCATTGCAGCTCCCCTAACATTGGGTAAGTGTCTCGAATAGCACGCCTTGGGTTTATGTCTTCACTAATTGCATTCTGTACTTCCAGCCGATGGCCAAGGCTCCGGCTCCATCTCCGGGTCCAACTACCGTTTGGGTCTGCGCAATTCGGTGGCACGTGGCAGCGAGCATGTCTATCCCGAGGGACGCTTCACCTCGTCCATAATGAACAAGCTGAATAATCTCAAGGGCACCACCACCACCACCACATTGGAGCCGATATATACCCCTTTGACTCCCACCACACCGACAATTACAGGCACCGGCACATTTACTCTTACCCCTACCACTGATACTGACACTCTTACGCCCACTACAGACGCCACGGATACGGGTACGGATACTACTGCTGGACGTAGTCTTAATGATGTTGATGCTGACTCGTTGGAGGATGACGAGGAGGAAACTCTTTATCATGCACGCTCTCATATGGTTGATGACGATGATGATGATGATGAGTACGATGTCTCCAATAACATGGATGAGGATGATGACGAAGAGAATGAATATGCTGTTGCGCAGCCCGCTGCAGTGCATCAGTCATCGTCGTCCGTCGCTATGTCTGAGCCCGTGCGTCGTCCCACCGAGCAGCAGTGGCGTCAGTTCCAGCTGGAGCAGCGCAATCGTCGTCGCGTGAATCGTATTCAGCGCGAGCATAATCAGCGCATACGCGAGCTGCTGCGCCGTCAGCGTCAGATGCAGCGTCGCAATAACCAGCGCCTGCAGCGCGTGCAGAAGATAAATCGCCGTCGCCAGAATCAGCGCACGCGTCGCATCAGGAACAAATCAAAGAGCCAGCGTCAGCGTCGCCGTCGTAACAATGTTGAACGTCGTCGTCGCCAGCAGCAGCAGCAGCAGCGTCGCCGCACGCGCATGAATCAGCGTCGTCATCTGCGCCGGCTGCTGCGTCGTCGCGGACGCAGTATGCATCACGTCATTGTCGCCTAATCAAATTAAATGAATGCATCAACAGGCCCCCACTCTCCCAGGAAAAACGATAACTAACCATTTTGCAAGAGCTACCTCACGAAAACTATAATAATAATAATAAATTTGAATTATTTTGTTCAAAATTCCAGTGTTTGTTAATTGTTAAGTGTGCTAAAATATCCCACAAACGTCCTATTGCTGCACTGATTATCGATATCGATATCGATTAGGATAATTGTTATTGCAAGCTTTTCATTTTGTTTTTGCACGTGCACGTCCTTGCAATGATCTGCATCTGAAGGTTCTTGTGACAATTGTAAAGTGATTCAAAAGATACCAACAAGATTGATTAGCTAAGCTAATTTATTATTCTATTCTAACGCAGTGATATATTATGTAAAATTTGCATAAAGTTAGCAGACAACACAAGCAAAAAGCTAATGAACCAAAAACGTTGAAGATCTTAACAAAACAGGTGCGTGCTGTAAAATAAAACTCTCATTACCCCAACATGTACTCCAAGCCAAATGGCTATTGGTTCAATGACATGGAGCTTACACTTTCAACCCGAACAACTGCTAACCTGGCTACCAGTTTTTATTAATAACTCTTTGACTTTATTTCGAACTGTATGGAGGAGGAACAATAGACCGCAACTAAATATCCATATAAAATATGTAAATGAGATGCGAAGCGTTTTTGATTTTTGTGCGCAGATTCTAAAGCGTCGCTATGCAAATTCGGCACCGGGAGATCGATAGAGGTTAAGGCATAAGCATGTGTAGAGGTCAAATAATTTATGGCAATATGCTAAACTGGGATGCTTACAAGCAGCTGTAACTGAAGCTGGAAGCGCTGCTTTCTTTTCTGCGACTTTTAGGCCAAAATATCATGTAAGCCAAATTCGTAGGCCTATGACTTTAGGCCTAGGCGTCGTGCTCTCATATAAATATGCCTACTAGAGCGAGTTGTAAGTCAGTGAGGCAAGCAGTCGCAAAGAAGTTACAGCTGTAATCAAAAATATAATGCAAGTGTTCAAGGGTTTGCTAGTTTTGGCCTGCCTGGCGGTCTTGGTGCAAGGTAAGTCTTAAGCACCAGCAGCTGGAAATCCATGCAATAACGCCATATTTCTTTCAGCCAAGCCACACAGCGCCAAGGATCAGGAAGAGCTGCCTGCTGAGGGACGCATTAGTCCTACCAAGCTGGCCGCGCTGACCGGCCTGCTGGGCAACAAATATGGCGGCGGTAGCAACAACGGCGGTGAAGCCGATACTACGACCGTTATATCTGCAACACCAACCACCACTACTGGCACCGTTGAATCTGAATTTTTAACCACACCTACCACTAGCATTGATCTGGACACACCACCAGAGGTTGATGGAGCACGTCGCTATGCTGATGACGCTGAGCAGGATATGGCTGATGATGATGATGATGATGAGGACTATGCGCTGCAGAATGAGGACGCTAGGGCCGAGGGACAATACGACATGGAGTCCATGTCCGGTCAGGCTATGCGCAGCTCACAGCGCGAGGCTGCCCTCCGTCGCCAGATTGCCCAGCTGAAGCGTCAGCAGCAGATGCAACGCCGTCGCCAGCAGCAACGCCGCCGCAACATGGCACGCAAGCAACAGCAGCGTCGCCGTCAGCGCCAGCAGCAGCAGCGCCGTCGTGCCATTCGTCGTCGCAATCAGCGCCTGATGAACCGTCAGCGCACCAACCGCAACAGACGCAACAGGACTCGTCGCGTTGTCCGCGCCTAAGCCCCGGCCTCGTATGGAATCACTGAATGCACCGCTTGATTGAAATAAATTGCAAACTTATTTAACAAATTGTCGCAAGTTCATTGATTAATCTACTGCTCTCTCTTTCTCATGAGTCTTTGTTGTAAAGCTTCAATGTGCTTTATATGTTGTTAAGACGAGAGTTCAAGTTTTATAGCTTAAAGATTATTTTTAGAATAAGTAAAATATCAATGAGACTTAGTTATAAAACTTAAATGTTGTAAAATTGTTACAGCACATTCATGTTTTATTGCAGTAGCTTGAAGAATACGTGTAGAATAATTTATTTTATATAATTAACTACAGTACAATTTTCCACTTTAAATGGATTAAGTTTAAGCTCAAGTTGTGCTGAACTTTTGCTGTTAGCTGCTTAGGAAACAGAGCTTTAGAATGAAATGAGCAACAATATGTCCTAATAATGAGATTTATTTATCAAATATTGTAATGTGCAATCAGCAATATTTAATCAAAGAGCTTTAAAGGTTAACAAATTATACAGAGCATAAGTTTTGGCTGAACTGCAGTAGTAAACATAACAAAGAATTTGAGAATAAGACAGCGATTTAATATAAATTGTTGCTATGCAATGTAAAAAGATGTAATCTTATAAACCATAAAGCGAAAAAACCACGCAATCAATGAAAGAACTTTAGCCTTATAAAATTGTTGTATAATCTTTAAGCCTCTATTCTTGCTCATTTCTAACAAGACAAGCCTTAAATCGAAAAAATATTCTTAAGTTAATTAAACAATAGCGTCTAAGAAAAGCCAAAAATACTACTATTTTGACAAATGTGGCTATTGGCTATGATCTCACAGCTGATTCCCGAACTTTTCGGGGCGTTAGGTCAAGCTGGTTCATTACGAGCCAGAGCAAGAATGTGACACAAACAGAGAACGAGAAAATTTATGCGACATTTGCAAATTTTTTGTTTAGCTTTTTGTGTGTGCAAACAAAATGTTAATCAGAATTATTAGCAAACGTAACGGAGCCAAATCAACTGGAGCATCGGGTATATAATCCCGGACGGCCGTTGGCAATGGCACAGTCAACCAGCTTCACTACTACAGGCAACAACAGCCCAAAGCAGCGCAGCTAATCTCGAAAAGGATTTAAACTAAACGTTCTTTCTTTTTTTGTGCATACCCCAAAACCAAGATGAAATTCTTCGCTTGCGCCTTTCTGCTGCTGGCAGCTACAGCTTTAACCCAAGCTGCAGGTAAGCATAAATAGCAGCAGCAATTCCAATTGCAGCAGGCATGATCAACATTCTCCTTGTCTCCTTGCAGTGGCACGCTCTCCTGAGGGTCGCAGCCTTTCGCAGTTTCTGGCCTTGAAGGGTGGCTCGAACTGCCCGCCCGCTGGTGAACCTGATACCATTACAGAGATAACCTACACACCCTCGACTACCAGTGGCGAGCTCCATACCACATATTTAACTGAACCCTCAGGATCCTCAGATCTTGACACACCACCTGAAGTTGACGGCGCCCGTGGCTTCAACCACAATGATGACGATCAACAAGATTTGGAGGATGATGATGATGATAATGAGCAGTTCGACATGGAGCAAAATGATGAAGACAGTGATGTGGCCATGGACATGAGCGCACGCCGCGACAACAGCGCCAATGGTCGTCCCTCTGCCATGGACAGCACCCGTCAGAGCAACTTGGACTATCAGCTGCGCCGCCAGGAGGACCTGAACAAGCAGCTGCGCCAGCGCATTTCTCAGCTGCAACGCCAGAACCGTCGTCGTGCTCAGCGTGCCCGCGCCAATCAGCGTCGCATGAACCAAAACAGACGCCGCAATGCAGCACGCCGCAATCGCCGCAACCGCAATCGCAACATGATCCGCCGCAACCGTTTGAACAGACGTCGCATGCGCAACAACAGCAACCGTCGTCGCAACACCCTTCTGTAAACATAGCCACGATTACGACTTTGACAATGATTATGACAAATGGCACTTTTCGAAATAAATTCTAATCTTCGCAAATATATAAAATTTTAAATTTTGAATTCGATAGCTGTAACTGACAATCAGCGCTAAGTTTTTCGATAGGCAATGCAGTCTTATTTGCCGCCCGCCACATCTTACATTTGTCTATCGGCGAGCGCTTTAACCGGTTCGTACGAATTGAGCAAACGGTTAAATACGCACTTTTAAAATATCAGCATAAAACAATATACAAATATAATATTTTTGTTAAATGTGCAGCAATAAGCATAACTACAAATAACAACAACATCAAATTAGGTGTTTAGCATCAAAGAAAAAGTGTATTTTGCAAAACACAATCATTTGCGGAAATAGTTTTGCTGACTTTATTTTTATACCTTCGCGCTTTTCTTTTTTGTTATTTTGTTATTTTTTTTTTGCTGTTATGGCTCGTTTGCCAATTGCGATTGAATGTCAGTGGGTGGCAGTGTTGAGGGTGTCGTTGATTTTTGTTATGCTTTTGTTTTAGTTCTTGTTATTTTCTGCGCATTTCGGCATGCAAAGCAATGCAAGCAGTTGTCATTTGCTCAATAACGGTGCAGCTACCATAACGCAAAAGAACAGAACCAAAGAAACAATCTATTATTTATAACAAGTTGACGTTTTATCAATATTATGGACTACTTGACGCCTACCAAAGCCTATAGTCGATTGAGCAGTCACTCTGCCTCGCCGCGTCGCAGAGGACGCGCCAACTCGTTGACTCCCCCAGTGCAGGACTTGACAGAGCCGTCAGCGCCGACGCCGAAACGACCACCACGACCAACAACACCGCTAAATGAACTCTTTCGCCCACGCTGTAATACGGATCCCAGTCGACAAAGCCGCAGCAACAACAATAGCAATAACAGCGGCAACAAAAAACCAACAGGCACGCGCAGCGTTCTGGGTTCGCTGCTGCGACAAACTTTCAAGGTTACTAGCGCTTCGGTGGGATTCAGTGCCAGCGAGGAGCGGTAAGTCTCAGTCCACCTGTTGGCAGTGTTATGTTATTTAACAGCATGCAATGTTATATCCTAGCGCACAAAATGTTAATAAAAAAAAAAACTAGGCAGGCAAACAAGCATTAAAAAAGAGTAAGCACACACGCTCTCCCACGCTCAGCGGCTCTCTCTCTCTCGCTCTCCATTTTACGCTCTTACAGTAGTCATATGTTAAGCAGGGCTTTGCCTAAACCTTCTGTACAACAGACATAAATACAGCACGCGCCATTTACATAGCACAGCTGTAATTGCTAACAGGCGCTGTCATCAGCGCAAGTGTTATAATACGCAAGGCAAGCTCTAATCAAATGACGCGCAGTGTGTATTTTGAGGGTTGCTTTTAAGCTCATACTCAACGCACACACACACACACATACAGATGCATGCATGTACAGTTGGAAACCACCCAAAACGAGACAACAGCTGCGAGCGTGAGCACGAGCGCAACATCGACGTCGACCGCAGCGCCTTAACTGCTGCTGTAAATGTCATAATAAGGCAAAACGCGATGCGTTGTCTGTAAATCGCAAGCCCCTTTTTGTTTAGTGTGTGTGCAAAAAGTAATTTGCTAAGCTAGCCAAAGAATTAAATCAAATTAAAAAAGAAGCTTATGTAAATAGCAAGTGATTTTACATGTTGGCAAAATAAATAGCAGCGCTCATCTTGCATTTGGTGCCCTGGCAGCGTAATTTAAGAAGAGGAAGAAAAGCGAGAGAAGGAAAAGCACGCCAAGTGCAAGAGTTTAGCGCGCAATTGGCATTAGCGTAAACAACAACAATTCACAAAAAGTGTAAAAAGTGTTTGGAGAACTTGTATCAAACGCAACAGCATGTAAAACTATTGCGAAAATTTGGCAAAAATCTTTGTGCGAAAACCAAACACAGGTGAGAGCAATGAGAGCAAGAGCGAGAGTGTAAATTGGGATAAGGAGCGCTAGCGCTGCTACAAATGCGTGTACGTGTGTGTATGTACAAATGTGTGTGTGTGTGTGTGTGTGTGAGCTGATTTTTGCGCTCTGCTTGTTTGTTTTATGCCGCGGCGCATGCAAAACATAGCGGCTTGTTTTTTTTTTTTTTTCTGATTGTGTAATTGTAAATTGCAAGTAAAGCAAAGAGTAAGCAGGCAAATGTACATATTGACATGTGTATAAATAAATGTAGATTATTACGTGTCTGTATAAATTGATGAATGGGCTGTGAACTAGTAAGATTATTGACAGCATGTCTTATATAGAGCTTTAGTTTAAAGTACAAAGTAGTTAACTAATTTTGACTTTTCCCTATTTGCAGATTAACTCAGCTTGCCACAACTGGTTCGCTGAGCGACAATGCTAAACGTCGGCATTCCAGGTGAGTAGTGAGAACTATTTTCAACAACAAATTTCTTAATTGATGGATTTGGCAGCAAGTTTATCTATACTATAGTGTTGCTTTAATAGCACAAGACAGATTAAAATGTTTACGTTTTGTTTATAGAAAAGAAAAAAAAAACATAAACAAATCTCACTGCAGTAGATTAATTATAGCCTTAATGGAATTTTTTATACTATTAGAAAATTTAATCTTTTAGTTTGCGACAAGGCTTTTGACTGTCAAAATAGAAAGCATTGGGTAAATCTAATATTTGGCTAACTAGCCCTTCAGTGCGTGGGAGTTGAATGACTCTATATTGAGTCAAATCAGTCAGCTCATCATCGCACATGATCAGCGTATTTGCGCTATATATAATACTATATCTATGTACATACATATATTTACTGGAATTATCGCTCGCCCCATGGAGCGCAGTGCGTAAAGAAATCTGTTGTAGCTGATACCGAATCGGTATTGTTTAAATAAATGTCGTGCTGTGATTTATTAGAAGCAAGAGCCCAGCATTATCTTTGCTATAATGTACATATATACATACATACTATATATATTAGGTCGTTAGTCGATTTGCTTGCGTCAATTTTGCTCAGAGCCGAGAACTCTTGATTAAGAATAAAAACTCTTTTGTCATCTTTTGCCGAGCGTCGATCATCGTCAACAATTATTGTTATTATTAATATTATTAATACCATTGGCTGTTATTGTCAGCACTCGTGACTGATAGCACAGACACAGGGAAGCTGCAAAATAAAAAAAAATTCTATACACGATTAACAGCGCTGCTTGCGTTTCTTATAAATCTAGGCTCTGCTATAGTATAGAAATTATTAATAAAACAAATTGAGTGCGCATTGTCATAATAATATAAATTGACATGTGTATAAATATAGCAGCGGTATGCGTTTGTTAATCGCAACAATTTTAAGTTTGCTTATTATTAAATATACTATACACAAAATCAAATTGTTTTTGTTTGAGCTTTGGACTAAACATTTCAATTATTATTATCTTTAAGCTTACAGTAATTATTTGAAGCGAAAGTAGTCATTTTTTATGATTCTTTTCATTGTTGCCCTTTGTTTTGTTTAATAGCTTTTGTTTGAGTTGATACATTGAATACTCACTTTTTGAATAAACAATTCTTGAATAGCAGCGATAAAATATAAAAGTTATTTTTATTAAAGAACCCGCATATGCATGAAATTTTACATTTTGCTACCACTATAGTTTATGCAATAAACTATATTATATGAAATAATAATGGTATGCATATTAAATTGTTGTACTTCCCACACTCATGATATGCATTAAGTGTCTCAACTAGTGACAGCATTAATTAATAAAGTTAAATAATAGGCTTGATAGAGCTATTACAAAAACAAATTTAAGCAAAAAAAAAAAAAATAATTATAATCTACATTTCACTTGTTGCTATCTCAAACATCGATAGGCAAAGGCCTATCTATACGGTCGGGTCTTCCAAATAAACCACACACACACACACGCATTCGTCATAAGCATTTGTTGTTATTTCAACGTGGTCTCAAAATACCTAAAATACTACATGATTATGAATAATGTTAACAGGTGGCTCGTTTTTTTTATTTTGGGGGCTATCATGCCACCTGCAGTTCAAACAAACATTAGCACCATATCATAATTAACTTGATTTCGTTTGCAGTCAGGTGTATATATTATATAGTGGGCCTTAATAATAGCACACCTGTTCGGGATTAGTCATCTCTAACGGTACAAAGGTGTCCACAGCTGAAATGTTACTCAACTAACTAAAATTCAATGCAAGATAAAATACAAGTTTCGTCATATTTGCAACTTTTTTTTTCGCAAAAACCACAAATTGTGTCAATGTTATTGCTGTTTGCTATTTTAAGCGCATCTATAGTTGAAAATATCATATTTTTCAATGAGAGCAGAAAAACAAAAAACGCCCCACAAAACAAAAAAACAATAATAAAAGCGACAAAATGTTAGACACAATGTGAAGGTTGCGACAATCGTTTGTGATGTTGCGGCTTTTGCCATTGCACAGTAGCTAAAGTGCTCTCCACCCCCTCTTACGCCCCAATGCTGCTATAAGCCGTTAGAGGAGGGGAGAGGCGCCCATTGCGCTAAGTCGCAAGGCTTAGGTTTTTGTTATTTACAAGCACCCTACACATTGAGAATTCGAAAGTTACATCTGTGTAACGGTTCTAGAATTTCATTTAGAGCAACATAATTTAAAACATGAATGCTTCGATTTAAAGCTAAAAAAAATTACAAATTACAATTTTCTACATTAAATTAATTGAACATTCTAAAACATTTTCCTTAATTAATATTATTTTATTGATATAACATTTTTGCAATTGAATATTTTTTATATTTTTCTGTCTTTAAATTCAGGAAATATATTATTTTTATAATAAAAATATATATTATATATGATTTTCATTTTTGTTTGCTATAAAAATCTACTTATTTTATTATTGCATATTTAGAAAATTTCAATGGTATAATTTTTTGCAGTGTATGCTCGTTCTAGGCTTGACTCTTTTATCTAGATGTTTGTCTGTGTGTATATCCATTTTATTGAGGGGTGTGCAAGTTGAGGGACAGATTTACATATTGACATATCGACATTGTCAGGCTTAAGCTGCTTCCTCTCCCACTGTAAGCAAATGCTGAAGGCAGCAGTGTTGCCATATCGATCAATTTATCGCTGCACCAATGCTTATCTTTAGATTTTTATCAACAAAAAATACATAAAGCTTTAACAATTGTGGGTAAAAGTTCAATTAGGCATGGAGAGAGCTATGTACATAGTATATACTAAATAATTGGGGGCTAGGAGCAGAGGGCGAGAGCTCTCAGCCATTATTTTCTTTTATGTGCGTTTATATCGAATACCCAACGGGGAATTTGTTGTATGAAAACAATTTGCAAAGTTGTTATTAAATTTAAGTGCCATTAATATGCATATACATATATATATATATATGTGTATTTTTTTTTTATAATTTTGTTAAGTGTATATACGTATGTATGCTATTTGTTCATAGTTTTATTATTATTATTTTGGCAAAAGAAATGAAAACAGAACCACAAAACCAGACAAATCATCATTATTTCGTGGTAAAGGCAAAATAAATAAAATTAAAAATTGGCCAATAGAGGTTTTTGCTTTTTGGGGTCAGTCAACAGCAAAAAAAAATAAAAATAAAAAGAGAAAGAGACACTTAAGACAGCTGTGTGAGCACATCATTAACGGTAAACAGCGCAGCTGATGCTGTTGCTCCTTAGTTAACTGCCTTAGCCAAACTGCTTACACTCACACATATACACAAAGTATATGTATGTATTGTAGTTATATAGATTGTATGTACATTTATCTAGCTTTTCATTGTTAAATTTCTTTAGTGATAGCAGCTGCGACGCCTAGCGCTGACGCTGACGCCAACGCACAGAGTCGCATGATAAGCGTGCCGAAGAAGTTGAAATACACACATGCAATGACTGCAGACCCTGCAGTTCCTGCGCTGCCTGTGGCAATTACTAGAGCGAAGCGTAATAAACAGATAATTTGAAAAGGTTGAGTACTTAGTTAGATTAGCTAAATAGTCTTAGAGAAAGACTTCAAAATCAAATGCAGATTTAATTTTATTATATTATATGTTTTATTGATTGAGTGACTTGTTTTTTAAAAATTCATACAAAACTAGCATTAACAATTGATCATAATTGTTATTAACAATTCAAAATGGTCATATGTATTTAAAGAAAGAACTATAGGGATCGCTCTTTTGCTTAGTGCTTTGCTGTGAGCGTCGTCGTCGTCGTTGACGTCGTCTCAGATGTTGTTGTTGATGTAGGGCCCGCTGTTGCTGTCGCTGCTGCTGCTGGACGGACGTCTGTGTGCGTGTGTGTGTTTGTATTTGTGTGCGCGCTGGCTGCGCGGACGCTTTGGTTTGGTTTGGCCGCAGCGGCGCTTTAATTTCAAATTCAGTGCGAAAGCGAACGACAACGCTAACGGACAGCGGGCGAGAGAGTGCACATGAGAGAGAAAGAGAGAGCGAGAGCACCACGCGGCTAACAAGAGAGTCGGTTGCTTTTCCCACATTTATTTTGTATTTTAATTTTTTTTTTTTGGTGCTGTGAGTTTGAATTTTTGTAAATTGTAAACTAATTTTTTTTTGAAACTCTTGCGTGTTTTTAATTTTGTTTGTGTTATTGTTGCTGCTGTTATCTTACACACACACACACACACAAGCAAGCGCACAACTTAAAGGCAGAATACAAATAAATAAAATTATCAACAAAAATATTAACACAGACACAAACTTAAGTGTGTGCTAATGTTATGTATTAACAAAAAAATAAATTGCAATGAATTAAGTTAAGTTAAGCGTGTAAAGCAACAACAACAACTGATCGCTACCCAGGGGGAGTAGCAGAAGAAGAAGAAGCAGAACAAGTAGTATAAGACAAAGCAGCAGCAATGTTAAGAAGAGAGAAGTGCTCGTGACATCATAAAGCAAAAGTGACGGAAACTGTTGGCTCTGTGTCGTGGCCAAAAATAAATGCAAAAAAAAATAAAAAAAAAAAATACAGCTAAAACAAACAGCAACAAATAAATAAAATACATCAAATAAAAAGTGCAAAAAAGAAACACAAAGCAAACGGCAAACGGCACAGAATTTGAATTGAACAAGAGCCGAACGGTCAACAGCTAAAAACCAACAACAAACATAACTAATATAGCAACAACAATATGCGGTAAAAGCAAATAAGCTAACAACACATGACAATGCGGACTAGCGGAGTGAGCCAAAGTAGACAGCGAGATAGAGAAAGAGAGCGAGCGAGCACGCACGCATAGAAAAGAGAGTGCGTGAGCATGAGAGAAATTTTATTAAATGCCGGGCGGCTGCTGTGTGAGTGGCGCCCTCTATAGTGGCAGCCAAATTCGAATAGAAGAGAACAGCTGATGCTACTTTAATCGATTTACAGACAACACACAAAAGAGAAAAAGAGGGGAAATCTAGCTTAAATAGGCTTTAGCAAATTTAGCAGAGCACAACAATTGGTAGCAAAACAATTTACGATTTGTTTTTAATAAAAGTTTTTAAATAATTGCTATGCATAGCTTAAGGCTTTAACTATTTAATTGCTAAAACTTCTACGCTTAGTTAATAACAGTATAAAGGAGTTATAGCTTTAAATAATTTGTTAATACGCACTTTATTGAGAAAATATGAAATAGACGTCATTGAATCATTTTTACAATTAACAATAAATTCCCTTAGCGGCAATTTCATTTTAACAGTTTAGCTCGAATCACAATTTCTAGAAGTAATATTCTTGGTAAGCTTTGTTTGCTCATATGTTTTAAGAAATTAGATCGCAATGATAAATAAATGCACTAAAGAAATTTATAAAATTTGAATTTGCTAGCACAAGAACTAATTAAAAGTGTTTCCATTAGCTGAGGTAATGATTAATGTAAATAATATTTACAACTTCATTATTAAAGTTGCTACAAAAGCTACAAAAAATAAAGAAGCAGCAGCAATGACTTTGCTTAACTAATTGTAGTTAAGAGCACTAAAAAAAATTTGCACGCTCACTCCGTTAGTCGGCAGATAAGTATATATACTAGATATATGTATGTATGTATTTATGTATTGCTAAAGTCTACTATATGCCTGTAATTGTGTTTAAAAATAGATACAGATTTGCTATAGCGCGACGCCCCCTTGCTGTGTTTTTCTGAAAAAGAGACAGAGAGAGAGAGAGTTCATGATGGTGATGATGCTGCTAATGGGGTTAAGGGGCAGCTAATGAAGTTGTTGACAGTGAAAAGAAAAAATAAGTAAACCAAGTTGCAATTAGAACAATAAACTGCATTAAACAAACAAAGCAAAGTTATTTGTATAAAGTGAGAGTGACTCTAAATGTCCAACACACTGAGTGAGCTAAATATGGAGCAAGCGAAGGCGCAGGAAACGGAGCAAGAGCAAGAGCAAGAGCAGGAGGCGGAGACGACGGAGGCCTCGTTGCAACAGCTTAAGGCCAAAAAGAACAAATCCAATTTGTTCCTCATCAAATCGTACAGCTTTATCGAACGTAATAACAATAACAACAATAACAATAATAATTTGCATACAAATAAGAACAATAAAAATGCTAAAATATCAACGGTAAGCGCGCCAGCGTCGGAACTTTTGAAATCACCCGATATGGAAGCATTTCCGGATATTGCCTCGCTTATGCTCGCCGATAAGCCAAAGAAGCAGACGCGTCTAAAGAAGAGCAAACAAGCCAAGGTTAAAACTAAAAGCAAGGCAAAGACTGAACAGCAGCTGGAGGAGCCGGAGGCGGAGTCGGAACAGCAGCTGCTGCGTCGCCACAATGTGCAGGAATATGAGCAACTGTTGCAGCAGTTGGCAACGCTGCCACGCCCACAATCATTGCCTGCCAAAGTGCATTTCGATCTGCTGCCCGAGCCGGCGGCGCAGCAGTGCCAAGCTCAAGTGGTGGCTGCTGGTCCGCCAAACTCCAAGCGCTCCTCATCCACGCACATCAAACGCGAATCGTTTCTACGCCAAAGCTTGCAGTCCATACGCCGTAGCTTCAGCTCAAACAAACAGGCCGGCAAGCTGGCATTGCCTTCGCCCACGGCATCCTCCAACGCTTCCTCCAGTGCATCCAGCTCGTCCACCACATCCTCCTGCTGCTCCTCGACGGCTCTGACGCTGCTGAGCAAAGCTCAGGCGCACAATCATCAATTGGATCAGTTCCTACCCACGCCGGTGCTGCTGCTGCTAAACAATCAACTGGATGCGGATGCGGATGCGGATGCGGATACTGTGGATGCGTATCAAAGGTATGTCAACTTGCTTGGCCAGAATATGTACAATGGCCAAAACTAAGCTGAAACAATTTTTTAGAAAAACTAAATTTAAATATGAATTAGCAACTAATAAAATCGTTTCAGCAATAATTTTTACTTTATTGATTGCAGATTTAAGATTCTATTGCTTTTTATAACAATTTGCTACACGAATCAATGAATACTAGATTTAAAATAATAGGGTTGTATATAAATTTTGAAATGTTACTGCTTTTTGAATATTAGAACTTGCAAACAAAAATAATTCTAAGCCATGTTTATGCTTAAAAAATAAAAGTTATTTAATAAACTTAAAGCTTAGAACTATGGAAATACGTTTTGTATATGAATCAAGTTATAAAATTTGGCAATCAGTAAAGTTTTATGTACGAAATTTTCAAATTTGCCTCTTCAAATAGTTTGAGTCAAAAATCGCAAATGCGTTTGCTTACTAATAATAAAAATGCAATTAATAAAATTAAATATGTAGGCAAAGCCAAAGTACGTCATATCAGCTAATCTAGAAAGCCACAAAATACAACCAACGTCAGTCCCCCCAGTCAGCAATTGATTGGGCGCTTATCTAAATGGATTTCATCTGTTGTGCAGTTAGATTACAATGCGCTCCTCCAAATAACTATATAAATCTATAGACACGTAACAGCGCGTAACACATGCCCAAAAGCTGGGCCACGCTCAAATGGCAAGCGGGACAGCCAAATAAGTATGTCTTATAGTTGGGCCCATCCATTTGTGGCTATGCAATGGACATGATGCCGACATTTGCGTAATTGTTTATGTATATATATCTAAATAACAATTTATGCAATGCATGCACTGCATGCAAATTTATCAATTGCCTTTGCGTAGGCGGGGGGGCGTGGCTGAGTCATGTCACTTTGAATATTGAATTTGAAAGCAGCCATTTCAGCTTGAAGAAGAAAGCAACGTCGTTTGCCTGCCACATGCAACAAAAATCAATGTTGCATGCTTGCTATGCATGGCGTATACGTAATTTCAAGTTCAATAATTGCGGAAGCAAAGTTTTTACTAGACAATAATAGTGTGGCAGGAATTTTTCTTTAAAATTGAAATTGCATAACAAATTGGAAATGCACTTGAAAAAATAAATTAGATGCATTTGCATTATTTATAAATAAAAAATACTAAATTATAATTCAATGCGCTTTAATGTTTGTTTGCCATAAAACTAAAATTATAAAAATCGCTTGAAGTTTAAAACAATTTATTTTTATTAAAAGTTTTTCAATCTTTTTCTTGTGCATATATTTTTTTGAATTTTATTTAAACCTTAAATTATAAAAATTAAAAGTGTTGCAACCTTTAATTTATATTTTAAATGATTTTTTAAGTTTTATTTGACTTTCACGCAGCCAGCAAATGCACAATCTATTCAATTTATATAATTCAGCATAGTTATTTAGCACGACCTAAGTGCGATTTGTATATATTATACAGACTAAGCATAGCCCAGACATCAGGCGACATAAGTATGCATGCTTAAGTGTCACTTTGCTATAAAAAAAAAAAAACAAGCAAGAAAGCAGAGAAAGAAAAAAAAAAAAGAAATATATTTCGAGTGCATTTTGCGTTGATTGCATTTGCAGTTCCAGTTTCTTAACTTAAGTGTCGCATAATAAATGCTTAAAGGCAAAAATATGTAAAATACATAAGAATGTGCTTAAAATCAATTGAGCTGTCGTTTGAGTAATCAAATTTAATGCTTAACTTGCATAATAATTATTAAGAACTAAATTAAGCACTCAGACTCATGTGATTTATGAAATTTTATAAACTGATTATAACAAGCTTAAATCAGTAGCAAGTAGTTTGCTTCAACCTCATTGCACTTATCGCCGCTCAGAGTCTGTCTCTTTCTCGCGTTGCAGTTGCAACGACGTCGGGCGATAACATTAACGCAAATGGGTCAATTGTTCGTTATAGGTTTTAAATTTGATTGCAATTTGTTGACAAATGTCAGCAGAGGCAACTTGTATGCAAATTGAACCGACAATAAGCAATAAACAAATAAGTTGTTATATGCCTAAATGCATATCACGCTCAATGGGCACTTAATTAAATATAACAATAATTTTTATAATAGTTTTACTAAAAGAAATTCAACTTTTATATACAAATTTAAAATAATACTTATTTTAATTACATTTTCATACATTTTTCTTAAATAAAAATATGCTAGCTATAGCTGATTTATTAAAAAAAATTGCATAATAATTTTTTTACACCGCATTTTTATATAAATCAAAAATTATTTATTATTTAAATAAAAATATTCAAGTTAAAGTTGATATTCTTTGAAAATAAAATGCAAAAATAATTTTATTTACAGTATACAAAAATTATAAATTTCAAAAACCGTGTTTTAAAAATAAAAAAAAAATTATTTTGCTTACAATTTGTATTCCAAAAGTTTGTGCAATGTAAAAATTCAATGGAATAATTCAAATCCTTAATAAAAAAAAACAAACTAAAAGCTTTGCAAGCTCATTATGCAAAGTAAATTCAAAAGCATAAAGTAAAGTAAAGCAAAGTGAAGGCAAAAATTGTGTCCAGTCATGATCATAAATACAATTCGCAGCGATAAGCTGCTAATCAGCTGCTGTTGTTGTTAATAAATAAATGTTGGACACAAGGCAATGAGCAATGAGCAATGAGCATCTATTGCTTAAATGCTAAGCGCAGCGTTTAAGGCTAATCACTTGCATCGAAAGCATTTTTTTTTGTATTTTGTATTTCACTTAATGCCACAATTTGCGCTCAACACGTTGCCCACCCACCAACCCGCCCATGCCAACTTGCTATGAGATTTTATTTTTCTTCATTCAATTGACACAGACAGATAGACAGACAGAATGTCTCTCCTAGACTCTCGCACACTCAAATGCACACACACACACACACACACACAGCTCTCTTCTCTTTAGTTTGCTCTAGCGACGATTTAGCAATTCAATGAATTTTAATAACTTCCACATATTTGCCGCTTTGTCAGTCAGTCCGCTTCAGTTTCAGTCAGCCGCTACACAGCCGGCTAAATCTTGCCGTTAAATATATTATACAGTAAATTGAAAACATTCATCATATATACTGAAATTGAAATTTTTGTTGCGCGTCACAATTTGTTTTCTTTTTTTTTAATGTACTTTTGGCCAACATTTTCAATTTTGGGCGGCCAGTGAAAGTGTTAAATGCAAAGCAATTTATTGCATGTGTTTTATGAAATGAATTGCAAAATGTTGGCAAATATTTTATTTAATAAAGAAAGCAATTAAAACGCAAATTTAAAGTCCACCAAGTGCAGCGATCATTTCCGAGCCTTCAATTAAAGTAAGCATATATTTTAAGTTCATATAGTTCGAATATAATATCAAAGTACTTTTCATATTTAAACATTCAGTTTTTAAATTGCGCACAAAACGTTGTAATTACTTTTTTAATATCCAGAGAGCACAGACTAATTGTCAAATAAAAAATACATGCAATAATAACTCAGATATATATTATAATTTAATTAATTATTGTCAGTCATCAAGCCTAAGTATGAATTAAGCAAACTAATTGAACAACAAGTACACAACTGAATAAATTGGAATTTTATAAAAAACTTATAATCGTTTACCTATGCATTATAATTTAATTACTCTATATTATACAAATGAAATCATTCAAATTATTTTTATAAAATGTAAAAAATCTTTTTAAATATCAAGCAGCCCAAACTATTTTTCTGGATGCTTTAACTAATTCATACATATGTGTGTATATCTCTATATGTTATCTCTATTTAAACTGAGCCTTGCGTGCTCATGTAATAGTGCTAACTAATGCTTTGTTAAGAACGCTAATTGATCATCTGCAATTATATAATAAAGCGTGCGAACCGGTTAAGTTATAAAAACAACAAAGAATCGCCAACATTTTTGCGTGTACGTGTCAAAAAACAAGAAAATTAACGCCAAAGCGGCAAAGTTGTCAGACAAAAGTTAAATTATCGTAATTATATAGATTCAACAAACATAATGTCACAACAACACAATTATAAATAAATAAAGCGCGCAAATATTGACATGAAACATTTTGCACTTTGTGCTAAACTATTATAAAGATAAATACCAGATTATATGCTATGACAGATTAATTTCTATACACACACACACACACACACATATATAGCAAGCCTATATAGTAGCTTGATCAATAGCCATAAAAACTTTCAGGCAAACAAACGCAAACTGCCAAACATGTCTACTATATCTAAATAGTACCTATAGACATATATGCATGTCTATATAGTATAGTTTGGGTTCAGAGTTATGAACTTTCCAAGCTGACGCAAGCAATATGGAAAAACAAGGCAAATAATAATTATTTGCTTTCGGCGCCGCCAACTTTTGCGATTTATTTACAAATTTTGTGCGCTAAAAAAAGTTTTTATTTTCACCTAAAATTTATGACTGCCAAAGTGATAAAAATATTTGTAACACAATTCACGTTGCAGTCAAAATAAATTGTTTATTTGTTTGCCAAGTAATTAGAGAGAGAGAGAGACTAAAATAGTTCTAGTGCTAGTAAAAAATAATAAATAAATAAAATAGAGCAAAACTTTAAATGCTCTGCTTTTAATAATAAATGCCCAAAGCGTATCAGCTAGTTGAATATTTTGTATTTAATATTTATTTAGTCGCTGCTTTACTCTATGCAAAGTTACATAAAATATAAAAAATATTTATATATAGAAAACTTAAATATTGCAAAGAAAGCTGCAAGCAAAGTGTATCGGCTAGTCGAATACATTTGCAACATTTATTTTCAAGTTTGGCTGCAAGCTATAATAATTATAAAAAACATTTTTGATATACTAGTGCTTAAATAAATAGCCAAAAAAAAAAGTGTATCTGCTAGTCGAACATTTAGAAGCGCAGCCGCTTCCTTAAATTTGTTTTTCAACTTTTGGCAACAATCCGAGAAAACTGTTTGTCTCGTGATGCCAAAAGCCACAAGCAAAGCAAAGAAAAATATAGGCGGAAAAATTGTACAACAAATCAATTAGTTAATTTCATTGTTGGAATTGCATAATTAATAAATTCAAATCTCTTTGTAGTGAGAGTGGGACGTGGAACGTGGGACGTGGAACGTGGAACGGACGCATGACAAACAGAAATTAAAGCTATAATTCATTGTCGCATTTCCGCTGCCGTCACATTGAAAACCAAGTGATTTTTTTCTCACTACGAGCAGAGAGCGAGACAGACAGACGGCAGTCGCCATTTAATTAGTTGCATATCCAACAAGCATCTTGCCCATCGCCCCTACCCCCACCCCAACCCCCTAATTCAGTGCCAACATATGTACATCGTTCAATTCACCCGATGTTGGGGGTTTCTGTTTTTTATTGTTGTCGCACATGAAGCAGTTTACAACTGACCTGTGCTTGCTGTACACTGCACAACATAGTTGTGTTCATAGCAAAAAATATATATTAAAAAGGGAAATAAATTAATATTAAATCAAATTTAATTTAATTACTTATTCAAAGTATTTTTGCTTATAACTTGCCTATCAACTTTTAATGGCACTTAAGTATTTTAACTTAAACTTGACAAAAAGACATTCAAAACTTTGCATTTTACAAATATTTTTTATATATTATAACAATTTATTCAAATTGAATTTTGAAAAAAAGAATTAATTTAATTTCAAAATTATTAAAATTCAAATTGGGAAAAAATTAATGCATTCAAAAATATTGTAGTTCAATATGAATTAAATTCAATACTGATTTGAATCTTACATCTCTGATAATTAAAATTTTCTAAAATTATAGCAACAATTTTTTAAAAATTATTTTAAGCTACATTTTATTTTAAAATTGTGCTAAACAAACTTGCGCAGAAAATTTGACTAAGATGCTACACAAAACTTGAAGGTGACCTCTAATGCAGTAGCGGGGCGGGGCGGGGCGGGGCGGGGGCAGTGGCGTAGGCGTCGTCTTAATGCAATTTGCAATGCATGCATGCCACAAGCTCGCTTGCCACATTAAAATGGGCAGACAGGCACGGACCCCAGGGTGCATGCCACAGGCTTGGACATGCACACACAAGGGTTAATAAACTCTGCCCTTGCATGCAATGTTCAAACTAAAAATAGCCCAAGGGTTGTTGTTTCGGTTTCTGCGGCTGTTGCTGTTGCTGTTTCTGCATTCTGTTAATTATCTACATAACTAAATTGCAATTGCCCCAAGCGGGGGCAGCCTGCGTTGCATAAGCTGCGCACTTGCCACCATAAGAGCCGCACAGGTGTAATCGATACAATTGAGGCGAAGAATTACAAATTCTTAGTAAATTCGAATTTGCGAAAGTGCAATGAAAATGAAAATGAAAAAGAAAAAGGCAGCAAATTTTCAGGGGCGCCAAGGTCTTGGGAATTCACACAGCTGGCAATTGGTTGAGGAGGCAGCACTCAGAATCAAAAACAAAGGGCATGCATATATTATGCGCAGGGCTGCAGAACAAACAAATTCTTAAGCCTAGAAAAAAGAAACACTTAAATTAAAAATAATAATATATGGATTTCAATTTAAAATCAAAATTATGCATTCAAGTAAAATGTAAAGCTTAAAAAAATATATTTAAATACTTTGAGTTTAATTTATAAATTTAAATTTACAGCAAGCGCTTAAAAACTGTTCTTTATAATTATAATTATAATTTTAATGTAAAACTTAAAGCCTATAAAAAATATATTTAAATATTTTAAGTAAGCTGAACATACAAAGCTATACATTTATTTATTTAAATTTACAGCAAACGCTTAAAAACTTTTTTTAAATGTAAAATTTAAAGCTTATAAAAAATATATTTAAATATTTTAAGTAAGCTGAACATATACAGCAATAAATTTATTAATTTAAATTTACAGCAAACGCTTAAAAACTTTTCTTTATAAGATGCGCTAAATTTTGTTTTTAATGAAAAATTTAATTTTTTAATCTTTTAAAAATATTTAAAAATTGGTTTTAATAACAAAAATTATCTACATTTTATTTAAAGACAGCAACATATGTATATTATATATATGAAATATATTTGCTGCCGATCGTTATTGTTTAATGCAGCCCTGGGCGTATCGTAAGGCTTAATTTGTCGCGTCTTCTCACTTATAAAATTGCTGTGTAGGCGCCTCTGGTCTGCCAGTTAACATTCTGTAGTTGCCCAAAGCTAAAGACAATTTTCTGCTGATTTTCTTTCCTTGTTTTTTTTTTTGTGTGAGCAGCTTAATTCAATTAGATTTAACAAGCTGCGAATGTCTCTATCTTTGAGATAGCTAAACTAAGAGTTTAAAGATCTTCAAGTGTGTGGGCAGAAGATTAACATTTAATTTGCTTCTCACATAATCTAACTGCAATGAATGCGGCGGCTACCAGCAACGGAAACGGAAGCGGCTACGGCTACGTTAATGCGAATTATAATTACGCTCAAATGAGCAAAAAATTTGGCATTTTGGCAACTGGCAAGCAACGTGTCTTGCTCAAAACGAGGTGAGCAAATTAAAGAGCGCGAAATTTTGCCAAATGATGATGCATTAAATAAAATATAATGTAAAGAAATTTGAGCTGCTAAAATGAACTAAAGCTTTAATGCTTAAAATTTGTAGTTTACCGATTTTTTATATTTGTGCTGCTGAAAATAAATTTAAAAAAATGGCGCAATATGAAAAAAATTAAATTAAAATTGTTATAAATACAGTTTGAAAAATTTGAATATAAAATTTGGCATGCACAATTTGCCAGGTTATAAATTAAATAAATAAAACTATTAAAATTCTAAACTTTGCTCTAAATGAAAATAAATTTGATTTATTTTGATTTGATTTTATTTATTTGAAATTTCTCAAATCAAAACGAAATATTTAGTTACTGCGACTAAGAGTTGCTAATATTTATTTATATTAAAAGTGGATTCCAAATAACTCTCAAAGCTAAACATTTTGGTTACTAACTGACTAAAATTCAATAAAATAAATAGTTAATTCGGTATTGAAGCACAAATATAAAATTGCAAAAGCTTTAACTTTTACTTTAGCAATTGATTAACTTCATTTCAATTTTAATGGCTACATCATAAGTCAAAGCGTAATATTTGCCTTTTGCATAATTTACAAAATAAACAAAATGCTGCAAGCATAAAATTCATGCAACAAATTTGCATAAAAACAAATCCAAGTACATGAAGTGTGTGTTGGTGTGTGTGTGTGTGTTGGTGTGAGCTTTATTATTTTAATTATCTAAGAACAAAATCAGAGAGAGAGAGAAACATTCAAAGGTGTGTCTAGTCAGCTGTGCGTGTGCGTGTGCGTGTGCGTGTGTGCGTGTTGTTGGGTGTGCCTCCGCTCCTTTGTTGCTCCGCCCGCCCCGCATGAGTTGGTAGTAGTGCGCCTAGTCCGATGTGGCTGGTGTATTGGGGTGACGCTTGCGAGTCGAAGTCAGATGAAAACTAATCGTCGAGTGCGACGGATTGCGAGTGGGAGCATCCGAGCTGTTGTTGTTGTTGTTGTTGTTGTTGTTGCCTTGATGGGTGCCCATGAATTGCTTGTTGGCCAGCTTGCCCGTTTGCATGAGCAGCTCATCGATGCGCTCCGTTTTGATTTTGATGATGCTCTCCATGTGGGCAATGCGCTTGTTGTGCTCCTCAATGATGTGATCTCGCGATTGAATGTCGCGCGTCAGCTTCTCGTACAGCGAGAAGAGAATCATTTTCTGTGGCACCTGGACAATGCCGTCGCCCACCTGCTTGTTGACCACCACAGTCTTGACCTCGTCGTTCTCCTCCCAGACCTGTTCCTGCGCCAAAATGGCGTTGCGTGTGGCCTCCGACTTTTGGCGCTTCTTCAGGCGCATCAGCTCATGCAGCAGCACCTCGGCCGCGCCCTGCATGCCACGCGCCAGTTGCAACATGAAATGCTGATGCAGCACCATATTGAATTTGTTCAGAAAGCGAAAGTTGAACGTGTCCCAGTTGGTCAACTTGTGCTGCACACTGTTGCGCTTCGGAAAGTTGTTCAGGTCGATCAGACGTGGATAGTCCTGCTTCATCAGCTCCGCCACGGGCAGCACGTCGGAGAACTCGCGATGCAGGCGCACGCGATTGATGTTGCAGCTGTTCAGCCACTTGTGCACCTCGGCGCGCTCATCATTGGACAGACGCTTGAACTCCAGTATCTGCATCTTCTTGCCAAAGCGGCATTGATACTTTGTCGCGCTCTTGTCGCCGCCGCCGCCGCCGCCGCCGCCACCGCCACCGCTCAGCATCATCCTGCGCCTGAGTTTTAATTGTTTGAAATATTTAAATATTTTGCTCGGCACTGCTATTAAATATATTTTTGAGTTAATAGTTTGTGAGTTAGTCTCACTGTTGTTGTGGCAGTTGCCAAGTTCTTATTGTGTTGCTTTTGTTTAAAGAGCCTGCTTGTTGTTGTTTTTGTTGAAGTTTAGTATCGACATTTTATTTATATGTTGAGCTATCGATTTAATGTTAAGCATTATATCAATATAGTTTAGTTTAAACTTTATATTGAATGCCAAAATCGTTTGAATTGAAGAAGAAAGTCGAAGCTCTAAACAGATTTTGGTTTAGTTTAAGGCTTTATTGATATTTAAATTCCATTATTGAAATAGATTTTATTTTTATTTTTGCTTTATTTAATTCCCCTATACCCAAACGCTTTTATTTATTAAAAAATGTTAAATATTAAAAACATCTGAAATAAATCACAAATACGCTTTGTTATGTTGTTTTATCGATTCTAAAAATTCAGAAAGATCGAGCAAGTAACTTAGCAATTATTTACTTACAAAGTGTATGTAAATGTTGGCAGCGCCCAACTTTAATTTGTGCACTTGTTTTATTGTCATTTTATATTTGTTATTATTGTGAGCTATATAAAGCAAATATATAATTTATGCGGAAATTCCTATTTAACAATAATAGTTTTAAAATTTAAATATTTATATTTGTAGGCTCGAACTAAATATAGTGACAACTATGTGACTGTATATAAATTCCAATCAAATCTTAATGTAATTCTAAATCAAATTCTATTTGAGATTTGCTTAGAGCAATTAAACTGCCATTTGTTATAAATTTAGAAATTTTATTAAATTAAAAAACTAAGGACTAGCATTGAAGCATTTACAATTTAATCGACAAACGAAGCAGATTGCAAATAATTTAGTAGCTGCTGCTATTGGTGTTGTTGTTGTTGTTGTTGTTATTGGTCACAAGTTGAGAAAAGTCAAAGGTACAGTCAAGTTAAGTGTGTTGCAGTTGCTGCTGCTGGTCCGCCTCACTTGGTGGCACGTCTCTGGGATTTGCGCTGCTGGTGCTGCTGCTGCTGCTGCTGATTGTGGCGAAGTGGATTGCGTATGGTGCGGAGACGCTTCGAGGCACGCGTCACCTGCTGCTGCAACTCGTCAATGGTCTCACACTTAAGCTGCAACATGTTCTCCAAGTGCGCACACCATTGGTTGAATCTACCGATCTTGGCGTTTTTTTGCTGCAACTGATTGACGGCCTGCATATAGACGGAATAAAGTACCATACGTGGCTCATGTAGTTCACTTAAAAGTTCACCTCTTTGATTGCCCGTTGGATGCTGCTCCGCTGGGCCACGTCGCCGCAGAGCGGCCGGTTCAACGCTGCCCTCGCGCTGCTGAGCATGCATTCCGATTGCGGTGCGTCCCAGATTGCCCGCCAGCTTGGCCAGACTGCGCGAGGAGAGGCCGCGCTTGGTCTCCCGCTCGTCTGCAGTCGCTGGCGCTGCCGGTCCATCGCTCTTTACCAGCTCTGGCTCACTCTTGCCCACCTGCTCGTCCTGCTCATCCTCAGCCTCATCGGCCTCCTCATCCATTGCCTCGAGCGCCTCCTCTGCGCTGTCCTTGAGATCGCGCGCCTTGCGCTCCGCCGCCTGCTGCGCTCGCATTATCGTAAACAGCAGCATGTCCACGGAGCCGGGCACGCAGCTGGCCACACGCACCATCTGCTCGCGCGACAGGCGCACGCCCAGGCGACTGAGCACGCGCCGATTGAAGACCTCCCAGTTGCAGAGCTTGTTGTGCACACTATTCCTGGGCGGATAGTAGTTCAGGTCGATTAGCTCCGGGTAATAACGCGAGAGCAGACGCGCCAGTGGCAGCACGTCCGTGAAACTGCGTCGCAGATTGCTCGAATTGGCCTGGTGATCCTCCAGCCACTGCGTCAACTCGAACTGCTCCACGCTGGTCAGCGTCTTCCTCTTATTATTATTAATATTATTATTGTTGTTGTTGTTGTTAACACTGCTGCTCGTATTGGCCATGTTCGATTATTTCTCTCTTTTCGCTTCGCTTCCCTTTCTACTCTTTCGCTACAAACAAAAATCAATTTACGCTTTACCGAAACTAAACACTAAATATATAAATGGAACGTTTTAATTTAAAATATGAAAATATGTTTAAAATTTGATTTTTCACTTTTTGTGTGTAGCTCTCCAAATAAGACAAACAACTGAAAATATTGTGAATAGTTCAGACATTAGCTCAGACATAAGGCTAACTAGATCTGCTCAGAATTTCAAATATACATAATCTATACTATAAGCATTAATTGAGCTTGTGCAAACTTCTGATAGAATTAATGAATGTATGAATTAAATAATTGAACAAATAGTTAGTTTTTTATATAATAGAAAGTAATAATATTCATTTATTCAGTTCAGCAAACAATTAATTGTCATCTAATTAAAATTTCGCTATTTAATTAATATATTATATTTAATTATTTTTTTTATGCTCTTATGCAATTTTTATTTATAATACATTTAAAGGCAGCGGCTTGCGATTCTTTACTTGTACTATTACTATTAAATTTTTATGCTGCATTAATTTAAAATTTTTTTAAATTGCTTGCGTTATTAATTAAAAGCACTTATAACATAATTGCAACCAAGTCGTAAAAAAACAAGATTAAATTACTAGATTAAATTACCAGAAATGCAGTACAGTGAAAATTGCTGTTAAAGAATTTATTTGAAATTTATTAAAGTTAATTCATATTATAAATTAAATTGACAATTAAATTTGCTAAGCTGCTGCTGTTGCTGCAGATATTAAATTTAGTAAAAAACACCATAGCATTATTAATATATTTAAATATAGTTTTTTTTAAAATTTACTGATCTTTCATTGCATAAACTTTTAGCTAATAGCTCAAGTTTAAATTGAATGCTCGACGCTTATTTCAAACTCTTTTAAAAATATCTAGATACATATATGTTGAACTATTTTTTACTGTAGCCAGCTGAGCTGTCTGCTAAGCTTATCGGATTACTCTACAGAGTTGTTGGGCCATTAATTGTTCAATTTATGTGTGGGCTGAAAGAATTTAATTGAAAAGGCCTTGCGACAAATTTAACAAACGCACAAATAACGACAGAAAAAAAAAAAACAAGAGCTATGTACACTCATCTATTTACAGTTTGTCATATTGTATGTAATACGCCAATCAATTAAAACATGAAAAACAATGGGCACATGTGCTTATTAAAACAGAGCAACTGTCAATGCATTTGCCACGCGTTGCATGCAACACACACACACATTGCATTTAGCAATGCTAAATTATTAAGTAGCACGTGTTACCAAGTTCGGTAGTAGCCAAAGCTAAACTAAACAAAGTCGGCTACGATTAATTCATATTTAATAGGTTGAATCCACAAAACAGACAGTCGACAATTCGTCAATCGTTGAATATTTTACAAGTGTTTGATGACTTGGGGGCGACAACTTGGCGTTTGAAATTTTAATGCAGGGAAATAGTGCAAGTCATGCAGGTATATTGCGCTACTTTTCAAAATATCTGTCGCTTTGACAATTGTAGCGAAATTAAATATTTTATTACACAAAAGTAAAAAATAATTTAATTTTGTAATAAAAAATATGCAAACATATTTAATTTTTTTTTGCATATATTTATAAATATTTAATTAAATTATATTAAACATAAATTTGAAAGAAATTCATAATATAAAATATATTTTATGTAAAAAATATGTAGGGATATTAGTTCTATACAAAAAACCCCTAAATTTGACCCACATAAAAGTTAGCTTGGCCAGCCTAAAGCTATGCAATACTTTCTACACATTACACATACGCAATGCTGGCCATGCATTACTCATGACTTGTTTGCACTCTTTGCTACACTTACAGATCGGCCAGCACACTCGCCAATGGCAACACTGGGCTCACCATCGATGCCACAAATTCCATGGCACCATTGCAGTCGCCAGCTAACGGTGCGGCAACAGCAACAGCAACAACAACTGCGGCTGCATTAAATGCACACCAGCAACAACAACAACAACAACAGCAACAATTATTACAGCAGCAGCAACAACAACTGCAACTGCGACGTCAGCATTATTGTCAGCAACTATCCCTGCCCGAGTCCTTTGCAGGCGAGGACAACAAGTAAGTGTCGCTGATTGACCCAATTAAGTCTCAAGTGCCAATCGCTTTACAAAGATCTGTTGCCAGCAAACTCAACGAGTTTCGATTACTTTGATAAGATACAAGACCCTTGGCTAAACAAAAAATATATAAGAATATATGTATATATATATAGCTGGTGAACATTTGCACACCTGTTCGAGCTTGCTTATCGCATTTGGCAATGCCAGTCACTCAGCCAGGCCAGTTAACGTTCAATGAGCCGCGCTACCAGTTATTATATTGATAAAGATGTTTCTCCTCATATACCATCGTATACACTTATGATAAGGCCGCCCAAGCAGGTGTCGGCGTAGGCGTAGACAAGGGCGTGTACAAATTTACAATTGCTGCTCTTTTGTTTGCTTTTGTTTATCGTTGAGTGTTTAACATTATTGACATTTTACAAGCTAATTTGTTTAATTAATGAGTGCAGCAACGAGTTGGAGAAATAAACGAGAATAGAAATAAAGTAAAAGTGAAAAATTCTAAAAATTTCCAAGCTCTATATAAAATGCGAAAAGTGAAGTGAGATAGCTACAAAATTAAATAAATAAGTGTGCATACAGTGAGTCAAAAAAAAACAACATCAGTAAAAATTGTATTCAAATTACCCTTCTATTTATTTCTTTGAAATTAAAATTCAAAATAAGCCGCTTATTAATATTTTGCCACACTAAACTAATTCAAACATTTTCGCTGAAATTCCAAACGTTATTTTCTGATTTATAAAATCGAAATTACTATGACAAAATCTAATTTTATTAAAAAATATTTTTAGAATATTAATCAGAAATTATGCCAATTATGCACCTCATTAATCAAGAGATTGCAAATCGCATCAATCTATAAGCCAATACTTACTGTAGTCAGTGGAAGTTAAAAGATTTATATATTTTTTAACTCGTAAGCTGCATATGGGGATGTCTTAGCCAATTCCTTATTTTTAGCCATGAGTTCGATGCGCATGAATCATGCCGAGCGATTAGAGCCAACAATTAAAAGCTCGTTAGCCCATGGCAACGAGTCCTAGACGCTGTCAGCACCGCACTCCAAATTGCAGCTTGTTTAACACACATTTAACGCTAATCGTAAATGACACGTGAGCGTCAATACATCAACAATTATTGATAAACCTGCGTACGTACAAGAGATACATATGTATATCAAAAATGTTTGCAAATATTTCTATGCTGCTTAGCTCAATTATATTTGTGTTCTCCCACACACTGCGAGTGATAAGAGGCGTGTGTGCTTTGCTCTGAATCATCGAGTTGAGTTGAGTGGGGGCATGCCGCATGAATCACACTCAACAGGTAGCCCAATTTGTAGACCCACGTACAAGCAATCAAATGTCATATCTATGTATGTATCTATATGTTTGTTGCTGTATTTGTCTGTGTGTGTGTGTGTGGGGGGTGCATAAACATTTTATTGAACTTTAATTGACGTTGCGCTTGATGAATCATTGCTGGCCACTAATTAGTCTAGGACCAGGATTACAATCGATAGAACGCAGTTCTAAAATATTTGTCAAATCTATTTGCTTGTCTTGATGAAATACTTTACTTTTTTTTAATTTAAATAATTAAACAATTGTGTTTATGAACGCAGCTGTTATCTTAGAAGAAATTGATAAAAGAAAATAGCAAAACAAAACAAAAGCCAAGGCATAGACAACAAATTGTCTTTGCTTAACTGGTGTGCGTTGTTTTTAAAAGAATATTTCATATTTTTGAAAATTATTTCAATGATTACGCTAAATATAAATATTATTTAATTTCAAAACAATTTCAAGCGCAATGCTTTGCTCGTTAATTTACAATGTCAAGATAATAGTCATAAATTGCTATAATATAAAAATAATAGTACGATAATATGATTTTAAATATCAGTTTCGTATTAATCAAAGTAAATTGTTTGAATAAAACTTTAAAATAATGAAAATTATTTCGAAAAGTCTACATCGTTAGCAATGTACTTTAAATTACAGTTAATATAACAATATGCCCTCATTTACTTTTGTCTTCAAGCTTTGGCTCTCTCGCGCTCTTTCTCACTCGCACGCTCGCATGCATATTTATTTCTTATCTGTATTCTTTGGAAAAGCAACGGGACTTTCAGCTTGTAAGCATTGCATTGTTGTTGCGCATCAGCAAGTAAAGCACTTGAAAAACCAAAACAATGGCAATTTCAACATGTGATCATATAATTTAATGTACGTGCAGATTCGAAAAGTTATTGCCAAGCAATTAAGTAATTACATATTAAAGTAAAGCGTTTGATGTATGTATGTATAATTATATGTATGCATGTATTAACGCTCTCTTCCAAGCACGCATGATTGCATTGCAGGGTAACTTAACAGTCTGGCATTGCGCTCACGCTCTTTGCTTACTACTGCACTCAAAAGTCTTTTGCGCTCCGCTCTATCTGTCTCTCTCTCTATTTAGCGCTTGCAGTTTCGTTCCAAGATAGGCTGCTCTTGTTATCGCTCACGCTGCCAACAGCGCTGCTGCTGCTCCGGACAGCTCCCGGCTGGGCTTTTGGTGTCGTCGAATTTTAGTATTCGCTCGACGCTGGCGCAGATAAGACGCGCGACAAATGCAAAAAGTACAGCGAGAGCGCAAAGCGTGTGAGAGTGAAGACTAAAGCACCGTTAATGTAACAGTTAGAGTGCAAGCATAGATATTCGGCTTGCCTTTTATTTTTATTTTTGTTGCTGTCTGCTCAAGTTCAAGTGCACAAACTAAAATGCAAAGTGATCAAAGCTTGTTGGAGTCGGCGCCGCTGCCGGCAGAGCTAAGTGAACGTGAGCTGCATATAACCGATATTGAGGATATCGATGCAAACAATAATAAAAGCATTGTGGATAACAACAATAACAGCAATAACAATAATATCTCAACAACGCCGCCGGTTGTAATGCGCAGGCGCAAGCTCAACTCACGTCCTCATGCGAATTCACGCGAGCGCAGCTTTGCCTCTGCCGCTGCTGCAGCTGCAAGCGGCGCTGTCGTCGGCGGCGCACGCAGCGTGGCGCGCACCTTCAAGCGCATGTCGATGATCGAGCACAACAATAACAACAACAACAACAACAGCTTCAAGATGCATGCCATAGAGAAAAGCAATCAGCATTATAGCTCCACGCCGTAAGTGTTGGGGGAAAAAAAAGGACCAAAGGGAAATTCTAAGCACAAGTAACCAAAAATATAAGCTAGCGTCTGTTCTGCTGCAAAGTTCTTATACAAATAGTAGTATACTTCTACGTTTATATTATAAGACTCTGAAGAGAACTCTTCTTATAATAGTCCTGCACTTGCTTTATAAAAGTCTTATACTCGTTTATCAACAATTTTAAGACAACTGCGTAACTTTAAAGTTAAAATACTTATATTTACTTTAAAATGTGTTTTTAATGCATTTTGTTTATCTGCTTTAAACAACAATTTCGTATGCGCATTATTCAAGGGCTTTAAATAGCATTTGTTTATTATTTTGTCACTGTAGTAAAAAATATATCAAAATATTTGTTTTGACAAAAACACAAATTTTAGCAGACACACTTGAGAATTCAAATGCTAAAATTATAAACAAATTTTGCATGCTGTGTGGCATAGAGAAAAACTAAAATGAAGCCCCATTAAACCACATTAACCACATTTCCAGCATTTCCCGGCCAATGTGAAATTCGACACTTTTACCCTTTGATACATAAGCTATTTAGGCCTTATGACTATGCTGTATGCTCATGACTATAACTTTTAGTTTGCATGACTCACAAAAGTTATAACAAAGCCTTGTAATTGTTAAATTAAAAATGCAACTGATAATACGCAACGGAACAGCTAAAACTATAATATGCAACTGATAGTTCATATGCAACTGAACTATTTGGTTCAGTTGAGGTTAAATGTTGACTATAGTCTGCTGCTGATTCACAAGCAACTGCTATTGTTGTTGTTTATGGGCTTATAGATAAGCTAGAGACAACAATGGACAGGCATTTATTAAGAGACTTTAAGGGCTTGGCTATAATTCAATTTATTTAGTAAAATATTAATGCAATCGAAAACTATTTTATAATTTAATATGACATAATTTTTAATTTAATACAGCTAAAAACGTGTTACGTGTTGATTTATATTTTAAATAATTATTTTATACATTTATATTACAAAAACAAATAAGCTAATAATTTTTGAGCGCTTACATATGTTTAGTTATATACTTGTTAAATTAAACAATCGTATTTACATATTATATATTTCTTAATTGCAAGCATACTTGCATTTATTTTTATAAAAGCTATAAATAATATTTAATTTTTGGAAATTATTTAGAAAATCTTAATCTCTCTTTTATACAATGTCAAAATGCAATGTTTGCCCCCGTTAAGCTGCTCGCAACTGTTAAAAAGCTAAGCTTATCAGTAAATATAGTTTATATAAAGTTTATTTCTTTATGCGGGCCCACCTGGCAGCTGCCACTTGACACCTGTTGACATGCGCTTTTAGCGCATTTATAGCCCCCCGGCTATAGATAAAGAAATAAAAATCAAAATGAAACTGAAACTGAAATTGGGAGCATTAAATGTTTTTTATATAGCCTAGATGCTATTAATAAATTTGCAGGTGTTTGCTTTGTTGATAAAAAACAAAAAGCGCTTTATTATTTATTTTTTATAAATTATTATATTATCATTTTGTTGTTGTTGTTTTGCTTTTGCAGCTCCTTGCCACAAAGCTACAGCACTTCCATAAATCCAGCGCAACCAAACGCCGGCGCTGGCAGCGGCAGTGCGCAGAGTCTTGTCAGCAGCGCCAGTCCAAGTCCCAGTCCCAGCAGCAGCAACAGCAACAGTCAAGGGCGCAGCAAGAGCAGCAGCCACAACAACAGCAACAACAACAACGGCAAGGGCCTCAATACGGCCAAGCAACATGAACAGCAAAGCGGCGGCACAATGGCTGGCAATTCCAATTCCGTCGCTGCAGTCGCCGCTGGCAATGGAACGCCGCCAGAGAAGGATAAGGATAAGGAGAAGAAGCGCAAGGAGGTTTCCAGTTCGCGTGTAAAGAAATTTCATCGGCATTTCTCGCAAGTTTCCAAAGATGAAAAGCTCATCAATTGTAAGTGCCAACAAGCAAACGAGCCATATATATAATATATATATATATATATATATATATTAATTGTCTTTTATTCTCTGCAGACTTTTCTTGCGCCTTGGTTGGAGATATTCCTTTGCAGGGTCATCTCTACATAACCGATCAGCATTTTGCTTTCTATTCCAATGTTTTTGGTTATGTAACCAAGGCAAGTAACCACTGCATACAAAACTATGCGCAGCGCCCTCTAACGTTCAGTTTGCTTGCCTTTCAGGTTGTTATTCCCACTTCTTCGGTGACGAAAATTTCCAAGGAGAAAACGGCCAAGATCATACCAAACGCTGTGGGCGTCTCCACAGCCGATGAGCGTCACGTCTTCAACAGTTTCATTAGCCGCGAGGCTGCTTTTCGTCTCATGTGCACGGTCTGCGTTCAACTGGCCAATGGCATCGAGAGTCTGCCGAAGCCGCTGCCGCTGGACGATGTCGAGCTAACCGAGGAGTATCTCATGGACGATGATAGCAGCTGCTCCATTAGCGGCAACGAGAGTCCGCCGCAGCGCGCTCTGGGAGCGAGTGCTGAGCCAGAGGACGATGGCAAGCCGCAGGCCATGCTGAGGCAACGCATCAGACATTCCGGTAAAATAAATGCGCCCAGCTAACGCATCTACGACTCAACATTAATCAATTGCACCCTCTTACAGATCCCAACAAATCCTTATTGGGTGCCGAAGCCCACGGATCCCTCAGCACACGCAGCTCAGCGCCTCCGGTGGTGCACTATGAGACGCCAGTGGCGTCCAGTCTACAAGGCAACAGTCGCAGCGCATCGGCCACAGCCTCAGCCGCCAGTTCAGGCACTCCTTCCACTTCCAGCTCGCCCACCACCGTAATGGGCGTGGCTGACAATTCACCACCAACGCCCACACGCGGCCCCCAAGGCAGCAAACTAAGCCGACTGGCGCACTCCGTACGCTCGAGGCTGAGCCTGCCCACGCTCACCGAACTGCATGTGCTCTATCTGGGCATATTGCTGGCCATACTGCTGGCCCTATTCTCCGTCTTTCTGCTTTATCGCATTCTCGATATTGAGGCCAAAACCAGTCTCTACAACACGCCAGTGGATTTCAATGCTGTAAGTCGACTTAAAGCCAAAATTTCCATATAATATTGTTTGATTAATGTTTCGACTTTGATCTGTAGCGCCTGGGCAGCGATGAGGATATATTTGCGGAAGCCTTGCGCTGGCAAAAGGAGCTACAGGATAAAAGCCACGCCGAGACGCAACATATTCTGTCCAAGAATCTTGAGCAGATCACAAAGGTTAGAGCATGAAAATAAAAAATGAAGAAAAACAATTACGCAAATAATATAATAAATAAAAGGCTAAGCTCTCAATTATGTCAAAACATTTTTATAAAATGAACTATCATTTATCGCTTTTATCGAGCAACTACTGTAGCTGCAGCTAAGAGTACGTGATGTTGTTAATTACCTTGCCTCGTGAAAAATCATGGGGGCAAATTAAATAGAACTTGGTCACGCCTCTTGCTGTTAATCTTATCGCGCATTTAGTGCGTCTGAATTTCTAGCTAAATTGCTTATAGAATTGAATTGAATTGAATTGAAATTGTTTGAGCCATAATAACAATAAAAAAGAAAACAAATTTTTGTGGCAGTGTCAGCTGCCCAGCTTATCAATCGTAGAAATAACTTCAAACTAATCAGCTGTTTGTTTATCTCTCTCCACACAGGTGCGTCGCAGTTTGGAAACGCTCTCGATGCTGATCAATGACCGGCGGACGGGTTACGCTGCAGCGCAAGCGGCGGCGGCGGCGTCCCCATCGCTGGCGGCGGCTGCCAATCATATTTCCGGCAATCGTGACGATAGTAGTGACTGACTTCAATTGTTTATTATAATGCCCTCTTATTATTTATATGCTATACTTTTCATAATTTTTTTTCTTTTGGTTATTTTGTTAATGTTATTCTATAATTTGTACAACTCATAGTCATTGGCTCAGCTATTGCAGGATAAGCAACAAAAAACTATCTAAACACACAGTCACTCTTACGATACGCTATATATACTATATATATTATATAACTGTATGATCTGTAGTCTGCTAAGCTTAGTCACTAGTTTCAAGTAGAACTTTAGCTACAGCATACACACTATATCTATATATGTATATGTGAATTTATATCCTTTAGCTGCATACTTTTAAAAATTACTCTTATTAACTAGAAATTTATACTTCTAAGTGTATCCCTTAAAAGGAAATTGCTCAATTTACTGAAAATTTAGTTCCATGCCAGGCAAGCTCATGAAAAATATACATTTATATTTACACACACACACACACTATACTATACTTATGTATCTGGAATGTTATACAAAAATGTATACTTTAGGCACTATATTTCAAACTTATGTTTTTTTCGCATAAATTAATCCTGTGATATGCACATTTAAGTTTTTTTTTTTATAATATTATGTTTATGCTTAGTTGTATGATATTTTGTTGCTTTTTTAGTTTTTAATTGAAATCAAACGAATTTCCCTTAGATTTTTAGTTGAACTGAAAAATAATAGTAAACAATTGCGGACTGCAAAATTATCTATACCTATATTATTAGTAAATATATTTATATATATTTTAAAATACCTATGAAAAATAAATGAAGCGAAAATGTATGAAAAATTAATTATATGCGTACTTTAAATGATGAATTATTATACTTGATTGCAAATGAATTAAATTTGGTCCTGTAAGTTTCACAAATCAAGGATTTCTTATATGCGCAGAGATTTGGGCAACTGATGCTGATCTTAGCTACTGCTTCTTAAATATCCCTCCAATTCCAAAAGGACATGCATTTTCACACTGCTGGGCATTAAATCTATCAAACTGCATACCAGGATATTCCAAATCGTTTCTTTTTTGCTGAGCAAATGTAATCGTTTTTTAGCTCCTGCTCCTCAGCCATCCTTCCGATTCAAAAAGGATATGCATTTGTGGACTCCTGGCTATCAAATCTATCGAACCGCATGCAAGAACTTTAAAAATCGCATAAAAATTATGTTAGCGATTTTGAGAATATAACAAAGGCTAACCATCACTTTTTTTTAATTTATTAAAAATCTTGGATTTTCAAAATTTGAATGCAGTTTAATTAAGATGCTTTTCACGAGAATAACAAGTCATGAAACTCTGAAATCGGACATCCTTTCCTTCTCAAAGCTTCAAATTAAACAAAACTCAAGGTTGCTCCATTGGTTATTTAGTTATAACTTGCCAAATGATCACCATATGGTTCAACTGTTTACTGTTATATGCTTGTATTAATGCTAGAAACAAAGTTGCATCATTACATTTTGTATAATTAATACAAAAAACAAAACAATATTAAATATAAAACAAAAAATGTCAAAGTGTATAAAAATGACGTTGGACAACTAGTTAGCCAGGACGCAAACAGTGGTGGGCGTCCTGGCTAAAGGACGCAAATAGTGGGTTGCGTCCTGTCTAAATTTGGTATAGTGGGCCAAAGTAATTTTTTATCAAAAAATTGAATATTTCTAAATTTTAATGCAGATCGATAGAGTATCGTCCTGTGAGTTTTGCAATCTAAAAATTTTCAAAATCTGTCAAGATCTGGCCATGGTATGGCCATTTTACGTTGAAGGATTGCGCGTTGCAAAACGGCTACAAAAATGTTGCATACCTTTGGGCTGCAGTGTATATAAAAGTGACTTGTACAACGAACTTCATGTTCGTTGTGTAAATCCTTTGGCACAGTTGCCTGCTGCTGATTGCTGTTCGCCTGTTACTTTTGTACGATGGTACAGTTCTCGATGAGTTGTTGATGATGATGCAGACAGGTTTTATATGCATGGTGACGACGACTGCGCACTAGGCAGGTGGAAAGGTGTGGGGTGCAGTGCTGTGGGTTGGAATCACAGCAACAGTTGAAATGCTGTGGGTTGAAATGCAGTGGGTGGAAATGTGGGCTGTGGGCTGCAATCCTGTGGGTCGAATGCTTTTGCAATAAAAGGCAACAAAACTGTTTGTGTGCGTACAAAAATAGTAAATCAAGTTTATTGATTTAAATTTTGAGTTTAATTGAAAAACAGTCTGTCTATCTAACAATTGTATAAGCGTCTAACGGTAAACTATTAACTAGATCAACGTTAACAATAACTTAAAGGAACTACCAAGGCAGGCGGTTGTGGCTTAGAGCCAGCGAGGCGAGTGCTACGAGTGTGGCTTCAATCCCAAACTATTGAAGATGGTGGGCTCAATGGTCGCCACCTCCTTATCCTCGTGTCGTTGCAGCAGCTTAAAGATGCCAGTGCCAATGCCCGCCGGCATGCCCAGTATAATACGCTCCGAGACGCCATTAATAGCATCTGTTTGGCCATAATAAGCAGCATCGAACAAATGGTCAGCGGTCTTTTCAAACTGCAGATGAGAAGAATCGCAAATGTGAGTTAAGTGTGCATAAAAAAGCTTTGGGGGGGAGGGTGAACATACCGATGCCAAATTGAAAACGCTCTCACGCATCTTGGCCAGGCCGTGACGCGTTATGCCCAGCACTTCGCCACGCGCCGTCATCTGACTGGCCAAGAGCATTATGTGACGCCAATCGACGGTCATGCCGTGACCCTCCATGACGTCCGATATCTCGCTCATGATTATGGTGCGCGCCGCCTCAATGCCCAGCGTCTGATAAATCTCACAGATATTATTGCTGCGCGTGGCGTTGCCCACAACGCCATATGTGGCAATCACCTCACGCAGTCCATAGCCCTCAATGCAAAGCTTATAGGTGGGCGGCTCGTGTGCATCGTCGACCGCAATGACAGCGCGTGCGATGTTCGGAATGCCAGCCACGACCACATGCTGTATGGTCATGGCCAGGCGTGCCAGCTCGGCGTTGATGGTAGCCGTTCTGGTGGCCTCCACTTGTACAATGATTGCCTGACGCTTGGGCGCCGCATGCACCTGCGTCGCCTTGACGCGCAGACGCGATTTCAATATGCTGGCCACTATGCTGTCCAGATTGATGTGCAGACCCAGCACCTTAATGCGCGCCAGATCAACGCCAATGACTAGATGACAGCTATTCGGACTGCAGACGACCTCGACAAACTTGCTCAGCTCGCCCAGCGTAGTCTTCTCGATGCGCGCCTTCACCTGCCGCGCAAACTCCATGCTCTTGTTGTTGCACAGCTCCGCCGTTATAATCGGCGTCGATATCGTCTTGGTGGCATTGATAATCTCCACAATGCGCGGCACGCCCTGCGTAATGTTCATGGAAGCAACGCCAGCGAAATGGAATGTCTTCAGCGTCATCTGTGTGCCGGGCTCACCGATACTCTGAGCTGCAATAGCGCCCACTGCCGTTCCAGGCTCGCTCACCGCGCGATTGTAACGATCATTGATGCGGCGCAGAAACTCCAGCAGCTGCTCCGCTGTTAGGCACTCAATTTGATGGCACAACGCGCTGTGCTTCTCGCCAAATCGTTGCTCGAGCAGCTCAATGCGCTGGGACACAGTCTTCAAGTGTTGCCTGCCAACAAAGAAGCAGACAATTGATTATTTGAGCAGAGCTAAGCTGCAATGCCAGCTCACCTCACATCCAGTTTGAAGTCCGTGCGTGCTTCGGCAAACTCGCGCCCCTGCAGCAATATATCCATCATTGGCAGTATCTCATCCGCGGCTATTGGAGTTTCCTCCACTCTATGCTCGATTTGTGCGCGCAAATTGTCATACTGATGAGCCAAGTCCACAGGCTTGTTGCGCGTCTCCATGGCCACGGGATCGAGACCATCGCCACCATAAATAGTGTCAACCATTTCGTTTATAGCATTACGCACAGTTCCATCGTAGTGCACCACTAGATCCTCCAGACACTTCACCAGACGACGCTGCAGATAACCGGTCTCTGCCGTTTTCACCGCCGTATCCACAAGACCCTCGCGACCAGCCATGGTATGGAAGAAGAACTCTGTGGGTGTTAGACCAGAATAGAAACTGTTCTGAACGAAACCACGAGCAGCGGGAATAGCAGCTGTAATTTCAAAGATATTATAAACAACATGAAACCAGCAACTTAAATTTAAATGAAGCAGAAAAGGAAGTCAAGCATTAATCCCAGCTTCAGCTGAATGCAAAGGGAACTTACAGTGTCTATCAAAGTGTGGGAGCGCACGATTCTCGAAGCCATTGGGCACACGCTTGCCACTGATGGCCTGCTGACCCACACAGGCAATCATCTGGGAGATGTTAATGTTGGAGCCCTTGGAACCACTCAAGGCCATAATCAGCGCACTGTTCGTTGGATGCAGCTCGGCGAAGCAGGTCTTGGCCGCCTGCTCACGTATGCCGGACAACTCGCGCAGCATGACCGCCTCCAGAGTCTCCGCGGGCGTGCAGCCTGGCTGGCACTGCAACGTGCCCGCCTTGAGCATCTCAATGTAGGAGTTGCACTTGGCATAGCCATTCTCCAGCAGCACCTGCTTATGCTGCAGCAACTTGGCGCTGGGCGTAACGTCGCTAATGCCAAAGGAGAAGCCGCGATTTTGTATGAAATACGACGCAATCTGCAAGGCAATTCAAATGAGATTAATACTCAGCAATTCTACGTAAGGCCTCCCACAATTGAAGCTACCCAGAACAAGGTCGTAAACGTCGCGTCATCAGTCTTAATATGTTTGTTTCGAGCGAAATGCCATTTTGATAAATCCCCTTTATAGTTTCCAAGAGCTTAATGACAACATATAAAGGCATGCCACGGCCACGCCCACCGACCCCTTCTCTAGCTCAAAATTCGCTACTGAGACTCTGGAGTGCCGCTTGTCACAACAGCCAGCTGGGCTCATGTGAGCTAATTAATTTACACTCGACTACAAGCTGCAGTATTTGAAAGCAAAATAAATAAAAGTTGCTCATAACGGTGACTAAAGTGAATTTTGATTTTATATTATTTTTTCTAAATAAATTTCTAAATAATATTGTAATATTTCTCTGCATTAAATTTGGCAAGCAAAAAAATGCTTTTAAATTAATAAAATAAAATAATATTAGTTAAATGCTGCCAACAAAGAATATATTTATATTAAATAAGTTAATGTATGGCACAAATACTTAAACTGATTTCTTCATTTAAAGTTTATCGTATTTTATTAGTTAAGCGATTTTCAAAAATTATAATTTTTACATTTTATGTAGCAGAGTGTAAACGGAAAGCGCCAAGCTATCAGTCAAGAGTGATAAGAGTTTCCAACACGCTGCTTGGACAAAAGGAATTGACAGCAAGCAACAGGTGAGAGCGTTGCCAAGAGAAAGAGAGGAAGACTGAGCGAGCGAGCGGGGGGTGTGTCTGTGTGTGTGTGTGTGTGTGTGGATGGGAGAATTTGGCGTGTGAGCAATTAATCTTATCGAGCTGCGCTGCTCACTGCTAACTGGCTAAATAAAATGAACAAGAACAAGAAACACGACAAGTTGTTGTGTTAATAACAAATTGTATTAAATACAAGCAACAATGTCATGGGCTAATGCGGGGGTGGGTGGCTGCTTGGGAAGTACAAAGAGCTTGGCCTGCATTGGGCCCCCAGATATAATTGCGAAAATTGGCGCAACGCAGCGCAGACTAAAACGAACGCGGCCGCGAGCCACAACAAAAACTAAAAAGGAAATTCTCTTTCAAAATTAAGACAAGCCACCCCCCACCCCACCCCAATCCAATGTGCAACAAGGTTAACAGCGGCTGCCACATGTGGCATTTGTTGTCGTTTTTGGGCGTGCTGCTGCAGTCGCTGCTGCTGTTGCAGGCAGCGCCGCAGCAAAGGTCGGAGAATTCTTTGAGTATTGTAAGTACTGAAAACAAATTTGTGCAGCTTTGGAAAGGGAAAAGTTAACAATAATAATAGCTCTGCTAAATATAAACCATAATTATTGGGAAACAAAAAACAGTTTAATACAACGCAGTACTTGAGATTAGATAGAAGAGGAAGCTTCTGGTTTTTTTTAAAGTGACAGTGTTATTTATGTTATTTATGAAATTTGTTGGTAAAAAAAACAAATTTAAAAGTGCAAAATATTAAATGATTAGTTTAAATAAATATAAAAACATTTCTGCAAATTAAGAGTGTGCAAAAATATTCAATATTTCCAACTACGTTTAAGCAACAAATTTATAAAATATTTAAATATTTGCTTCAAAGTTCTACATAACGGCTTTCAAAAATATTTTTGAAAAATTCTCAACACAATTCTCTCAACTTCAATCTACAGCAAGGACGCATTATAAACGGCAGACAAGCCGCCGTGGGTCAGTTTCCCTGGCAGGTGATACTCAAGCGGGACGAATGGGACGATCTGCTGTGCGGAGGCTCCATTATCTCGGACAGCTGGGTGCTAACCGCTGGCCACTGTGCCGCTGGACATAGTTCGCTCTTCATAATGTTTGGCAGCGTGGAGCTGAACAACGAGAACGCCTTGAACATGACCTCAACGGAGCTGTACGTGCACAGCAACTACAATGACAAGATGAACAATGATGTGGCGCTGGCGAAGCTGCCACAATCGCTGGTCTTCACCAGCAACATGCATCCCATACAGCTGGTGTCCAGTCGGGAGGCCAGCAACAGTTTTGTGGGCACCACGGCCATCGTGGCTGGCTTTGGTCTGATCGACGATGAGTACTTGGACTATTCGCAGCAGCTGCTCTATGCCCAGGTGCAGATCATTTCCAATGACAAGTGCCTGAGCATGTTTGGCTCCAGTGTTGTCCTCGCCTCGACCATGTGCGCCGAGGGTTATGCTGGCAGCAATATGTCCACCTGCAGCGGCGACTCCGGCGGACCATTGATTGCTTATGACAATAACTCAGGACGTTGGGTGCAGATCGGCATAAATTCTTTTGTGGCACAGGATCAATGCACTTCCGGTTACCCATCGGGCTATGTGCGTCTGACCTCGTTCCTGGGTTATATTTCACAAGTCACGGGTCTAACTTTGAGCTAAGGCTACACTTTCTTGGCTTTTTCTAATAAAAATGCATAAACAAACAAGTGTTATAATACATTTATCTATCTATTGCCCTCTCGCTCGCTCTATTGTCAGTTGATCAACTTTTTATTTGTTTAGTTAAAGTTTGCAATTAGCAAAGACAGCTGTTGATCGTTTACATGCCAATCGATCGATCAATCGACGTCAATGCTTGACGCACTCTCGCTCTTCCCTCTCTCTCTCTCTCTCTCCCTATAACTCTCTTGGCCATAAATAATTGCGCAGAGATATTAGTTTACGGCACGTGTTGCGCTTAGTGATGGCACTTTGCAGTTACGACCATAACTCTACTGCTATTCAAATTCAATCCATAAGAACTCAACTCTATCTCGCATATAAGTTGTTTAAGAATTCCACAATCTCAAATCGAAATGGAAGCCTTTTAGCCGTTGGATTTGAAAAGCTTTAGTAAGTGTAAATCGGTTATACGCACCCTAGCCAAACGCCACATGGCCTTGGTGGCATGAGCTTCTCCAAAATCACGCAGCAGCAGATAGAAGATGCATTGCTTGGTGCCCGAGCCCATCGTAGCCTTGTCCATGGTGCCGCACATCAGCTCCGAGTTGCGTATGTGCACCCCTAGAAAATGAGAGAGAGAGAGAGAGCGACAGCAATTAGCACTTGGCATGAGAGTGAGCGAGAAAGAGTTTCATACATGAATCATTGCTGCATAGATCCTTGTCCTTGGTATAATTACGTCCCTTGTTGACCATGTTGAGTCTGATGTGTGAATCGGAATTTGGACGCATAAGCAAGCTAAACATTTGCTTGCCCGTCCAGAGTCGTCGTGGCTTCCAAATGGCAGGCGGTGGCATTTGTATGTGCATGGCAGCGTCCTCGTTGGACAGAAAGCAAGCGGCCAGCTGCATGGCTTCCTCTTTGGTGAGGAAGACCTCCTTCTGTGTAAGCAGATAGCCGCCCGTTATGAAATCCTGTGTGGCTGCAATCAAAATCTCACCGTTTTTAGGTGTAACCAGATTGGATTGATTGCCCATGAGTATGAGCGCCTCGGCGCGTGCCTCCTCTGTTTGTGGCAAATGCAGATTCATTTCGTCGCCATCGAAATCCGCATTGTAGGGCGTGCAGGCGCATTCATTGAAGCGAAAGGTGCGTTGAGGCTGCACCTTGGCGCGATGACACATGATGGACATCTTATGCAGCGAGGGCTGACGATTGAACAGCACAATATCATCGTCACGTAGATGTCGCTCCACGATGTCGCCGCACTTGAGCTCCTGCGCCACCTTCTCACGATTGCCATAGGCGAGATACTTCTTAAAGCTGGAGCCACGCTGCTGCACATAGTTGGCGCCCGGATGTGTGCTTGGACCATTGCGCACTAGCTGCTTCATTTGCTTGAGATTGGCGGGATTTACACGCTCTGGATAGGTGAGTACCTTGGCCACGCGCACTGGCACGCCCACCTGGTTGATCATTAAATTAGGATCTGGCGAGATTACAGTGCGTCCGCTGAAGTCCACACGTTTGCCGGACAAATTGCCACGAAATCGTCCTTGCTTGCCTTTAAGACGCTGCACTATGCCACGCGTGGTTTTCTTGGGTGCCATGTTCAAGGGTATGCCACTAATCTCGCTATGAAAATATAAGGCCACATGCAGCTGCAAAAAGTCCCAGTCCTCATGTATCAGCTCTATTTTACCGCCAGTAGCCATATGTCGTTGTATGACATCATTGATGAGCAGGATCTCGCTTTGCTTCATGGTCAGATCATCCTCGGTGGTGCCAGCCTTGACCTCGGACAATACAGAGGGGCGTATGCAGGCGGGTGGCACAAAGACGCGTGTCACTATCAAATGCTTGGGATGCGCACCGTGTGAGCACATGCCTAGCAAGGCGACATCGCTTTGTGGTATCTGCTCAAAGAGATCCAGCACCATCAGTGGCGTTAGCTCCTCTGCGCTGTTGTAATTGCTCAGCGTTTGACTCAAGTCTCTGTTCAGCTCAGTGGAGCGCAGCAGTTCATCCATGTGATTGTTAAACAACGCATCCTTTTTCCGTCCTTTGTAAGGATCATGCAGTATTTTTAGCAAACCAGGACCTTTTTTAACGCCACCATTGGCTGAACCACATTCTGGGCACTTGGTCACCTTCTTTGCCTTGGCCAGTATCTGTGCATGCAGCGCCTTTTTACTTAAATAGGAGAAATTCGGATTATGCAGCTTCTTTTCATACAACAGACGGTCCTCTAGCTTGAGCATAACATGCGCGCAGGTTTTACAAATCATTTGCAGTATGTTTATAGTGGAGCGAAAGTGTCCAATGTGAAACACGGGCAGCGCCAAATCCAAGTAACCAAAGTGTCCTATACATTCGTTTAATCCTTGGCCACATGTTTCGCACACCGCATCCTTTGTGCTTATGCCCATGCGTCTATCCAATACACCATAGGGCACTGGCTGACGCTGCGCCTGATATAGATTCTTGGATATAATTCGTACTAGCGACTCCTGTTGAATTTCATCCGCGCCGCTTATTCCAAACTGCACATGTGAGCTACACGCCGCATACAACAACATTATAAATCTTTCGACAGCTTGTCATTGTGTAGTGCAGTTTACTTACATTTTCTTGTTAAGCGCCGAGGCGCGAAACTGCTCTTTGGGCATCTTGTACTGGTAGTATGTCTTATATTATCTTAAATTTAAACAAATTGTTAAATTCCAAGAACTTCAAGCACCGCCGCCTGATTAGGATGACAGTGTGTTGTTTTTGTGCTCACAATGTGCCTGCAAGGTATCGATACTTTTCACGACAATTCGAGCAATTTGAAAACAACGTAAATCTTATAGGAAAAAGAAACGGGGATGCAATTTTACAAAAAAAAGAGAAATTATTGACTATTTTTAGTAAAATTAGATATTTCTATATTTTATCAGCATTTTGCAGCACTGTAAAATACAACACTGCGCGAAGTAAAATAAGATTTTGGCAGCACTGTTTGCAACACTGTAATTTGCAATATATAGTCACAACAAGTTTGTCGTATCTGGTATATCAAGTCCGAAAGTGTATCAATAATAAAAGTTGTTATTAGTTGAAATTCATAAAAGCGCACTTAATTAAAGGTAAACAAATGAAATTTAAACTATTGCAACACAACCTCAAAACGTAATAGTCTAATGGCGTGGCTTTTTCATTGTGTACATATAGGTTTATATGCATATGTGCATGTGTGTGTGTGCATTTTATATAAAATTATAATTATGTGCAATGTATGTACATATACACGAAAACACTTTCAATATATGTATGTACATAAATAGCTAATGTACCATTTCAATTAAAGTTTTGCATTTATATGTTTATATACAGCTATTTGTACATTTGTGTGTGTACATACATATGTACAACCCTTATATATACATAGTTGGTATTTTTAGTAAACTGCGCACGTTTCGCAGTCACTTTTCTTATATGTAACCACACGCACACATATGCATGCATCTATATGTATATATGTTAACAGCAACAGCTGCTATGTCTGTTAATTAACATGCTACTCCTGTTAAAAATATTTGCATACGCGTACTTAAATTATTCATTTACCTTAAACGTTTAACATTTGTTTTTTTCTCTTTGTGTTTTTGCAGAGTTTGAGTTTGCTCTAGTTGAAAAAAAATAAAGAAAAACCCCATTTAGACACCAACAAGTACCAAATACGGTGCGGTTAGCGTTGCCAGCGGCCATCGCAAAACGCGAAGCATTTTTTAACAGTTACGCGAAATTCTCACGTGGCAAAAAAGAAAAACAACAACAAAACAAATATTGAAGAACTCTTAATCAGTTACGCCTAACAAGCACACATTGAAAAATATATATACATTTTATGAACAATTAAGAAAAGCTGCAAGTGCAACGTAAATACATTAAACTAACATTTGGTAAAGCAGAAGGGAGGACCGAATTCTTGGACGGCGGTTTATAATATAATTCGTGAGCTTGTATTGCGCACCCCAAGCAGGGGAAACATAATATCTTATATGACTTTTGAAAGATTGAGTGGTAAGTACAACAAAAATATTAATTACTGTTGTATGTTAGTTAACTAACTGATAACGGCGTGTTAAATAACATTGCACTTGACCAGCTGAGAGCTGTCAAACAATCGCAATGGAGTGCAGCTGCATCTATAGCCAAATACAAGCTTACCCATCATGCATGTGTGTGCGTGTCTCCCACTCTCCCACACTCAAGGCGCTTTTACTTTGGACACTTGTGGCATATTTCATAAATAATTGTAAACAGACAACGGAGGCGCCACTTAATGCATTTAGCAGCAGTCAAATTATTGCTAGAAGTTTCCACATGTATGTGTGTGTGCGTGTGCTAATAAGCTGCCGCAATTTGTGGCATTTTCCAGCAATAACCTGTTTACGTGATTTTTCACGTACGCAATTGCAGATACAGATATCTTTCTCTCGCTCTTCTTTTGTATTGTGCGCATGCCATAAGCGCTCAACGTACACAAGTACATATGAACATATGCATATATGTACATATGTTTGTATGTAGCCAAATTGTAATTCGCTTAACATTTTGCGCACACACGGAACCACTGTTACGTTAACAGCGCGCTGTTAAGACGCTTCACTTGTATTTCAATATAGACAATAAACCGCAATCAAAGTGTAACAAATGCGCTTGTCAAGGCCAAACTGCATTCTTTTTTTTCATTTAATATTATTGTCATATATGAATATACACATGTATACCATACATTTTGATTGGGCAAAAATCAAAGCTAGAGCTAAATTTGAAACCAGTTTACGGTTTTTTTTCGCATTGAAAGCAAAAACCCCAGTTGTATTACCCCCCATCCCAAACATCCAACAGCAGCAACACACACTGCCATTTAGTCGACGGTATCATCATCATGGCATACAAAATCGCACGACTTACTGTGCTTTGCGTGTTGCTTTTCCATTTTATGTGCACACAGACACACACACACACACACACATACATGTATACATATGTATTAATTTACAATCTTTTCTGCAAAAGCTAGAGAAAATTGGTTTATTTTTGGTGTTGTTTTCTCAAATTCCGTGAAAGATTACAAGTGCAATAACAAATGATCTTTTTGTTTATATGTCTACGAATACGAATACCATACGTATACTTAGTTCTTTATTGAAAGCTTTGTTATTGCTCTGTTTTACTTAAATTCTTTTTTATGCCTTGTGTGTATGTATATGTATATTATTTATATACTATGTGTAGGTTAAGTGTACCATTGTTTAATAGCATTTGTCATGCAATGCTTAAAACAATTACATTATTTCTTTTAGACACACAGCCACAGCCTGTCGACAATACTTATTAATGTTATTGCAGCTGTAAAAATATGTTTTGTTTTTTGTTTATACATAAAGCGCTTATGTAGATATTTTTAAGTATTTTGCTTTTGTTTTTGAAGTCTTAGGTAAATGTTCTTCGTTGCCTTACAGGTTGCATTGACTGCAGTCAAGCTGCAGATAAATATTTATTATGAAATTGGGGTTAGCAACATACATAGGCGCAGCTATAAATCCTGGTGGAGCCGTAACCGACCTATGCAACCAGGTTACGCTCGTTCGCGCTCAGCTGTTTTGCTACCTGGATCGCTCTCTCGCTCATTTGGCGCTTGCGTTCAGTCTGGGCTGCCAATAAAATGCAGTTTGTTGTTTTTGCAATTTCAAGTTAATGCCGCCTGCATACGGCATACGGCATACGGCGCTTGGGTTAAATCCCAGGATTTATGTATATGCAGCTATATGCACACATATATTGGCAAACAGGGGCTGCGTTTTTGTCTGCTAGTGTCTGGTGGACAAAACATCTGGTTTTTGTTGTTGGGGCATGGCACATGCGCGTTGCAACGCGGTCAACCCCCCTGACAGGACGAGACGAGTGCTCGCTCGCACGAAGGCAAACAAGCTCTTTCAGCATCGCCTAATGTCATATCCTTCGTTCAGTTGAATCGTTAGCGTTCAGACTATCGCAAGCTTTTTCCACGTTTTCCGCCTTATACTTCGATAGAAGACAAATATAACAGAAACACAAGAGTGAATCAAATGCAAAGAAAAAGCAACAAAAATCGTGCATAAAATTTTCCACTTGTGTGTGTTCAGAAAGTAATCAACGAAATAAATATAAACAATTTTTTTTGCCGTGCCTTCCAAAGATTGCAATTTGTTTAAAGGACGACAAGGTGCAAATCAAGAAGAAGCAGACGAAGCACCAGTACCAGTCCAATTGGCATTGTAATTATTGGATTTTTGTTCTTGCTTTTACTCGTGACTGTCTCTATGTGTGTGTGTTGTTGTTGTTGCCTGTGTGTGTGGCATGTTCCTTTTTTTTATTGCTTGTTGTTGTTGCTGTTACCGCAATGCTACTGCTGTTGCAGATGAAAGTGTACATAACGTATATTGCATACAGATTTTCAGCTGCATAATGCAGTAATGTATAAACAGTTGGCTAAATAATTACTCAATAATTAAATGTTATTATGGTTTTTGTACATACATTAATCAATGGCAGAGGCAGCATCAGTTGAAGAAGAAAAAAAATAGTAGCGAAATGCTAAAAAATACTAAGCATTGAATTAAATGCTGCAGTTGAGTTTAGCTGCAGTTTTCAAGACTAAATTAATAGTAATTATAAAAATAAATAGTTAAATATATTGCCAAAATCAAAGCTAAATTAATAGTAATTATATAAATAAATAGTTATATGTTGCCAAAAAAAAAAAACCAACCAGACTCTGTATAAAAAATAAAATAGTCTAATAGTTAGTTATATTTTATATACGAATATCTTTGCTGCTCTTTAAATGATGCTAAACAATAATTAATAGTTGATTATGTTTTATTTTTAAAATGTAATCAAACAGGCATCAGGCCATTGTTAGTCTAGTCTATTGCCTCACACACAAGCCGCGCACAAATACAAATGCATTGTAATAATTGCAATCCATTTGTTGTTTGTAATTCACAAAGCGCTGTTTATAGCTTTCAATTAAGCAGTAAAAAGTCACAACTTAGAGTGAATAAAAATCCTTATAGACACACACACATGCACACATAGAGACAGACTCTCAACTCTCATCTGTCTGTACTGTAGTTGCGTGTGTCTCGCTCGCGCTCTCTCTTCTCCTCTCTATCGCTCGTCGCTGCCTCTCTCTATTATCTCACTGTGTGTGTGTGTGTGTGTGTGTGTCTTGGTGTGCAACAGAAATATCAAGCCAACCTGACGCCTGTCAAGCAATTGAAGCAGTTGACGTTGACGTTGACGTTGCCATTTGAATTTCTTTTGGCCACGCTCGTTCATCAGCTTCTGCTTGGCCCACACCAACACCAACAGCAACAACAGCAGCAACATCATCCGCTGAAACAACAACAAACAGGGCTCTTGTTGCTTTCATCGCTGCTCGTCGTGCAAAACTATTTACAAACCGAGCTGCATCATATGCTGTGCGATTTAACCAACCAGCGATATACTGTGGCCATTACCTATGACCTCAGCGGTGAGTGTTGTCAACTAGCTTGACTCGAGTTCATTTTTTTCTCTCTAGTTTACTTTTCTTTTTAGTTTGTTTGTGTAACTTGTTGTAGGGTACTTTCGGTAATTAGTGCTCAGAAGAGTGTGGAGCGCCTTTGTGTGTGTGTGTCAGAGAGAAAGAGAGAGAGAGAGAAAGAGTTTACCTATGACCTTTTCCGCCAGCTCTATCCCTCTCTCCCTCTCTCTCTCTCTCCATCTTTCTATTTGCATCTCCCTCACTTTCATACACAGTTTAGCTAGCATGCGTGTAAATAATTAACTGCAGCTGCTACAAATGCAACTAATATATGAAAATTATATTATAATTTAAAGCATGACATATTTATTATACACTTTGGCATTTAAAAAAGGATGTCATAAAGTATGCACCAAACTATGACCGCCAAATGAGACTCTTCAATCACATCAAATCAAATTTGTATACAAAATGCATGTACACTGCACAAAATCCATGCGTAAAACTTATTTGAAGACACTGCTTTTGTCATTTCTTAAATACAAATCTATAAGTATTTCTCAATTGAAATCCATTGCCTTAGTTGTCAGTTAGACTTGCCTCTACTACTATTATTACTAGACAGACTCGTATATATATACAACTTTTTTCTATATGTATTGTATAGAGAAAAAATTCTATCACGTCTAGGCATTGAATTGAAATTTATTCGTATGGACATTTTGAGAAATTCTCAGTTGTTTAATTTTTCAAAACTAAAAAATTACAGTGTGATTGGCATCTTACCTCTCTCACTACTTTCTCTGTCGTTGTCTCTTTCTATTCCTCTCGCTTGCGTATACAAAATTCATCAACGCACCCGAGCAATGCAAACGCAACACAAATTGGTCCATTAAGTTGATATAATTTCAATATAAAATATACACGCAAATTATAGAAAAGAGAGGAGGCACGCATTGAAGAATTTTTGATGTGTTCTAAGTGCAGTGTGCGCGTTATTTCAAAATTATTACGTATCAAGAGGAGAAAAGCAGCAAAAAGAGGCGCCACCGATGTTTGCAGATTTTAACGCAACTCTCAATGAGGCGGCATTAATAAGGCTGGCGTAAGAGCGAGCAAGCGATTGATCGTTCTAAGCCCCAATACCGAAACCCCTCTCTTTACTCAGCCAACCCACCCACCCAACCACCAAACACCCATTAACCCACAAAATTCAACTTGCAAGTGTTTGTATCATAGAGTGTGGGTTAAACTAATGTTAAATTGCTATGAACCGTTTCGATTGCCAACTTGACCGTATGCCTAAGTGGGTAAGCTAAAATTTGGGTTAGGTCACTTAGCTTGGCTTATGGTTACATTAATTATGATACTCTATGTATGCAACGATAGTTGAATTCATTATTTTGTATGCTTTTTGTCCTTACAGAAACACCAGCAAAAAAAGGCGCACCTCCAATTCCACAAAAACGGAGTAAAAGCTTCGAACTGTGCATGAATTCAAAGAGGCGAACTATAAGTCATCGGTAAGTTGGATTACTTTCATATTCTTCTTTTACTTTAACATAATAGTGTTAACCCGTTAACAGAATCCTTTAAGCCACTCTGGTGGTTTCTTGTAACCTTCATTTAGCATAAGATTATATGCACATATATTAGTGATCTATTTTTTAAAGCAAAATGCCTGCTCTTCTTCTTTACAGGACTTCAAGTAATAGACATCGGAAGTTACAGCCGTTCAGGTACACGTGAGCCAACAATCGTGCCGTTCCAATAGTTTTCTACTAAAAAAAAAAGGAAAAAACAAAAAAAAAAATTAAAAACATTAAAAATTACAAAAAAAATCACAGATTTAAAGAAAACAAACAACACCAAGATATAATAATAGTTAAAACTATGCCCCATATATAGACACAAGCAAAACATAAATAGTACATAATCGCACTACGATCGAGAGCAAAACCAAAACGCAGTTGGATAAAAGGAGAGCAGAGCAAGCAAGCAAGAAGAAGCAAGCAGTGATAATTATACGCAAAACCCAGATAAATCCAAGGAATATTTGAATGCGCGACTTGTCGATGCCCAGTGGACGCAAAGCAAAGTCCAAATCAGAGTCGGAGTGCGAGGTGCACAAGTTCTCCGGCTACGCCGTTTATCATAAGCCCAGTCGGTTATAAGCGCCACGCTTCCTCCCCCACCCCCACCCGTCGAACGGCTGCTCCAAAACGTACAACAACATCGACAACAACAACAACAACAAAATCAAGTCCTGCCAGCAACGCGTGTAGCCAGAAGTCTGATAATCAAAAAAAATCCACAAAAATTTTAATGAACGGGAACGAAGCGCATAACCAACGCCAAATAGCCAACAAATTTAACAAATTGGCGCTGCCAGCAGCCGCACAAACAGCCATAGACTATACACACTAGCCTCTGTCCCAGATCTACAGTACCATAAATCCGAGCAGAAAAAGCAAAACAACAATCAAGAACAGCAGCAACAACCACTACAAGATCATAAAACCAACTAGCAGTCATTGAGCGAGTGAGAAAGTGAGCTACTCTACTCCCAACAACTACAATTCAAGAATTAATTAATCACTAGAGCAAGAAGCAGAACAGCTACAAGATGGCAACCGTTAATGTAAATCGCAGCGTTACCGATATCTTCTATCGCTATAAGATGCCGCGGCTCCAGGCCAAGGTCGAGGGCAAGGGCAATGGCATTAAAACCGTGCTGGTCAACATGGCCGAAGTGGCACGCGCCATTGGTCGCCCGGCCACCTATCCAACCAAGTATTTTGGCTGTGAGCTAGGCGCCCAGACTCAATTTGATCATAAGGTAAGTCTTGGGAGTTAGCAACTTCAGTTGATGATTAAGCAAGAGTATCATATCATCTATCATGCATACACTTTATTAATCCAATTTTCTATCATAGAACGAGCGCTTTATTGTCAATGGATCCCATGATGTGAACAAGCTGCAGGATCTACTCGATGGCTTCATTCGCAAATTTGTTCTTTGCCCAGAGTGTGATAATCCAGAAACTAATCTAACTGTTTCGGCTAAGAATCAAACCATTTCGCAATCATGCAAAGCCTGCGGCTTTCACGGTCTGCTTAAGGTCAATCATAAGGTCAATACGTATATTGTCAAGAATCCACCGTCGTTGAATCCGGCCGCCCAGGGCTCGTCGCTAACCGAGGGCAAACGCTCGAAGCGTGTGCAGAAGCAAAAGAATGAGAACTCCGATGGTTCCATGTCCAACAATTCGATGGCTAACAATTCGGGCGGTGAGTCCGATGGCGGCGGCAATCATGCTTGCCAAACCGAGGCGGAAATAAGCGCCGCCATACCGGAGAAGTCTATGGGCGAGGATGAGGATGACGGCGGCTGGAGTGTGGATGTATCCAAGGTAATATTTCACACCTGTTTGCTAGATTAATTGATTGATTGATTGTTTGCTTTGCTTTGCTTTGCAGGAAGCTATACGTGCACGCTTGCAGGATCTGACTGATGGGGCCAAGGGCATGACCATTTCGGATGATTACGACAAGACCGAAAAGGAGCGCATTGATATCTTCTATGAGCTGGTCAAGAGCAAGCGTGACAAGAAGCAGCTCGACGATGTGCCCACGCACAAGGAGCTGTTGATTGAAGCCGAACGCTTGGATATTGTCAACAAGGCACCGCTAGTGCTCGCCGAGCTGCTCTTCACCGAGAACATCATCAACGATGTGCGCAAGAATCGCATCTTGTTGTTGCGCTTCACCCACAACAATCCCAAGGCTCAGCGCTACTTGATTGGCGGCATTGAGCAGACGGTGGAGCTGCATGTCCAGGCGCTCATGGGCAAGGTGGCCGGCATCTTTAAGATCTTCTACGATTTGGATATACTCGATGAGAAGGTCATCTTGGACTGGGCTCAGAAGGTGAGCAAGCGTCATGTGTCCAAGAAGATTGCCACCGAGATACATGAGAAGGTCAAGCCGTTTGTGCAGTGGCTCAAGGATGCCGAAGAGGAGGAGTCCTCATCCGATGACGATGACGATGGCGCTGGCGATTCGGATGTCGAAATTGAGTACGATGATCGTGCTCGCGTGGAGCCTCTCAAGGTGGCGTCCGTATCGGCCGTTGTCGCCGGCATCAATAAGAAGAACGCCCTGGATGATGAGGAGGGCGACGAAATTGACATTGATGAGATCTAATAGGCGGCGCAGCTCCGAATCCACTTGCATAGGAAGAATTACAAAACAACAAAAAAACAAATAATTCGTTTCTCACACACACACACACACACATTTTGATTGTAATTAAAGTTTTGCATTAACTCTAACCATTTTGCAAGAAAAACTAAAATCCAATAAACACAAAATCTTTAATCTTAAAAGCTGGCATCCAACAATAAGCGCAACTTAATTTCAAACTTCTCAATTGTAGTGCTACGTGCTCTTTAACACATTTTAATTGTTTTCTTTTCATATAAATTTTAATTAGCTTCCAACAACAACAAAAAGTTTCTGCTATTTTTTTTCACTTGTTTTACATGTTTACTTAATTTTAAGTGCAGTACTTATTTAGCTTAAATGGGAAAGCGAAACTAAATACTACAAATTTCAAAAACTGTTTCAACTGTTATTTAGTTTATTTCTAAATTTATTTCAAGCAACAAGAAAAGAACTAAAACTAAACAACTATGCGTACAAAACAATTGCTAAAGAATATATTACAAATTAAATGTTTTACATACACTACAACAACAATGGCATAACAACAAAAACAACAACATTTACATAATTGTCTCTAAGCATATGCCTAGCGCTGCATTTTGTTTAAACAACGGCGTGTTTTACAGCTAAAAATCGAGTTGAAAGAAAATAAAACAAGAGGAATAAATATAAACTAATAAATAAATATATATACAACATACATATATGTGTATCCCTTATACATTTTTATTATAAGTTATAATTTAAATACAAAACTCTCCTATATAATTTTTTTTGTGCAAAACCCAAACTGCTATTTTCAAGAAATCTAATAAAATAGAGACTTATAAAATATACTCCTATATATTCTTTTGTATATTGTGAGAGATGAACTGATGCATGCTTAGATACTTTTAAGATCTGTTACTGTAAGTAGAAGTTTCGAATCGCACGCTCAGCTCAATCCATTTTAGTTGTATAACTCTCAATTTAATATTGTAAGTATTACATAGCTTCAGCTTGAATTTGAACACTTTTGCTCTCAACTGTAATTGTTTAAATTCTGTTTTGTAAATAATTTATTCAATTTTGAATGATTTTTAAATTTGTTCACGCTAAGTATATTTTTTATTTGAAATTTTCCTTATGCATGCATATGTTGTAGACAATCCTAGAATATCATGTTTGTAGGCATCGCTGTGTTAATATTTCAAAATACACATATAAACATAAATATGCTATTTAATGTGTGTGCTTGCAATAATAACGCCAATCGATGCTACAAGTAATTTCGACTAAAAAATAATAATCTGAACTCTTCAATAGCTGTTGGTGTTAAATATACAACGAGAGATTTCAGCAAACACAAACTACAACTGAACGGGAACTGGGTGGAGTCTAGGAGCACTCAATGGTGGAGGCGGGCGGCATAATCCGAGCATCGCCAATGTTGTGAGTGGGCTGAGTATTGCTGCTGGGCAGATTGAGCGGCAGGTTGAGCGCATTGAGGAAGCAGCCAAAGTCCACGACGCGTCCTTTGTGATTGAAGGGCAGCTTGGGGCAGAGCTCGAAGGCATAGTTAATGGGCGGCATGTCGCAGCCTTTGAAGCAGGAGACATCAATGAAGTTCATCAGATCGCAGACCTCGATGTCATCGCAATCGTTGCGATTCAGCACGGAGAGTATATTGTCAATGAGCTCCAAGGAGAACGGCATGCGATTGCCACGCAGCGTGGATCGCACCAGAGCCTCGGAGAGGAATGGCTTATTCGTTGGATTAATATGATGGAAGTGCTCCATAAGCTCATCGCGAGCATTCCACAGCGCACGTTTAATCTCCAGATGCGCAGCAGCGCGCACACGATCCCGAGCGCAGGCATTGGCGGGCGCCTGTTCGCCTGAGAAGCGACGACACAGCGATATAATCTCATGGTCGCTAATGCTGTTGCCCATCATGGCCACCAGAGCACCCTTCAAGCTCTCGAACGACACAAACACGGCACGCTTCTCCATCTTCTTCTCCAGGTCGGTGCAGTCGGGCACACAGTTGGTGACAAAGTCGGCCATGCGCGGCTCCACAGCCTTGCGCACTTTCTCCAGTATCTCATCAATGTTCGTATGCGGAAACTGCTCCGGATGATGCTCCATATACATGAGCGTGAACTCATCCGCCGACACCAAATGGAAAATGAAATCTTTGATAATCATTGTGGAGCCAATGAACAGATTGCACGGCCTATAATACTGAGGCTGCTTGCAGCTGAACTTCTCCTGTCCCGGCATAAGCACGCGATTCCGCTTCATAAACTCACCGCCCAGGAAGCCGGAATTGCGCACAGCGATCTCCTGCACCTGCATCGTATCATTGCTGAGGAAATAGCTGATGACAAATATGCGATCGCAGTTCTCGCGTATGGTGGAGAGCATCTTGGCACCAAAGCGCAGCACATAGCGATCGAATTTAATAAATTTACGAAAGTCGGACTTGGGTCGCTTGATGACAATGGACACACAATTGCCGGCAGAGTCCTCGTAGCTGCCCCAGCCATTGTACGGCGGCAACATGCGTCCGGATTTATCATACGGTGCGCAGATATCGGAGCGCGTTGGCACCGCTATGGGCGTGAATTGCTCAATGCCAAAGACATCACGATAATATTGCTTGGTAAAGGGATCCATGTCGGTGATAACCACTGCACGTCCGTATACATTAATCACGCTGCCGATTTGTAAATCACGTTGACTATAATATAAGATCTCTTTGTTGCCCAGATTCAAAGGATCGATGCAGTAGCGCACATTGCGCGACGAGCCCAACACATTCAACAATGTCACGGGTGTTTGCTGGCCCGGCAGCTCCATGCCATCAAATTCCTGTAGCACAAATCGCAGAGTTAGTAGCAGTTTGCATTTAATGACTTTTCAACTTACGCGCTGCAGTTTGCCACGTTTGAGGAACGTCGATGGCCCATCGCGTCCAGAGTTGCGTATGTGCGCCTCCTTTACTTCAATGGTATCATCAGCCAGATAGTAACATATCTCCAGCTTGCGCACATCACCCATTTCAGTGCGATCATCCCAATACGCCTGAAACTTAAGTATCTGACGATCATATTTTAGAAATTGTGCAAACGGATGACGTTTCTCCGGCGGCGCACTGGCTCGTGCGGGACCACGTTTGCGTGCAGCTTCCCCGGGATCACTTAGGAACAGGAAATGCAATGGGATGTGGAATGTGTAAAAGCTGTGCACAACACTTACACTGCGGCCGCCACCGGATCCGGCACTATAATGCCGCGTTTATTTAGAAAGTCACGTGTAAAACGATCGCAGCATACGATATGATAATTCCGATCAAATATTTGTACCGTGCGATCCACATTAAGATCGGTCATGGCCAAAAACTCATTATCACAAGGTGGCGCCTTGGGCACACGCTGTCTATGCAGCACACAGCCCTGCACAATGCCAGAGTTCTCCACCTTGGGCTCTGTTATCTCCAATGTGCCATCTTCTAGATAATAAAAAATTTTCACATGACGCACCATGTAGGGTGCATGGAAATTTTCCTGCAGTGTCTGCTTGAAATATGCCTTAAAGGCCAACACTTTTTTGTCGTACGCCACCCAGGGTGGTAGTCGTGGACCCGAACGTGGTGGATAGACAGCATGCGCTTGAACTGGTGGACAACTAATGTCAACTGACATGCCAGCCGGATCGACAGGTGATATTTGTTGCAAGCGATCATTTAGCATGCTAATGCCACGAAAATTGAGCAACGCTTGCGATTTGGGATAATATGATTTGTTGACCTGCAAATATATTTAAATTTATTACTCATTGCAGATGTTGCTTTTATTTTCGTTGCAGGCTCACTTACATCGCGAAATAATGTGCCCGGCAATAGGGGCATACCAGGAATGCGCAGCATTTTGTTTAATTTATGTGTTGTAGGTTTACTGTATAAATATAATGCTGTGTAGTTGTTTAATAAAATGTAGTTTTACTTGTGCGTTTGCTTATAAAACACATAAATTACTAAACTTTTACGCAATTCTAATGAATTACAATTCATAGCCTACTCTTTATTTGAATGCTTTACAGTGCGCGCCAACTGTTATGAACGTTTAACAGCTGTTAATTTCCGGTAACAGCAACCGCCTACGTCTTAACAGCTGTTAAGTTTGTAACACTCACAGCTGTTAGCATGTGGTGTTATTTTACATGTTTGTTGTTAAAAATTGTGCGCGCTGGCTGAGCAGAGCATGCTGCTTTCGGTTTGAAAAAAAGAAGCAAAACGAATATATCAACATCTAGATATGTTTGCACTTAATTATTTATAACGCTAACAACTATTGTCGTGAGCACAACGGCAAAACGCTGCTGCAAAACTATTATGTTGTTGAACTCAAAATTTGATAATATCTAGTTAATTGTTTACAAAAAAAAAGTCGGCGAATGTGCCTAGAAGCGTGTGCGGTTTATTGTTTATAATGCTCTATTAACAAACGCCAATAGTAATAAACAAATACAGCAAGTGCCTTATTAAATGTCAAGTAAGTAACGAAAACGTTTTTTTATTTGTTTTTGTTTGCCTTTTGCTTCTAAAGCAAAACAACAGTCTCTACACCTGTGTGTGTGAGTGTGAAAGAACTTGGCATGCTTTCTGCTAATTTTACGCATCGCTTCACTCCTCATCCACAAGCTAGCGCTGCTATGCTCTCATCGTGCTGCTGCTGCGCGCTCTCCCCTGCCTCTTCCTCTTCCTTTGTATTTAAAATCAATTTCTATGGTAGAAGTCCATGCTAAAAAATATTTCTTCACTCAAGCATAACCTGCACACATTAACATAGGCATGTGTGTGAGTTTGTGTGGGCGTGCATCTGTGTGTGTGTGTGACTATGCGTGTGAATTAAATCTGAATACAATGAATGGGCAACCTTTTTATTCAAATGCAATCAATACAAAATAAATGACGTACTATATACTTATTATATGCTGACTAGTAAATTAGCAAGGCCTTTGCTTTCACTTAATTTGTTGTATACAACTATCTGTACTAATGTGTAAATATTAAAATATCCATTACATAAAAAACATTTAAATTTTTTTTACCTATATCAATATAAATTTAAATCTAATAAATCTAAAAACCTATTAGGAGTAAATTCTTATTTTTAACTATTCACTTGAATTGAAATTAACTTAAATAAGTCATTAAAACATAATTTACGTCAGTTTGTAGCCTTATCAAGACTAAGAATAAAAGTATTTCGTAATTGCTTGCTATTATTACTTTCACTGCTTTGAGTTCAAACATTATGGCACTTGAGATAGAAATCGGGCACAAGTTCTAGTTGTATGACTTGCTCTCATATCAGTCGCTTGACCATCGCCAGTCTGACTGATTAATAGATCTAACTAAGGAGATAGCAGATACACATATCTCCGCACGTAAACGCTGGTACTATACTTATACTACACGTTCATTATATTTTTCGTCTAAATTAAAGTGGTGCAATAAATAGCAAAGCGTTATGGCTATTCACAATCAACGTTATCGCAGAGAGGCAATTATGGCGCTTTATACCCTAGAAATCCCCGTATATGGCGCTTGCACGACTACGCTCAGCTTGCCATTAAGTCCTTTAAAATTTTGGCAATCAAGCTTTTGAGTTCAAGTTTAAGCTATTTATCATACGCTAAAATCTTGAAACAAGCTTTGAGTTTTTTTTTGCTTATAATTTCAAAACTGGTTTGCTTAGCTAATGAGCATCGCCTGTGTTTGGTTCTTTTAACTTTTTATGATTTCCTTGCCATTGGCCAAATGAACCGATTACAAGAAAACGCAACTCATAAGATCAACACAATTGTACACAACACTCAGTAAATTTATTTACATACATGTGTATAAACATATTTCTGTAGCTGTAGCTATAGCTATGAGCTGAAATGAAATCAACTTTTAGTCTTAACTCGTAAATGAAGCTTTAAACATCTTACTTGCACTCAAAAGAATTTATGAATGTTTTGCTTTTTTGTTTTGTTTTATATTTCATGATTAATAGCAATGCTTAATTGACTCTTTTTTTTATAATATAACAATAGTCGTTCCTACAATCGTAAGTACGTACACTGTGAACAATAATGACCTAACTAGTGATCAGATTTATATGAATTTATATTCATTCAAAATCATAACAAAACAATTTTTGTTTTCAAGAGCTTTATGGCATGTTAACTAGCCAAAATGTGTTAAGTGAATTCATTTTTTGTAGTGTATGTAATTACTCATTTGTTTGTTGGTATAATAAAATCGAAATTGAATATGTCAGCCAATATGGCAGCTACCTTAGGGATAAGGAAAAGCACACGGCCCAACCCCTGACGATTGTCTAAGCAAAACCCACTCGACATCAAGTCAAAATGAATTCACTGAATTCAAAAGAGTGTCATAGTAAAAAAGCAATTTAAGGCAGTTGAACGTCAAAGCTACGATATAGATTAGCAGATCATACCATAGATGTAGGTTTACTTACTTTATCTGCGTGTAAAGATAACAATTGTTCCTCATATATCTTTTTTTTTACAGATCATAAAATATTAAACAAACTTAATTAGCAGTGGGAAGAGAGAAGCGCAGCCATGTCATCTACGGGCACGGACAGCACCAAGCTGGGCAACGATGTGGGCCTAATAGAGGTGCAACTGGATAGTCTTGACTCGGCGCATACCTTTGCTGCCTCCAATGGTGGCACGCCACGCGGCAAGACGCAACGCGAGCAGCAGCAACAGCAGCAGCAACAAAAGAATGTCTTCAAATCCAAAGTGTTCATCATAGCTGTGACCTTTAGCTCGGTGCTAATGATAGCCATGTGCATTGGTTTTCTAGTGCACTACGAGTTCGCTGGCGACGTGGCAGACATGGAGCATGTGGACTATTGGCAAGTTAACCTGCCGCCAGAGCAAAAAGTGTGGTATGATCGCGGCATAGCGGAGCTGCGTCTCGCGCTCAACCGTCAGCTGAATCGCAGACGTGCCAAGAATGTGATACTCTTTGTGGGCGATGGCATGGGTCCCAATACGGTGACAGCCGCGCGTATCTATGCCTACAAGGAGGAGGGACTGCTCAGCTGGGAGCGCTTTCCACACATGGGACTGCTGAAAACCTACTGTGCGGACAAGCAGGTGCCTGACTCGTTTTCCACAGCCACAGCGCTCTTCGGTGGCGTTAAGTCCAACTATGAAACTGGCGGCGTTGACTCCGCTGTGCCTTTGGGCAATTGCAGTGCCTCGCTGAATGAAGCGAATCATGTTCAAAGCATCATCAATTGGGCTCAATTGGATGGCATGCGTACGGGCTTTGTGACCAACACGCGTGTTACGCATGCCACGCCCGCTGCGCTTTACGCCCATGTGGCGGATCGCCGCTGGGAATGCGAGGCACGCATGCCACAAGAGGCACAACAGCTGGGCTGCTTGGACATTGCTCGCCAGCTGGTCCAATTGCCCACTGGACGCCAGCTCAATGTAAGTACTGAACACTTGTTCTACAAATCAGAACACGTGTGTTTATTTTAAAGCACTTCACGCCTTCTTTGCATTCGTTAAGTATTAGTCAACCAATTGTTATTTGTTTAAAGCACAGTTGTGCTTTTGTTATTATCTACGAGTTCCTACATATTTAAACAAAACTTCAAAAACAGCAAGTTCTTAATTCTCTGAATGATTTTTCGTTCTTCTTGACTCTTGTCTTCAAACCCTCCACCCTTTAATAATTCAAAATAAAACTAACATATTAATATTTAAATATTTTTCCTCATTGCTTGCTGCTTCTCTTCAGGTCATCATGGGCGGTGGACGTCAAATGCTGGTCTCGAATGTCAGCGGCACTGTTGCAGATCCGTTGGACACTTGGTCTGGCCAATCGGCCGATGGACGCAATCTCATTGAGGACTGGCGACGCTATAAGACCGAACAAGGTGTTTCCCATGCCGTAGTACAAAACAATGGCGAGCTGCAAAAGTTGAATACAGCAAACATGGACTATGTGCTGGGCATATTTGCCAATGGGCATCTCAAGTACGACCATGAACGTGATGCTAGCGAGGCGGGCATGCCCTCGTTGGCGAATATGACGCGGAAGGCGTTGCAAGTGCTGGGCAACAGCGATACGGGCTATCTGCTGGTGGTGGAGGCGGGCTTGATAGATCAGGCGCATCATCGTGGCAAAGCGCGCAAAGCTTTAAGCGAAGTGCTGGCACTAAATGAAGCAGTTGAGACAGTGCAGCAGTATCTAAAGGAAAAGGAGCAGCTGGATGAAACGTTGTTAATTGTAACCGCTGATCACTCGCATAGTCTGACCATCAATGGTCATCCGGCGCGTGGTGCAAATATTTTGGGCTTGGCTGGCAAATCAAAAACAGAACAAACGCCGTATACAACGCTAACGTATGGCACTAGCTATAAAGGCTTTCAGGTCAATGCCGAGCAACTGCAGCGTCAGGATCCATCGCTTGATGATACCACAGATTGGGAGTACTCACAACAGGCGGCCATTAATACGGATGAGAATCTTCATGGTGGCTCCGATGTAACCATACATGCTCAGGGTAAATTATAAAAAAGAAAATATACACTGCGGACTTTATTAATTTCTTTTTCTTCGTAGGAGCCATGTCATATTTGTTTCATGGCGTGCATGAGCAGAGCTATGTGGCCCATGTCATCTCATATGCGCTGAGAATTGGACGCTTTCGTGATAGCACAATCGCCGAATCTTTGGCGGAGCTGATGCCTTTGTAGTCTTTAGTATTAAGCTAAGCATAATGTTTATTTAACTAATTGTGTGATAAGCTGTTTATTTTTTTGTTTCTCTTTTTAAGTAAATGCCAATTAAATGCCATATATGTGCTTTAAACAAGTTAAAACATGGGCACTTGCATTTCAAATCGCGCGCCACTGTTGCTTAGCAGGGCTCTAACATTGAGCAAACTAACAGCACTGTCATGTTACACTTTAAATTTCGCGCTACTGTTAACTCGTGCTGTATGTTAAATTCGCCAACACCCTAACATTTAGTTAGCTAACAGACTGCAAACACAGCACACTGTCATCTACGTGCCGATTAAAAGAAAAACAACAAGACATTGCTATACTAATTGCAATTGCAACAAAAAAGTTAATTTGCAACGATATACAACGGAGAAAGCAAGCAAACTAAAATAAACCGCAATTACCTTCAACGTTTGCTACGCAATTATTTCTTAGTTTCTTACAAAGTGTTTATTTTTTCTTAGTGCAATAATTGTTAGTAGGTGTTTAAGTATTGCTGAGTGTGTGTGTGTGAGTGCGTCGTACGCACGGAAAATATAATAAACAGTAAAGTTATTGTTTAATATTTGTTTTGAAAACCGGTGAAAATCACACAACATGGCGCTGAAAGTTTTGGTGGGACAGAGTAAGTAAAAATAACTTATTGGGAATTGACACACACTCACACACATATACACATGTTTTGTTAAGTTTTGTTGTGACTAACACACACACACAAGCGCAAAGTTTTGTTGGGGACAAGGCCTGTGATAAACATGACGCCCTCTATAAATTAGCCTTTTGTGCATGTGTGTTCGTAAAGCAAAGCTAGCTTTAATTGTTTAGTTTTTTATTTCTGCATTTGCATAATTTCTTATCACCCGCATGCATACCGCTCCTGCGACATTTGGCCGCCTATCGATTTTCCAAACAGCACATTCATATACATAACAGCTTTGACACCCTTTAGGCACCCTCTTCCCCCCGCCCTGGGCCATTGCGAATTGCTCAGTGTTATGCCCACGCGCAGTCAGCGCTTGTGATTTTGGGGCGGGGGCATTTGGCAGTTAGGCAACCTGCCTGGCGGTGACCTTTGCCGCAGTGTATAATCAAAATAGCCTTTATACATAAATCTGCATAACTGATAAATGCCAATTTGTCTAAAGTCAAAACTTTGCAATTCAATTATGATTTGAACGCCATTTGCTAACTGACTTATTCTCCCAACACTTTGTTTTGTTGCTATAATTATTATTGCTTAACTTGTTATGAGTCATGCGATGCTAATGGCAATGTGTAGTTAACTCATGAGTAACGCAAACTTGTGTCTAAGGCTTTTGTTTTGTTTATGCACTGAGATCATAAAAGCTGTTGCAAGTTTGCCTACATGGCCCCAGAGTCTTTAACTTTGAATCTGGAGGCAATATTAAATAAGCTAACAGAGAGGGAATGTATTTAAATTTCTTTATTAGTTTAATGCTTCTCTAAAATTAATATGCTACTTTTAAGAGAAAGTTATTAACGCAAGCCCATATTTAGATTAATTCGAGATTAATCGCGCTTCATGCGAAATTTATTTTGAATTTAAACTCAGCTTGCTACTATTTTTATTCAATTTACAGAGATTATGAACGAGGTGGTGAAGTATAAGCCGCCTCCACCGAAGAAAGCTGGCGCTGCGGCTCCCGCTAAGTCGGCCGGTGCTGGTGGCATTGAGTGGCGTGTGCTTGTGGTAGATAAGCTGGGCATGCGCATGGTCTCTGCCTGCACCAAGATGCATGAGATAAGCGCCGAGGGCATTACCTGTAAGTTTGAAATTAAATGTGGCTATAAATACTTTTTAATTAATTTATTTATAACGCACAGTGGTGGAGGACATCAACAAGAAACGAGAGCCGTTGCCTACCATGGATGCCATCTACTTGATTACGCCATCAGATGAGTCTGTGCGTGCATTGATACGTGATTTTGAGAATCCGGCGCGTCCAATGTACCGCTATGCGCACGTATTCTTTACTGAGGGTATGTGCTTGTCGTTTGACCAGCTAAACATAATTTATTGATTGATTGATGCAGCGAAGCTTTGATATGCTGAAAGTGTCAAGCTGTAAACCAGCGGATACTTAAAAGGCCGTTCAGTCAATTCTAATTTTACACTATATCAAGGCTTCACTGTAATATAGATTTATATATATATATTATCCCAGCTGCGAGTGATTCTCTCAGAGCCTTAAATAATGTTATTTCCATAGCATTGAAAGTTTTGTTGCCAATTTTAAGTTTTATCACAAACTCTTATGTTAATTTATAAATTTTATTTTATTTTTACATATACATATGCACAAAAACAACCCCACACAACGTTTGCATAATCTATATATATACATGACGTACATATACTATGCCCTACCCCCATCCGATATTCTATTGATTAGCGATACCGCCACGCGTATTTGAAATGTTGCAATCGCACAAAGATATTTGTCGCCGTTATGTGCGCACCTGTAAAGAGATAAATATTGCCTTTTTGGCATATGAAGCGCAGGTATATGAAGTTCCCGTTACTCGTTGTTAACACACACACACAGATACACACTCGTTACAATTGTAATTGGGTTTATACTACTACTAATCACATTTTGTGCTGTAAAACGCCTCCTCAAGACTCGAGACTCGTCTACGTCCTGGGGTAAACTTTTAACCAAGTTGCAAAACTAACTGTTTTTATGCTGGCTGTACTCGTTACCTCGTTGCATCGTTACTCGTTACAAAGCAAACAAAACCACACAAAACCATTACATTCTGCTTTATGTTGTTTCTTCTGCTCATATTTTACTTATTCTTTAAACGCATTTTCCCCAAACAAATTTAACGCTCAATTCAAATGTTAAGTTTACTTTTACAGGACTGCAAAAGCCTAAAGCAAGTCGTTTGTTTAATAATAATTAAGTACTCGCACATATTTACACAATTACAAAAACAAAAAATTGTTAAGCAAACAAAAAACAGAAATGAAAAAAAAAAAAAAAATTGATGTTAACTATAATTATAGTTTGCCCGGAGGAATTATTTAACGATTTGTGTAAATCGTGCGCTGCAAGAAAGATCAAAACTCTAAAGGAGATTAATATTGCATTTCTACCATATGAATGTCAGGTGCGATAAAACAAAACCAAATCCAACACAAATAAAACTAAAATACTCGTTAAGTTCAACTCGTTAGTATAAACGTACTTTAGACAAAGCAAACCAACAACAAAAACTATCCAAAAAAATATTTCAAAAATCTATGTACATAAATGAACGACAAAGCGTTTTCTATCCTTAAAAACCAAAAACCTCTTCAAAACGACTTTATGTACATACATAACTGCTCCTTCCTCTATGTGTATCTCTCTATCTCTATCTCTCGTTCTCTGTCTAACTATCTTGCGCTTCTCGCTGCTTTCACAACTAAACTAACTTTATGTTTAGCAAATACGTTTCAATGTTGTTCAGGGTTTATCAGTAGTCTTAACTCCTAAACTATTATATATATGTATGTGTCTACTATATATATTATACACGAACAAAAAAAAACACACTCTTAACTTAACTAACTCCATACTTCTCGCTGCCTTTGTCTATAACTCTCTAAATGTTGTACTCGTTGTACTTTGTTGTTGTAAATACATACTACATATCTCTATGCAAGCTAATCAGCTGCGAAAAACTAATCTAAGGGAAAAATAAGAAGAAGAAAATCTCCTTAAGTTTTGTTAAACTTGTTTTGTAGTGTTCAATTTAATGTATGTAAATTGTATACAGAAAAGCAAATCGTGCCTAACTAACTAATGTGCATATCAAACAATAACTTTCGCATATAACAATAACAAAAAGTATATATAAATCGATAAAAATACTCTATATATAAAGCTTTATATATAAGTATGCTACTCGCTGAAGCCGACACAAAGTGACCAGGCACGTTTAAGCAGCACTCGTTAATGTTATGTGCTTACTCGTTATTCGTCATGTTGTGTTGCAGCGAGTACGACTCCAGGGCGCTCTAAAGCAAACAAAACAAATTGAATGTTATCTATTACTAAACATTATAGCTGTAATTGTTTAAGTGGTGTGCGCTATCGCTACTTTTTATGTAAATATCTATTAAACTATATAACTATTTATACTCGTTAGCTTAAGCTGCACTTACTCATACTATTCACATACATAATCATCAGCATAATACGCTTTGCTCGCTGTCTCTTGCTAGCGAGTGCTCTCTACTCTACTCGTTGTTTTGCATGCTGGGGGGTGTTGCATGTCGCCTTCGTGTTACTTCTAACTTCAACATAATCAGCGCTGTGTCTCTACGTCTTAGCTAAGTAAGCAAAATGAACGAATTTTGCTTGCTAAGCTCTGCATACATACATACATACGTACTAACGAGTGCTTGCTACACACACACGCTACTCGCTATATTCATACCCAGCGAGCACCATATCGATTTGTATCTTGATTTTTTGGTTTTTAATTTCCCTTTATTTCTTCATTTGCTTTGTTTGTTATGCGCGTCTCGGCATGTTTTCTATGTTGTATGCGCTTAGGTATTCTCGCTGGACTCACCCGACACCTTCCAATGCCTCTACTCGCCGGTATTCGCTTCCATACGCGGCAAGCACATCGAACGCATTGCCGAGCAAATTGCCACGCTTTGCGCCACGCTGGGAGAATATCCGAATGTTCGCTATCGCAGCGACTGGGATCGCAACATCGATTTGGCGGCCTCCGTGCAGCAGAAGCTGGACGCCTATAAGGCCGATGAGCCCACAATGGGCGAGGGTCCCGAAAAGGCACGCTCGCAGCTATTGATATTGGATCGTGGCTTTGATTGCGTATCGCCGCTGCTGCACGAGTTAACATTGCAGGCCATGGCCTATGATCTGTTGCCGATCGTAAATGATGTGTACCGCTATTGTCCCGGTCCAAATCAGCCGGATAAGGAGGTGTTGCTGGATGAGAATGATGATTTGTGGGTGGAATTGCGTCATGAGCATATTGCTGTCGTCTCCACGCAGGTTACACAGAATCTGAAAAAGTTTACCGATTCCAAGCGCATGAGTTCGAGTAAGTGCAGCCGCCCGTTCCGCTATTGCTGTCTCTCTCTCTCTTTCTCTCTCTCCCACTTGTGAGCTATCCAAATTAGTTATATCTATATTTATATTCGACAGCCGACAAGTCGTCCATGCGTGATTTGTCGCAAATGATCAAGAAGATGCCGCAGTATCAAAAGGAGCTCTCGAAATATTCCACCCATTTGCATCTGGCTGAGGATTGCATGAAGTCCTACCAGAACTATGTGGATAAGCTTTGCCGTGTTGAGCAGGATCTTGCCATGGGCACTGATGCCGAGGGTGAAAAGATCAAGGATCATATGCGCAACATTGTGCCCATTTTGTTGGATGCTGTGAGTTCGCATTATTCTAAGCTATGCTCTATGCCTGAAATTTAATTCTTATTTCTTTGCATAGAATGTTTCCAACTATGATAAGGTGCGCATTATATCGCTGTATGTGATGATTAAGAACGGCATATCCGAGGAGAACTTGACCAAGCTGTTCACCCATGCGCAGCTCTCGCCCAAGGATCAGGATATGGTGCGCAATCTGAGCTTCTTGGGCATCAATGTGATTGCTGATGTGAGTTCAGACATAAATTGTTATGCTGCTTATATATATATATATATATATATATTAACTTGTTATGTGTTGACAGTCGCGCAAGAAGATCTATTCGGTGCCACGCAAGGAGCGCATTACCGAAAGCACCTATCAAATGTCACGCTGGACGCCTGTCATCAAGGACATCATGGAGGATTGCATTGAGGATAAACTGGATCAGCGTCATTTTCCGTTCCTCGAGGGACGCGCACAGAACACCAATTACCATGCGCCCACTAGCGCTCGCTATGGTCACTGGCATAAGGATAAGGCACAGACGCAGGTTAAGAATGTGCCACGCCTCATTATCTTCATTGTGGGCGGCGTCAGCATGTCCGAGATGCGTTGCGCCTACGAGGTAACCAATTCGGTGCGCAACTGGGAAGTCCTTGTGGGCTCTTCGCATGTGCTCTCACCAGAGATATTCCTCAGCGATTTGGGCAGTCTCTCGAAGGAGGATTAAGCAGCATCACTTTACTATACATATATAATACTAAGCTATTATATTATTATGCTTATTAACATCTAGCCAAACTGTTATACGTTAGTTTGCCTTGCGTTCGTGTTTTTGGATGAAGATATATATATATATATATATATTTCCTTGTATTTTGGCAAATACTAATTTGAATAGAAATTTTGCAGTTTATATAGCATTATATAGAACATATTTACGATATATATTTTGAAACCAGCAGTTTATGTGTGTGTAATACATGTTTATTAATTATTTATTAAAAGCAAATAGCTCAAGGAAAAGTTATATGCACACACACACATTCTAAGGAACTATATAAATATTTTAACTACACAAAAGCAAAAGTTGAAAGATAACATTGAAAACTGTTTACTATTGTCAAATTAGTCCAATTTGTAGTTATGCTAAATACAAAACGAAAAACATAAGGAACATATAAACAAACTCAGTTAAAAATAAAAAAAAATGTTATTAAATTATTAACTTTACGAGTGTTTAACCACACATAATGCACATACAAGTAAATAAAACCAAGAAAACAAAAATGTTAAGCAAATTTTTTTTATATTATTATAATAACATACTAAATCTTGATGTTATAGCTGCAAATCACATTTAACAAGTTTATATATACATACATATATATAAAATAATTTTTGAATTGAATTATCATATATACAGTGCTCTTTAGCTCACAAAATAGCGAATATCTACCTACAGAAAAAAATATATATTATAAATAGTATATAGTGTAACTTATACACCAAATCAGATACAACGCAAACTGAGGCATGTTAACGTGGCTAAAACTTGTGATTCGTATGTAATAAATTTGCAATTTGCTAACGCTGATCAATATATGCATAAACTTATATCTATATATACAGTATACAGTATACATTGTATAACAGTTTCTCACATAACTCGAAGCTTACTACGTGTATTCCCAACAAATGCAAATAGCAACAAGATCTTTTCCTCTTTGTTGATACAAGAAACAACTTGCTAAAGCTTTATAGAACTACTATACTAAATAATAAGCAATTTACGAAAAATAGTCAACATATTTAAACCAGACAATGTTTATAAATTATACAAAATGTTATATATATATATATTTATTATAAACCTAATGCATCTCGTTCCAAATGCATCACAACACACAAAATTGGTGAAGAAAATTAAATTTAAAATTAAAATCAATTGCATTTACTAAGCGTCTAGCAAACAATAAATAAAAGCCCACAGCTGTTCTTTAAAAGTAATTACAACTGCTAGTATTAAACTGTTATACAGCTTTTAGTTTATAGCTGCGTAAAAGCAATAAACATAAACTAATTCTGTACATCTATTTTGTTTTGTTTATTCTTTACATTACATTTTTTATATATATTTTGCAACACAATCAAAATATAATAACAATGGACAGAATTCTTATATGTTGTGTTTTTAACAAATCTGAACATGTTCTAAAAAAAAAACAAACATAGGCAAGTAAGCTTCAAATTATATAAACAAAGTCCTCTCTTATATATACACTATATGAAAACTACATTTAAAACTTATATAAAATTATATATTTATAAATACTTTCAATAATATACTATGTACATTAATGCTCCCATGTTGTTATGCCAGTTTATAACAGTTCTACGCACACAACAGCTGACTGTCATGCCCATGCGGCGGCTCATTGCTGACGTCACAACATCAACAACAACAGTTAGCCACCTCCACCCCAACCAGGAGGAGCTAAGCGGCACTGCAATTCGTCCAAGCCAAGGCTCGAACAACAACGCGAGCGGCAGAGATAACAAGAGTTATCCTAAGGATCACACTGGGGCGAATTGCTGCCCCTTGCTGTGGGCATATGTCTGTGTGTGTGTGTGGCATGCAGCTGTTGTGTGCATGTGTGCAACTGCTGTAGCTCGTATAACAGCAGCGAGCTTTGATTATGAGGAGGGTAAATCGATCCACGTTTAAATGTTTATTGCTTGTAAACAAAAGAAACTTAACCAACATTTATGGTAACGCCAAAATGTAACCGCAGCATCAAAATGATCAATATATATATATATACGTTTAGTATATATTAGTTGTTAAGCAAGTGTTCTATTTAGTATATAAATTATCACATGTACACTTTGTGGACACTGTCCACATTCACACACATACTAAGAAAAAAAAAAAAACAATTAATTAAGAACAAAATTTGACAAAGCCTCACAATTTTTTAAATATTTAATATCACATTGTTAAAATGAAATTTTTGCAAATTTACATAAATGCATAAACTAACAAATTTATACATACTTACATACATACATACATTTTTAAAGGAGAATTATATGAGCATAAAAAGAATAATTACAGTTTAAAATATAACTACATAATTAAGCATTGCTGTCAATTTCTTATACATTAATCTCTATATAGTAATTATAGGCATGTTTGTATATGTGTATACAGCATATAAAACATGTATTTGTATATTATGACAGTTATAACAGTTACCAAAGTAGCATACGAATCATAAGTTTTAGCAACTGCGCTGCCTCAGAAAATTACAGAAATGTTCATTAGTTACATAGTTACAGCAACATAAAGGGATTAAAACAAATGCAAATTTAATAACTATAATACTAGTGCATTACATATGAAAAGTTATATATATACATCTATATATATATATATATATACAAAAATGTTTTAAAATTCAATTATACAAAGATTAACATTCGCATTGTGCATATTAACAGTAACAGATAACATTAACTTTATGCAAAACAAACGTATGTAACAAGGAATTATATAACAGTGCAACTACAAATATCCAAAAGTCAAAATAACTTTGCATTGCAAAGTTAAATAAAAACAAAAACAAAACAAATTGTTGCTCTATTCACTTATTTTGTTAATTGTCAGATAATTCCAATAATTCTCCAAATGAGAACATTTCATTATACTAACTGATGCTTAAGCTCAGTTCTGCATACATCAATCAATCAAGTCAAAGCAAAACGAACTCAACGCTCATCGTACGATGCACAGTGAGCGACGCTCTCTAAGCAGCAAAATGGCGACGCACAAGTTCAGCCGCAGCAGCAGCGCTGAGTGATACGTCAATCATCATCAAAGTAAAACTCACTCACGTACTCAACCATCGCGTAAGAGTGAGCTGAGCGCTCTCTAAGCAACGAAACGACTACGCTCAAGTTCAGCAGCAGCGCTGAAGGGCGCTCTCTAAGCAAAGCTGCAGCAGCGCTGAGCGATACATCAATAATCAAAGCAAAACCCACTCACGCACTTATCATCGTACTGTGAGCAGTGAGCGACGCTCTCTAAGCAACGAAACGACGACGCTTAGGTTTAGCCGCAGCAGCAGCGCTGAGCGATCGAAAGACGCGAGCAGCATAGCAGCGACGCTCAAATGTGCGAGAGGCTGAGGCCACTTCACGTAAGTTGCGTTCGGACTCTAGGCGATTGAACAAGCGGCGCGCGAGTTATCAGTGTAATAATAATTATTTATTTATTTACAAGCCTAATTATCATTCAAAATATAATATGCTAACTAAAGGTGTAGAGTGCTAGCTACTAAGGCTATCGACTCAATCTATGGTGCTGGTTTAACCATGTTTATAACAGTTCTTCTCAATGCTTTCACTAGCAAATGATATGACTTTGATTCATAAGTTTGGCTTACTTATGCTTTTGCTTTATCTCTTAATCCTTTTCCTACTACAGACTTTATAGTGTGTATTTTATTTTTCTCAACTCTTGCTATTATATACAAATTGCTTATTTTTCGCTTATGAACTGGCATTTGACGCCGCGCAGCGACTTCAGCGCCTTGTGTCTTCTTCGTCAGCCAGAGTCGCCGCCAGCTCCAGAATCCACACAAGTGCACACAATCAATCAATCAAATTTGTTTACTGGGTTATTAGCTTGCGCTGACTATTGATTCAATACAAGTTAACAGACTTTAAAATACAGACACAAGCTCAAGGTAAGCTTCAGCTCTTTCAGTTTATAATTAATTTATTTTCTGTCCAACTAGACAATGGATAAATGCGACAAATCTCCACAAACACCACAAAACTTTTGCAGCCTCGACCCAAAGCTACACCCACAAAGTGGACAACGGATGCCAGCGTCAGCCTCATTTCCAGCATTGCATGAAAGGAGCTCCACACTCATTGCGAGCAAAGCCGGAACCCTTTCGTAGCTGAGACACACAAACGGAAGCCTATATTATTGTTGATTGGTTAAAGGACTCGATGGTTTATCTAGTTGAGTCAGTTCCAGAGCCCCAGTTGCTACTTCAGCGCCTTAACAAATGTCAGCAACTAATGTTGTGGCTGATTGCTCTGCTTGATTGTTTATTTTGCATGGGCTTAATGCTCTTAATAGCTGCGAATAAAAAGAGTTTCATTTATTTTTTTGCTTACAATCAATACGATTCGAGAGTTAGCCCACAGAACTGCTGAGACGCTGCTTGCAGTTCTCAAGTTTCTGTGTTGCAAGTTGCAACATTCGCTTCGGTCCGGTCAACCAAGTCAACTGCTTGGGCTGAGTGGTAGCATTAAGCTGCAAATTTAAGGTAACTAACATCTGCTTCACACATTACACATACGCTACGTAAGCCGGATAACAGTTGAGCTTGTGGCTGGCGATGGTGGCTAGATTGATTTTGGCATCAATATGCTTTCATATAATCAGTTATTAGTTTATTGTCCTTTTATTTTCCAGCTCAATTACTTATCTAGCTAGTAGAGTCGGATCTACATGCTCGAGAGCGGAGGCAACCGGACTGAGGGAGAGACTGAGGCTACAACATCATAGCTGCTCGTCCTGTTTGATCCAGGATGCAGAATCAATTCCATTTATTTTAATAAGTGCATTAAAAGATTCTTTGTATTTTATGTTTTATATATTTAAGTTTGCTATATGCAATGAACTTAATTTAAATTAGCTTAGCTACAATAAGGAATTATTAACAAAACTCTTTGGCAACAAATAAACAATTATTTAACAGGACACGACTTCTCATCGTTCTCTCTCGTTCTCGTTTTTTATCTGCCCGCTCCTTCGTTATGGGCATGTAATCAATCGAACTGCATATCAGAATATTCAGAATTGAATAATAATATATATTGAGACTTATTATGTGGTAGTTGTTGTTGTTGTTGTTCTTCTTCTTCTTCTTCTTGTTTTTGAGCTTATTTTTGTTGTTGTTGTTGTTGTTGTTGTTGTTGTTGTTGTTGTTGTTGTTGTTGTTGTTGTTGCTGCTGCTGCTGCTCCTGCTTCTGTTATTGTTGTTCCTGTTGTTTATGCTGCTGTTGTCATTTTAGTATTTCTTGTTCTTCTTGTTTTAATAGTTGCTTTTGTTTTAGTAGTTGTTGTAGTTGTTTTCGTAGTTGTTTTAGAAGCTCTTGTTTTAGTAGTAAGTGTGTATGTTTTTGTATTTGCACTTGTTGTAGTTTATGTGGTAGTTGTTGTTGTTTCAGAAGCTTAACATGCATATGTTGCTATATATATACATATTTTTTTATTATTAACTTTTCTGCTGCTAGTCGAATTACAACATTGAATTGGGGATATTACAGTTATAGATAGTTTATGAGACGCTTCGGCCTCAATTGCTGTCGCTCAAGATGGCTGCTGCTGTTTTCTGCTCCAACAGGTTGATGTTATTGTTCTTCTAATAAAATATAACGTTACTTGCGGGTGTGTGTCTGTGTGTGTCTGTGTTCGTGTGCGCATTAGTTAGAGTTCATGTATGTTTGCTTGTTTACAATTCATAGCATTATATGTGATATTATTTAATTGAAACTTGTTTGTATTGTTGCATGTGGTTGCGTGTTAGAACTTGAGGGTTGCTTGCTGCCACTGCCGCTACTGCAAACTGTTGCTGCTGATCTGGTTGCTGTTGCTGTTGCTGTTGCTGTTGCTGTCGACGCATGCCTAATCGATAAAGCTCTGCTCCACACAGGCCTTCACACGCTTCTCGTACTCGCGACGATTCTCCTTGTAGAGCTGGGCGGCAGTGGAGTTGGCCGGTGAGTTGGGATTGGGATCGCTCAGCAGCGACTGTATGGATGTCAAAATGGCGGACACATCGTATGTGGGGCTCCAGCGATTTTGCAGTATGTCCAAGCAGATGCCGCCATCTGCATAAACGTTTGGATGAAAGACTTTCGATACGAAGCGAACTGTTGGCGGCTTATTTGGATATTCGCCTGTAAACTCCATGGTCAGCTTGAAGGTGCCATCTTCGAATGGCGTATCGTGCGGGCCAAAGATTACAGCATTCCATATCATAATGTTATTATCTGTTGGCGCACCCGAAACACCAGTTGGCGGATCCTCCTGCAGTCTTTTGAAATCCCTCATCAGACGTCTGCGTGCGGGTGTTGACATTGTCTACAACGTTGCTGGCACTTTTGTGTGTTTTAATGTGAAACTTGAATGTTTTGCAATGCGATTTTCGTAAACAGAAACAGAACAGTGAAATTTTGTAAATTTATATGTTTAATTGATGACAGTAAGTATCGATACTCCCGTACTCGATATATAATGAAACACATTTGCACAATTTACAAAACACCCATTTCCATTTATGACAAACATAAATGTCAAAGTGTAGCAAAAGCAAAACACATTTGGCTAAAACAAAGTGGCAACAACAACAACAACAAAAACTGCAACAACAATGCCTACAACAAAGATAACAGCAAAAGCTACCAGTTTGGCCAGCTCGGACTTGAAGGCCATGCGATGTTGCCGCCAATTGCGTCTCATCTGCCGATACATTGAGAGCAGCAACGAGGAGCACGCAACTCTCAAACTGCCCGCCAAGATGCAGCAGCAGCAAAAATAAATAATAATAATCAAGAAGCAACAACAATTGAGTTTACTTTTTTCATATTCACATTTATTAAACACTATACAGTGAAGATTTCTGTTTTGTTCAGCCATATCAAAAAAAAAAATTAATTTTTGAAAAAAAAAATATAGTTGCTTAAAACTAAGCATAAAAAAAAGGTTTAATAGCAAAACTTACAGTTAGTTGTATATGTAGTAACTTATATATTAATATATATATATTTGTATAATTGTATGCAGTTTAAGCTTAGTTGCTGTGATTGCTTAGACAGTTAAAACTTTCATATTTATATGTATGTAGTTTAAAAAAAAAAAGTGTTCATAATATTAAGCATATATATATATTACTATATTTAATTTGTTGTATGTATTAACTAATTGAATTATATACGCACGCATACTGCTGATGATGCTTCAAATACTATTTGCAGTAGTTCTCGTTAAATTACTTTCCATTTAGTTGCTAAATTTGCTTAACATATAATAGTTTTAATTTATGCTGTTCTCGCATTGAATTCCATGCCTTACATTCGAGCCAAACTTAAGCAATTGATAAAGAGAGAAATAATAATAAAAAGCTTAGTCGTGTCGTCGTGTGAAATCTTTTAAAATTATGCGAAAAATTGTACAGATGATGAAAACAATGGTATATATATGATATATAAGCTTGAATAGCCAACGAACGAGCGACGAACGACTTGGGCTAGTTCCATTCTTTAGTTCAGTATCATACACAGTTGGCCTTAAAATTGAAGCTACACTATAAATTACGTACACAGTAGTTCTACAGATCGCTTGGGCGGAGGGAGAATTTGAGAGTGTGTGTGGGGGGGGGCTTGGAATTTGGATTAAGCGGGTGGGGAGGGGGGGCAATGTTTGCTAGCAGAGAGTATGGAGAGCTTGTTGCATGAATCACATTCACATGCGCCGCATGCCACAGTTGCAGCCGCCTGGTTGGACCGGCGTCTGCTTAGGATGCGCGCCGCACTGGCGAATAAATCGGCGGAGTTATGGAGTGGGCAGGTGACGATGACGGCGAGCTATTCACATCGACATTGCAGTGACTGTCTAGCTCGTGACATTGCAGTGGCTGATGCTGATGCTGGAGCTGACGCCGATACTATTGAGTGGCTGCCGCATCTTTGGCAGCGCTCTCGGCAGCTGCGGACGCGGCGTTCAGCTCCTTCATGGACTCCACCTTGGCGACAATCTTGAGCGCTGGTCCCAGCTTCATGCCCATGGCATTCACCAAATGATTCTCCTTGAGCAGCAGCAATGCCTGTCCATCGATCTCCTGCTGCACAAAGTCATCCACATAGTCCTGGCAGCCCGGCAGCTTGCGTATGAACTCACTGACCTCATCCACAGTCCAGCTACAAATGGGCGGGCGCTCCACAACGCTGCTGCTGCTGGGCAGCGCAGCTGTTGCTGGTGCGGCGACGGCAATGGGTGTGGCTGCTACTGCGACGGCTGGGGGTGGTGCTGGTGTTGCGGCTGCCATGGGCGTCGGTTCGGCCATAATCGGCGCTGGCTCCGGCAGCAGCGCTTCCGTTTGCATCTTCTCCTCCGCCAGCGATTCGTCCAGCTTGTCGGCGAGCGCCAGCGCATCGGCAGCCACCATGCCAATGGCATTGCCATTGCTAACGCCTCCAGTCTTGGCCAGACGCGCACAGCCCGGTGAGCAGTAGCGCTTACGCTTCAGCTTGCTTCTATGCTCCGGCTTGCCGCATTGCTCGCACGCCACCATGTCCGCCGGCAATGTGGCCAGCGGCACGACGGCGTTCATAGTGGCGCCGCCGCCAGCGCCACCGCCAGTGGCTGCAGTCAGACCAGTTGCTGCTTGGCTGTTCGTGCTGGGCGTCATGCTGGTCGTGCCGGCCTTGATGTCGTCCTGCATTGCAGCCTTTTTCTCTAGAGGAGTGGGAATAGCGTGTGTTAGCTTGCAGACTTGCCATGGGCTTAGCTTGAACTTACTTGGCGGCTCATCGTTGCTGTCCTTGTCGGCATAACGCTGCCTGGTCACAGGGAATGGCTCGTTGGCCTCCTGTATGATGAAGCCATCGATGACATGCGTGAGCACGTTGGGCTTGATCATGGCCTTGGGCAAATCCTTGCCAATGCTGTTGGTGCCGCTGCCGCCGCCGCTGCTGTTGCTATTGCTGTTGCTGCTGCTTGTTGTGCTGTTGGTTGTTGTTGTGCTTGTTGTCGTGCTGCTGCTGCTGTTGCTAGTCGTGGTGCTGGTTGTAGTTGTCGCCGTGCTGCTGCTGCTGCTCAAGGCACGCAACGTGCCGCTGGCAATGCCATTTGTTGTCGCCGTGCTTGTCACCGCCGTGCTATGGCTATTGCTATTGCTATTGCTATTGCTGATCTGTCCATTACTCAATGCATCATCCTTGCTGCTGCTGCTGCTGCTGCTGGTGGGCAGCACTGCATTGCTTTGCTTGGCGCCAGCAACAATTGCTGTTGCCAGCTTTGTGGGAGTTGCCTCATTGGCATCACCATTGAGCAGCACCTCAGCTGTGGCCTCCAAGCTCGCCTTGTTGGACTCATGCAATGTTGCTGCTGCTTGCGCCGCAGCTGCAACTGCAACTGCCTGTGCTGCTGTTGCTGTTGCTGCTGCTGCTGCGACTGTCGTTAGCGGCGAATCAATGGGCACCAAGCCGGCTGGCAGCGACTGTTGCTGTGGCGTCTTTGACTGTGCTGCTGCTGCCTCCGGCGTGCTCGTCGCTGTAATCATTGTTGTCTTGGTGGGCGTGGCCGGCAGCGAGCTGATGCTGTTGCTAAGCGTCACAAGCGATGCGGTCATGGGACTGCTGCTAACTGTTGTAGGCGTTGTGGGCATGCCCACGGTGGCATTCATCATGGAGGTCATGGCCAGTATGGGATTTTGCGTGGGTGAGGCGGTGGTCAGCGTGCTAGAGCCATGCGAGCTATTGGCCAACTGCTGCTGCTGCTGCTGCTGCTGCTGTTGCGTGGCAGCTGCGATGGTAGCAGATATCAGTTGCTGATGCTGTTGCTGCTGTGCCTGCTGCTGCTGCTGCTGTTGCTGCTGCTGCTGCTGCTGCTGCTGTTGTTGATGTTGCTGTTGCAGCTGCTGCAAACTGGTTACAGTGCTGCTGGTGACCAGTGGCCCAGTGTTATGATTGCTGATTGTCACAACGCTGCTGCTGGGCATTGAATTGCTTGTCTTGGTGGTTGTCTGGAAAACGGCGCCCGAAGCGGAAAGTGCCGCCTGTAGCGCACTGGAGGTGGCAATCCCAGCGGGCGTTGTGGTGGAGGAAACAGAGAAGGGCACGCTGCTAAGCTGCAACTGTTGCTGCTGCTGCTGCTGCTGCTGCTGCTGCTGTTGTTGCTGATTGGCTGTTTGCTGCTGCACAACAATTTGTTGTATAATATTTTGTTGCTCGCGTTGCTGCTGCTGTTGTTGAGCTTGCTGTTGTGCCTGCTGCTGCTGCTGCTGTTGTTGTGCCTGCTGCTGTTGTTGTTGTTGCTGCAGTTGCTGTTGCAAGAGCTGATTGTGCAACTGCTGCTGTTGTTGCTGCTGCTGCTGCGAGGCTATAAATGTATTTGGAGCTACTTGCAGTATTTGCTGAGCTGTGGCATTAGCCAAAGTTGCCTGCTGTTGTTGCTGCTGTGGCTGCTGCTGTTGAGCCGCCTGCTGCTGCTGTTGTTGCTGCGCCTGCTGCTGCTGCTGCTGCTGTTGCAGTTGCAAGGCAAGCTGATGTTGTAATATCTGCTGCTGATACAGTTGCTGATTTTTCATCATCTGCAATGCTTGTTGCTGCTGCTGTTGTTGTTGTTGCTGTTGTACCTGCTGCTGCTGCTGTTGTTGTTGCTGCTGCTGCTGCTGTGTTTGCTGCTGCTGCTTGTTAACCACACCGCCAGTCGCTGCCTGCAATGTTTGGCCATTCTGCAGCGTTATGGGCGTGCCCGAGGTGCTCATGACGACCATTCTAAGCAATAAAAATTCAAAGATTAATACAAATTGGCAAATGAAGAACTTAATCGAACTTACTTATTGCCCGCTGTGGTGACAACTTGATGCAGATTGCCCTGCTGCTGCTGCTGCTGCACGGCCAGATGCTGGCTGAGGGCTGTGGTGGCATTGCTGGTCACTTGGCCGGGCTTGCCCACAGTCGTTTGCCCGTTCTCGGTCTTGAGCGTGGGCAGCGCTGGACGCACCGGCTGCTGCTTGTTGCGCATCTTGGCCTTGAGCAGGCTTTGATTCTGCGCCGTCTGCGTGGACACCGAGCTGGCGGGACGCACTTGTGCCCCATTATGTGGCAGTATGGGGGCGCCGACGCGTTGCAATGCTGCAGCCGCTGTAAGCTGAGAATGTTGTTGCAGCTGCGCCGTTACTGCCACCGCTTGTTGCTGCGTGGCAAGCTGTTGCTGCTGTACATTCGCCTGTTGCTGCTGCTGCTGCTGCTGTTGTTGCTGCTGCTGCTGCTGTTGTTGTTGTTGCTGCTGCTGCTGTTTGGACGCCAGCGCTTCCAGCTGAGTATGCGCCTTCGTCGGCGTCTGCGTCACATTGCACTGAATTATCTCTGCAATTGATAAAGAGTTAGCATTACTTTCATTATTGTTGTTGTTGTTGTTGCCACTTACGATTCTGTTGCGTTTGCAGCGCTTGATGCGTCGCTGGCTGCTGGATGAACATGCCCTGTGTGCCGTCCGGCTGGCCACGCAATATGATGGGATTGGCCCCAAAGTGCTGCAGTCCATTTGGCCAGAACCAGGGCGCAATCTGCATCTGCTGCGGCTGCCCGGCGACTGTGCCCTGCAGCGGATTCAGCAGCTGCGCTGCTTGTGCCGCATTCACGCCCGGCAACGTCGACTGCGAGACCTGCACGCACTGCTGCGTGGTCGTCTGCTGTTGCTGCTGCTGCTGCGCCTGGGTCACAACACCGCCGCCAGCAGCGCCGCTTGCCGCCTGCACTGTGTTCGTGGTCGTGGTCACCTTCTGCACAACCTTCTGCTGCAGCTTGCCCTGGGCATCGCCCACGCCAACGCCTACGCCCACGCCTACATTGACGCCCACTTTGGAGGCGGCAGCGTTGACGGCTAGCGCGGCTGCTTGCTGTGCCGCAGCGGCGCTTAATTGTTGCTGTTGCTGCTGCGTTAGGTGCTGCTGCTGCTGTTGCTGTTGCTGCTGTTGTTGCTGCTGTTGCTGCTGTGCCTGTTGCTGTTGTTGTTGTTGTTGTTGCTGCTGCGCCGCTGCCGCCGCCATGGACTGCAGCAGACTCTGCTGCTGCGGCGAGTGCGAAATGACATTGACGGGCGAGATGAGCAGCGTCTGTGGCGACTGACTGGAGGGTATGGCATAGGTGCCGCCGGCAAAGCCCGCCTGGCCGCCAATCATCTGCTTGGCATTCTGTGTGGTGGTCGTAATCATTTGTGGCCCACTGCCCTGGAAATGCTTGCTGGCGGCTATGACCTGTATGGGCTGCTGGCCCAGGCCGGCGGGCAGCAGATTGCTGGAGAGTATCATCTGCGGATAGATGAAGCCCGTGGATGGCTGCATCAGCTGCACGGTGCGACCGTTGGCCCAATCCCCGGGCACGCTGCCAGCGGCCAGTTGCATGGGCGACATTGTGCTAATGGCAGTTGAGTGCTGTTGCTGCTGTTGCTGCTGCTGTTGTTGCTGCTGCTGCTGTGCCTGTTGCACCTGCTGCTGGAGCGCCTGCTGTTGCTGCTGCTGCTGCTGCTGAGCGTTGGCCGGACTGCCAGCACCGGCGGCGGCGGCCACAGCAGCGGCTGCCACGGCAGCGGCACCGCCATCGCCAGCGGTCAGTTGCTGCAGCTGCATCTGCTGCAGCTGTGTGGTCTGGCTGGCATCTAGCAGGCCGCCGGCATGCTTGAGCTCGACGCCTGTGTTGCTGTTGCCGGCATTGTGCGTGGGAAACTCCTGCTTGACTTGTATGCCGGCGTAGGGATTGCTGTTGTAGAGCTGCTGCAGTTGCTCGGGCGAGATCTGCATGGGCATCGCCGTGGCGGACTGCACCTGTTGGGCGGGGCTCTGTGATTTCTCCAGTGTGTTGCCGTTGAGCGCCAATAAGCTGCTGTTGCCGCTACTATTGGCCGCTGCTGCTGCTGCTGCCGCTGCTGCTGCTGCTGCTGCTGCTACTGCTGGGCGTGAAGTGGGTGTGCTGGAGCGCGAACGAGAGCGTGAAGCGCTGCGCGAACGTGCTGCTGCTGCAGATGCGACTGCTGCTGCTGCTGCTGCTGTGGGTGTTGTTTTGCCGTTTCCTGTTGCTGCGTTGGCGTTTTGGCGTCGCGACGATGGCGGCGTTTGCGCTGAGGCTGAAGCAATTGAAGTGGGCGTTGCGCTCTTTATGCTATTATTATTGTTATTATTATTTTGTATGCTATTGTTGTTATTATTATTGTTGTTGTTATTGTTGTTGTTATTATGTGTGGGCGTTGTTGCACCAATTCCTGGATGCGGCGGACTGGCAAAATCGTATTTCTCGTCAAAAGTAATGCCCGCCTTCTGCGCTAGCGTCTCCAAGCACTTCAATGGTCGCTCAGTTATATGTTGTTGTTGCTGCTGCTGCTGCTGCTGTTGTTGCTGCTGTTGCTGTAGTTTTTGTGACTGCTGTTGGTGTTGTTGTTGCTGCTGTTGCTGCTGCTGTAGCTTGTCGCTGCCTCTGATATTCGAGTTGTCCTTTAAAGGCTGCGCTGTTGTCACTGCTGCTGCTGTTGCTGTTGCTGTTGCTGTTGTTGTCGTTAAAGCTGTTGCTGCTGTTGTGGCCAATGAAGCTGCGCTTGTTGCCAATGTTAGAGTTGCAGTTGTTGCTTGTGTTGTATTTGTGGATGTCGCTAATGTTTCGCTTTCAGTGTCCGCTCTGCATGTTCAGCACATGGAACACATGAAAATAAAATGCAAGAAAAGAAAAACAACAATTAGTAATTAGCAATTGCAGGCATAACAACTTTCGTCACACGGGGCAGACAAACAAATAGACATGCACACACACACACTTGCAGCGCTTGCGACGGCGTGTGGCATGCATCATTCCTGTGCAGCGATCAGAGATCTCAGCTAAGCGGGAACACACACAAATTAAACAATAACAAGCTGCACAGCAAGAGGCCTACAAATTCAGCAAACAGGTTGGCAGCTCCCGCCACATGCACAAAAGCGAGCAAATGACGAACAAAAATAAGAAGAAAAGACAAAAACAAAATGAAAACTAAAAAGCTCAATGCAAGCGTGGGCGACTCACACTCACTCCTCTCTCTCTTTTTAGCTACTCTCTTTGCATTGAGCAAGACTCGCAAACGAAGATCATTCATCAATTATTTGCACTTGTTATATTTATTGATAATAAAAAAAATGTAAGCACGTTGTTTGGCAAATATGCAAGCAACACTTGACCCATTTAAACGTTAATGTGTATAACTGTAAGTAGTGCACATATCAAAGTAATTCCAGTGACTAGAGAGCCCGGGCAGAATCCAGAAGGTCATAAAATGGCAGCACAACAAAAACTACACATATGGAGACACATCTACCTACGCACATAACCCGTAATAATAACTGCATATTGTATATGTGTGTTTATGCCTTGCCCTATTGACGTCAACTGAAAATTGCGAATATGGGTAACTGGAGTCGTGGAAACCGACAGATGCAGTTGCCCGGGAAAATTGTGGGCGAACTGCAGCAAATTTCGTCATGACAACAGCAACGAGTAAAGGTGCCCAGCTATAGCTATAGCCGATAGAGAGACCAAAGAGAGAGCGAATAAGACAGAGACAGAGGCTATGTACGTATATGCATATAGTTAACACTGGCCTAGTGCCAAACTGAAATGAAACAAAAGTGCATATGCAAAATTTAAGGCTCTTCAATTTATCCGTCCCGAATGCACTATGAAGTTTGGCAACAGCGCAACACACAAGAGTGATAATGGGGGAATTGGAAATGCAAGTCTTGGTAGAAAACATAAATTGTAGCATGTGTTGCATACACCTGATTGTGAGTTCAAAGACCGAAAAATGTTGTCAGGGATTCGCAACTTAACGACACACAGCCCAAATGCGAAATGGCTTAAAGTCACAGTTGCCCCGCGAGGCATTTACTTATATAAAGCCAGGCAGCGGCAACAATAACAATAGCTACAAAAAAAATAAGAATAATACAAAATGTTACTGCAAGCGAAACTGTCCGTGCCATTAGAGCCGGCACAGCATTAGGGTTACCCCTGACAACGAAATAATACATTGAAGGAAGGCGGGCGGACAAGGCGAAACGAGGCGAGTGTTGGGCGCTTGACGGCGGTCAGGTTGGGGGTGGTGGTTTGTTATATGCAAGCAGGGTTGATGTTGCTGTTGCTGCTGCTGCTGCTTGCCGTGCTAAGGTCGTGTTCGTGGCCCCTTTGCCAGTCAACCATCCCCCAATGCTGGCAGCAAAGAGCAAGGCAAAGCTAAAGCAAACAAAAAATTTATATAAAAATAAAATAAGAAAGAAAAAAAACTGGCGACTAGACATTGTGCCAGACGCAGCAGCAACAGCAGCTTCAGCTTCAGCAGGCAACACAGCATCCTCATACACGTCGTCAGTAAAAACTTGCAGCTCAAGACTGGTTTTAATGCGTGTAAGCACGACTGACTCTGTGTGTGTGTGCGTGAGAGTGAGTGCGAAAGGTAGAGAGAGAAAGCAAGCTTAGGTCGTTGAGTGGCTCTCAGCATGCTAGAGGAACGGGGGCGGTCTGCGACGGAGGCCAGCTGGGAACCCTCAGCCTGCAAACAATGCCGCACACACAGCCATCATCAATTTTATTTTACTTCTTTTTTTTTTTTTGTGTGTCGCTTCTTTCTACTTCTACTATCCACCAAATTGAGTTGCACGTAAAGAATGATAACAATGCCGACGCAAACAAAATGAGCATGCGCCGCTGCATATGCCTGCTGCCTGAGTGAAAGGTAAAGCAACTTTGCAAAAAGGCAAAAAGAGAGCACACCACCCCGAGTGTGAGAGAGAGAAAGTGAAGGCCCACGCAGCTACCACGAGCGTTGGGAGTTAGGGCAACAAATAGCACAAAGCGTTCAAATTCGCATTGAAATTTATTTGCAAAGGGCAAAAAATGCGTGCAAGATTCATGTGGTGGTTGTTTCATTTGTTGTTGCTGTTATGCAGTTAATATTAGGGGGAGCATTAAACCTGCCTGCGGTTAAGATGGGCGGTGGGGATTCGACGGTGATGAGACGAAAATAGATGACCACATATTGATTATAACCCGAACGGGTTTCAATTTCTGCATGCCAGCCACACAACATCAACACTCACTGATATTTGTGCACTACACACGCACACACATTTACAATAAATAGCAGCTATCGCTGTCGCACTCTCATCTGAATTCCTACAAGTGTAAGTGAGTTAGCAATAGTAGTCTATTTGAAGAGAACGCAGCTTAAGCTCCCATACACACACACACACACACACACACACACATGCACTGGCGAGCATAGAGAGTAAAGAGCATTAACGTAGGGTTGCCAAGGCGCGAAAACACTGAAATATGTGCATAAGTTAAAGCTAAAATTGTTGGCATTGTTATATTTTTGCAAATATTAATTTAAATTTTAAGTTCGTAAATATATTCAAAATGTGTACTTTGATATATGGACATGTTCTTGTATACATGCCGTTGGCAAATTAAAATTATTAAATACTAACTATAAAAATAAAACACCATTCGACAAATATATTTATAAAAACTTATTTTTCTTAAGCAACTCAACACACAAACAGCTGCCAACAGTGGCAAAATGCCTCAAATTTTGTTTACTTCAAGACCCACGCGTATTTACAACATAAAGAAAGAGAGGGAGAGCGCGCAAACGGCGGAGAGCACATTTATGTAGCTCCACCGACTGCTTGCTGCTGCTTCTTCTTCTTTGGCTACGCTGTCTGCAGTTTGGATTTTGGCAAAAAAAAAAAAAATGGTTTGGTTACTTTTTGGTTTAGAACTTTTGCTTTTCAATGCTACGAAAGGCAAAAGAAAAATCAACCACCAACAAATTACAAAACACACGCATACAAATACATACATGCATATGTCGAACACACACACATTTGCACATGACATGCATTGCGAAATTTAATGCAGCGTTGTGTGCGCGTATATCTATGTGTGCATGAGTGTACATATGCATATGTATGTACATTTATGCCAATGTATTGTCAACAATGCACTGGGTAGGGGCAGGGGAAGGAAACTCGTTTTGGGATTTGTGATTTCAGCTTGAATTTGAGGCAAAAGTAAAAAGAAAAGTATTCTTCAATTACAAGTACTATTCTCATAGGATTGGGATGAAAACACACACACACACACACACACACTGCAGACATATTTGGCTTTAAAAAAGTAGTGCTGGAAAATACTTTACTTTTAAACTGCGCGCCAAACCGATTACTGATTATGCATTTTAATAGTCGACAACAAAACAAAAGGCAAAACGAGAGCCATAAAAACTAGCAATAAGTGAAATGAAAACATAATCCAAAAACAAATTTGTGGTTGAGAAATACATAAGATATGTTCTTTTTATGTTCAAGTGCCGACTAGAGCTGGTCACACTGTACTTGAATATGAGACGCGGTGTCAATGTAACAACAAATGTAAGAAGAAAACGCAAGAGAGAAAACAGAATCTATGTATTTTTATTTTGTGTACGTTACGTGTTGTGTGTATATTTGGAAAATGAAATAACCATTAGTAATAAGCAATAATAAACGCGAGTGCATTGACACACATATACGTACATACATATGTATGTGTATGCAAACAAATGTACTTGCATACATGCATATGTAGTATATGCGTGTGTGTTAAGAACTAAACATTATGCACAATAACAGAATAAGTACAAAAATGAACGAAATGAAAAAAAGAAAAAAAAAACAAACAACAAAAAATACCTTTTTTGCATAAACTTTAATGCACGACGATCCATTATTCAAAATAAAAACAATTTGTATATTAAATTAATTGTATGCATGCAGCGACGTCGCGTCTCAGAACAGCAAACACACACACACATATATACACAAACACATATACATGCATATGTACATATGAAAACTGAACGCTCGGCGAGACATTTTCGTGTATAATTTATGTACATACATACATCTATATGTTTATTGCCTGTAACTTTTTTTTGTTTTATGTTTTAAGCGGCACATTGGCTGCGGCAGCGACTGCGGCGCCGGCAGCATAACTTTTCACTTCTTGGCAGCATGTAGCTGGTCGATTTGTAATTTGTTTATTATTTAATTTTCAATATGCAGCAACGCATTGAAATGTTTCTTTCTATTTAATTTTTCTTTTTATTTAACGACGGCTCGTACGATTTCGTTTAGTTTCTGTGTATGTGTCAGTGTGCGTACGCGTCGCGTTGTATCTTGTTTCTCGACTGGCGTTTTTTTTATAGTGAGATCGGCGCGAGTGAGCAAGCAATGAACGTATTCTGACCAGCACAATCCGTACACCGTCAAGTTGAATTTCAGACTAAAACGCGCGCTCACACAGCGGCAGCGACAGCTCTGCCGAAACAAAATGAAGCAGCAGCGCGCATGTGTGTGTGTGTATGTAAATGTATCTGTGTGTAAAGAGGGGTTGACAGGCAGCTGGATGAGTGAAACCAGTTTTATCCATACATACAAACAACATTTCTCTATAATACATGCGGGTGTGCGAATGAAACGCAAATAGCAAGCACATTTGTTCGCCTCAGTGAGCGCGAATGCGATGGCTATTGAGTTCCCTGCCAGCAGTCGCTGTTCGCAGCGTTTTGTTGTGTGCACTTTGGGGGTGTGTGCGAACGAAAGAAAAAATGTAGAGGAAACAACATAAAAAAAAACGTATATTGAGGCTACGCAGCTGGCGGGCATGTGTATTAGACTTGCTTTCGCGCCCGAGTATATGTAAGTGTGTGTGTGTATGTGTACTCTCTATCTGTGCGCTGTCAACCACCCTGCCTCGGCCGCTGCCTTCATTCACCCGCCGCCCTCTTCATGAAGTAAAAGACCAGTTTGGTGTGTCTGTATACTCGAATGTCGGCTCATTGTGGTTGTTGCTGCTGCTGCTGGCTTGGCCTGCCTGCTTGCTATACTTCATCTTCTTTTTTCCATTTCACATTTACCCACCACCACCACCGTAGCGCACACAAAGCTACAAACATTAAAAATGCTTGCCTGTGTGTGTGTGTGTGTTGTGTTCATTACCTGGGTTGACTGGCAAACGACAGCGGCTTTATTTTATTATTAGTTTTGGTTGTCGGTCTCAGCCGGGAGCGTCCTCAATGACGGGGCAGGGGGGGGGGGGGGGGGCAACTGTAGCGCAATAACAAAAATACTTTTCGTTCGCTTTCGCTTACTCTCTCGTTCGTTCATTCGTTTGTTCACTTGTTCGTACAGTGGCCTACGCCTCATTATTTTTAGTTGAATGTTTTTTTTATTTCATGTTTTTATTTTCTTTGCTTTGGTTGCCGTCGCTGTCTCGACATTTTCATTTGCAATGTCATACATTTTGCGTTGATAAGGATGTGAGTGATGACAACCGTTGATTTATCCACTGTGCTGCAGTTGCATGCACCCTAATAGATCTTAGTATTGGTATGCATGTGACGTTGGCACAGTGGTATGAGTATGTGTCAAACGCACTTGTAAAATATATCTTAAGGCTTATTATAAGATTTACTTTTTACTTTATAATATTATAATTACAAAATGCTACAAAATTATTATAAGAAAAACTTATAAATACTTACATTAATAAATTTAATATAATCAAAAATTGTTTTGTAAAAAACGTATTATAAACCATAAATATTTTAGTATATAATGGTTTAAAATTTTAATTTTTTTTTTATATACTGTACCACTGTGCGTTCTCAGACGGTAGGCATTCCATTTTTCATTTTGTTGTTGCTGCCCCTTTGTACTTTGCGTGTGTGTTGTGTATGAGTGTGCGTGTATCGTATCGTTGTATGCATGCTTCGCTTTGGGCTATTGTTGTTGTAGTCGTTCGGCCACTCTTGCTGTTGTTGTTGTGATTCTTGTTGGGCCCCTGCTGGCAATGACAGGCAGTGAATGTTGATGCCGAGAGACTCTCGTGGTTTAAAACGAACGAAACGACCGACACGAAACATTTTGGTGCTGGTGCTTCATTTGATTTTTTTTACTGCTGCTGCCGCCGCCATATTATTTTTACGCTTGTTAAGTGTTTTTGCCTCTTGTTTCTCTCTTCTCTATTCTGCCTTTTATTTGCTTTTTGATTGTAGCTGTGTGTGTGCGTACGTGTGTGTGTGTGCTGATCTGGCTTCATCTTTGGCTGGGCTTGGGCGTTTGTGTGGGTATTGGGATTTTTTATAGCTGCACTTTTTTTTATAATGAATATTTATGGATGTATGTGTGTTTGTATGTATGTATGTTGGCAGTATTTTCTTATTAGTTAGCTGGACTCTTCTACTTTCTTGTGCCACGTTCAACTGTACAAAAAGCCAAGCGGAGCATGCGCTCTTGTTCATTTTCTTTATTTTTCTGTTATAATTATTGCCGCAACAGACTTGTGGGATTGTGTTTCAATGTTGTAGCACTTGTCGTCGTCGGCTGAGGCGTGTGGGGTGTGAAGAGCTAAGGTTGTTGTTGCCGTTGGCGCCGCAGTGTGAGCGAGCGCACGAGTGTGTGTCTCCGTCAGCATTTCCATATCGGCATGATTGTATATGCATGTGTGTGTGTGTGTCTGTGTGTGTGTGTCTGTGTGTGTGTGTATGTGAGTTGCGTGTACGGGCGGCTTGCTGTATTTCGTACCAAAAATGACAAATGTATTATCAGCGTAAATTGCTTTGCGCGTGCTTTTTTCACTGGAATCAATTTAGTTGTTGCTTTTTCACTCTAACGCCTCACTGCCCACCGACTTGCTGGCTCGCTTACTCTTATTAGCGTCACGGTCATTGTGTGTATGTTTGTTTAATTGCCTCACACTCTTACACATTAGCGGGTATTGTTATCAAACGACTCGTGTTGCTTTTGTAATTGTTACAATTTCCAACACCATTTTATAAAAATAAAAAAAATACACGTAAACATACAAGATATTACCATATGCATACACACTACACACACATACAATGGGGTGTCCATTTAGAGCGTATGAGATTGCGCTGAATGCCTGTGTGTGTGTATAGGTATCTCTGTATATGTGTGGATTGTTGATTCAACTATCAAAATGGGTTGCTTTTGTTTTTTTCTGTTTGTTGCTCGTTAGCTTAAAGGCGTGGTCAGATCATTACCACCACCAACAACGAATATAATACTAATGATGACAATGGTGCTCTACTTTTGCAAATATGTTAAACAACACTGGGGATCTGCTAGTTATCAAATGTAAGCACTCTTTAATCGATACATAAATTGATCTCAATTGAATAACATTAACAGCACATGTTTATATATAAAGACTTAGTCTTACTAGATCCCTAGGTTTAAGATCTAGAACATTTTCCTTTTTTTTTACAGTAGTGATATTTTTGTTACTTTGACATGTTTGCAAACGAGTACCAACTAATCTGCCTGCCATTCTGCTGAGACACACATACATACATACGTATATATTTACTAAAGTTATAATGATTGTTACTAGGATTTAAGTATGGTATTATAAAAAAGTATGTATGCCCAGCTTAGTTGATCCTAAAAAAGATATTATATTAGATAACCTACTTAAAGTACGGATATCAGAAATTTGACCATTCGATTTTTGAGGTTAGATTTAAAAAACATTTCTATTCCCTGGTGACATAATTACACGCCATACTGGCCATGTAAATGTCAATGCTTTCAAATACACTAACCGAACAAAATTACATTTTTCTCGACCCTTTTCAGCTTGAATTATAGCCCATCGCATACGAACTGTACCAAGCTCAATATGTTTATACGTGAGTAGGGTAGTTGGAACAGTCCCAGTCCATACAAAAGGGTTGAACTTTGACACTGGCCCAAAGAATATGCAACGTTCGTTGCGACCTCGACTCCTGTCCTCTATAAACAACAACTACAAGCACACCCTTTTTTTCTCCATTTTACGCACTATGCTCAAGGGACTAGCAGCGCAAATTTTAAACAATTACCCCCAAAATTGAAACTATTAAGCTGGATGTGTAATTACAACCCTTAATCTGCTTAAGGGCTGTTTTCTTTCCTTATCAATTATTTTTTCGTGCAGCCTTTTTCAACTAAGGTCTTGCGTCCCGGTTAAGAATTTAGGGAATAACTATAACGCTATTTTATAAATTTTTTTAATTTTTTATTAATTCGTAAATTTGTAGAAATTTTAGTTTTTAGTTTCTAAAATTAATGTCAATAGGTCAACATACACACAATAAGTAAAAAGCAACAAAGACGGATTAAACAATGACTTAAAAACAAATCGCCCGTCGGACGACAGAAAAGAAAGAAATAGTATTATATTTTATCAAAATCATTTATAACACTTATGAGATATAATTTCATACAAGTATGAAATAAAACACAATAAAAGGTATAAAGTTTACCAACTAAAGCAAAAAATTGCAGTCAACGTAGTTTTTCTTAAAATTTTTAAATTTATAATTTAATTTTTTATTAGTGTCAATATCAAACTCAAGTCCTAAGTAAAATTTAATATACAAATGTATATGATGTATCATAAGTTGATCGCATCTTAGATATCACTAATCAACCTAACGTTGTAACAAAATATCTATGAACGCATTTCTAACCATATTTATGGTCAGCATTTTTTTTAACATATAAACTACTCTCATTATGCTTAGGTAAATTATATTAATCGCGCAATGAAATTTAAATCACTTATTGAACTATAAAATCGAGCACATCTGCTTTTGCTAATTGCTTTAAAATTGAAATTAAACCCTTTTAAAACATAATATTGCTATAAATGTTGTGTTACAACCATTTACAAGATCACTACCACCAAATTAGTAGGGTTGAATTGTAATACAACTAAAAGCACATAAACATACATACATATATTTTTGGGATCAATTATAAAATAGAAATTTGATATGAAAGGTTTCAATTAAAAATAATCTACAAGTAAAGTAGTTTTTTCTACACCATAAAGTGCCAACATATTCTCAATTGTTAAGTACACACTTAAATATTAAGTGTACGTAAATTAGTTTGTTTACTAACAGACTTAAGATTTTCATATTTCTAGAGTAAGCCTTAAGCCTATTAGTTTATTTTACTAACAACTAAACAAACGTGTTGTTAACAATAAATTGTTTTTTGTCCCAAAAGTCTATTGGATTTGTATTTCATTGTTGATTGTTGATAGCTATATCTAAAAATTTTATCGAAAATATAATTTTAATTTAAGACAACAGCATTTCTGCTTATTATTCCTAAAAGCAAAATAAAAGTAAAGTAAATTTTTCGATTATCTGGACTAATTTATTAATTCTATAAACAGTTGATTAAATCACACTTTATTTGAAATTTAAATTTTTAAAATAACGAAAAGTTGAAAATTTGTACTAAAAATTATTGAAGAATTGACAATAAAACTTTTAAAGTCTTCTGGTCTGCTCAATATTAATTTTCAAATTTAGATCAACAATCAACAAATGAATAGCTAAAACGTTCGCCATTTTGTATTAAATGTTCGCCGCGCTGTCGCTGTCTAATTGCAGTCAGTATCTATATCTCGGTAACGCGACTGCGTCCAATACAAAATGCCGACGGCGAAAAATGGGCGCGCGTTTAGGGTGGGTGTGTACCAAAACGAGACCCCTTAGTTAAACGAGAACAGCAAGAGTCTAGCTGCAGTGTGAGCGAGACAACCATATATTCCGCTATTGTGTTGGCAACATAAAAGGGGCGTTCCCGTGGTGAGTTCAGTGAGCTCCCAGTGCTTAGAATGGTGGGCGAGTATAACAGTTGACTTTTGATTTAACAAACTATTGAAAAACGTTATAATAATGCTATAAATAAATATTTGTTAGAAACTATTGGTGTGTTTTTTATTTTTATAAATTTAATAAAACAAACTGAATGCTTTCAAATGACAATTTCTGGCATTGTGGTTAGTTTGAATTTTCTAAAATTTATAATTTATTAAAATGTTTTTGTTTATTTTCTAAGCATAATCGTTGAATTTAACTTTTTATTGTGCTTAACATGCAAGTAACAAATATAAAACTATAAATATTCTTAGGAGCAACATGTATGTGTTTTCCGATATTTTCTAAATTCATAAAAATATATTAAATGTTAATAAAATAAAGTATATAATAAAAATATTAACATAATTGATAATATTTTTATTATAAAAAGGTAGAATTCTTAAAATGTCTTTTCATTTGTTAATATTCTATTTAACACACAAATTGTCTCCAAAGTCGCCTCAAATTTAAAATAATTATATTAACTAATAATGAAATGTATATATTAGCAACTTAAATAGAGAATCTCTGTAAAAGAATATTACAGATTAAAATAATAATGTTGATAAATTATCATCACCAGCTTAATTTACATATGTTTTAATATACATATGTAACGCTAATTTTTGTACGTGTTACAGAACCGTTTGAAATTAAACTTATAATGTGAATGCCTCATATTGTTACAATTAATCGAAGCAATGCTTGAATGAAATTGTTACATGAATGAATTACATGAATTTAATTAATAAATGCGCATGCATCTCAGATATAAAGATAAGCAGGGCTCCAGCTCGAAGCTATCCCAAATTTGTATACACTTTGACAAGAATTGCTGGTGAGTTTGTTGCGGCTTTCTAGGTAAAGTGCATATGCAAGCTGGCTGCATCCAACTTTAGCAACTTGCTTGTTTTTATGTATACTAATGCTAATAATATCTGAAAGTATAAATATTTTAATATTCTTCAAGCAACAAAATGTGAACTTATTATTTTAATAATTAATAAAAGTTTAAATTGAATTTAAAGGATACAGTATAATACATGATCCTACATGCCTGTGGCTGCGATCATTGTAAATGTCCATATTTTAGATACTATAGCTTCTTAGTTCTGTTAATATATAACATAATGACATATGGTAAATACCTTATAGAGTCTTACTTTACTTTTGATTGCCTTTTCAATTTCCCGCTGACGACGAGTGCTAAATGTTGTTAAACAAATAAAGCGTCAAGTGTCAATGAAAAGTTGCTAAACCAAAAGCTTCGGAGCACAGCTGATCGCGAAAAGCTTTTGCCGCCAAGCTTTTCTGCTCTTCGTTTGTTTGTGTTTACGTTTCTTATACTATATTTATCACGCTATTATAATAGTCGTAATTTGTGTTTTGTTGTGATCAATAGCGAGTAACGAGTGCAAGAAAATAATAAAAAAAAAAGAGCCAAAGTAAGTGCAATGCAAAAAGAAAAATGTATTTATGCTATAAGTTAAACTTTGCTGTAGCATAAATATTGAGAGCTGGTTATTTTCCATAGCATGTTCCATGTGTGTGTGAACTTATTTATGTATGTATACAAAGTGCCGGCGCGTGTGGGCTTGCATGTGTGTGTGTGTGTGTTTTTGTTTTGACTTTGTCAACGGCGCGTGTAGAGCAATTGATGTAGATGCAAAATATACGTACATCAAGTATGTTTATTAACAAATCTAACAGCTGGCAGCCTTTAAGAGAGAATCTTATCAGACACAACACGCGTATCACAAATGCTCAGACGTAATTATCTATCTAAGACAGACAAAACAAATCGTGGGAAACAGGGCTGGCAAACTGTGTGCGGGCTTAAAGCTATGCTAAAAGTATTTGTTTTATATATAGCAAATTTCAAACTAAATATTTATTTGAAGCCAAAGATTGCGGTTCGAAGCAGGTAACTAGAGCAGCACAAATGAGTTTATGATTATGCAGTTTACCGTACTACCTTTTTGACCGCGTACCTGGAAAAAACACACACACGCACACACACATGCATACAAAAAGGCTAAGTAAATCCAGTCGCTGTCATAAAGCTATTGACTTTGAAAGAATTGTTGTCTTGGTATTTGGTTAAAATCAAGATCGTGGGATAAAGCGGTATGCCCTGCATTGTTTGCCATAGACAAGCGTTATATATGTACATACATACATATATATAGCTGTTTACATATTTGCATTTATAGTATTTACCTTAGCTGATAGTGCGAACAAAATAAAGCTCGTGGAATAGCAGCTGATGGAATAATTTGTTAATACTTATCAGTATTGTTGCTGCTGTGCGTCGAGCAGCACTTTAGGGTAGCTACTAATGCTGTTAATTGAATTGCAACTATTTATAAATAATGCATAATTCATATTACTTCCTCTAATTGCAGCAGGCAATCACAATAATTGTAGCCGCAATGCGTTTCCAAGGCCTTTTACAATTGCGCAGATGTGCGGCCGCCTCCTGCGCCAGCAGACACCTCAACACAATCGTAACCGCAGCAGCGACGCGCAGGCTGGCGAGCAGCGCAACTGCGCTGCCCGACTTCACACAGGTAAGCGCGTTCGTATGTGTGTGTGTGTGTGTGTGCGCGAGAGAGCGCACGCTATAGCGGCAGCAGGATGAGTTAGGGAGAAAGTGTAACATTATGTTGAGTCCGCGTTGTGTGTGGTGAGTTAGAGCTGTCAGTCCGGCCCAATCGCTGTTGACTTTGTGCCTTAGCGCTTTGCAAATGGTGGTGGTGGTTGCATTAACTTTTGTTTTTGGCATGCCCTGAACCAATTGCAAGAGCTTAAGCGTTGCTATTGCTTCTCACTCTTTTAGAAAAGCGACCATGTGCAGCGTGGTAACTATGCAACGCTCAATGATAAGGATGTGGCGCACTTTGAGCAGCTGCTGGGTCAGAATCATGTGCTCACCGAGGATCTAGATGGCTATAACATTTGCTTTCTCAAACGCATACGCGGTTAGTAGCGTGTCTACAGTCTTTTCTTCATTGATTTAATGCAGAATTTTTAATCCAGGCAACAGCAAGCTAGTGCTCAAGCCAGGCAGCACGGCGGAGGTGGCGGCCATATTGCGCCACTGCAACGAGCGTAAGCTGGCGGTGGTGCCGCAGGGTGGCAACACTGGCCTGGTGGGCGGTTCGGTGCCCATTTGCGATGAGATTGTGCTGTCGCTGCAGCGTCTTAACAAAGTTCTGTCCGTGGATGAAGTCACGGGCATTGCTGTGGTGGAAGCCGGCTGCATTTTGGAGAATTTTGATCATCGCGCCAAGGAGGCGGGCTTAACGGTGCCGCTTGACTTGGGCGCCAAGGCAAGCTGTCATATTGGTGGCAATGTTTCCACAAATGCGGGCGGCGTGCGCGTAGTGCGCTATGGCAATCTGCATGGCTCTGTGCTGGGCGTAGAGGCAGTTCTAGCTAATGGTCAGGTTTTGGATCTTATGTCGGACTTTAAGAAGGACAACACAGGCTATCACATGAAGCATTTGTTCATTGGCTCTGAGGGCACGCTGGGTGTGGTGACAAAGCTCTCTATGCTCTGTCCACATGCCTCCAAATCCGTGAATGTGGCCTTCATTGGTCTCAATTCCTTTGCAGATGTGCTCAAAACATTTGTCAACGCCAAACGCAATCTCGGCGAGATTCTGAGCTCCTGTGAAATGATCGACGAGCGTGCATTCCAAACAGCCATGGGCCAGTACAAATTTCTCAAGTGAGTAATTAAAGATTCATTGAGTAGGCAAACTTACATGTATGCTTGTTATTTATAGTGCGCCCATTGCCGGTTATCCTTTCTACATGCTCATCGAGACCTCAGGCAGCAATGGCGACCATGATCAGGAGAAGATTAATCAGTTTATAGGCGATGGCATGGAGCGCGGTGAAATCCTGGATGGCACTGTCACTGGTGATCCCGGCAAGGTGCAGGAAATTTGGAAAATACGCGAAATGGTGCCGCTTGCTCTCATTGAGAAGAGTTTCTGCTTCAAGTACGACATCTCCTTGCCGTTGCGTGACTTTTACAGCATTGTGGATGTCATGCGCGAACGTTGCGGTCCTTTGGCCACAGTTGTGTGTGGCTACGGTCATCTGGGCGACTCCAATTTGCATTTGAATGTGTCCTGTGAAAAGTTTAATGATGAGATCTATAAGCGCGTGGAACCATTTGTCTATGAGTACACCTCGAAGCTAAAGGGCAGCATTAGTGCCGAGCATGGCATTGGTTTTCTTAAAAAGGACTATCTGCATTACTCCAAGAATCCGGTGGCCATTAATTGGATGCGCGACATGAAGAAAATGTTTGATCCCAACGGCATTCTCAATCCCTACAAAGTGCTTAATTAAGCATTAATACGTGTTACTTTTTTTTTTTTGTTTCTGTAAATAAATCATGTCTCTTAAAATAAAAGTTGTAGTTTTAATGTGCTATCGCTTATCGATATCGAAATGCAGAAGCGTGATCAACACGACCCTAGACTAGAGGGCGGCTCAAGGTGGTGTGATGAAGCTTTCGAGTTTTGTTTTGCTTGCGCTGCTTATTTTGTTTCGCATTTGTTTGGCTCGTTCGCTGAAAAAAGCTTTTTTGCTAGAAATGGACGTGCTATGAAAACAAAAGCTTATTAGCAGTGCACCTCACTTATAAATAAAATATAAGATCAATAATTATATCATTGATCATTAAATTGTATTTAATATAAAATATTTATTTGAGTACTTACCTGAAAGAGTGCTTGAATTTATGAAAGCCTAAGAGTTAATTTTTAATAATTGTCTTTGATAATCGTGCTCGTGACACGACAAAAAGCTTGACACGGAGCACGCACACACCTCCAATGCGCACAGCTTTTCCATATTTTGGGCGTTTATCGTTTGGCAGTGCAAAATACTAAGCCGCAGTTTTAATCGGCAAATTAGCCAAAGCACAACACAATTGTTGCTTGTTTTTATACTTTTGCAAAGATTGTCAATTTGTAAATACATTTAATTAAAAGATGAGCGGGTAAGCAAATTTGACAATTGTTTTTTGGGGTTTTTGTTTAAGTGAACACTCACAATTGTTTTGCAGTAAAGCTGATATTGCGCTTATTGGCCTGGCCGTAATGGGCCAAAATTTGATCTTGAATATGGATGAGAAGGGCTTTGTGGTGTGCGCTTTCAATCGCACCGTATCGAAGGTCAAAGACTTTCTAAGCAATGAGGCTAAAGGCACCAAAGTGATTAGCGCTGAGTCATTGGAGGACATGGTCAGCAAGCTGAAAACGCCACGCAAAGTTATGTTGCTGGTCAAGGGTAAGTTTGTTGTTCTTGATTGGCCTTTGTTGTTGTGGTAGTTTTGTTTTTTTTTTTGTTATTGCAAGCTAAGTAAGCGGCGTAAGTTGATCGCGCCATGTATGCGTGTGTGTGTGTGTGTAAAAGTCAAAGCAAAGTCAAGCACACAAAAAATTGCCAAGAAAAAATGTGATTTGTGTTTTTATGACGCGTTGCTAACAACTTAAGTTCAATGCATTGCAACTTACAGCGTGAGAGCAAGAGAGAGACTGAGAGAGCAGGCATGCAAACGATAGCGTACTTGGACTTAGTGTAGATCGATACATTGCTTAAAGTATCGGCTAAAGCGCCAAATTTAAAAAGAAAGCGCTGCTTCTAAATTGTTGAAATTTTCTCATGCTTGAATTTCAAAAGCTGACATTCAGCCAAAGGTCAGACGCTGTTGGGGGCCAAGCTGCGTTGCGATAAGAACTATCACTAATGCACTTGACGCAACGACTTTTGTTTCACCTTAAGTCAAGGTCAAGTTGAAGCTTAACAAACGTGCGCTTTTCTTAGTTGGTAGTGAAAATATTGAAATTTTAGTTGAAAGTGATGAAATTTCATAGCAACTGACCTTATCTAATTAAATACTGATTATTTCAGCTGGCAGCGCGGTGGATGATTTTATAGACCAGTTAGTGCCGTTGCTATCCCGCGGAGATGTTATCATTGATGGCGGCAATTCGGAGTATCAAGACACATCGCGTCGTTGCGAGCAACTGGAGAAACTGGGTCTGCTCTATGTGGGTTCCGGCGTTAGCGGCGGAGAGGAGGGCGCGCGCCATGGCCCCTCACTAATGCCGGGCGGACATGAAGCCGCCTGGCCACTGATCAAGCCCATCTTCCAAGCCATTTGCGCCAAGGCCGACGGTGAGCCGTGCTGCGAGTGGGTTGGAGATGGTGGTGCTGGACACTTTGTCAAAATGGTGCACAATGGCATTGAGTATGGCGATATGCAGTTGATTTGTGAGGCCTACCACATTATGCAGAGCCTTGGTTTGACCGCACCACAAATGGCAGATGAGTTTGGCAAGTGGAATTCTGAAGAGCTGGACTCGTTCCTCATTGAGATTACGCGTGATATACTCAAGTATAAGGATGCCAAGGGGCATCTACTGGAGCGCATACGCGACACTGCTGGCCAGAAGGGCACTGGCAAATGGACCGCCATTGCAGCTTTGCAATACGGCGTGCCGGTGACGCTAATTGGTGAGGCGGTATTCTCGCGCTGCCTTTCAGCACTGAAGCAGGAGCGCGTGCAGGCGTCTACTTTGCTTAAGGGACCCAGCACCAAAGTGAGCGTAGCGGATTTGCCCAAGTTCCTGGGTGACATCAAGCATGCGCTTTACTGCGCCAAAATTGTCAGCTATGCCCAGGGCTTCATGCTGATGCGTGAGGCGGCAAAGGAGAACAACTGGCGCTTGAATTATGGCGGCATTGCGCTCATGTGGCGTGGCGGTTGCATCATACGTAGCGTCTTCCTGGGCAACATTAAGGATGCATACACGCGTCAACCGAACTTGTCCAATCTGCTGCTGGATGATTTCTTCAGATGCGCCATACACTGTGGCCAGACGTCGTGGCGTGAGGTAGTGGCAAACGCCTTCCGTTGGGGCATACCGGTGCCTGCTTTATCCACGGCATTGAGCTTTTATGATGGTTACCGCACTGCCAAACTGCCAGCGAATTTGTTGCAAGCACAACGTGATTACTTTGGCGCGCACACATATGAACTGCTGGGCGAGGAGGGCAAGTTCCACCACACCAACTGGACAGGCACGGGCGGCAATGTCTCTGCCAGTACGTACCAGGCATAAGCAAGCTCCCCTATCTGTCACACACATACACACGCACTCATGTACACATACATATACAATCATTCCATGAAAAGGAGCTAAGAGTACACTCGTGTAAGTGTATACACACTCATTATAGTTATTTCTAATTTTTTGTTTGTTTATTTTTTGGGTACTTTACTCTAACGTAGCAGTACTTAACTAATTGATAATTTCATTTTAAACATTATTATATATTATTAAACTGGTGTTTTTTTTTTTAGCTACAAATATGAACATTATTATTTCTTTTGGCGCTCTGCAATTAATTATTAAATAACTAGATATATATGACGTAAAAAACGATAACAGTAGCAGTATTAAGCAGAATTCAACAAATTAGGCGAGTCTTTTGACTCTTTAAAGGCCGCTCATGTGCTCTGACTATTGTCTCCAGTTGTGTTCTTTCATATACATGTGATGCAGCTGGCTTCTCTAATCGTCCTTTTCAAGCTGGTCCGTTTTCAGTCATCCGATGGTCGCAGCGTTTTCTTTTGTTCAATAACTAGCTTCTCTGATGTGTACAGGTGTCCAATAATCACCTATGAATAAATTGAAATATTAGTACAAGCCGTTTGTTGTTAGAGCTGTTGATGCGATAACACTTTCCATTGCGCACGCGGTTCACTTGTTTACGTGTTTGTATGTATGAACATGCATATGTATGTATGCATGTGTGTGCGTGCGTGCATCTACAGCTGATAATTATTATTCGTTTTACCTGTCGACGAATTAATTCCAGGTTATTCTTTCCGCTGGCCACTTGTCTATCAATCTCCTTGAAATCGTTAATCGTCTGATTGGCACGAAATGTGTCCCGTATTTTGCGAACTGCATACATTCTGTAAATTAAGAAAATTGTTCCAATTAGCCACTACACATTGACATTATGGATAGTGTTATTTCACAAGACATTCACCTGAAATTGTAGGCGGGTAGCTTCTCCGCTTCACGAAGTAAATTTCTATATAATGTTATGGTCTGGCGACGAGTTGACATCTTAATTTTTCCAACGGAGCGGGTAGTAAGGCAAATGTGCAAATTAATTATAATTTTTATTGATAAAAGCCCTGTTGATAATTTTGACTGCTAGAATTTAGTTATGTTTGTATTTGTGATTTGAATCGGCGTGTGGATGACAGTGTGCTTCTTGTTAGCTTAACAGCTGCTTTCTTCCACACGGTTGCCAATTTTATTTATTATCGATATTTAATAATACCGCGGAAAGAAAATCGAGGTTTGGATTTTAATTTAAGCTTAAAAATCAAACTAAAGTCGAATAAATAATAAATTAAATCATGCTTTTGCGCAAAATGTGCAGTTCGCTTTGATGTAATTCGGTGAGCATGGCGCTTTTAGCTTTGGCTTCTCTACAACGTAGCTTCGTATAGTGATTAATTGTTTGATCTGATCCGATTCGACGCTCTTAGACTCGATCACCTACATTTGCTTCATAAGCACGGGTTTGTGCATGGCGAGGCGAAATAGAAACTACGACACCTTTTACCTGTACTAATTCAGTAGCGTGGTGGACATGGACTTATCAGTTTCGCGAAAGGCCACCGACTCCATTTTATCGAGAGTGTTGAATGTGACAATTCAAAAGTTTTTAGTGTAATTGAATATTTAGTAGTAGAATATTGTAGATGTTAAAGTTGTTTTATATTGGTCAAGTTCGATTGCTAAGCGAACGATAAATCATCGCCTACTTAAAGACGTCACTAGAGATCCAGACCATTGATATATTATTATTTATTAATGTTGGCGCCGAAAATTCTACGGTAACGTGCAAGCAATCAAAGTACTACGCCCTCCCTAACTGGCTACGCCCAAAAAGTCTACAAATATGAGTAGAAGCAACAAATTAAGCTTCTTTGCTTAACATTTATTTCTTTTTTTTTTTTTGGCCTCTTGTCTACCAAAAACAACTTGAACTTATGGTTGAGCTTTGAGGTGCGCTCAATTTAAAATGCTTATGGGATTAAATAAATTGCTTTTAGATATTGGCTGGTAGATAAACTGCCAATTTTCTTTTCGTTAAATTTTCATTGAATTGTGTACTTAACTACTAAATAAACGTTAAACAACAAAATGCATAAGTTGTTAAATATCTTAAGTTGAAGCCGTATATCTCTTCTAAGAATGGAATACAGACCAACAATCCCAATGGGGATATGTTTGTGTGTGTGATGTAAGCAATTTACATATAATGCATATCTGCATAAACAATTAACAAGTAAAACAGAATCGCGATATGTAAGTAAATGCTAAGACATAGATTAACTATCCGTAAGCATATCAACAAACTAATAAAATATTACATTCAAATTACATTTAAAAAATAAATAAATAACTACTTAACAACCATACTATGTATATATGTAGATACACATTATTGTTTGTAGGTATGTACGTATGCATATGGTACAAGTGGAATTGCAATGTTCTTCATTTCCTTCCTTCATCCTGCCCCGTAGCTTCCCTTTATGTCTGTACGCTTGCGCCACTCGGTCTACGATTGTCACTGCCGCCGCTGGAATACTTGTCTGTGACCTCGACATCGATAAAGTAACGCATAAACTCAGTGCAGCGTGTCTGATAATCTAATCGCACACTGAACTTGACGTTACGCAGCAGAATACGCCCGAACAGAGCAGCTACACACGATAGGGAGAGAGAGGGAAATAGTGTGTGAGAGAGAGAGAGATAGAATAAATCTTAGGTCTACTACATACCGACGTGATGCAGCTCGTAGAACTGTCGCTCAATGCCCTCGCGCAGGAACATGCACAAATGCATAAACACATTACGCCTGGGCGGACTGAGCATGTCTATATAGACCTGGGCGGCATTCTTGCTGTGACAGTGCAACAGATTCTCCACAAATGGTTCCAGCAGCGCCTCCTCCGGCAGCTCTAGCAGCAGCATTAATGCCTCCGATGCTGTTTGTGGTGTGCCAGCTGCAAATGCAAAACATGCAAAAGTAAGTATTACGCTATACGCAGCTTGTTGCATTGTTGAACTTACGAAATTCGCTTTCGGACCAGGTATCCAGCCAATCTCGCACTGCGTTGAAGTGGCAACTAAGCGGCTCCTTTGGATCGCGTGCCTGAAAGATGCCATCCATATGGCGATCCTGTTTATGCAGATAGTCGATAAGCAAAAAGAATTCACGTGGCATGGTTACACGGTATGTGGGTGATTGATCATTCATCTAAAATACAAAAATGTAGTCAATAAATAAATATTACAAATAAATGAGCTTACCAAATTCTTGAGCTCTTCCTGATTGTACTCGGCCATGGGACGATCAGTGCGGCACATTGTCTCCATGGTGAGTCCAAAGCAACTAGGCTGATACTCGCCCGTGACGGTTATAAAGATATCGCGCCCGGACTCTACATCCAGTATGAGTATATCAAAGTCGCATCTGCTTCTGGTAGTTGCTATCTTATGCAGCAAGCCTGAAATGCAGTTGGCATCGGCGAGCATTTTGATGCGTATGCGACGTGCCGAGTCAATCATGAGGCTATCGAAGCGTGGATCAACATGCAGCCACCTTTCGCATATGTCATTCACGGGCGGATCCTTGACCTTAAACGCAAAGTTCACCTGTTGCAGGCAATTGTTGTATACATTGAAGTCATATATGGCTGGCTCATTGAATTTAACCAGGCCAAAGTCAATAACAGTTGTCTCAGCTGTAATCTGCGGCTGATTGTCGTTCTCCCGCTTGTCCACCGCCTTGAGCACCTCCTCCTGCACGCGCTTGAACTTGAGCTCGTCGCGTGTCTTTGCCGACACCTTGAATATGGCATAGACAGGCTTATGATCGCTATGGCGTATATCCATGACGCTGTTGTAGGCCAACTGCTCAATGCGCACGCCCTTCCACAATATGCGATCACAATAGGCAGGCGCACGCTGCTTGTCACTGCTGTCATATTCGTCGGTGCCCACATCGTACTTGTAGGTTGGCTCAAACCTGATCTCCCCCTCCGTATAACCAGAGAAACACTTGTCCATACTCATCTCCTGACGCAGCTGATCATTCTGCAGACGCATCTCCAATGAGGCGCGACCATAGGGCTCATTAATGCGATAGTTGAGATCGCCCAGCCAAAAGATGTGACTGCAAGTTCGAATTGAATAAATATTTGTGTGTGCAAATAAATAAATGATACTCACTCATGATCTTTGATGGTGCGTCCATCATCAAAATGCATGTTATTGGCAATTGCTTTATAGTCCTCATTACGCTCATCCACCAGCTTCATATGCGCTGCCAAATGCGAGTTGATAAAGCAAAAGTTTGCCTCACTGCCTAACTGCAAACTAACGCCCACGCCACCCTTGTTGCCCATGGTGTTGAAAAAGACGCCGCGGGGTACCGTATTGGCGCGACACCGCAATATATGCGGGTGCAGAGACTTGCGCACAAATACGGTTAACATGATGCCATCGAGACGGGCGGTCTGCAGCGCTTCATACTGCACGCCATCGTGAACGCTGTCCAGCATAGTGCGTCTGGCCAAGAGAAGAACATTATATTGAATGATGATGTTGAGCAACTGTTGGATTAAACTCACATCCACATTGAGACATATTCCTGCGTCTGGGCTCCTTTGAATAGTGCATTAGCTGTTGTGTCCACCTCCTGCAGTCCAATGGCATAAATGTCTGGCACCACTTGACTGCGTGCTAGCCAACGTTCCAGCGCACGTGCACCTCCCTGTTGGCAGGGCTTGTTGTTAACATTCCAGGTGGCGCAGTAAATGCTGCAAGTGTTCAATTGTTATAATCAGTTATTAGCAAAAACTAAATGCCATATTTACATAATATCCTTGTAGACTATATATTGGCTTTCGCGCTTCTTGAGCTCCTGCTTCACTTCGCCAATCTCACGGTAATCGTCAAGCCATTTGAAGTTCAGTATCGTCTCTGGTATCAGTTCACCTTCCCACATGGAGGTCTTGCAGGAGACAACATTTGCATAGAAATCCTCAAAGTCTGCGGCATCCGGGTCTGTTTTCATCGGATGATAAAAATACTTGCTGGGTGTGTCGCCGTCCGTTGATAAATCAAACTGCAGTGCTGATATCGAGCCCTTGGCATCTGTAGATCTTATCAAAAATTATACAAATGCTATCGGCATTATAGTATGCATGTGTTACTTGCCTTTTTTTATTTGGAAACTTTTATTAATGGAAAATACTTTGTTTATCTTTAGCTCATTGCTGGTGGTGAGCGGAGTGCGCAGAAAGCTGAACGAAACGATGGCGTAGGTGCCACCTGACGCTGATGATACCAAGGCTAACAGACCTTCGACATGCTCCTGCTTGTTGATTTGATACGCCTCAAATATCTGCAATTGTGTAAAATGAGAGGGTCAACAATGTATGTGCTACGTGCCCAGCTTGAGTTTGCTGCTTCATTTGATACGATGCTATCTACATATATGTATTTATATACCTATATATACAGTATTTATGTACGCATGTGGCTTCAAAGAATTGTGATTCAACATGGTGTTAAGCTTAAAATTACAACACTTACTATGTGCACTGTCTCATCCGCCTTGAAGCGCTGCTGCACAATTTCCATTGTTGTTTTCCTGGGTGCTGTCGCCGCCGCTGTGGACGAACCAGCCCCATTGGGCAAATTGATGGCTCCCGCTTCCATTTAAGCGCCTTCTTATTGTGATTATTATTTATATTGTTTTTGTTGCTGCTGCTGCTGCCGCTGTTCTTCAATGTGGAATGCCAATATAATACTGTTTTCGCTGCTTTATGCTCGTAATATTCGCAATGGATTTGCTATTTTTAGTTAACGCCACAGCTCGCATGACACTAAGTCTGTGACGACATCGACTAATTTTTTTTGTCTGTTGTTTATTGTAGTAATTTCTTGCGTGTGGCTAAATTTTAAAACTTTTGTTATCCAGCTTATGGCACTACTTTATTACAATCAAATGATTATTAGTTTTAAACTGTTGCTTATTTAACTGTTTAACTTGGAGAGTTGCTCATGTGGGCGGTTGATTATGATTTTTAGCACAAAAACATAGCACACACAAACACTCGCACACACACAGCTGCGCGTCATCTATGCACGTCAATTAATATGCGATGACGATTATTTTCATTTGGCTCTCGATTGTATGCGCAAATATTTTAGATACAAGCGAATAAAGAAATAACAATAATAGTCTCTTAAGCAACTTGCACAGCTCACGCAATAATTATAAATTAATTATTTCGATGCCAAGCATTCCAACAGTTCATTAAAAATTAGCAACAGCTGTAGTTTACTAGTGCGCTAAGTTGTGCTCACTAAAACTCGCGTTAACCAACACTGTCAGCTGTCTGTCTAGTTGGAACGCAGGATTTAAGTGCATACGAATTTTATTAATAAGAATAATGTCACAATTTCAAAAGGAAATTGTACAAGCTGTGCTTATAGCCGATAACAATGCATGGAACTTTAAGCCGCTGTCCGATGAAGGGCCAACGGTGAGTAGAAAAACTTATTCGCGTTAGCCACGCACGTTGTTTGAATAATGCAAATGTTTTTTTTTTGCAACAGGCGCTGCTGCCGCTAGTAAATGTAAGCATGCTGGACTATGCGTTAATAGCGCTAAACCGCAGCGGCGTCGAGGAGGTTTTTGTTTATGCCAGCACTTTCTTGCAGGATATACGTGAGCATATAAAGTGAGTAAATCAAATTTATAATTACGCCATGTACGCTGAATGTTGCATTTGCTATAGACAGGGCATAGCCACCAGTGCGAGCTGGTCCTTTGCAATGACCGTGCATGTAATTGGCGGCGAGGGTTGTCGTTGTTTTGGCGATGCCATGCGTGATCTGGATGCCAAAGCGCTGATACGCGGTAATTTTATATTATTGGGTGCGGATACAGTGACCAATGCGGATTTACGTCCTGTGCTGGAGCAGCATAAGCGCAATGCCAAATTCGACAAAGGCAATGCCGCCACGCTGGTGTTCAAAGAATGCGCCAGTAACACACCACGCACCGGTAATGAGCTCCTGATAGCGGTGAACAAGCAAAACGATCGACTGCTCTATCATCAGCGACTGCGCATGAACCATAAAGAGACGCGCTATCAGTTGCCGTTGGATGTATTTCTCAGCAACGCATGCGTTACAATGCATCACAATCTGTTGGACCCACAGATAGCCATTGGTTCACCCTCGATGCTTTCGCTGTTTAGCGACAATTTTGATTTTCAGACACGCGATGACTTTGTACGCGGTCTGCTTATTAACGAGGAGCTGCTCGACAGTCGCATCTATGTGGCCATGCTGCCGCCAGCACAATACGCCTGCAAGGTGAACAACTGGCTTGCGTACCAGCTGGCCAGTCGGGACATAATCAATCGCTGGGCGTATCCCTTGGCGCCAGACATGTGTCTCTATAAGCTGCAACAGCAGTATGCTTTCCACAAGGACAACATCTACAAAAGCCACGATGCGCTAGTTTCCAAGGTGGCGCTCCAAGAGAATGTTGTCATACAAGCTGGCAGTCAAGTGGACACAGGCACGCTTATTAACTCAAGTGTCATTGGCGCCAATTGTCACATTGGTAAAAATTGTCAGCTCACCAGCGTCTTTCTCATGGACAATGTGACCATCAAGGATAACTGCGTGCTGCAGCATTGTGTTATTGGCGCCGGCGCCATTATCAATAATCACTGCGCCATCACCGATGGCTGCGTGCTGGGCAGCAAATGCATATTGCCTGCCAAGACTAAGCTGGCCAATAAGCTGCTCTCCAGTAATCTGCGCTCGGATAACAATGCGAGTAAGTTGTACACATTCAGTTGTAGTGCTTGGTTAACAATTTATATATTGTACAGTTGAGGTGGTCAGCTATGGTCCCCAGGCCTATGTCATTAGCGATTCAGCCAGCGCCGAGGCAGATGATTCCGATTCGGAGGACGAGCTTATGTTCAAGTCTAATAAACCTACCATACCCAAAATGTGTCCACTGCAAATGCTGCTCAATGAGGACAGCGACAGCACCTACTCCAGCGATGATGAGGATGAGGATGGCTCACGCCTGGTCACACCGCTGCCCGATGACACCAACAGTAATATACTATATTTTGTTACTTATGTACATTTATTAATATTGATATTTTTTATAATTGCAGTATTCCTGTCTGAGGTTATAGATTCCCTAACACGTGGCTTTCGCGAAATGTCCAATCCAGATTTTCTTATACTCGAGATAAACTCGTCACGTTATGCCTACAATATGTCGCTAAAGGAGGTAAACTTCTATGTGGTAAAGGCTGTCTTTAGCTTGGACAGCGTGCTGGAGCCAGCCAACAATAATGTGCTGGCAGCCATCAGTGGTGTCTTCAAGCAGCTGGGACCCGTTGTCTCCAACTACATTAAGAGCGAAGATGCTATGCTGGATTGCCTTAAGGCATTGGAGGATATTTGCGAGGAGAACGAGCTGGTGCGTGACAAGATCTCCCAGGTAGTGCACTATCTCTACGACAAGGATTTTGTCAGCGAGGATGCCGTGCTTGCCTGGTACGAGCAACTGGATGTTACTGAGCATGCCACACTGCGGCAAAGTCTTGCTAAGTTGGTTGAGTGGCTCAATCAGTCTAGTGAAGAAGAGGATGACTAGGACACACTGTTATAAACTGAATAAATGAAATATATCAACAATGTATTTGTTATAATTTTTATTGCGTTACACTCAAAAATATTCCCTTTTTCTCAAAATATAGTTTGAGAGCTTAACGTACATCAAATATATAGTTTAATATAAGCACAAAAAATAGAAAAAAAAAAGTTGAATGTGTATTTTTTTGGGATATAGGGCAAATTGTTATTTTGATATATATTTTATATCAAATCAATGCAAAATGCAATAAAATCGAATAATCATGTTTGGGGTAAAAGAAAAAAAATTAATTAAGGATTTTGCGCGATTTAAGAGGTAAAAATAACTAGGGCTACATTCGTTACTCGCTACTCGTTACTTTTCGAACGTGAATTCCTCCTGGGAGCTGGAGTCAATAATAAGTACTTGACTGTGTGTGACCTTTTCGGTCTCTTCATGCTCATCATGACTTTCATCCTCGGACTCACGCAAGGACTCGATGGTAATTTGTGTGTCCTCGCCACATATTTCGTCCACATTTATGATCTCCAGTTGCTTGCGCGTTGTTTTTTCTGATGTATGCGCATCCGAATCTTCGGTCTCGTCATCATTTGGTTTTGTCTCATCTCCGGTCTTTGACTCGTCTTCCTCATCGTCATCTTCTTGGTCAAGGTCTATCTCCATGCGCTCCACATTTGATGCTAAAAGCTTATTCAAAATCTGTTGCTTTCGCTGCTCTATGGACTTAGCTAGCTTATCAGATTTCTGCCCCTCATCGTCCTTGGGCACTTTGTCGCCCTCAGCTTCCAATTTGGGCGACTTGGGGGACTTGGACGCATCCGCTTGTTGTTGCGAGAAACTACGCTCCTCAATGTTACGATTTATGTCCAAGGCAATGTACTCCAAGCGCTGCTGTACATTCTTCTGGAAAACCTCCGAGTTGGAGTCGGCGACAAGGTTGGTGCGCACCTCCTCAATGCAACCCTCAAGCACTTTATTCACCTCGGCTGCCTCGCACTCGCTGTCCAGATTCTGTGTGACAATCAGCAGTGTAGTGAGTTTCTTGAGCAGCGTGACCATGCGCTTATTTTTCACCACGCCCTTGTTCAATATATCGACCGTCTGGCTGGCCTTGGCGCGACACTCCTCGCGCAACAGCGTGGGCGATATCATGGCCTGTACATTGGGATCACGGGTCAGCACGCTGGAGAGCTCCTGCACCTTGTTCAGCTCGTACATGAGATCGCGATTGATGCGCTCAATTGATATGATATTGGAAGCATAGCGACGCTGGAATTCATCGCGCATCTGACGACGTGCAGCGTCGCCGCCCTCCTCCTGACCCAGCAGATCGCCAATGGCCAGCTCCGCCATGGAGTTCATCTCGCTGAGCTTTTGCACCTTCGCCTCCTTGAGCGAAATTTTGTTTTGCAGCAACACCAGATGCTCCAGCAGCTTCATGGGATAGCCATGATGCCGCGCCAGCTGCTGCCTGAGTGGACTCTCGACGGCATCCTGTCCCAAAAGCGGATCGCTCTTGTTCAGCTGCATGCTCAGTGCATTGCGTGCGGCCGCATTATTATTCGCCAGATTCCTTTGTGGCGTCAATGGGCAATTGCTATTGCTGTTGCTATTGCTGGTCGAGGTCGAGATGGTGGCAACGAGTGGATAACGCTTGCTCTGAAAGCTGCTGGCCAGATTGGTGGTGAAGCCCAGATTGGTGGTAAAGCCCAGGTTGTTCGTCTGATAAATGCTCATCAGATTGGGTCGGAAATCTTTGGTGAAGCTGTGCAGCGGCAGCATCTCGTGGAAGTTCTCCGACACAATCTCATAGTCCGGTATGGACTGTGTGCCCAGGCCGGCACGCTCAAAGGTCACTCTATAGAGGGCATAGCGCGAATCATAGGCAGCCACGGTGCCCGCAAAGATGCCGTCCTGCGGCGTACGCAGACGCGCCGTTACCTTGGTGCCCAGCGGCAGCGGCATTGGTATCTTCTCCGGCATATCGGCCAGCAGCAGCGTGTCCTTGCACTCGCCCGGCTTGCGCGACTGCAGCGTGCGTATCAGCGTACGCTTGCGCTCCAGCTCGCGTCGCTCCTCCGAAAAGAATGCCGCCGAGCAGCGTCTGGGGCGTCCCATGCGACGTCTGATGTTCACCCATTCGTGGCGGTTCAACTTGCGTGTGCCCAGCAGCGGCGCCAGCTCGTTCACATGGTTCATAAAGTCGTATTTGCACTCAAAGAGCGGCTTGTCGATATACGAATAGAACCACTCGGCTATGGCCCACTTGTGTGCCTTGGGCAGCTTCAGTAGATTGCGCAAGCGAAGTCCAATCGACTGGCCCAGACGCTTATTTGCCGCCGACTGCAGCTCTGCTTCCTTCCGAGCATTTTCTGCCGCCGCTGCTGCGGCCATGGCAGCTGCACTGCCTTTGCCTTTGCCCAACTTCGCTGCTCCCTTGCCAGGTGAGGACATTGTGGGCAGCGCCAGCAGTTTGCCGCTTAGCTTGCGCTGCTTGCCAGCGGTGCCGCTGGTGGAGCTTTCGCTGTTGTCATTGCCATTGCTGTTGTCGCGCATGTAGCGCGAGACGACGCCCTTGCGCTTCTTCAATATCTTGGATGGCGTCAGCTGCTTGCCGGGACTGGTGCCGGTTGCCTGCTTCTTGGGCGCCAGACTCATGCGCAGCGGCTTGTCATCGTTGATGATGTTCTCGTCGTAGAACAAGGGATTACGCTTGCGTATGCGTGCCGGCATGCCACGTGCATTGAGCGGCAGCACGGGCGCCTTTGACACTTTGGGCTTTGGCGGCGGTGCGGTGCCCACGCGCTGCAATCCGAGCGTGGCCAGACTGAAGGATGGCGGCTCATCTTTTAGATCGTCGACTGCTTCTTCGCTGCTGTCCTCATCGTCGTCGTCGTCATCATGCAGCTGATGAACTTCCTCTGCTGTTGGCATCTCCGCATCATCGATGGTCTCATCTTCATTGTCGCTAGCTTTGTGCTCCTTGGATTTGGCAGCCCTGGGGCTGACTTCTTCCTCTTTATTAGCTGCACTTGGTTTGGTCACCTTTGGTCGCCCAGCCAGCGCCGTCTTTCTGGGCCTGCCTCTATTGCTTGGTGGTTTGGGGGTGGTCTCCGCTTCAAGCATCTTCGCCAACAACGAGTTGCTACAAGAGACATTGCAAAATAATTATTTAGATATTTACATATATCATGTTTATTTACTATTTACATATATATATGTAAACCAGAAAACAAAGTGAGCGCAATTGTCAGAGAGAGAGCGCGCTCGCGCTTAGTTAACAGCTAGTTAACAGACATTTAACATCGACGCCTTATGTAACCTAATTTAGCGAGATTAACGCTAAAACTAGCTACCTTTTGTTTGAATGCTTAGAAATTAATTATTATATAAAAAATCAAACAGTAAAATAAGTATAAAATATATTTATGATTAGATAAATAATCAATAAATTCATTCAGTAAATTGGAAAATGATTTTTGATTGTATTCTATTCTATTTCTCTAGACGATCTGAAGCATTTTTTTGAATAAAATAATGAAATCAACAATTAAGGCATCTTGCTCTAAGAAATTCAAAAATTATGATAATGATAAGCAGAACTGCAACCCAACTGATAAATTGAAAATTCATACATCTCTTAATAAAAACATTAGTAATTGGTTCATGTTTGGTTGACTTTATTTGATGTATGTATAATAGATATACATAAATATATGTATATATTGTGTTTCTTTATGTGTAATACTTTGAAGGACCTCGAATATACATATAAATATGTTTTATATATATATATTAATCAGCGTGAATATACATAAATATTCGTAATTCAAATTAAGCACAAATACAATTCATTTCATTTAACAATGTTATAATGCACATAATCGTGTGTAGGTGTGTGTGTGTGTGTATGTGTAATTTTTAACATACATATAGAAATACATTTTAATAATTTGCTAAGTTTTCCATTTATAATATGCATATATTTAAGTTTTAGTAATAATAAAGCAGTTAACGTACAAATTGCAAAATAACAATGTTAAAAAAAATTGCATTTTTTTTTCAACTATATATAATAGGTGTGATTATATATAGGGCTGATCAAGAGGAAACAAAAAAAAAAAAAATTAAATGTAAGTAGTATGCTTAAGTGTTTTTTGTTTTCCTGATGGCAGAATATTATTTTTTTAAATTTGTTGCTCGTAAGTTTTTGTTTGATTGCAGTGTTTCAAGTGAATATAGATATATAACAATACATTAGGCATAACAAATATCAATAATAATAATAATTACAGCATAGTAAAGTAGTGATAATTCTTTGTATTGTTTTTTTTTCTTCTTTCTTTCATATATATAGTAATTCTTTGTTATCGTTATTTTCGTTTCAATTCCATTTTGTAACAACACAAATGTATGAATCGCGTTTTTTGTTTTTGTAAGTTTCAAACATTTTTATTCTTGTATTTCTTTATTTAAGTATATATGTATATTTTATAAATTACGTTTTTAAATAAACAACAAAACAAAAAGCTTGCCTAGAATACACGTTTACTAGATATTTCAACAGCCACAATGCTTGCATAATTCCGAAATCGAAACAATTACACATGTAGGTTTTATAAAATAAAAAAAAAAAAAAACATCAACTAACACTCTCAATTAATAATATGTTCAATAAAAATAAAAAGCAACTGGTTTTAGTTATTATGTTTTGTTTGTTAGCTAAGTTTATAGTTGGTTGGAGGCGTAGCACTCCAAAAAAATTGATGCGATGCGCGCGTTGGGCAATTGTTTCGGAATTTGGAATAAATGGCGGGCTGAATTGAAAAGTTAAACACGATAACTTTCTTTTAACTCTGGGGGACAAAGGTGAACATTTTTTAAAATCGCACAAATACAATTAAAATACATATACAAGTACAAATATAGTAGTATAATTATATATAATAATAAATAACAGTTTCTCTTTTTGTTTTTGTTGCATTATTGTTACTGTCGTTGGACTCTCTCTCTATAGTATATTGCTACTGCCAACTGCAAACTGCCACTTGCTTTAGCTAAATGTTTTTGTTTTGTTAGTTAGACTATTGTTTAACGCATTTGACTATTTGTGTGTTTATTGTTTTATAACCGCCGCTCGCTTTAGAAGCACGCGTTCGCTTGATTGCCTAAATAGTAATGCTTGCAGCTGAGCTGCTCAGTTAGTGGTCTAACGACGGATAACCCACATTCCACATTCCATTGCATTCCATTCTGTTTCATTCCGTTTCATTCCATTCATTCGGAGCTTAGACATTGAAACGCGTCTCGGAGCCATCGGCCAGCATGAGTGTGACCGTGCGATTGTTGATCCAGACAAGCTTGGCCAGCCGCATCGGATTCAGGCGCGAGACGTCCGGTATGGGCGCCGTGGAGTAGCCCTTGGTGCAGCGCGTCTGCGACTGGCCCAGGCCGAACATGCCCGTGCTGGTTTGCCAAAACGAGAGACGATTCTCGGCACAGGAATAGGAGACTAGGTACTTGCCGTCGGGCGAGAAGGCCAGCGAGGTAATCGGATGCGTATGCGCCGGTATCATCTGGCACTTGTTCTGGCGCAGCTCATAGATGGCCAGATTGCCGCTGTTGGCGCCCACCGCAATGCGACGCGTCTGGGCGCAGTGCGAAATCTGATTGAATTTACAGATGGCCGGACAGAGCTCGGCGAGGCCGCGTGACTTCAGCTCATTGCTGTCGACGCAGTGCAGCGCAATGTCCATCACCTCCACCAGCAGTCCGGCGATCTCCGATTGCATTTTGTCAATCAGCATCTCGACGCACTGCAAGATCTCGCTCTTGGCCTTGTAGAGCACGGACTGCGTCAAGGGCGCATTGATGGACTGCGCATTCTGTTGCATCGTATTGTAGCGCGCCACCTCCCGGGCCATGGTGGTAATGAAGGCGGCCGGACGTGCCGTGGCGATCAGACGCAGTGCGTGGCGTGCAGTGCGGCAGGCGTCCGCCTGTGGCGTCAGCGGCAGCTTGTAGTTCAGATTGGGCACCGACTTGCCCTCGCAGCTGATCTCGAGCAGGCCCAGCAGCACCTTGGACACATCCAGATACGGCTCCCAGACGGTGAAGCCGCGTCCCAGCAGATCGATGGCGGCGCGACGCAGCGGCGTGTACTGGGGCAGCTTGGGCGATGGCGGCGCATAGAGCAGATGCGCCAGTGCCATGGAAGTGAGCCGCGCCAGATTGTTGGCTATGCCGAAGCCTTCCACGACGGAGGACTTGCGGCGCTCGTTGCCGGCGGCGGCAGCGGCGCTGATGCTGCCACGATGATTGGGCGACTCCTGTGAAATGTCCTGGCCAAACTCGGCGCCAATGACGCCCAGCAGAATGACAGCGGTGGTCTGCTTGCGCTTCAGCTCCGACAGGCTGGACGGCTTGCGTATAATCTCCTCCTCCTCCTCCTCATAGTCCTCGTCCTGCTGTGCATCGCCGCTGTTGACGCCGCTGACGCCACCAATGCCCACGCCCACACCAGCGGCAGCATTGCCATTGCCCACCGCACTGTTGGCGCCGCCTGCGCCCGCGGCCGGTGCCTGAGTCAGCTGCTGGGCGCCCACAATTGGCTCCGTGTGCGTGTAGAGCGGCAGATACTGTGCCCAGCTCTCGACCAGCTGCTTGCGTCCCTTCTTGCCCATGCGCGTCAGCTCGCCCAGCAGTATCTGCTGCGCCGCCTCGCGTATTTCGATGCAATGATGCTGCCAGCGCTTGACCATCATCTCGACCTGCGGACGCTTGAACTTCTTGGGCTCCAGCGCCTCGATCTTGTCCGGCAGCAGGAAGCAATGGTGGGTGGAGAGCAGACTCCAGCCCTGCTTGATCTGCGAGGTGTGATGGGCCAGCAGCTCCTCGCGCTCCTCCTCGTTGCTCAGCGTGCTCTCGGTGCGCTGCGCCAGGCGCTGCAGCTTCTTGTGCTTCTCGCTGTCCGGCAGAAAGCTGGCGGCGCTCATGGACATCAGCGTATTGGACATGGCCACCAGTGCCAAGATGTGATTCGATGTCAGCGTTGTGCTCAGCTCCCAGTGCAGGCGCGAGGTGAATATCGCTGTCAGCTGCTCCAGGCGCTGCAGCTCCTCGGGCAGGGCGCGCTTCTTCGAGCTGGTGGGCAGCAGTTGCAGGCCCGGCGGTATGGCATAGTTGTTCTGCCAGGTGGGCAGCAGCAGCGACATGTAGCCGGCCTTGGAGAGCACGCCATAGGAGATGGGCACAATGGGACGCAGCAGACCCAATTGCGACTCGCATACCTTGTCCAGATGCGGATCGAGGCCCCAGGAGTGCAGCAGCGAGAGCAGCAGCTGAGCCACTTCCATGACATGCGTCACCTCCATCTTGGAGGCAATCTTGCTCTTCAGATCCTGTTGCGGCGGCAGCTCACCCTCGCCCTGGGTCTCCACCGCCTTCTGCAGACTCTCCACCTTGGCCTGGACCTTCTTCTCGACGAGATCGGTCTTCTCCTTGAACTTCTGGACCAGCCCGTGCTTGTCCTTGTCCTTGAGTATCTTCTCCACATCGCCCGCCTTGTTCTTCACCTGCTTGAAGAAGTCGCCAATCTTCTTGCTCGCATCAATGTGCATGGACTTGCCATCCTTGGCATGCTGCAGCTGCACACCCAGCGCCTCCAGCGTGGCCGGCGTCATCTGGGCATACTCCTCGCTGTGCAGCTCGAAGATCAGGCCTTCGATGTCGAAGAACAGAATGTGGCTCTCGGCGTCTTTGGGATTGGTGCGCAGTCCTTGGATGACCAAGGGATTGCTGCGATGCTTCATGAGGAAATCAAAGTTGCCCTGATTGTGGCCCTGCAGCTGTTGCAGCTGGTGTATGCCACGCTGTGTGGCATGCCGCATGGCATTCATGTTGCGCGACTTGAGGCCACGGAAGAAGTGCACCGCCGGATTGGCCATGCCCATTTCGCTGGCTGCACCAGCGGCAGCAGCAGCGCTGCCGCCACCGCCAGCATGACCACCATCCTCCAACGACTGCTCATCGCAGGCGGAGAGCACCTCCTCGGCGAGCATGCCGTGCAGCACGCGATCCAGATGACCCGTCTCCATTTGCCAGACATAGACGCTGCCATCGGAGCAGCCGACAATAAGGAAATCATCCAGTGGCCGCCACTTGATTGTCACCACCGGAAACAGATGTCGACTGGCCAGCGTCACGCACTTGCGCTCCTGCAAACTAACGAGCGTCACCGAATGATCCGATGCCACCGAACAGATGCACTTGAGTATGCGCGGGCTGCAGCTCTCGGGCGGCACCAGCAGCTGCGTAATCTCGCCCGCATGCACACAGAAGCGATGGAGCAAGCTGCCGCTGTACAGATCCCACAGGCAGACGGCGAAGTCGATGCCGCCCGAGAGCAGATGCGACTTCTCGTAGCGTGTGTGCACCATGCTGGGGCAGAGCAGGCAATTGACGCGTCCACGGTGTCCGTAGAGTATCTGGTGCGAGGGCCAGTCGCTGAAGTTCTGCTTGATGCCCACGAGCAGCTGCATCATGACGGTTTGTGTGGCGGGCACAATGACAATGCTGCCATCCTCGCGTCCAATGACCAGGCGACTCTGCTGTGGCAGATAAATGCTCGAGGTGAGCTTCACGGGCGACTCTGTGATGCGCGACAGCTGATCCAGTATACCCACTGGCGGTGGATCCATGATGGACCAGGCCTCCACCAGCGAGGTGCAGACATGCGGCTTCTGTATGCGCGGCGGCATCTGCTTGGCCTGCAGTATGGCAATGTTGTCCAGCGGCACCTCCGGCACATGCCACACCGAGATGTAGCCCTCGGAGTCGCCGCGCAGCAGAAAGTGCGTCTGATTGGGCGTGGCCAGCAACTTCATGGCCGGCGGGCAGGAGAGCACCTTGTCGCCAGCATGCTGGAGCACATAGTAAAGATAGGGAGCATCGCGCACGACGCTCTTCGAGTGAAACTCCTTATTGTCCGGAATGCAGTTGGCGGGCAGCTTATACAGATAGCCCTTGCCCTCGTCTGTCCAAAGCATAACACGATCCGAGCTGATGAAATCGCCGCCCTGCCAGCGCTCACGTGCCGGCGCTATAACCGAGCATAATACTGTAAAATCGCCCGCATCGTAGATCTGCCAATACTTGGTGCAGACCAGGAGCACGGTGCGTTGATTCTGTGCGCAGCAGTTCATCGTTATGGCATTGAGGCAACGTATTTCCTTCGACTCATTCTCATAGATGGGCTCTGCATGCTTGTTCTCATTGCCGGTGAGTGTCCACACCTTGACGGTGCCTGTCGTGGTTATGGCCAGCACCACATCGTCTTTGCGTCGCATCGGGCGTAGCACGTGTATGGCCGATATCCAGTCGGGCTTAACCTTGGAGCTGAGCACATAGATAACCTCCAGACTGAATGGATCCATGACCATTATTTCGGCATAGTAGCCGATGCAAAAGAGACGCACATCCTCGCTGTTGGCTGTGTGATAGCTTTGGATTTGTGTATGCACTTGTGGCAGCTTCACTGCCTCTGTGCACTTGCCATCGATCAGATCCCATGTGCACATCTCGCCGTTCTCCGAGGAGCTCACAAGAAAGTTATTCTCCGCCAGCATGGAGGCACGCACCAGGCACAGCACTGGCGCCGAGTGTCCAACGAGCAGGCAGCGTGGTGACATCTTTAGTGTGCTCGGATCCACCTGCCACAGGCAGATCTGTCCATCGTAACAGCCGGTGACCAGCGTGCATTGATCCTCTGACAAAAAGACGCTGGAGATGCAGTGCGTTGGCGCTGTGGGACCCCACAGCACCACTGGTACCACCAGATTTGTGCTCACCATCGCGATCTCGTTCCCGTTCTCGCTCTCTGTCTTAATCGCTTGTTAACAGCTCAGCTCAAGTTCGTTGGGTCTGCGGCTTGTTGTTGCGCTCTGTAAGAATTTCAATAGTAAACATTGGAACAACATTTGTTGTGCGGCGTCTACTTGCGTCTAAGTGAGTATGTGTGTGTGTGTGTGTGTGTGTGTTTGTGTCTGTGGCATTAACTTTCGTCTCTATTAAAATACTATATACATATGTATGTCGTTACTATGTAAATAGTAAATATATGCATAAGCACAACCGTTTGGTTGTGGTCTGCTGGAGTATAGAATAACAAAAGATAAAGACAACAACACTTGCTGTTATACAATTGAAGCGCTGGAGGCAACCTTGAGGCTAACAAATGAACTAACTGCGGTCTGACTGACTGCCTGACCAACCGACTGGTCGACTATATGCACAAGCGATTCAGGATGAACAAGCTGTGTCAGCTCAACTAGAGCAGAGGTGTGCACAAAGTAGTAAATATAAATTGCAACTGTGCCAATTGCCGGACAATAAGACCCACGGACATTTTCCATAGATACATATACATTCATACATATGTATGTTTGTATGATTGTATGTATGTATGTACAGTTGTACGTCATCAGGCGCGCGCATGTTTTGCGCACTCAACTGTAGGCAGCAATTAGTTTGAGCTTCGGTTTCGGTTTCTCGGTTCAGCTAAAGCTGAGACAATATCGCAAATATGGCACTAAAGCGAGTAAATAGTCATCAATTTATAATATGCTAAATTAATAGGCTACACAGACGCGTGCTTATGCATTTTGAGCTTTAGAAATTCGAGACAGTTGCTGCCCAATTGGGTTTCTCACACACACACACATGTATACAGGCACGCAAATACACACACACATATACGCATGCATTACGGCGTAATGTATGTGAACGCCAATAAATAATAATTGTAGATAACTTAGCGTTTAGCTAACATTTTTTCTCTTTGCGTTTCCGTATTGGCTGAGCGCGTGATTCCACCTCCCCTCAATGTTGCTGCTTCGTCGTTCCCTATGCCGTTCCGTTATATGCTATTGATCCTGTTCCATCTGCTGCAGCATTTTCCAAGTGTTTGTTAGTCAGTATTGTTGCTACGCAGTGCCAGTCAAGGAATGCCGTCGTTCAGTTCACGTTGCTAATTTGTATACACTCCAATTTTATTTTACTTTATTTTTTTTTTGTGTCGCAGTCGCTATCCGTTCAATTACAACACACACACACACACGCATTTACAAACATACATACATACGCACGCACACACACGTTGCTGTTGTCGCTGATGTTGTTGTTGTGTGGTTGCTGTTTTTTGTTATTGCTATCGCTGTTAGCGATTTTTTTCCATATGTATTTATACTATTTTGCCCATCGGATTTTGTTTTGATGTCAACACCATTCGTATATTTATAACTGTATTATTTCTTTCACGTATTTATACACTCACTTTAACGCACAATTGAATTATTTGTTTTTCTAATTCTTTTATATTTGGTGCACACGAAAATCTGCTTAGCACAGAAAAATCTAAAACGTATCGACCGTGGGCTAATAATTCTCGATTACTTGCTAGGGTTGTCACACCATCGCAAGCATTAACTGTTTGCTACAGCGCAATGAGAATTACTTGACAGCCCTACAAACGTAATTTTAATATTTCACTTAAATTAAAGCCTTTTTGTTGGTTTTACAATAGGCTAGACTAACATTAAATAAATTGCCATGCATAACATATGTTCAATGCTCATTAAATGTAAACTTAGCGCCGTATTACCATTTTCAGGCATTACGTTCTTCACAAATACATTGGTTTTACGTTTTGCCTATTGTCCAACGGAAACGTAGTGTACCAACGTACATGGTACATGCGCCTGTACCAATGGAATTTATATATTTTAAGCAAATTCATTATATATTTACATTATAAGCAACAAATATGATAAGACATATTATTTTACTCTGCGTATAACATATTTAGTTACAATAATACGCACACATATGAGAACGCAAGTAAATAAACACACGCTAGCTAGCTATTGCAATTGCTTTCGTGGAAGAATTATGTTTAGAGTCGAAAATGCATAGATTGCTTATATCTATAGTGTCAACTTACCACTTGAGGAAATGTTGTTTGATTTGTTTTGAACTTTTGCACTATTTAATTTTAAACTTATGACAAAATGCTGTCGAAACACACTCTTTTGAATGGCGGCTAGAAAAAAACCAGCGATGAGTGTTTTGCTACATCGTTGCAATGAATAATCTTATCGGTTATCGATGTACTTTTCATGAATTGATCAAATCCAATTGTAAAGCCAATATTTCGCTTAAATTTTACTTAGTTTTATCATAACACAATTGACCCCAAATGTGAACATCAAGTTATACATTCAATAAATAAGTTACGCTACATATTTCGTAGTTTTTTCTGTGAAAATCCTGCTCTTACTGGATGATACTGCTTAACATGTTATGGGTTATACCATCACTATGCAGTGAGCATACTGCTTAACAGCGGAGGAGTAGTTCTGTTAAGTAGCGAGAAAAACAAATGCGGCGCCTGTTACAAAATAATGGACAACTTTTTATGTCCCAACTTAAAAATCGACATGTGAATACTACTGGGGCTGGTGCTGGCGCAGGGGTCACCGCTCAGCAGAAGACGAAGCAACAATTCAGCAAAGCAAAACCAACTGACGCTGTCAGTAGAGGTGATAAATTCGGTGCCAAATATTGCATGAGTCTTGTTGAGTAAGTATTTGCCGTTGAAACAAAAAAGAAACCAGAAACTTAAGTTAATTACCGAACAGAAAATATGACTATGAGAATTATCTAAGCACACTCCTGCTACCGCAGGGGATGCGTCCTGCTGCCTTTGCTCTACGCGCATTCAACGTGGAAGTTTCCCGCTCTGTAAGCGGACAGGTGAGTTATGATTATTGATCGTGGCTCGAAAGATGTACAGAGTGTTTGATTTTGCAGGTGAGCGAGCCTCAAATAGCAAAACTACGCCTGAAGTTTTGGTACGACTCGATTGACAAGTGCTTCGATCCTGAAGCAGATAGATCGTACGTTAAGGATCAGCCTGTCCTGCGTGAGCTGCGACGCACAGTGGGCAATCGAAAGCTGAATAAAATATTTCTACGCCGACTGGTTACAGCACGCGAACGTGCTCCTAATCAGGCGTTTGAGACACTGCGTGAGCTGGAGGAATATGCAGAACAAACATGCTCCTCAATGCTCCACCTGCTAGTGGAGCTAAGTGGCATAAAAGACATGCAGGTTGATCATGCTGCCTCGCATCTGGGCAAAGCACAGGGCATTGCAATGATGCTTCGAGCCATACCACACACTGGGCGCCAACAGACAGTCTGTATACCGCTCGAGGTGCTAGTTCGCCATGGTGTCAGTCAGGAACGTATTCTGCGCAGCAAACGTGATGACAAAGGCGTCGAAGAGTGTGTTTTTGAGGTCGCTAGTGCGGCAAATGGACATTTGAAGTTATCTCGACAGCTGTTGCCACAGATTCCACGTGTGGTACGAAAAATATTTCTGCCTGCCGTGGCAACAGATGGCTACTTAGAGCGACTGCGGCGGGCGCACTTTATGTAAGTTAAAAGAATTCAATTAATATTTGCTAAAATAAATCCTTTTACTTTTATTCTAGCCTGACAGATGCTAGTTGTATAAAGCGAGACGCTATTTTACCAGCTCGCCTCTTCTGGAAGACACTCTTTAATAAATACTGAAACTGTACTCATATTTAGCTTAAATGTTGACTTCATTTGTTAAATTCTATTAAAGGCAATTACGTAAAGCTTTGTTTATTCAAAAAAGGATCGATCATTATTATCGATCTAACTTTGATCATCGATACCTAATAGTTTCTACTTGTCAATTAAAACAAAGCGCGGTGTTAACTTTTTTTTTAGTTTTTAGCGTTATGAAAATATATATGAAATTAAGATGTGCAACATATTTTAATGAATGTTTATAACAATATTAATGTGCCCATTGTGTGTGTAAATAGAATAAAAAATAAATGAAAACGGAGCCGTGCGCCAGACGCATTTCAAGTTAAAGCACCGTTTTTCTCAACTTATACGAACTGAGATGAAGAAAAATGTATTAAATTCGTCACAATAAGGTAAGCTTAGCTAGATAAACATAAAAATGGATTTTTTAATGATTTTATGCAATTATTTAATTTGCCGCCATTTTCCGTTCAAGCTAAATTTTTTCACACTGTGCGTCCACTTAACAGAATAACGGATAATACTGTCTTCTCTCTTGCACGTCACATCTCAATAATTTATGCACATGCACTTGCACTTGCAATCGGTGCACACATTAACACGCATACTCGCATGAAAATAACAGTTATTGTGTATATGTGTATATATACAGCCGGGTGCAGAAAAAGAAGTGCCACAACAAAATTTGAAAAAATTCACACAAGTACAAGAAAATAAAGAAAGAAAATAAAACGAAAAATTGAAATAACAAAATACAAAATTAACAAAAATTAAAATCAACAACAAAAAAAACATAAAAAATATAAAGAAATAAAAAAATTTTAAATATACAAACATATTTACAATAAATTAATTTAAGCAAAGTGCAGTCGTCTCTTTAAGCAACATTTGCAAAAGCTTAAAAAGTACAAATTAAAAACAATAAAAATATAATATTACTAATTGCAACATTGGGCAATGTACACGACCAGAGCTGAAATGAAAATATTTGCTACTAACGTTGTTTTGCCCGGGACTTCGGAGGTAACTGTTGCACCCACCGCTGCAACAGGCCAGCAAATTCAAAGGGATTTTCGTTGTGGCGCGCAGGTCAAATACAACAAGTACGGCAACAACAATCACAGTAATAAACTAGGTCAAATGCTGCGCCAGGCGAAATATAATAACAACAACAATAGCAGTGATAGCAAGATGGGTAAGCGTCAACCACAACCCACACAACAGCAACAGCAACAACAACAACAACAACAGTCACAGCATTCGCAGCAGCAACAGCAACAGATGCCGTCCTATAGCAACAATGCTAATAATTTTAGTCGCAAAAAATATTATGGCAACAACAGTAGTAACTACAACTGCAACCAACAGCAGCAGCAGCAGCAACATGCGCTGTATTATCAAGAACAGCAGCAACAACAACATCCAACATCCACATCCAAGCTGATCAACAACAATAATATGCTGGTCAAAAATCAAAATATTGTAGACAAAGCTAGCTATAAAACGAACAATGACAGCAACAATAGTAAAATCAACAGCAGCAGCAGCAGCAATGATAGCAACAACAATAGCGACAGCAACACCAACTACAACAGCGCAAACAAGTCACTAAATAAATCAAATAGTCATAATAATAGTAATAACAATAACAAAAAGCGTAATGCGCTTTCAACTTCAGCAGAATCAACAAGCTCTTCTGTATATTTCCGCGGCTGCTCCGAATCCTCCACAAGCAGCACAACAGCAACAGGCGGCAGCAACAGCGAGGATCAGCGACAAAAGCCAGCCGAGTCCAAGACGCCAGCGGCGGCAGCCACAACAGCAGCCACTGCTACACAGGAGCAGAGCTTAAAGCAGCAGCAGCAGCAAGCGCAGCGACAGCAGCCATTATGTTTCTGGAAGACAAGCTATCCGCAGCAGCCAACATTGCAGCAAAAACAAGTGAGCAATGATCATTTTTGGTTTGATCTTAAGTTGAACAAATTACAATAAAACTTTCATTTTGTTGCAGCAGCAATTGCAGGCAGCATTGGCTACTCAAAAGGCAACTGCCGAGCTGCCAAACGATGCGGCAGCACAAAAACAACAACAACAACAGCAGCACCAACAGCAGCAACAGCAACCACACTTTTATTCATATTACTATTCACAGCCTAAGCAATTGACTATTGCATCCTTTATGCAAAAGGAAATGTTGCCTGATGGCAGCAAGAACAGCCAACAACAACAACAGCAGCAGCAGCCACAGCAGCAGCAGCAGCAGCAACAACTAGCAGCTAACAACTATCAGTTGCGTTATCGTAGCAACAACTACAACAGCTACCAGCAACAGCAACAGCAGCAGCAGCAGCAGCAACAACAAAATCACATGCAAAATACGCAGCACTATAGACGAAACAAGAAGCCAAACTTCAATGCAGCATCAGTACAAAAATCCATTGAAATCGTGCCGTCCAATAATTTTAATGTTGCTCATAGACGCATGCAGAATGCTGCTGCTGCTGCTGGCGCAGTTGCTGCTGCTCAGAATGGTTACTATCACCATGCCTATCAAACGCTCATGCCTAGCAGTGGCACACCGACGAGCGCTGGCTATCAAAACGCCTATAATCTTACCTACGTAAGTGTGGACAACCAGCCGACAACGTCTACGGCAACAGCTGCAGCTGCTGCTGCTGCAATTATAACAACACCAACAGTAAGTCATAAGACTTTGCCGTCCATATTGCTCAGTACAGGGCTTACTCCGCAGCCGCCGCCGGCAGCGGCTCTGCCAGCAACCAGCGAAGCTGCTGCCGGCATTAACATGTTTATGCAACCGCCGCCACCACAAGCGCCAACTGTGCTGCTGCTGTCGCCAGGCATGCCGCTTACAGCAGAAGCAACCACGCCCACCAACATGATCAGCTGCGCGCAGCTCGATGAAGCGATCACTGCTGCTGCTGCCAGCAACAACAGCAGCAACCACAGCGAGCAGTCTGCTGCCAGCAGCCAAAAGAGTATGGATATGCCCACTGCTGCTGTCCTCAGCGTGCAGAGTCCTAGTTATGCTCCGCTGCCGTTTCTCTTGCAGCAGCCACAGCCACAGAAAATGTTTAAGCCACAGCATCAGCAGCAGCAGCAGCAGCAGCAGCAGCAGCAAGTGTTCTTTAGCTATGGCGATAGCTACAGCAGCTGGGCACATGCCACTTCACCTTGCTACAGCATTTCGGGCAGCTCTAATCACAATCCCAATCTTTTGCTACCACGACGTCCAACTGTATCGCCAGCCTCGTCCACCGGCTCGCTGGCTAGCGACTCACAGTGGAGCAATCGCAACCGGTAGGTGCCTTGCATTAGAATAAAGCATAAATTGCATAATTTTGTATTGCAGCTTGACACCTGCGGAACTGCTGTCGGTGTCACCCACACCCACAAGCGCCACGCCCAATGTTACTGGGCAGCAGCAGCCGTTGTCGCCGCTGCTGTCGACATCGCCGCTTCTAAATGCTCCGCATCCCATGTTGCCGTTTGGCAGCATCTATGCCGGCTGGCCAGCCAACTGGTATGAGCTGGTCTTGCCGCCAGATCGTTACATCGAGCATGCACGCAATCTGGAGCTGACTGTGCAGCCGGAGCAGCTGGTGTGCCACTGTAAATACGATAATCTGTCACTGGAGATTTGGAAACGCTTTCGCGGCGCACAGCAGACGCAGACTAAGTTCAAGCTGAAGATGCGTCTATGGCGCTATCTATTAGTTTTTATAAATGTGAGCAGTGCCATCGGTTGGCTGCAATTTTATTTATTTCCAAGTTACTTGCAGCAGCCCATGGGTTCGCGTTATCGCATCTGCTTGGTGGGCTCGACCATAACGGGCTTTGGCACGGACACATCGGACATCGATATGTGCCTATTGCCGGAGCAGCAATCGCATCAGCAGCTGCAGCTGCAGCAGCAGCAGCAGCAACAACTGCATCCTTTCCACAACGAGCAGCGCACCGAGGCGTTGATGATATTGAATCTATTCAATGCGCTGCTTAAGAAAACGGGCAAGCAAACAAAGCACATCTAAATATATAAGTTAAAGCTAAAATATATATGCTTCTAAAAATTGTTTATTGCAGACAGCTTTCAGGATTACAACTTGATTGAGGCGCGCGTGCCCATTTTGCGCTTCAAGGATCGCTGCAATGGCATCGAAGTTGATCTCAATTACAACAATAGTGTGGGAATTAAGAACACGTATTTGTTGCAATTCTACGCCCAGTGTAAGTCCAGGGAAATATTTATATTTATTTTGTTTAAGCCAAGTTGTAATTGCAGTGGATTGGCGCACACGTCCGCTGGTGGTGATTGTCAAGCTGTGGGCGCAATATCATGATATTAACGATGCTAAGCGCATGACCATATCGAGCTACTCGCTGGTGTTGATGGTGCTGCACTATCTGCAGTTTGGCTGTGTGCCACATGTGCTGCCCTGTCTGCAGGCCATGTATCCGGAGAAGTTCGCTTTGGGTCAGCAGGATTGCCTTGACTTGGATCTGATCGAACCCATCGAGCCATATCAGACGCACAACAAACAGTCGCTGGGCGAGCACTTGCTGGGCTTTCTCAAATACTACAGCAACTTCGAGTGCGTTGACAACTAACAACAATCAAATCAAATTATTGAGCTTGCAATTTGTTGTATTTGTAGTTTTCGCAACAACGCCATATCCATTCGCACGGGCGGCATATTGCCTGTGGCTGCCTGCCGCCTGGCCAAGAGTCCCAAGAACGATATGCAACAGTGGAAGGAGCTCAACATTGAGGGTAGCAGCACAGCATTCAATTTCACAGCGCTCTCATAACTCAATTATTTATTTCATGTTGCAGAGCCCTTTGATCTGTCGAATACGGCGCGTTCCGTTTACGATTATGGCACCTTTGAGCGTGTCAAGGCCGTCATTGTGGGCTCTGCGCGTCGTCTGGAGCACACCTTGGACATCTCATCCATATTCTCGCCCCTACATCAGAGCCAACGTCCAGCGTCCATGCCGCTAGCAGCTGCGGCGGCGGCGCCACACTCACATCCGTTGTATGCATCACACATGCAACAAGCACGCAGTGGCGGCGGTGGAGCCACTACCATGCTATAAGAACAGCAAAGATTACTTAGGATAAGGTTAGATTATCAAATGAACTGTTGTATACTGTACTGTGATATTGTTTACCTCAATGTTTGTTAAGTTTGTATTGTATTGCTCGCTAGTTAGTTAAAGTCCCTGTCTGTTATAGTTATATACTGCTTTGTATCAAATGTTGTATTTTTTATGGCTATTATTTATATACACTATGTGTGTCAAATGTTTTATGTGCACATCAAGCCTAAGATTTTAACTATCTATCTATTATAGCCTCTCTTACAGCCCGAATTTTGGATGTAACGACAGCGTCAGCCATCAAGCATTCCACCAAAAATTATATCAAATATACAAAAAAAAATACAATAATTAATCAAAAGTAGCTCAACGTAATATCTAATGGCATTATAAATTAGTCAATATATAAATTTATCAAAAAACTTAAACTAAACTTACAAAAAAAAAGCATAAAATCTAAAAATGAGTTTGAAAAAAAAGCTTAACAAAATATACTATGTGTCTAAATATATAAAAAAAATTAAATAATCAAAAATCTTAAAAAAAAATCTCGATGTAAAATTAAAATATTCAAATGTTTAGAATGCATTTTGTAAATTCGAACTCGAATGAGTTCGAATGTAGCGCTTTTTCCTTGTCAATGTGCTCTATTTAAATTATATAAAGTCAATTTTATCAAACTGTCGATTGTATTTGTATAGTTTGAACCCATCCGCGTTAATTATTGTAAGCATGGCAGGGAGCTGCTCCCTGGACATGCATTTTTCGAAACATCGATGTGAATATGAATATAATCCAGTAAACTATGTAAAATCAAAGAATCCATCAAGAGATATGTTAGCGAAAGCTGCTCTCGAGTTCGAGCTCAATCGATCGATTGAACTGAAACATAAATAAATTGGCAACTTTCGTTTACATGTTTCTTGTGTACAACAAAAAAATTAAATGAAATCTTTTATTCAGAATTTGTTAAAACAGTTGCTTTTCAAGTAAAACGGGAGGGGAGGAATCAATCACAATATTTTAAGTATGTTTTTAGAAAAAATATACCATATCTGTTACAATACTATTATTATTTTCTTGTCTATATATTTTATGTTTTTCGTCTGTCTTGTAAACAAAAACCGGTGATAAAATCCATTTTCCCAATTATATATATGTATGTATATTTTTTTATGTACATTTTAATTCTCAATGTACACGCACATAAGCAAATATTAATAAACAAAATTGAAAATTAACTGAATTTCATTGACAGTAACATTGAGTTTGATTCAAAACAAAAGTTTTTCTTTTTTTTTTACATTTTTTTTTTTTTGCGTTGCTTGTCGCACAGAAACAAATGGCAATGGGCGTTATTAAATAAACATATAAACTTTGCAAAAGTTATGCTGGTTACTTTTTAATACACAACAGTGGGTATGAATGTATTTTAGAATGTACCAAAATATATATAAAAAAGAATAAATAAAGAAATTATGCAAAAACAAAATAACCAAGAGGAGTTGAAAGTTATTGAAAATTTAGTAGCGGCACTTTCCGCGCACAAAATTCGCATAACAGGAGAATCAATAAGAATATTTTGCTTAAAATTTGTTGCCTTTTTATAGTTGCTATCCATTGTCCCTTGTATAAAACGAAACGAAACATGACGCATTACAACCAATGGCTTGGCCTGGACTGAGTCTGGTCTGGGGCCGCTTACTAATGGGTAAGTAAGGCCATGCGCCAAGTGCGCGTTTCGATAGACGCCGCCTCCGCAATCGCCAGGACTCATTCTCTGTTAGCTGCCGCCATATTGTCTGTTATATAGCTGATCCTCCGCGCCGCCACTTGCTTTCTTCCCATATGCCATACACATGTGTGTGTGTGTCCGCTGTTATGCCAATGTTAGGCTTGCTGCTGCTGCCGATACATGCACTGCTAACGCTAACAGTTTCAATTAGCAGCGCTGTAAGGCAGTTTGTGTGTGTTGTATGTATGTGTGTGTGTGTGTGTGTGTGTAGTGTAGTGTGTAGCTGGAGTGGCAGACAAGTGCGTGGGGCTTACAAGTTCGCTGATCACCATGCACTTTATCACTCTCTCGCTCTTGCTCTCTTTCTGCTTTTGCTAGCCTGCTCACTTCGGTGTATTGTTCTGCTCTCTATCTCTCTCTGTTCTGTATGTGTGTGTTTTGTGAATTGCTGTTGTTTCTGCTGCTAGCTTTGCCTGCTGCACGTTTCACGACATTGCTAGCTTCTGCTGCTGCTGCGCCGCTGCTGCTGCCGTGCCGTCGCTGCTGCCGTCGCCGCCGCTGCTGCTGCTGCTGCTGTTGATAACTTCAAAGTTTATACGTTTTTGTTTTTTCAATTTGTTTTGTTTGTCTGCATTAAGTGTTTGTTTGTTGCTGTTGTTGCTGCTGCTGCTAAATTGTTGTTTGCAATTTTTGCGCACTGCCTCAGCCCACTCAGTAAGGCTGCGAAAATTGATTCAAACTGCGTTCTGACTGCAAGAGAGAGACAGAGAGAGAGAGAGCATGATGAGTATAAGAGTGTATAAGTATAAGAGATCGCTACTTACCACACCGAAGCCAACATCTTCCGAAAGCAAACCGTCCATTTGCGAGATTTGTCCAAAGTCCTGCGACAGCTCCGGCTGCTGCGAGAGCGCAAAGCCGCTCGGCTGCGTCATCTGCAGCGACATGGAGATGGCCTGACTGAAGGGCGCCACCGACGCCGCTGGAGCGTTCGTAGCGATGCCATTGCTGGATGACTTTTGCTTTGGCTGCTTGCTGGACTTTTTGGTCACAGCGCCGGCGCCTGCGTTGATAGCCGAGCCAGAGCCGGCGGCAGTGGAGCCAACTGCAGCAGCATAGGGTGGCGCATAGCTGTGCATCGCCCGATTCTGCTTGGCCGCCATGATTGTCTGCTGGTGCTGATTGTAGAAACGCGGCGGCAGATTGCTCATGTTCATGAACATGCCCACGGGCACGGGCATGTTGCTCAAGGCGGCGGCGTTATGCTCGCTGGATATCATGCCAATGGAGTCGTGCAGATGCGCCGCATGCCAGTTGGGATTGCCAGAGTTGGGGCCGCTGGCGTTGCCATAATTATTATTATTGCTGTTGCTGCTGTGGATGTTATTGTTATTATTGTTGCCGGCATAGGGCGTAGGACTGGGGGCGTTGATATTGTTGCCATAGCCGGCGGCATAGGGCGTCATAAAGTGGGAGCCGGCACCGTTCATGGACTGCACGGGACTGGGAGCAACGGGAGCCAGCTGGCGCGCATAGGCGCCACTGCGATCGTAGATCGAGCCGGGCACCATCACCTCCTTGGCATCAGCCATCATGGTGGACATGAAGTGGGCGCCAATGTTCATGCTGTTGACCAACTTTTTGGGCTTTTGGAAGTGTATGAGCGATTCCTTGAGATTGTTCAGCGAGCCCTCGACGAGCACCTTGCGATCCTTGTAGAAGTTGAGCAAGTGATTCCACAGCTGCTGCTTGGCCAGCACCTTGGGATTGCCCACAATGATGATGCCGTATTTGGCGCGCGTGAGCGCCACATTGAGACGCCGCGGATCGTTGAGGAAGCCAATGCCTTGGCGTTCATTGGAGCGCACGCAGGACATGATGATGATGTCCTTCTCGCGCCCCTGGAAGGCGTCCACGCTGGCAATCTCAATCTCCTGATACAGCCGCGAGTGCAGACTGCCCTGGTACTGCATATACTGGACCAGATAGGCGCGCTGTCCCTCATACGGCGTAATAATGCCGATCTGTTCCGGCTTGACGCCCGCCTTGAGGAAGCGCGTGGTGATCTTCTCCACATTGGCCGCCTCGGTGCGATTGAGAAACGATGTGCCTGAGCCGGCGATTTCCTCCTGCCCTTGGGTGACCAGGAAGAACATGGGGCGCTCCGGCTGTGGCCACGGGAAGTCCAGCTTGAGGCGGCGATCCTCGGCGCAGACGCCATTCTGCAGCGATCCCTCGTAGAAGAAGTTGGACGGAAACTGCGACAACTCCGGATGCATGCGATACTGCACCTCCAGTCGGAATGGACGTATGCCCAGCACGACGAGACGCTCGAACAGACTCTGGGAGAGACCAGCACGCGCTGCCTTCTTGCACATGACCACGGGGCCAAGCTGGCAGTGATCGCCGACGAGAATTAATTGCTTGGCGCCCAGCACGACGGGCACCATGCACTCCGGCTCGGTGGACTGCATGGACTCGTCGATCAGTATGGAAGTGAACTTGATGCGTGAGAGCCGAGAATCGCCGGCGCCCACGCAGGTGCAACAGATGACATCGGCCGCCTCGAGCAGTTGGTTCTCCGAGTTGCGCTTCAAGCTGCGATAGCGTTTTTCATCCGCGGAGCTCAGCTCGCCGGTTTCGTCTTTGAGCTGCTGCAGCTTCTTCAGCTCCGTGTTCGATTCCATGTTGCGTATTTGATTGTGCAGCGCCAGAAAGCTAACGGGACTGTCGATGGCCTCACGACTCTTGGCACACAAGCGCACCACCTTCAAGTTGGTGCGATGTATTTTCTCGGTCAGCTGATCCACGGCCGTGTTGCTGGGCGCGCAGACGAGCACCGTGCCGCCATGCTGCTTCACCAGCTGGTAGACAATGGTCGCCGAGGTGACAGTCTTGCCCGTGCCGGGCGGTCCCTGTATCAAGCTAAGCGGACGCTGCAGCGCATGCTTGACGGCATACACCTGGGAGCGATTCAAGTCCGGCAGATGCGGCGCGCTATAAAGCTTTGGCTGTGGACAGCGGAAGAGCACCTCATCGCTGCCATCGGCGCGTCCATGACCCATCAAGCGCGAGTAGATGTAATTGGAGACGGAATTGCGATCCATGGCAAAGTTGCGCAGCGCACGGGACATGCGATCGAAGCTGGTGCACTTCCAGATAAAGTCCACGCTAAAATTGCTGGTGCACTTGACGGGCGCATTGGAGGAGCTCTTGAGCTCTAGGCCAACATCGTCGCCAAAGTTATCGGGCACCTTGATTACATGCCCAATCTCGCTCCAGGGCGCGCAGAGCTCCCCCACATAGCGCAGACGCAGCTCATCGCCATGCATGAGCTTCATGTCCGAGTCCGTTTTGGCCAACGTAAAGTAGGCGATTGTCTTCTTGTTCAGGCCCACATCCCAGCGCACCTCGATGTTCTCCTGTGTGGCCGACTCCTTCAGCTTCTTGTCGTACTCCGCCTCGAGACGCACCAACGGACCAAAGGTCTTCTCATACTGATAGCCGTCCTCATAGCGCAGCAACACTTGCGCCGGCTCCGAGTCAATGCCTGGCTTTTCCAGATCCTGAAATGTGGCTTCAATGTTGTCCTTCCACAGCTCTTCAAGCTTGTTGATCTGCGCAGCGCTGATTTGGCGCGCGCGCAGCTGGCCCTGCTCGCTGGGCTGCTTCACCAGCCAGGCCAGAAAGCAGCGATCCGAAATCAAGGGCTTCCATTGATCCTGATCCCAGTTCATGTCTTTGAGCGAGTTTTGTGCGGCGCAGGGCTGGCGGCACAGCAGCACCACCACCGAATCCGCCTTGGCAGGTATGAAGCCCAGCACAAAAACATTGCGCACGCCGCAGGAGTAACACTCAAGTATGGTCTCGCCCAAGGGGCCGTCACCATGCAGCGTCACCTCGCGATGCTTTGCGCGCACCAGATGATTGATTATATGCGAGCCAGAAGTGCTGCCACGTCCATTACAGAACCACTTTTTGCAATTGTTGCACATGACCACTGTCGCAGGATCATGTATGCCGCAGTATTTGCAGGCATGTGCCGGCAGCTCCTTGGCAAAGGCAGCGCCACCCACACCGCCGCCACTGCCTACAATGACGCCGCTGCCACCGCCGCCCTCGTCATCTTCCTCCTCGAACTGCAGATCAGCCAAATCGTTGGTCATCGAAACCAGCCGGGAGTTCATATCACTGCTTGGTCGGCGTGACGGCTGAAAAGTAAAATTAGTGATGAACTCAGCGGCAATTGTCTTTAGCCAGAACTTACCTGCAGATCCAGCTGATCGCCTTGGGTCTGACTCTGCGCATTGGACGGCATGCTGAAGTCGCGAAAATCAAATGGCGTCGGCTGCGTGTCGGCGCCACGCAGCAGCTCAGCATCGTCGAGGTCCAGGAATGAAAGCGCCGAGCTTGGCGCATACGTGTCCACGCTCATAGCGCCAAGTTTCTCTGTTTTTGTCTTCTTCTTTATATTTTAAACTCGCAAATTGTTGCTGCAATTGTTATTCAGTCTGGTATTTTTTTGTCTGCCTTCTTATTTTGTGTTCTTTTTGTTTTAGTCTGTGTCTGCAACTCACCTGAAATATATGCACAGTTGTTGTTGTTGTTGTTTTTTATTTTGTTTTGCCCCAAACTCAAATAAGTGTGAGCAAAGAAATAAGAAAAACTGAAAATCTAATGCTTATTCTTGTGCTGCTGTCACTTTTGCGCGTGAATTTATTTCGTCGCGGCAATAAAATTGTTTGTCGTTGTTGCTGTTGCACGTTTTTACTTCAATGGCATCTATTTGTCAAATGAGACGTAGACGCAAGTTTACCGATTTCGTTGCAATGAAACAAAAAAATAAAGTTAAAGCAATATTATTATTGCAGCGCCTACTTCTTCATTACATATTAACATTCACATACTGCAAGCACACGCACACATACAAACAAACAAACCGACACAGAAAGGCCTACACACACACACACACGCGCGCACACATATCTAAGTTGGCACGTTCTTTTCGTTCTTCTAGTTCCTTAGTTCCTTATGGTGCGCACCGTCTGTTTAAAAATGTGTGCTCACAACAACACTTACGCATTATCAACATGTGCAGCAAAAATAAAATATTCAACTTGCCATCAATCTTTTAGCATGCCTTTACTTATTTTACTTTATAAATATTGCTTTATAAACTCGACCTTGTTTGATATTTACTACTAACCTGTTACATGCCCAAGCATGTCAACTGTAGCTGTTTTTAGTCTGCCCTCGAGTATAGCGACTTTGTAATTTTACAAGATTCAAAATAGTTGTAGTTGTGAGCCACACAGTGTGCCGATTTTACTCGCGAGCAGCGATACTCTTTGTAATTTGTGTTTCAACGCACCAACTTGTGCGCAATATTTACTATTTATGCTCTGCTCGATAACCGATAGATTTTGTTTCTCAATTTTGGGCACTTTACTTTTCTTCTGATAGAGACAGAAAGTGCTGTCGCCGCGCTTGGTGCATGCCCAAATGATATAACAGTGGCACTACAGTACTGTTTCGGCGTGAAAACCTACACACTGTCATCCAGGCAGTGATTAAAATATAAAAAAAAAAGAAGACAACTCGCTTGTCAAATTTTCGCATCGAAAAAGTGCTTTAATTAGTAAAAGTGTTTTTAAAATTGTGCGAAAATTAAGGTAAGTGCCAAGGCAAGCGGAAATTATGCGGTAACCGCACGCATTCCACATGCAATGCCGCTGCACAGCCCCAATGCAAAATTCATCTAATACGGTATATGAGCGTGCGTGTGTATATGTGTGTGTATGTGTGTCTGTCGTGCCGCTACGCCAAGCGCGCTGTTGCTTAAGGCCCTGTTGGAACATTTGCTGCAACTTCCTAGTGAATTATGTATGATATTGTATCATATTTGATGCATAAAAAACTCAAATATTTAAAACATGACAGTGATTGCAGTGAATCGAATAAAAAACGTTAACAATATTGTTGGAAAACGAGAGCTGGAGAGTGCTCAATTTCCACACGGGCATTAGCACTACAAAATTTCACTGCGCTCAGTGTCTCTTTTTTTACTGAATTTCTTCGCTGCTGTGTTTCTTCTTCTTGCTGCTCGGCACATTTTGTATAAGCGAGCGCTTGTCAAAATACGCGTACAAATTTCCGTTCAATCGAGTGTGCGTTGGAAAAAAACAACAAAAGAAATAGTTTAATTACAGTAAACTGTGCAGCAAGTAAAGCACAAAAATAGCTAAAGATAGCTGGCAAAATATTTGTTTAGAAATTCGTTAAGAGGCGGTAAACTCGTGGACAAATTCGATTCGTTTACATACCTCTTGTTGTGTGTGTTTCTTATGTGCATACATACATACGTTGCTTAAAGAGTTTCGCGTGCGTGTGTGTGTGTCTGTGTGCGTGCCCGCTTATTTTCCCCCCCTTGCACTAACTGAACAACCGCGCCAATCGAACGCCAATTTCTATGGTTTTTTTCAACAATTAATTCAACAAATTACGCAAAATAATTCCCTTAATGTAGGTGCTCATATTAACGCAGCAGCGTGAAGAAAAAAAAAAAAACACTTCCATGCGTGTGTGTCTGTCTGCTGCGTGTGTTTGTGTTTGTGCAGTAAATTTAAACACTTTTTTTTAATTTATTTTTGTGCATTTTTTTGTTTTCTTTTTCGCTCATCATCATCATCAGCAAAATGAGCAGCTCCGAGGAAGTCTCCTGGGTCACCTGGTTCTGCGGACTTCGCGGCAATGAGTTCTTTTGCGAGGTAAGCAAATCCTACGATCCGAAATCATTACCTAAGTGCAACATCAGCATGCCACAGTGGCTGCCAACAGGCCAGCCCTCGTATGTATAACATATACATACATATGTGAATATATGTACATATACATACATACAGTGTCTGCTCGTTGCAATGAACAGCACATTAGCTTTTGAATTGTAAAAATGCCCAATCGATTTTCAGTACAAACTGTACTTGAACGTCTAAAGATATATTAACGTTTCATTTTATGTTCAGGTTGATGAAGATTACATACAGGACAAGTTCAATTTAACTGGCTTAAATGAGCAGGTGCCCAACTATCGTCAGGCCTTAGACATGATATTGGATCTGGAGCCTGGTAAATGTTTAGACCCATACACACTCACACATTAATTTCAACATTTTGATTAACATATGTCCGCCTGCTTACAGAAGATGAGCTAGAGGACAACCCATTGCAATCGGATATGACCGAACAGGCAGCCGAGATGCTGTACGGCCTCATACATGCTAGATATATACTTACAAATCGTGGCATTGCTCAAATGATTGAGAAATATCAAACTGGCGATTTTGGACATTGTCCACGTGTCTACTGTGAGAGCCAGCCCATGTTGCCTTTGGGTATGTACACAGCGTACAATCGATGAAATGAAAGGAATTCTTTAATAACAAAACGACTTGTGTGTGATTGTTGTTTGCATTGCATATTGCAGGTCTGTCTGATATTCCCGGCGAGGCAATGGTGAAGACCTATTGCCCCAAATGCATTGATGTTTATACACCAAAATCATCTCGTCATCATCACACCGATGGCGCTTATTTTGGCACTGGATTTCCACATATGCTCTTCATGGTGCATCCCGAATACCGCCCTAAACGTCCTACTAATCAATTTGTTCCACGGTGCGTATTAATTTTAGCATTAACGTAGAGATATTTTGGATATTGTTTATTTTTGAAGCAGAAATCTAAACTAGAATTGCACTCGACCATATAGGGTCGTCATAAAACTTGTATATATAGATATTTGTTTACTTCGATGCCATAAAATTGACTAATCTATTGTTTATTATTTATTTCATGTACCTGCCCGTTCGTCCACGTCGTTGCGGAATCATTTTTCTCTACACTTATGAATATGACTCTTGTAAACAGTCTGTACGGCTTTAAAATTCACAGCTTAGCTTATCAAATTCAGCTGCAGGCAGCAGCCAATTTCAAAATGCCACTACGAGCGGTAAATTTAAAATGAAATTTTTTTATTAACAATTTTTTTATGGACTAAAATTACAATCACTAAACGAAAACAACAAAACATAAGAAGATAATCATATAAACAAATCGTCAAACTAAGCATATATATATGTGTACCTATATCTATATATATTTTTTTATTTGTTTCTTCCCCTCTTATACAACCAACACCACCACCACCACCACCAACCAACCAACCAAACAAACAAACAAACAACCAATACTCAACACAATATACCTAATGGTCATCTCTTTTTGAACGACAACCAATTCTAACTTGAATCTGAACTCTGAACCAAACTGAAACTAAACATAAATATCTATATATATGCACATGTGGTTTGTTATATATGTGTGTGTGTGTGTGTATATTGTTGTTAACTTTGATGTGCTTTCCCTATTTGTGTCTTCCATTCTTTCCATGTGTGTGCTTGAATATCGATAAAACTGTCGAATGTTGTCATGATTATCGATCATTCAACTGCAATTAATAAACAAAATAAACCTTCTGTATAGAAAAACTAATTCACGAAAAAACAAAACATACACACACACACACACACATGCACACACACACATAAACAAAAAAAACGACAACATAACATTGCATATATATATATATGATTTCAAAGAAACAAGAGACATAGTTTCAACTGAAGAAAACCGACAGATAGAGACCGTTATCAACAGCAGTGAGGTTTTGAGCGCCACAAGCAAAAGAATCATTTATAAAAAAAATAAACTTAAAAAAAGAAGAAAAAAATACAATATAAAACAAAACACAACTGCGTTTATATTACAAAAAAAAACAAAACAAAAACAACAAATTCAAAAGAAAAGAAAATAATTCCTAGTAAAGTGAAACAAGTAGTAGAGAATATTATAAAAGAAAAGACAAGAATTTTGCTTTGAAGCCACCAACACCAACACAAACATGCATATACACACAAGCAGCACTCACACACACACACACAGAAAAATCCCAACAATCAATGCATTTATCGACCTTTGTTGTGTTTATCGATCATGAAGCTCTCACCAATACCAAACTTTTGTTAACGTATGAATTTAAATATGTCACTCGCCTATACACCCACATTTTATTTTAAGGATCTAAACATACTGCCTTAAACATAAATTATGCTTGTAATTTTAATTTAGTATGCACATAATGCTTTTTATGTTGCTTGCAATACACAAACAATACTTAAAAAAAAAAAAAACAAGCATTCAGGACGTAGAAAGCTGTTGGCGATATAACATATGAGCGAGCTAGATTTAAAGCGATAGAGGAGAGAGAGAGCGTCTTAGCCGAAACATGGTACTTCCAATTATGATAAAGAACAATGCCTATTCAAACTATTGTACATATTAAATTATATATACATATATAAGCTGCTTATACACACAACTGAAGCTCTTGCAACGTAATCCGATTAAGGCAACAAACAAATCCTGCAACAATTATATTTGGACCATCAGCTGGCAGCTCCTTCACATCCGCATCCGCATCCAGCCATAGACAGACACAAATACACACAAAACACCCACAACATGTCAAAAGCACACACATCTCAATTTACAGAATCGCAGCATGCAAACGGCAAAAGCCAAAAGCCATAAGCCAGGCCAAAACCAAACCAAGCAGCAGCAATGCGTCGTATGTATTGTGATAATACAAAATCAATCGAATTCGACCTTGTGAGCCACAAGCAAACGCACTAAATGTTGCTAAATGTTGAGTTTACAAATAATTTAAGCACATTTTGCAAAGGATGAGAGCGCGACGTGTATTAACTGAAACAGAGACATACATACATACAATAACAATGCCAGTGTATTGCCTCCTTCTACTGCCTTAAGTATAAGCATCTCATATAGCAAGATCAATAACCTGCATAACACGCCCACATACATCTTATATCGAAATACAGAATGATTTGAAGTTGAGAGCAACTGAGTGCAGCAGCAGCAACAGCAACAAGGATAAACAGCCAACAATTGGTTTTATATACATGCAAAACAAAAACAAACATAGTTATTTATATATATATATATACAATACAATATATATTTGTAAACAAATTATAAACAATTTATATAGTGCAAAACACATAAAACTAAACTTTAAGAGCCACAAGAAAGTTTTAAATGTTGGAAATGCAAAACGCTCTCTGCTTTTCCACCACACATTCATATTCATAAATGTTTAGAGTCAGAGTTATATATCGTATATACCATGCATATAGTATATAGTCAAACGTAGAGAATTTCTTCATGTAGCAGCAGTTTGTGTGTGTATGTATGTGTTGCATGAGCTGAGCAGCAGCAGAGGCTCGTTAATTGGCAGCGCAGTAATAAGTTTATTATTTACTGTTATACTGTTATACTCTAACTACAATTGTCGAGCGTCTACTGTACTTTTATACACTTGAGAGATTTTCTTTTCGTCGTGTATAAACTTAATATTATTTAGTGCTTTATTTTAAGCGTAACAGGTTTAGTTTTTAAGGGTCCAAAATATAAATTGGCAATTATTATTGCACATATATAAGAATCATGCTGACTATTGAGGTGAGATATATAAAATTATATAATATATAAATATATTTTTGTCTTTAGTAATTAAATAGAAAACCAATTTTAAGACGATCTAGCATTAATCTAATTATAAAACATTTAATGCAATCAATGTAAAGAGAGAAACGTTGATAAGTTTGATATGTATAACTTAATACTAATTAATTTAAAGCAAATGCAAGTAACGATGAAGTTAAACAAAACGTAATAGCAACAATAACTAAAAATAAAATCAAAAAAACACAACTAATATTTAATACAATTTGAAAACAAAACCAAGCCGTATGTCTATCATTTTGGTCCATGTCAATGCTCTCTGTGCTGCACACCACAAATTACAATACACACGCGCACACACACATACACATACACAGTTACCAATACACATATATAGATATTTACTCTATGTATTTTTTAATACAACATTGTTACGCTTGTTCTTGAACACTATGTTGCCATATTCTCTGTGTGTTCGCATCATACTCATACTACTACAATTTCATCATTCGATGTGTGTACGCACCCACGCACAATAATGTGTGCGTGTGTGTGTGTGTGTGTCTCCTCCTCGGTCTCCAGCTGTGTATTGCGTATGTATTATCATTGTAATCGATGGATATAACTGTTGTTCCTATGCGTGTTCTATTTTCCTTATTTTTGCTGCCTATGTGTCTTTGTGTAGCTTTTTTATTTTATTTACAAACTCTGAAATACCAATATATATCTATCTCTCTCTTTTCTACGCTATACGGCATACTATCACTTTTAATTGCGTGTGATGTATGCAACAACTTTTGAATCTAGGACTACATTGCTCTTTGCCAGGAGATCCTAAGTCGTCCCGATCCCGAGGCCGAGGCTGAATAATAGCTCTATCATAACTGTTATTGTTGTTGTAATAAGCACGCGCTAAAATAAACTATCTGCTACTTACTAACGCCATTTCACTCACTCACACATACATACACACGAACCCACACACCGTTACTTTTATTATGACATGGCGCTGCTGCTTGACAAAAGCTGACTGCTACATATATATTGCATCCGCTTGAACGCCCTAACCTACTTTCACTAACACACACACACACACATCCTCACGCACACACGTTTAAATTCAGTTGCCATGCGAATGTTAAAGATTTTTTGATAAATAAACAAAGCACAAATTTACTTATGCTTCGCTTTTGGTTGGGTTTTAATTATTCTTTTTTTGTTTATTAACTACCAAATAAATGCTGCACAACATAATCGCACACACACACACACACATGCATTTAAATTGGCGACTCTACTTTACTTTAGTTAGCACACAGATAAACAGAACAACAGTTTGGATTGGAAAGTTCGGCGACCATGCATATGTACATATATTCTTATAATTTATCATATATTCATTGGCATTGTCCAAGTTATAACACTATTATATAGAGATAAAATCTGTTAAAGGTGAAACCTCGATATGGCGAAAATTCTGTAAGCTCTTATATTGGCATATTTAATTGAAATTGTATTCAAAATTTATTTACATATATCCTGGTTTCGCTGACCTATTCCATATGTTAATACCTGCTTACCAATTGAGTGTGTTTTTCTTTTTATGTTTCTTCTCTCTTAAATTGTGTCTACCTTTCTTTGTATCTTTATTATACGCGCGCGCTCTTGATGGCGAATTTCCCAACTACTGGCAAAAACTTCATTATCAAAATACCGAATTCTGTCAACACACTCACTGCCCCACGATGTGCGATTTCTTCTCTCTATATATATATATCCACAATCCACAAACCATATATATGGCCTGGCCAATTCCCAAATGGGCAGCAACGAGGCCAGCCACCTAAGGACGAAGACCCTGAGAATAATGCCATCGAAAGTTCAGTTCAAAAGCGCATCTAAAGAATAAAATCAAACAATTTGTGCTGAAGAGAAGCCGTTATAACAAACAAACAAAAATTATAAAAAAAAAAACAAACAAACAAACACAAAACAACTACACAGTTAAAATATATATAAAACATAGACCGGACCAACACGCTGTTAAGGAGAGTGCAGCTACATTCAGACACAGATACATACACATACACACACACATACTAACAACTAGCTGGTTCAAGTGGCAGGCCTTGATGAAATTCAATTCAATTTAAACTTTGCATTTTGTTTACTAAGCGCAGCGGCTAACTAAGCTGAGCTTGGATTTCAAAAACATTAGTGTTCAAATGCCGTTGATCCGACTACTAAACACACCTTATCCCCACACCCACACACTAAAACACACACACACACACCTTGTGGTAAGGTAGAAACAAATGGAATGTAACTGGAATTGCATTGGAGAGAGAGACAGAGAGAGGGAGAGAGTCAGGGGGCAAGGAGAGCTCGAGCCAAGGAGAATCCCGAAGCGAAACGATAATATTTTCAGTCGATCTTGCATTTTAATAGCTGAGAGTGCGTATACTAAATAAATTTGTATGCGTGCATTATGAATTACAAATTACACATGTGTACACAATAAACAATATAAATATATCGTTAGCTTATTTATACACATATATATATACATATATTTAAATACAAAAAGAAATGAGAAGTGAAAAACAGATAACAAGTAGTAGAGGAAGAAACAATATTTCATGTATTTTTTTAATGTATTTAAGCTTAGTCTAATAATGCCGTATAAGTAATACAACAACATTGTAGAGAATATTGAAATCGAAAATCATCTCAGTTTTAAAAACGCAATGAAAACCAAAAAGAGAAAAACACGTGAATGTGCAAGGAAATGAAAATTCACGGCCAGAGCATTATTCAAAAAAAAAAAAAAAGAAAAAAAACAGGATTTAAAAAGTGAGAAAAATCAACCAAAATTTAAACAAATAAAAGCAAAATTAAATTTTTTACATGTACATATGGTAATTGATTTCTGGTGCCCACAACTGAACCCCCACGCATAAATAGAAAAAAATTTATATTTAATTTTTTTTTTCATTTTTTTTCTTTATTTTTATTTTAAATAAATTATAAGGTTCTTCGTAAAATCGAAGAATCCATTAACATATGTTTTATTTGGTTATTTGTGGTTTATTCCTTCGCTTTCACACTTATCAAATCTATTTTTTTGTTTTGGCCGTACTCTAGTATCTTATCCCAATCTTGTATTTGCAATAGATGATTTTTTTGAATTTCTTCTTTTATTAATATGTGAAATGTGTCTCATAGCCGACTTTACTTTACGAACTTTGTTTCTATTTATTTTTTTTGGAAAGTGCTCAACAATAAGCGTAATAGTAATAAAAAATTCAAATACTGCAAATGCGCAAAGCGTGAGCGCTAATGATTATTTAAATACGCTGTAACAAACTGCTGAGCTCTATACAACATTTTAGACTCTGTAGATTCGAAGTCAGCTGATAAGAAATTAAAAACATAAATTATAATTAATAAAGCAAGCAAGCAGGCAAAAAAAAAAAACAAAAGGTAAAAATAAAAGATAAAAGTAATGGGTGCTAGCATACAGGGTGTGGCGATTGGTTTGCTGTCATGATGATGTTGACAATTGTTTTGTTTCTGCCTGTCGAGGTTACGATCTTTTTATATAAGTGGGGAGGATGCTTTGTTGCTCTTGCTGTTTGTTTAATAATTGTTTAATCAGTCTGATTTAATGCTACTGCCAAAACTATATAATCAATCGTACGCTCCGCTCCGTCCTGATCACAAACGACCGCTTTACAGCTCGTCCTTGAGATCATCGCCGGCATCAGCGCCCTCTGTGGGTGGAACACCTCCGGTGCCCTGGTACAGCTTAGCAATCACTGGCTGAACGATGGCCTCGAGGTCCTTCTTCTGCTTCTTGTATTCCTCGGGATCGGCATCCTGGTTCGATTCCAGCCACTTGATCGACTCATCGATGGCCGACTCCAGCTTGGTCTTCTCATCGTCGCTCAGCTTGGCGCCCAGCTTCTCCTTGTCGCCGATCTGGTTCTTCAGACTGTAAGCGTACGATTCCAGCTCGTTGCGCGACTCGACGCGCTCCTTCAGCTTCTTGTCCTCATCGGCGAACTTCTCAGCATCGTGGATCATGCGATCGATATCCTCGGGTGTCAGGCGGTTCTGGTCGTTGGTGATCACAATCTTTTCCTTGTTGCCGGTGCCCTTATCCTCGGCGCTGACCTGCAGAATGCCGTTGGCATCGATCTCGAATGAAACCTCAATCTGGGGAATGCCACGTGGTGCTGGTGGAATGCCCGTCAGATCGAATTTGCCCAACAAGTGATTGTCCTTGGTCATGGGACGCTCGCCCTCGTACACCTGAATGGTGACAGTGTGCTGATTGTCGGAGGCAGTGGAAAACACCTGCGACTTCTTTGTGGGAATGACAGTGTTGCGTGGAATCAGTTTGGTCATCACACCGCCGACGGTCTCAATGCCCATGGTCAGTGGGTTGACATCGAGCAGAACGATGGCATCGGTATCTTGTTCGCCGGAGAGCACACCAGCTTGGACGGCAGCACCGTAGGCAACAGCTTCATCAGGGTTAATGCCGCGAGATGGTTCCTTGCCACCGAAGAAGTCCTTGACCAGCTGCTGCACCTTGGGGATACGAGTAGAGCCACCGACGAGCACAATCTCATGCACATCCTTCTTGTTCATGTCAGCATCCTCCAAGACCTTCTGCACAGGCTTCAGAGTCGAGCGGAAGAGATCCAAGTTAAGCTCCTCGAACTTGGCACGGGTCAGAGTCTCAGAGAAGTCATCACCCTCGAAGAACGATTCGATTTCAATGCGCACTTGATGGGAACCAGACAGAGCACGCTTTGCCTTCTCGACCTCACGACGCAGCTTCTGCACAGCACGGTTGTCCTTGCGAATATCCTTGCCCTTCTTCTTCTTGTACAGCTTGATGAAGTGATCCATGACGCGCTGATCGAAATCTTCACCGCCCAAGTGAGTGTCACCGTTGGTGGCCACGACCTCGAAGACGCCGTTATCAATGGTCAGCAGGGAGACATCGAAGGTGCCGCCGCCCAAATCGAACACAAGCACATTCTTCTCGCCCTCCTTCTTGTCCAGACCGTAAGCAATGGCAGCGGCAGTGGGTTCGTTGATGATGCGCATCACCTGCAGACCAGCAATGACACCGGCATCCTTGGTTGCCTGACGCTGGGCATCGTTAAAGTAGGCGGGCACAGTAACAACAGCGTGGGTGACTTTCTTGCCCAGATAGGCTTCGGCGGTTTCCTTCATCTTGCCCAAGACCATGGCGGAGATCTCCTCAGGTGCGAAGACCTTGGCGCCCTGCGATGTATCGACGCTAATGTGTGGCTTGGAATTCTTCTCGACCACCTTGAAGGGGAAGAACTTGATATCGTGCTGGACATTTGTGTCAGACCATTCGCGACCAATCAGACGCTTGGCATCGAAGACTGTGTTCTCTGGATTTGTGGTCAACTGATTCTTAGCGGCATCACCAATCAGACGCTCGCCATCAGCTGTGAAGGCCACGTACGAGGGCGTAATACGATTACCCTGATCGTTGGCAATGATCTCAACACGTCCGTTCTTGTAAACGCCAACGCTGCAAAATGCATGTAAATAAATATAAATTGTTAATAAATATATAAATACGAATGAGAGCAGCAACAACAAGCGAGTTTTTACTTACCATGAGTATGTGGTGCCCAGATCGATGCCAATAACGGTGCCCAGCTCCTTATCCTTTTCCTTCTTTTCCTCACCAAGTGAGAGGCCAACAAAGGCCACAACAGCCAGTAAAACGAATAACTTCATGTTGAAGCTTCTATAAATTTACTTTTTGGTTAAATGCTCTTCCTTATCGCACCAAACAAAAAATACTGCAATGAAACAAGAAAAGAAAAAAAACAAAATTAGAAACACGTTCAAGGTTTGTAGTAAAACATAAGCTAAGCTTAGAATTTGTACACGTCAACACCAACACGCACACACACTGAGAGGCAGTCAGAAAGAGAGTGAGAACAGCCGAAAAAAAAACCGCTGACGTTGCCACCGTCAACAGGTAATACCGTTATTATGGTGTGCTACTTTCGCATTGAAGATCTAGTCAGCATAATTAAATAATTTATAGCTCACGTTCATTTAAGACATTGTAAATATGTCAACTGTGTTAGTACCCAAGGCAAAATAACAAAAGATTAACTATATATTACTACACGCACACACACACACACACCTGTGTTAATACACAGAGGAAAGAGAGCGGCAAGGCAACACGTCTGGTTCGTTGGCTAGCCGTTTAAAAACTGTTCAATCTGCCCGCACTTCTAAGCTCACAGCTTAACTTTTGATTCCAGTCTCTTTGCTGCTTTCTCTCACTTGCGCGGTCTCTCTCACTCTCTCACTGACATTGACCGACGTTGCTGCTACGCCAGCATTGGCCGCAGCCCCATTGAAATGCTTTGTATACGTGGTAACAATTTTCTGGTTCTTTCTGTCACTCTCTTACTCTCATCTCACACGCACACTTAGAAAATTGTTGCCGGGCTATCTCTCGCACTCTCTTTCTTTGATTGTTCATGACCGTGTAAGAAAAACAGGTTTTCCCTCTACAATTATACTATAAGTCGAAATTTCTATCTTTGTCATCAGAACGCGTTTTGCATACTCAATGAATGTGTAATAAATACACAGTTATCACACATGCATACGTTTGTATGTGTGTGTGGTGAAAGTTGAGGCGTGGGCGTAGTAGTAGCTGCAACTCTGCCGGCACTTAAAAGTAATTTGCACAGATGTGTTTTAGTTTTTCGTTTACTTTTCTGTTAACCCAAAGAGAAAACAATAGCAAACACCATGTAGGTGTCTGAATACTCTACTGACGTGTACTTTAACGCCAACTGTGTCTGTGTGTTTGTGCCCAAGGGGTATATCCGTTTTAAATGACGTGTACAAAACTGATTGCCAGAGACTCGCGCTAATACAAACAAAAGCAGCACAGACACCGATAAAGCCAGCGCAGGCGCGTTATTGTAACTGTATATGTATGAGAGTGTGTCTGCTTGATCTCGCGTATGTATGTATGTGTGGGTGTGCGTCTTGCATTGACTTTTGCAATTGTTTAAATAAAATATTTAATTGAAAATTATTACAAGTTAAATGCTGGCAAAAATAATTCCAACAGCTGTAAAGAGAGCTCACAGTGTTCTCTTGGGACTGAGAGAGAAAGAGAGGAATATGCAAATGACGCGCTATAGCAGCCGGCTGGCTGCAAGTGAATGAACTTTGTTGCTAATAGCTAATAAAATATGTTATGCTAATAAGCATAAAATATGTTCAAGCATATAAACACATGCCGTTAATAATTGCAACGTCACATCTATATGTGTGTGTGTGTGTGTATATTAAGGTCAACGCAACTGTGACGTATTTTTGAGCATTGCAAATTGCATATTAATCATTTAGATATACATATCGCAGGCCGGCAGATGTATTTACGTGTAGTATATATCTGCAGAACTAACAAATGCTTAAATGACACGTGCTTTAGGCTACTTTACACACAATTTTAACAACTGAATATTTGTACAAAGAATTGCCAACATGGCGACACCGCGTGCATTGTGCTTATCATTGAATATTTTTACTTAATCTCCATTGCACTCTTATTATTTATGCTCTTTGAACTGACTTGCACTTAGTTAAACGAACTTACAATTTGGAGTTTTATTATTTCCACACGAGTTACTTTTTTAGTGACTACTCTATTGACGTTTGGAAAAGTAAATGAGAAAAACGTAGACTATTTTGCTTGTTCTGTGCCGGCGCTTTCTACACACACACACACACACACACGCATCAGTGCTGCCAACTTTGATGAAGCAAAAAAGGCTACTTTTGGTGGGTAAAAGGCCAAAAACAAAATTAAATATTTTAGTTTAATTCAACTCCAAGGCCCAACGTATAATTTTTGGATCAACTAATGTATATATTTTCTTAAGTGCTCTTTTGTTTTACTAGCCTTGGCGAACAGATTGCTAAATTTGCATGATAAACCTGAATATATAAACATATTTTGTTTGTCGGGAAAAAGCTGTCTTGACAACACTGACACACACACACATATGCAACACTGTCAAGAGTACACGTCAGTGCTAACTTTTCAATAGTGTTGCGAGATTCGAGAATATATCGATTGTTCTAGCAACTGTTTTTTGAATACTTACTTTTGGTAACTTAAACTCTATTTTGTACAAAACACAAACAACTATTTATCACTTTTGTTGTGTTGCTTGTCTTTTTGGCTTTGATCAATTATACTAAATTGATTTGATAAATAAATACTATAGTTATACAGTTTTCACAGTCACAGTTTGTTTATAAAAAAAAATATTTGTATTTGATCACGTTTGTTGATTGATATTAATTTAGATTTCGCGTAATTTGCTTAATTTAACTATAAGCAGTTTTCTTTGTGCACTATACGTTCTTTTGCTTTGCTGTCTGTATTGAAACTGTTGAGGCTCTCTGCAACGCCCGGCTATTTATTCGAACGCGTTGTTTATGCTCTGACGTGTCGACCACGTCAGTGTCTGCTGCAGCGCTGATTGGCGCGCCGTGGCCCGTGAGAAAGCATATTCTGATTGGCTCGCACTGGAAACTTCCCGTATGTGTGCACTAAGAGAGCGAAAGAGAGCGCAGGTGAGAGTAAGCAGCGTAAACATGCTTCCAACGCTTTTCGTCACTGATTTTGCTGCTGTTTGTTATTGTTGTAGTGCAAGCGGAGAAATTTCGATCTCACGCATATGTTTGTACATAGCTTTTAATGATGAAACATAATAAATGAATTGCGTGCATTTTGCCAAATAACTGACGTGGATTTAAGATTTACTTAAATGTTCGAACTATTTGTAGCAGATTCCAATATATTGCATATCCAATACACAATTTGAAAAATATGCAGAACCAAAAGTTTTACGTGATTCCTACTAAAAGCGAACTGTTAATTATTTTGAAACTCGTAATAATTGTTATAGCAACTTCGTTTCCAACTGTTTAATTCCTTCAATGTTTTTGTATAGCTCTAGAAATTTTTAGAATATTGTATACTCAATATCTTAAAAATCGAATTAAAAACTCTAAAATGAAATACTTTTCCAGAAGTTTGTTTCATAAACAAATTTCATCATCGTTGGCGTTATCTTTAAACGATGAAGATAATAAGCCCAAGAATATTTATAATAAGTTTCCGCCCAATAAAAAAAAGACACACAAACTTCGAATTAGTTAATAATTTTAATGTATTTTGTATGCATGTATTTAAATGTTACTAGCCGAGTTACAGAATGAACGTTTGCATTTTTTTTTTTTGTAGATTTAAGATGAATATAATTTGTAAATGGTATTGTATGTAATATGTATGTATATTAGCAAAAGTAAGCTGCGCTTCAGCTGAATGGCAATTTTGAAATGTTTTCGAATTAGAAATATATTTTCATAGTATGTGTACTCACTCGAAACTGTTGTGTATGTGTGAGTGTCTGTGTGTGGTATTAAATAAATTATTATTAGTATACAATTAGTATTTGTAGTTAATAATTATCTTAGTCGCATAGCAATGCGCTTGTAATACAATTAAAATTATATTTATGTATTTTATTTTAAGTATTACATACAATACAATATGTATTTGAAATTAAGCTTGCTCGGCGTTGGCTTTGTGTGTGTGTGTGTGTTTAATGCTAGCAAAAATAATGCCATTCCCGTTAGATGTTTATTTGATATGCATATATATATATTATATACATATATGCATTTTTTTCTTTGTGTGTGTATAAATATGAACTTGCGCATACTTAAATTAATCAACATGCTGCCTGGCGGTGTCTTTAAGATTTGTTTATGTTCATTACATCCAATTAATTAATTACATACATACATATGTACATGCTGCATTTGTTCATACTTAGCAAAAATAAGCTCTCTTTATATTTTGTTAATACACCATATGTTTAATTTATTGCATCATTGCCTAATTAATGACTGAAAGCACAATTTATTGTTCTTTATATTACTGTTGTTGTTGCTGCTAATTTGTTGCAATTGCTTATTGTTTGTTCCATAATTAATAATATTTCACGATCGTATGCTACTCGGACAAATTTAATTAAATGCATTTTTTAAAAATTTATTTACGTTTTGCTCTATGCGCTATGTTAACAATACAAATTAATAATAATACAAAGTACAAAAGAAAATTCAACGTAAGCTTAAGGAATTTGTTGCTTTTTTTTTGTTTTTGGTTTTGGCATGTTAAAAATTATAAATGTAGTTAATGAAATTAATAAGTAAATAAGTATTATTAGCACATTATTAGAAATATAAAATCCTAAGCTGTTTAACGAATTCAAATTTTAATTTAAATTTATCTTATAAAGTATACAACGCGCTCTTTCTCTCACACAGAGATACAAAGTATCTCTCTTTCTCTGTCTTTCTGTTTAGCTGTTACGCTCTGGCCAATACACAAAACATAAAATTCAGTCTTATTCATGTATATAGAGCAGCAAGAAAAGCAAGTAGCTATATAAGGAAATCATTATATAGTTACTGACTCTTTTCGCAGCAGCAGGGAATAAGCAAACAGAAGCGTGAAGTGATTTAAGTAAATCAAGCAAAACTGCCTTGAGTGCTTAGCATTAGCTTAGGCTTAAGCTTAGCTTAGCTTAGGTTAGGTTAAGTTTGAGTATGGATAGTTTAATTTCAAAAAAGTTATTAAGTATTTGGTATTTGAGGTGCGCAACCATCCATCAACTGTCCGTACGGATGGACGGACGGACGGACGGACCTGCATGCATGAGGATCAGTAGTATTTAAGCCATAGACAGAACTTTAAGTGTGTGCCAAGTGGTAAAATGGTATTGGTGTTTGAATATTGCTGTGAGCATTTGTTGTATAAGACTAAAGTTAATATTTTGTTAGATATAAATTGGCGTCTCCTGGCCGGTGAGCAAACGAAACATAGATGTGGGCATGGTCTTCATTAAAATCTGCATAACAAATAAATTAGTACAAATTGTTTGGGCATAAATCGATTTACTCACTTCACCCACAGATGAGGACAATAGCTTGACAATCGTGTCATGTGGCACAGCCACAACGCTCTGATTATTAATCTCAATGATGCGATGGCCAACGCGCACTCCTCCACGCTCAGCAATGCCGCCACGCAGCAGACTACAGATCTGAAAGGATAAACAGACATAGATTTAATGTATAGCTAAAATTTAGCTAAACTATCGTATGTTGCATTCGAAGTCGAGTTAAATTAACATTTAAATTTTAGACATGATTTAGATGTCGAAAATTCGATACAAGTCCGACCACGAAACTAATTTAAATTTGGTATTTGTTATAAAAATTGTACTTTCCATGTCAATCACTCGTTTTCTAAGTGTTAAATAATTTTAATTTATACAATTACGACTTTCGATGCCGAAAATTTGATTTTTCGATACAACTCAGAATACGAAAACAATTTAAATTTGTTTTGTTTTGTATTAAAATCGAACTTTCGATGTCAATTATTCGATTTCGATATGTTAAATAAATTGAATATATTCCTATTTTGCTTACCACGCCATTTTGAACGCTGAATCCAAGCTGGAAGAGCGCCTTGGGTCGCAGTATTTTGACCTCAACCACAGGCGGACAGGGCACAACGGTGAACTTGACGGCAGTTTGATTTTTGGCATTGCGTATGTAGCTCTGGCAGGTGGACAGCGGCAAGCCGACCAGGCTCATGCCATTGATGGCAATGAGCTGGTCACCAATGTTAAGTTGGCCACAGCGCGCTGCTGCACCGCCGGACATGAGATTGGCAATGACCACAGTGGGCAGCATGGAGCCCCAGCCGCTCTCGACAATAACGACACCGAGTATTTCGCCCTTGGCCTTGGGCACCACAACCTCCTTTTGCAGCTCCTTCTTGGCAAAGATTTCGAGCTCATCGCCGAATATCTCCTGGCTGTTGAGCACCTCCTGGTAGTCCATTTCCTTGGCCAGATTCTCGTTCTCAATGCCATTCGCTTTGAGGAACTCCATGTAGGCCACCTGGAATGCCTGACCAATGGACTGCGCTATAAACTGCGCCTCATCGCTCTCAAACACATGGCAAATCATTTTGGGTGTGCGATTCAGTTTGTTGTTGGACGAGCCGCCGCCACTCTCCTTGTTATTGCCGCTACCGTTGTTCTCTTTTTCTTTCAGCGCCTCGCTCTCTATGCTGTCGCCGGCGGTGGCATTGCAGGAGAGCGTATCGACGACGACGCCCACGCTGTTGGGCACGAAGCGACGACGCGCCATGAGCACCACCAGATCCCCAATGTCGGCTATGTAGGAAATGGTGCGCAGCGCATGATCCATCATAATCTCTTTGAGATCCGTATTGAGCACCATTATCTTCTCGGTGGATATGAACAGATCCACCTCCGTGCTGGGCTGACTCTCGCCCTCCGGCGCCTGTGGGCAAGCATAAATAAATAAATTAAAATAGTTGCTCATGGCATTTACTATAATTATACGTTTAAACAACAAAAGTCTATGTAGGTTGCTTACCAAAGCCTAAAGGAGTCGCAGCATGGGTATTATGTTTGAATTAAAGGTTAAGAGAAATGGAAAAAGCGATAGACGCAATTGTTAGAACAAGCTGCTCAGCTGGGTATCTCTAGCTGCATCCAAGCCTAGCCTGGCTAGCTAACACTTAAACATACCTTAATGCGTGAGACCGCCTCCTCGGCCTGCATCATGCGCGTCGATTTCGTGGGCTGACCCTCGCAGACGAGCTGCGTCGAGCCCAAGTAGCGAGCTCGGAAGAGCACACCCTCTATCAGCACTTTGGGTTCCAAGAGACCTGAGTAGTGTCGAAAGGTATTTAAAAATGTATTCGAAAATTGTAATTGGATTGAAAAATTAAATAGTGCGTATCTACGTTTAATAATAGTTTAAACAGAGTTACAATTAGTTCAACCAATGTTTATACAGTTTACAGAGCTGTGAGTGAATGAATGATTTGTGAATCAATTTCGCATTTTAAATAAAGTTTCTTATTCTTTGCTATAATGTTTAATTAATTGATAGACAGCAAATTTGTGTAATTTAAAAAATTATGTTTAAATCAATTTAAATCATTTATGAATCACAACTGCATAACAAATAGCTTCGAATCATTTATTTATTATTTATGTTGAGTTTATTCATTAATTTATTGAGCTAAATAATTCGATTAATGTATTATTGTTAATATGAATTTCAATTTAATTAAGTTAAGTTGATTCATTCACAGCTCCGTTAGAGAGACTACAAGTTTGTGGGTGGGGTGGGGGGCTAGGAAGGTGTGGGATTATAGAGATAGTGACAGTGAGGCACATTCACTTACATGGCAGGCATGATAAACCATCAAACACATATATATGTAAATGAAAATTTCAATACGCAGCGTACACGACAAAGAAACAAAATATCAGAGATACAGTTTGAGTTTGAGAGTAGAGTTAAAAACACACACACACAGATCAGAGCACAATAAAATTGGGGGGCGGTTATAGATAAACAAAGACACACACACACATACACACACGCATAAGTATATAGTACAACCATTGATATCATAAACATGAAGAGCTTACCTTCTTTATTGCGTGTTTTGGCTTTCTTATCGCTGTTGGTGGCATCCTTGAGGGACTTAATTGAGCCCGTGGGACTCTTGGTGTACTGCAGCTTGTCGGGCGAGCTGATCGAGACATCGGCATTGCCCACAATTTGACAAATGTCCGGCGAATTGGGCGTCAGTGAGGTGCCAATGCCCTGGCGTATGGTGGCCGTTGAGTAAGCCTGCGGCTTGGGATTGCTGTTATTGTCGCTGCCATTGAGATTGCTGGCCGTATCGTTGGTCAAGCCATTGGCATTGCTATCCGCAGCCGTAAGCTGAAATGAAGTGAAATGAAATGCGAGTTAGCTAAAGTCTTGGGCATTGGAATTTGTAGGCGCGCACCTGTTCGCCAAAGAAATCCTGCTGGCCCAGCAAGCGATCTGTTTCCAGATCAGTATCGGCTTCATCGTCTTCGGCGCGATGTGGCGTTGCCGTTGGCTTGCGCGGCACCCAAACAGGCGAGTCTGGATCTGCAGGCAACATGCCATCATCACTATATTTGAGCTTATCCGGTTGTGTCTTGGCGCGCTGCAGCGCTGTGCGTATCTCTTTCATTGCCTCCTGTATTTCAACTGGCGACGATGCGCCAATCGCCGATGACGTTGGCTTGCTGTTGAGCGTGGCCGTTGCCGCTGCCACCGCCGCCGCTGCCGCATAAACGGGACCGTAGTGGTCGCTATCAGTTAGCGCTGCTGCTGTTGCGTCAATGACAAGCTGTACTTGTGGCTGTGGCGAAGGCGATGCCGCCGCCGCCGCTGCTGCTTCTGCTGGCGTTGTGGCACGTGCCTGTGGCGGCATGGGTGAAGGTGTGCGGGAGGGCGAGGCACAGGTGGTAGCTGTAGCCAGACTGGCGCTGTTGTATTCATTCTCCAGCCGCTCGCCATCGCTATTGCCATTGTGTTCATGCTCCTCGATAAGCTGTGGCGACTGTTGTGGCTGCTGCTGCAGCTGCTTGTCGCATATGACAGACACATTGTTCTCCGTATCGGAGGCATGACCACTGCTGAGTCCATCCTCCAGCACGGGCATGCTTGTGTAGAGCTTGCCATAGTCCGTTGTCGCACAGTTGATGTCATTGGACAAGCTGTCCAAGTCGCCACAGTTCGAATCGTAATCGGTTGTCTCCGGCGATAAAGTAAAGTTGCGCGAATGACGTCGCAGATTCGCCTCCAGCTCGGTGTCGGCCAGCTCACCGCTGCTGCGACTATTCGAATCGATATATAGCTCAATGTCGTTGTGCTCGGCATACGGAATGCGCTCGCTGGACTGTTTGCGAGGCGATCGATGCACCATGTAGAGCTCATCTTTGGGTATTCTAGCCAGACGCTGGCCAATGTACGCCTGCTCGATATGTTTATCCACGTTGCAGACGCCAACGCGCGGCGGCAAGTCCTGAAAGCAGAATTAATAAGTTTAACAATTTTTAATCGTTTTGTCGTTGGCAACTTACAGCGCTTGCCACATCATCGCCGCTCTCTGTGGTATAGTCAGTAAAGTGTTTCTCATCATCGTCTGGGTTCGCTTTGAAGAACTCTTCGAGCACTTTGCGCGTCTCTGAGAATTCATACAGATAGTCGAACGTGGGCACTTTGGCTGCTGTTTTAGTGGGCGTGCCCTCATGATCAATTAGATCAATCAGATTGCCCATGGACGCTTTGCTGCCCAGCACATTGTTGTTCTCCAGACGCTGCGCTGTGCTTGGCGAGACGCGCTGCGGAAATCCCGGCGCACGCTTGGCGTTGTAGCTAGCGGGCTTGACTGGTCCAGCGCCGGCTGACTGATTGCCAAAACGACGCGGCGAGCCCTCGTACTCGGCTATGGGCAGCTGTCCAATCATTTTGGTTACTTTCAGCACATCCTCATTGCTTTGACGATCGAGCGCAGTTGTAGTCGCGGGTTTGTTCATCCAATTGGTGTCGATGTCATCAAAGACAACAATCTCGCCATCGCGCAGGCAATGCCCATCCGCTTTGCCCACATCCGTTGGTGAGCCGGGACTGGCTAGGCCCTGCAAACAAAGCATACACTAGTAACTAACCAAAAGGTCTGTCTCTTGTTGACGCACGTTACTCACCTCCGGCTCGAATTGGCTGCTGCCGGGACTGCGTCCCACGCGTATCTGATGCGGATGCGGTCGCTGATAGTAATAGTTCGGCGGCTGCTGTGTGCCCAGATAGCCGGGCAGCTGCTGCTCAAAAGGCTGATGCTGATGCATGGGCGCATACTGCAGCTCGGCATTCAGATCCGGTGAATTTAGCACTGTGCTGGCTGGCGTTACATTGGGACTACGCGTACGCATCTCCCACACATAGCGCTCCTGCGAAGCGGACACAGCAACGTTCTTGCCTGTGGCGCTGCCAGCAAAATTCATGTGTAGTTCCGTTGGATTGGCGTTCGGCTCCATGGCCATGGAGTCATTGCTGCTGTCACTGCACGAATTCATCGTTATGCTTGCTTCTTATGCAGCCTTAGCTACTGCACTACTCAACAGCCAGTGTTGTTGTTGTTGCTGCTGTTGTTGTTGTTAAGCTTGGCTAACATGCTATACACTTCAAAATGCCTGCGGTAAGATAAACAGATGGGGGGGTGGGCACACCTTGATGACCTAATAACTAATTAAATGTGATTGTGCCAATGAATCACTTGAAATGCAGCATGCAAACGATTTTGCTGTTGTTGTTGTTGTCGTCGCTGGTGTTGTTGTTGTTGCTGCTGCTGCTGCTACTGCTGAAGTTGTAGGCAAAAATCAATGCAATTAACCCGTACAATTTGACGCACGTAAACTTGGCCTTCAAATGGCGCACACTTAGCCACACTAGTCTGTGCGTGTATATATTTCACTGTTTTTCGCTTATAGCGTTTGTGCACTGTATCACAGCATAGCCGGTGGCTGTGCTTAGCTGTTTTCTATTTTCTCCGAATCCGAATTTGAATCAATTGCGTTATGCTTGCACACATATACGAGAAACACGCAGTTTGCAAAGATTCATCATTCACATGCGTGCGCTAGCTTAGGCGTGCGTCTGTATGCGGTATTGTTAAAAATCAATAGATTTCTGCTGGTTTTGGCTGAAGGACAGCCGCCACACACTGCCCTCGCCATTATCATTCCACCTGGCTGACAGTTAGAGCCACTGGAGCCTTAAGCACATAACAACAACCGCAGCCGCAACCACAACAGCAACAACAAACAATTGCTCGTCCTTTTTGGGTGGCGCTCGCACCCACAACACGCACTATACTTTGTTTTTAGAGCAGCCGGAGCCCTTAACCACAACAACAACAACAAAACAATGGCACACGACTAGTGTTGGCTAGCGATGTATCGAATCGTTCAGGATAAGTTCGATTGAACTACTCATCAATCGCTCGGTTCCGAAAGATGCCAATCAATTCTTTTTATAAATAATAATTTAATGTATATTTCAAGCAAATGCCTAACAGAGCTACTTAGTTTATGACTAGCAACTAAATTTAAGAAATACAGCAGCAAAATCATTTTGGCGAGTCAGATTTTAAATTTGGTAGAGCGATATTTTTCTCAGTGTGAATAGCAATTAGCAAATTATCCACTAAAAACAAAAAATTTCGCTAAAAGCAACCAAAATATTCTATTAAGTCGCACCTAGAATAAAAATTAAATCACAATTTGAAAAGCGATATATCGTTATCGACATTTAAAATCATGCCGTCGCACATAGCATGTTGTTGCACTGCTCACACCGAAGCTCGAACTCGCGCTCACAAGCAGTGTTGCCATTTTAGGTGGACTCAGCTTACATATTTTAAATTGCTATAAGCTGCACCAAACATTTACATGTTGGCTATGTATTCGTAAATATTATTGAAGATGCAAATAAATAGAAGCACAAGGTTAGTTAGTTATTACTGCAATTCAATAAGCGGGAGCTGAAAAAGCTGTGTATTTTTGGTGTCGATAGCTTTTTTTTTTTACTCTTGGCTATTTGTAGCCAGTTTTTCATCGATTTAGCTTCAACTATGATATTCTGGCAACACTGTTAACAGTGCACGTTAAAGTTAAAAAAAATATCTAACGGATCGGACGTGTGTGCCGGATTGTGAACGTTGCGCGCGTTTTAACTGTATGTGACTATTTTGTTATTGTTATTTTTTGCGTGCAGATAATTGCAATTCAATGTGCGCGTGTGTGACTAAATAAATTGTTTATATAGCGCCAATATGTCAATGCAAATGACATAAACAACAAAAGAAGGCAAACAAGAAATGTGAGTTGAGTACATAAATTAGCCTAAGCCTGGTTTTGTCCTGCGCATAAAGTTTGTTGTGGGTCCAATTGGGATGCGTTGATGCGCACCGGGCGCATCATTTCATCCAGTTTCTAAGTTAATTAGCAAATGCTGCGGCTGCAGTCACCGCTGCTGCTGTTTTGACGTTGGTATCCCAGGGATACATGCCAGCGCTGCAACAGCAAGAGCAACACAAAATAACAGTTATCAGGGTGTGTTTGCTGCATGCCAATGTCTGTGTGTGTGTGTGTGCGTGCCTGTGTGCGTGTGTGTGGGGCTGTGAACCTGTGCTAAAAATCAATAAAGCACGCGCGTGCTTAAGTCAAACAACAAAGAATCAGAGTCAAACTCTTTGTTTGGCCAACAGGAGGGATGCCCGAAGAACAAGACGTTTATTGTTTTAGCCAGTCTAAGTGTAAGCCAACTGCAATTGCTATTGCTCCGGCAATTTCACACATGCTCGTAATTGTTTGGAAAACCTATTGCAATAACAAAAGCAGCAATAAGCGTTAGTAGTATAGTAATAAAAACACTGTTAAATGCGCGCGTCTATTAAGTCAAGCGTGGCCAATAGCACTACAAACAAACATACTCTCTCGAGCTTGTTAATGTTTGTTGTTGCCAAAGTTGTTGCAGTTGCCAATTGCTTGTTATGCGCCCTGGCAACAACATATTAATTAACAGCTGCGTTTTAAACAAGCTAAGCAATCCTTGTAAGCAACAATGACAAAGCTTAAGTTAAGCATTAAAAACTTTAGTTATTTTTCTTTGGCTTAGAACTTTATGTCTTTGTCTAACTTGGCTAATTACTTTGCCTTATGCTGACAAAAAAATTATCAACTCGTTTGAAAAATAGTTTTAGCCTTGAATTTGCATTACAAATTGCTCAAGTGCAATTAATATTAATATTTAAAAAATAGTACTACAATACAAAATATAGTGCGCTAAATGTCAAAAACTGTAATTACTTTAGTTTATTTTTAATCGAATTTGACTAACTATGTGAAAAATAGTTTTAGCCTTGCTATTCATTTGAATAGTTTACTAGTATTCAAAATTAGTTAAGTGAAAAATTAAAAATATATTTTTAATACAAAAATCTAAAATTATAAAAATTGTAGCAAAATTAGCTATGACAAAGCATTAATGTCAAAGACTTAATATATTTATGCATTTTTTAATATTTTTCAGGCTAACTTATTTAATTAGCTTGCTGACAATAAAAATTTAAATAGTACTTTTTTAACAATTATGTGGGAAATAGTTATTGCCTTGTTATTTTCATAATTGAATATTGTGCAAGTGAATTTAAATATCAAAATATACAAATTGAAGAGTTTGTTAATAATATATTTATTATTTTTTAAGCTGCTATCTCTGACATATTAATTGTTAGTGTAGCGTATCTAAAATGCGTCATACATTGCAAACTTAACGTGTTTGTTTATTTTGTTGCTAGCCAAGTCATGTAATTGGCTTTTGTTGGCTCTTGACTCAAATTGCTCGGTAATGTTCTTTTGTGCTTTGCTGGTTTTTTGTTTTTAACGACAATTGAAAAAAGAGGAAGACAACAGCAACAAGAAGAAGAAGAACAAGAAGCAGAAGCAGACGCTACTAGTATAATTAAAGAGTTTATCTGTTCTTGTTGCTGCTCTGCGGCTTTTGTTATTGTAATTATGGATGCAATTTATCGTTTGCTGCTGTAAACTGTTTACTGTTTACAGTTAACTGCTGTAGCTGTAGTTTATGCACACTTAAGTAAATGAAAATAATTAACTGACATGCTCTGATTGAATTAACAAGCCCAAGTGTCTATGTCTAAATGGACGGCAGTGTAGCCTGATTATTGGTTATCAGTTCAGCCGTGTGGCAATTGTTGTTTATCTAATCACACAGCCATCGATTGAGTCACCGCTTGTGGCAGTCAACTCTCAATTGATTTCAACTTGGATACAACACTGACTTGACTTGACTTCTCTTGATCGACGGCCGGCGATCGTTTAGCATTTTGCCCGGACATGGTCAAGTTAGTTTCCCGAGTTTACCTGCCCCACACAGCTGTTGCGCTCTTCAAGTTCGTCTCGCACACACACACACACACACACACACACACAGCTTTGTATCTGTGAATAGAACAGACGAAAAGTTACTAAACCAGTTTGTGACTGGCTTGCGTTAAGTGGAATCAAAACATTGAGGCTACCCATAAGATCAAGCCAAGCAGACAGCTAGAGCGAAAGAGAGAGAGAGAGCGTGAGCGAGAGAGCGAGAGCGAGAGAGTGTGGAAAAACTCTTGGGGAAGGTAGCGTAACTTCCTCATTGCGTTTCCACTCCACATTTTTCACGCTGCGCAATTTTCAAATTTCAAAACAAATCATAAAAAAAATACCAAACAATAGCAAAGCAGTTGAAAAATGTTGATTGACGCTAAATGAGAAACGCATTTAATTAAAACGCAGTCCGCAGTTCGCAGTCCGATTTGATAAGCGTGTCGAGCTCATCAATTCTAACTGCTTTATTAACAATGCGCTTAACGTTTTTAGTGCCAGCTTGTTTTCCACTCTGTTTAATTGCTAAAACATAAAACATAAATAAAGCAAAAACGTTGATATATTTTTGGATTTGTACAATAGTTAAAATATATTTCAATTAAAATAGATAAAGCAGTTTGATTTTGTAAAATAAAAACAAATTATTTTTAAATTATGCTTTAATTTGTTACATATTGAGCATATTGACATTTAAATTAGATATAAAAATTATGCTAATAAATTGACTAATTTAATAAATTTTTAATTTGATGCATAAGTTTATCAAAATTTTGCTGTAGCTAAATTTATTAAAAAAAATTTTTGAAAAGAGTTTTAAAAAGCTTTAAGAAATTGTTGTAACTTAGTATTCATAAAAGAGACTTCAAATTGTTACTTTTTAAAAGTCTGTGCTATATAAATTTGCTTGAAAAATAATAATTTATTATACAATGCTAAAGTACAATCTAATTGTTGCCGTTTGCGAAGACTTTGGCATAGGATTCAAGGGGGAACTGCCCTGGCAGCTCAAATCCGAGCTCAAGTACTTTAGCCGCACCACTAAGCTCATCCGAAATCCCGCTAAACGCAATGCGGTTATTATGGGCCGAAAAACCTTCTTTGGGGTGCCAGCCAGTAAGCGTCCATTGGCTGAGCGACTGAACATTGTGCTTAGCACAACGCTCAGTGCTGAGGATTTGCCTAAGGATGTGCTGCTTTGTCGTAGCCTGGACAAAGCGATGCAAACGTTAGAGGCTGCAGAATGGCGTAAGACAATTGAAAACGTTTGGATTGTGGGCGGCAGTAGAGTCTATGAGGAGGCCTTGGCCTCGCCTCGCTGTCATCGTTTGTACTTAACCAAAATACAGGAGCGCTTCAAGTGCGATACGTTCTTCCCGAATATACCTGAAGACTTTTGTGAAATACCAATAGACGATGAAACCCCAAAGGGTAAACAAGAAGAGAATGGCATTAAATACGAGTATAAGATATTGGAAAAAATATTGAAATAATAATAAATAAAAATAATTTACAATTAACGCTTTCGTGAGCGAATTAACTTAAAAGATATTTGATTAAAATGCGACATTAGATAAGAAATAAATAAATAAAAATAAAAAACTAGTGTGCGCATTAAATCAGGGCGCAGTCAAGCTTTCTATACACTTTGACTAGCGCAGCGTTGATTTTTTTTTAGATTTTAGCGTTTAATTTTTTTTTGTGCGATTTTCATGGGAGCTGGGAGAAAATAAAAAAAAGCGCGACTTAGCTCAGCTATAGGAGCAACTACAGACAAAATTTTGTTGCTCTAGCTCTTTTAGTTGTGGGGAATCTGTTGCTCATACAGACAGACGGACTATATCTTGCTTTATAAAGTCTGCTACGCCTGCTTTTCCATTTTTTATAAAAATATGCAAATAAGTCAAGATATATTATTAAACTTTTATATGGCTTCTAAGCCATTAGCAGATTAATAAACGTAGATGAGCCTCATTTGTTTCATCCTTTAGTCGTGTCAAATCTCAAGCGTTAAGCGGCTCCAAGCTGTGAGCTGTTGGATCTTCTATAGACTCCAGTCGCACGTGCATGAAGCTAACCCTGGAGATCATCTGCTAATTGATTGCGTATCGATTCGCTTAAAGTTTTCAATAGTCGGGCAAGTGTTTTAGCTGCTTTGCCATGTCTCGGCCTTTAGCTCAGCTCAATGCGAACAAATACTTGAGACTCTCTTGGGTACAAAATAATAATAAATTCATAGCTGACTGACAGACAGCTATAACAAGCTTCGTTGTTGTTGTAACAAATTGTATTTGTTGTTAAGTTGTTTGCTGTGCACTTCCTTAAATTGCTTTGGCATTGAACTTGATGCTCTCTGGGGAGTTGCGGCCTATTGACCTTGCTTACGAACAGGGCTGGGCTGCATCTTCTGCTGACTCTAATTTGTTTGTTGACCCAATTGCCAAACAATAGCTGCAACAATTGCAACAAAATAACAATAAATAGCAATAACAATGGCTGAGCAACTAGCAAAAATTTTGTATAAATATTTTTAAGACAAATTCAATTTAGTGTTCCAAATTGACTTTGCAATAAAATTAATTAAAAGAAAGTTGTTAAAACTTTATTTATGTGCATATTAAGAAATTGAAAGCAAAGCGTGTCCAACTATAAATACGCTTACCAGCAAAAGAAATGCTAGAAAATTGCAAAATAAATGTAAAAATTATAACAAATTGTTGAAAAATAATTGTAAATTATTTTTGTTTTAAAGCTGAACTAATGAAAAATTATAATTACTTTTGGGCGCTGATAAATTAAATAAATATAAAATAATTGAAAGATAATTTAAGAAGTTTAAATTTAATTAATAGCTTGTTTTTAAATTATTTACAGCAGTTTTCAGTAATTTTTGTTTGATTGAGGTAATTGTAGATTTTATTTTCAGCGTGAAAAATTATTAAATTAAAAAATTGATTAATAAATTACTTTTAATTATTTAAATAATCGCACAATATTCTTTAAATATTTTGTATGCGTAATTAAAAATATTTGACATTATTTGCCATAAATAATTTAATTAAAAAATGAATAATTTTAGTAGTTTTCTGATTTCGAGCCCCTCTAAATGAAATGCCTGGCTACGCTTATGTTAGGCAGCTTGAATTTCAGGTTGAGCACTATTTTATTATTTAACTGGTGTATCTGCTAGTAGTTATAACTATATAGTGTATATGCAGTCTTTTAAAAAATGAAACTGAAATCATCTTTTTAGCTTTCTTTGAAATTCAGTTGCACGTCTCTTCGACTGTGCGTGTCATTGTTGAATGGCATAATATTGCGTGCGCATTTATATCTTTATCTTTGTCTACAGATGCCCAAATACACACAGATACACACACACACACACACACACACACAGACAATGTCACTGCCAGAGCCAAGTCAAGCAGTCAATCTGACAAACGTGAATAAGTTTTTGGCTTATGAAATTGCCGCTGCTGCTGCGTGACTGCTGTGACTGTGAACTGTGACTATGACTGTGACTGTGACTGTGACTGCCCCCAAGGCATAAAATTTTACTCACAATCAGTCAGTCAAGGCATTAATTTATTATAAATAACATTGTTTACTACTACTTTGATTGTCAGTTTAAAAGCCTAATAAGTTATGGCCTTTGGTTATCTTTCGCCCGAGACCGAGAGCCGAGACCCGATACTCGTTTAAATTAACACTTTGTGCTTAATAAATTCAAATGAAGCTGAGACTTTGCTCAATGCTGCAGCTCAATAAAATTATTACGGCTTATTATGTATTTTGGAATTTCGGTTTCAGTTTTTTTTTTTTTGCTTTATGAGAAATGTTGTAAGAAATTAATGACAGCTTATTATAGCAATAAACATATTTATGTGGCCTAACTAACTTGCTAATGCTCTAGTATTAAGGTGAACTACATAAAATATAATTAATTACAAATTAAATTAGGCTCAAAACATTTTGCTTTAATAAATGCATTAAATAAATTATAAAGTGAAAAGCTAAAAATTTAAAACAATTTCTAATATTTATAAAATATTAATACAAAGCTAAACTTATTTTTAGATTTAAGTATTTTTTTTTTAAACATATTGTGTTTATAAAATATTTTTTTAATTAATTATTAATATATTACAATAAACTAGATTGCATTAGTTTTTGTATTTGTCTTTTATAAGTGTGTGCATAAAATAAATAATTGAAAGTAGTTGGAAATTATAAAATCAAAACGAATATTTCTAATATATAGTTATTATTGATATATGCAGCTAATAGTTAGTTATTGCTACAGTTAATAATATAGTGATTTAGTTATTGTTATAGTTAAATATCAATTGTAGTGCTTTAGCATTAACTTTTAGCCTCTCTCAGTGTAGCACATACGGATGTTATTAATGTCGTATATAAACAAATGAGCTTGCAACAAAATGTCGACATAGTCACGTTCGCAATTGTTCTATATACATATAGATTCTGGTGATTCGTCATTTAGTTAACAACTATTGGGTCAGCTGCATGTATTTCCCATGTAGCTTAGCTCTTTCTCTTTCTCTTTCTCTCTCTCTCTCTCTCTCTCTCTCTCGCACTGTTGTGTTGCATGGAATAACAGCAAATTTGCTGGTGCAACGTCATTGGACATTTCTATTAGTAAAGAATCACATTAACAACAACAACAGTTGTATAGCTAACTGTGTCGCAACAACAACAACAACAATTAATGCAACAACAAATGCTTACACAATGATAAATGCAAGCAAACGTGAGAGCCGGACAGTGTAAAATTAGACTTAGCTTAATTTCCTTAACATTTAATGAGCAACCTCCAAACCCCATCCCACATCACCATCAACCCGCTGACTCAATGCAAACGCGGCTTACTCGTTAGACTTTTGCGCTTATCGCTGTCGCTATGTTGCGCAATTGTTGTTAAGCCGTCAATTCAATTGACGTTACTCATACGTACTGTTGTACGTATATTTGCGTGCCCCATGCATTGCTTATTTTCAGAGATTTCTAAACCTGCCTATACACTTTACACACTTTTTGGTACAAATTTGCCAATTTATTTGCGCTAGATCTTGAGTTGAAGTCTAAGCTGCTTTTTGTTCTAAGCGCTTTAAGATTTTCAAAGCTTTAGCAATTTTAGTTTATAAGATTTGCTTATAGCATAAACTAAATAGTAGCAGAGCTTTATCATGAGCGAGATCGTAATTTTTAATTGTAAAAAATTAAGAGCTAAGAATTTTTAGTTTTATTTGTATTCAAAATGTATTTAAATTATAAAAATTTAAATTATAATAAAAATATTGTTCAACTAAATTGTATATAAATTATATAAAAATAATGCTAGGGCATCAGGCAACTTCCCTTTCTCTCTCTCACTACTCATTGTTGTTATTGTATTTTTACAACAATAAGAAAATCAACGTTAATTTCTATGCAAGCTGAAGCAGTTGCAAGTGCTGGGGGCTGGGGCAGTGTGTGGCAAATGTTAAATGTTCGTTACATTTGTTTGTTGCGATAACAAGTCAATGCCTTTTACTTTTTAATGGCAAAGTGCAGCCTAAATGCGAGTGCAATTGTTTATAAACATTTTGCATACAATAATAAAAGCAAAATGCAAAGCAAACACTTTCACTTGCATAATTTTGCAGCAATTAAACAAATCGATAAATTGTTGAAAACTAAACATTTAAATATATTATGCAGTCGTTGCGCTTTCAGTTCAGTTCGTTCGTTCGTGCCGAGCACGTCCGTCCCACAGTCCGTCCGTCCGTCCGTCCGTTCATTGATTGAAGCTAAAACAGTTTGTGGCGTGCCAAAAATATATTCGAAAACATTTCTTTATTTATTGCTTGGTATATAAATTTTCTTTTTGTGCTTTTGGCTTATTTCTTGGCAAACAATAACAGTTTTGACAGCCGCACGTGTAAGTGTGTGTGTGTGCCCCACAAGTCGCCACAAGTGCTGTGGCACGTATGTAAACACACAGCGGAGCAAAGTTAATGAACCCACGCAGCCACAACGCCCACACTCATTGCTGTGGCTGTGGCCTGAACTGGCGGCAGGATGAGCCGGCGCCAGCTTCAGCAACCTTGAGCCACGCGCTCTTGACTGCGGTCGCTGCTGCCAAATCTTACATCATGCCCAGCCCCCAACCAACTGCAGAAATTCGCTGAAGAAAATGTGACATTAAAATAAGCAGCTTGCCACTTATATAAGCTTAAGTTTTATTAAATTCGCTAAGCTAAGCTCAAGTTTTGCCAATTGCTAGAATAAACAGCATCGATTTCAGAGCAAATCAAATATATAGCTATATAATGATAATATTGTTTTATTAACTAAATAAATGGTCGAAGTTGATTTGAAGATTTTAATAAGCTTTAAGACGAATGTTGGGACTGTTGGGACACTCCCAATCTATAAGCTTATCAAATTTAAAAACAAAAACATAATTTTAAATACTTTTAATTTAATTTTAAATATTTGATGTTCTTTTTCTCATATAAATAAATAAAAAACTATGTTTATACTTTAAATTTTGTTGCACAAAATAAATTTAATTTATTTGCTGCAATATTAGCGACATATTTTTATAAATGAATTGAGTTTTGAAAAGCAGTTGGCCCAAGTAAAGTACAACGAACAATTAATTGTTTGGATGAATTGTTTGCTGCAACTCATAAATGTTGAATAAGACTTGCAACAAATTAGTTTCTAATTAGGAAAATTACAATTTAAATTGAATTTGTTTTAACAACTTTAACTTATTAACATGCTCTCATATTAATAGCAGAATTTTGTATTTTAGCTTAATTAACTATAATCTTTGGTTAAAGCATTGCTCTAATTATTGCTATAATTATGTTTTTTAATTACAACAGCACAATTTGCGCTTTTATTGAGCTGCAACTATTAACATTAGTTATAAAATTTTATTAATTAACTATACGTTATAGCCAAGTCACTCACTTTAGCTAAAGCTTATGCAAACTCATATAGAGCAATCGTTTGAGCTCATTAGTTATGCCAATGGAAAAATTTTCACTGCACATTTCTTTAGTCAAAATACAATGCCCTTGCCCTTGCCTCCCCCCGCGCCCTACACAATGCTTTGCACTTTTACTTTCGGCAATCGTTAATTGCACTACTTAAACAGTGGGCGGTCCCCTGGGCCACTTTCCAAATTGCTTTTGTGAAATTGCCTACAATAGAGACAAAAGCTGCAGATCGAATAGTAAAAACATAAGCGACTGAATTTTGATTGAGCGTGTGACATAAGCGAGCGTCAAGCAGCTTCACCTTAGCTAAATGCACCATAATTAAATGTAATTAATATAATTAATTATAATGCAGCAGCTTAGCATGCAATAAACAATAGCAGCAGTAATTAAAATATACTGAGTTCCTCGTTGGGCCCCGGAACACGCTTTGCTTTGCAGGAAATGCATCCAGATACATAAATATTATGCATAATTGCATCCGTGAGATGCAACAGCAGCAGCAACGTCATCCTTAGGCTAAGCTTATTTAAAATGTGCAACTTGAGTGCTCGACTCTGATATACACTTGACTTGATACTTTCGCTGTAGCTTCGATTTCGATAGCTAACTAACATTTTGTTATGTTTAAAGCGTCGCCGCTTTTGTCAGTAGGAAATGGGAAAAACCTCAACTCAGTTTCATTTGCATGACAGTTTGGTAAGCTGAACTTTGCCTATTTGGCAATTCAAGCTCGTTTAACTTTAATCAAAAAGTTTCTAAAGTTCTCAAAACTAAGCTAAAGCAAATGCTTTTATTTATAAAGAAATTAATGACAATTCTTAACTTAAACTTACTACAAAATTAAATAGCTATAAAAAAATAGAATAAGCGTAAACAGCCTGTCGGCCAATAATTGCTTTGGTAAAATGAATGCTAAGCTACAATTAGCAATAAATAATAAATGTGCTTAGCTTAGTTCGCATGTCAATTTTGAGCAGCAGTTTAAATATAGTATGTAGTTCATAAAATATTTAAAACACAAAGGGCAGGTCTCGAAATTGCTTAGCAAATATTTCTTATATTTTAATAATAGGATCAAACATAAGAAATGAATTGGGTGTGCCCAAAACCCAATACCCATCGATTGATATTAATGTTGGCATTTTATAAGATTTCAATATATAACCATAGATTTGGAATATATAAGCATAGCTGTTAAGTAGTAATTATTAATCGTATTCATTAATAATTGGATTATTTTGGTTTAAAAGGTGAACTAATGATAAAATTACAGCATTTTCTAATGATTACGTTAAAAAAAAATTGTAAAATTACTACAAATTTGTAAAAATAATCAGAAATAATCAAAAATAATCTTTTTTAAGCAGTTACATTGTTTATTATTTTTTATTATTTTTTTAATTTTTATATATTACTACGTCACTACGAATATTTTCCAAAAATAATTTAATTGATTAGTAATTCTAATCGAAATTTAAAAGCTGCTATATTCATTCTCTACTTAAAACTGCTTATGCTAACTTATTAGTTTAGCCTAACTAATTGTCAAAGCGCACACAAGCAAAATTCTAACAAAACCAATTTAATGTATAACATTTAATTATAAACGTTGTTATAATTAAAATGCAAATTACTTCTGACTGAAAGCAATTATAATTTTGTTTGTGCAGCAACCTTGGGGATTAAATCGAGTTGCATTCAGCTCATAGCTCAATTTGCAGCCGCTGAGTGCCGCTGCATGTGACACTTTGGATTAACCTTGGCTATGCAGCTCGGTTTTGGCGCTGGGAAGCAACAGCAACTGCTGCTGCTGCTGCTGCTGTTGACTGTTGCTGACGTCAATTGTATTGCTAAAGGGAATTATATGCGTTGTAGTCAGGGTCAGGCTGTGGCTGTGACTTGCAGCTTCATTTGGCTGTTAATGTGCCCAGAAGCATCATTAGCTTATGACTGGACTTAATCGACGCTGGAGCTGAAGTCGCAAGTTGAATGAACGCAGAGCGACAAAAGAAAGAAAAAAATAAAAACAATTAAAGTGGTAATGACTCCATTTGTTTTGGTCGCATCCGAAACGTGCCCCAACTTGGCAAAAAGAACTTCAAATTTGAAATTTCACTTCCTAGGCTTATACCCACTGCACACACAAATAAAAAACAAAGTGTGTCAACTTTTGTACTTCCAATCAGCGTCAAGCGAGCTCCGTTGAATTCTAAGCACGCACCACAAATTCTCAAAAAAAAAAATAGAAACATTCAAAGCTTTGCATGTTCGGCTGCCATTAATTCAAACTCCCTAAAAAAGAGAAAAATTCACAAGTCTTTTGACTTTTGTTTTGACTTCAAAAGTGCATGTTAACATTTGTTTATATATACTTACCATATGCCTCAATTTGTGCGCTGGGCGCGGCACAACAAAAAGCTGAAAAATATTCTCAGGCCCAACCCATTTTATTTTTTGTTTTACAAGCGCTGAGCTGAAATTGCGACTCGAAACTAATTACGACTTAATTTTTCGTTAGTCTATATATTGCTATGTTCGTTTCTTTCTGTTTGCTGTTTGACTGGCTTTGACTGCTTGGCATGTTAATCAGCCTGGTTGGCAGGCCATAAATAGTTAAAGCCAGTTAAGTGTATTTTTTAGCACCTGGATGAATGCAATTAAATGCAATTAGACAGAGACAGAGAGAGTAGCGAAAACTGTTCAAATATTTAATTATATAGCGCTGACTGCGTCAACTGTATTATTTTCAGCCTTACAGCTGACAAACGTGGCGTATGCGCAATTAAGTATACGACAAGGCTGTAGCGCTTGTTAATAAAATTCTATTTCGTTTAAGCTTATTGCATATTTATATTGAGAACAAAAATACAAAATTATCTAATGCAAAATATAAATATTTAAGATTTGTTTATTTTTGTTGTTTTATTTTTATTATTTGTATTTTAATTTCATAGAGCATTTTATACTTATATAATTTTAAATATTATAAATGTAAAATAAATATTTTTGCTATTTGCAAATGCTCTAAAATATCTACAAAATATTTAACATTTTTTAGAACCTTTGCGTCGATTGAGTAATATTTTAATAAATTCTTAAAATTGTATACGTAACAATTAAAATCTAATACTTAAAGTCTTGACCTTTAAAAGATTTTATTTATGCTTGCCTTTTATTGAATTTATTACTTAAAAAAAAAAACCAGTTAATTATTACTTTAAAAGCAGAATCAATTCAACGCTAAGGCAATATATTGATTGAATTTAAAGAAATTACATTCTGCCTGTTTCAACAACTAAATGTTGTTGCTGACTAAACTGTTTCATATACAATTTATCATTAATTTTTGCAGCTCGTTGGCTTTTGCCATTGAAGCTAAAGTAAAGCGATGCGCACCAATTGATAATTGAGCTCAGGTAGAGACGTTGCCTATGAATTAATTGAATTAGTTGAGGGTCTTTTCTTCTGCACATGACTCAATGCTCAATGAGACGCAGTCAAGTGCAGCGAAGCACACACACACACACACACACACACACATATAAATATGCATACATTTATTAATATAGTTAACTGTTTATGTCCTTGCAGTTAATTAAATACAAGCAGCTGAGCGAGCGAACTTTGCTGCTGAGCGACGTAGCGCCAAAGCCTAACTGTAAGTATATAACCCCCACAATTGGCGCGTGAGCTGTGGGCGTGGCTTACATCCGCCGCAGCATCTACTTAGACAATGGCCAGCCATAATCATAACAATAACAATAACAATAACAATAACATTAACAATGGCAATAACAACTGTAGGAAAAGACGCCACTTCATAGCTTCCAAATTGCAAAATAAGTTGACGCCTATGCAAATTTGCAGCCATTGTTGTACGACAGACAAACAGACAGACAAACAAACAAACAAGAGTCGAGTTGAGTCGAGTAATTGCATAAATCTATGAATTATGCGAATCAGCTTATCGGGGTTTTCATTTCTGTGGCACCAAATTTGGCAATTGCGGCTAAAATTAATGTAGTTTAAAATATTTGAAGCTCTCGAGCGCTTATAAGTTGAATATCTCAATTAAAAGCAAACACTTAATGACGATTGTAATTAATATACGTATTTATATGGATGAAGAGAAACAAATTAAGTCTCAAAAGACGCCACAGACTTTAAATGAGAAATGCTCAGGGCTCTTTTTCCTTATCGTATGAAGAATGTGCTTTATTGGAAAATCCAAAATCTGCAGGGAGCATATCGCTAATCCAATCCAATTTATTTGATATTTTTGTTATTAATATCAATCAATCAACTTTGATTACAGATAATTTACAATGTGAATGGACGCATTGAATATTGAGTCTAGACTATAGAGTACAGAGCAGACAGTAGTATATACTAAAACAAGTGAACGCATTAAAGTTGGACGCAACCAACTTTTATATACACTTTGACTAGCGTCAGCAGTGACGCCACCGTCTGCGTCGACAGCGACGTTTGTAAGGGGGGGTCGGCGTCAAGCGCAACCCGCTGTCTATATTGAAAATTAAAATGTGTATAATTCCATTTTTTACAAAACTGTCAAAGTGTATAAAAAGCATTTAGAGTATTATGAAGGTTTATTTTTCATTTGATCAGCAGTAACATTCAGAGCTTTTGCTTAGGTAGAAAATAATACTGAGTTCCATAAGTGAACCAACTGAAATGAACTGTTCATTTCTATAATCTAACCTCAATTATGCGAAGTCTAACTGCTTTCAGTTTCAGTTGCGAAGTCTATTAGCAATCAGCTTATAACACACAGAGAAGTCAAATATATTTGACTATAACTTTGATATATATATTGCAAGGTTATTCCAAAACGACTGAAGAACAAACCCAAAGCAAAATTCTCTTCGATTTGTAGATTTGCCTGTTTCTCTTCTTCTTGCTAACACTTGCATCACTTTTGATGTAAATAGCAATGAAATGATAAATGAACTTGAATGCGTAATAAATGAACTAACAATCGATTTGTTCTACTGAATAACATTGCAAACAATTTTCACTTTTAGCCGCACGGCTTTTTGTATTTGCTACATAAATAAAGTTAGAAAGTGAAATGTCCAAAATTATGATCGAAAATTGTATTTAATTGGCAAATATAATTGCCATTGCGTATACGCAACAAGACGATGACAAATCAAAATAAATAATGCCACAAAAGAAGAGTGAAAAATTAAGTCAAGCTACAAGTTGGTATTAAAACTAAAGCTACGTCTTAGTTAGTTGAAGGTCTTTGTTTTGGTTTTAATTGTTGTGTACAAGTGAAATCGGTTGACATAAATTTCGCTTTTTGTTCTCGCGGGGGTCCAATTCCAACTTCAACTCCAACTCCACTTTCGATTTGCATTTTGGAGTCTGAGACAAAGAGTTGGTACTTGCAAAAATTTGCTTATTTTTTTTAGCTAAGTGAAAAGCCACACAGAGACGAACTCAAACTCTCTTTGCGAACATAATAAGCAAAGCTAGCATAAACAATAAAACAAGTGTGAAAATTTAAGCAAATAGCGCCAACAATTGTTTGGCATTGTTAATTGTCTGGCCAAGAACAACAACAACAATCGCTGAGTTGACAACAAAGTTTATTATGCGGCACTATTTTGTGTGTTTGGGTCTGTTCTGGGGGCCTTCGATTTGGGTTGTCAGCTAGTTAGAAATATAATTTATTTATTACAAAGCTATGACTTATCCGTTTGGTTTTTGTGAAAGAATATCTGCAAGTCCTCCATGATATGATGCTCGCGCAGCAGTCGGTCCAGCTTCAAGACGTCTAGCTTAAACTGCCAGTAGTCGGTGTACTAGAATAGAATAACAATAATAATTAGCGCAAGACAGTTATTCATATGAGCTTGGCAATGGAATGAATGTTGGAATTCATATAAGTGAAGAACTGTATGCTTAATCTATATGGAAGATACTGCCTTCGTCAAATTAAACTATGTTCTAAAATCTTTTTGCGCATTCTAGGTTCTCTGATATTCCATTTATAGAAAGGAAGAAGATTCCATAAAAAATGGATTTTTATTTTTACAATAGGTTTGAAGGGTATTTTCTACTTAGTCCTATATTAGCTGCTTGGTTTGTTTTAGACTATTTCTCATTAACAAGAAGAAGACGAAGAAGAAGAAGAACTCTGATATTGTTATCTTTATGTAAAATTATCCGTTTCTGCCTGGTACTCGTAAGAAATTTATAAATTCAAGGAATATAATTACATTTTACGAGAGATCAGAGACTTGGATCAATATTATTACTAAAGAATTGTACTATTAATATTAGCATAAAAACTTGGTAAAAGAACTCTGGAAAGGAAGAGGCTGTGATGGAGATCTAGGAAGATCAAGGTCTGTCTAAGTTAAGTAAATGCGGAGAAATGAATCAGCTCTTAACATTCCACCTCTAATGATCCCATTATTGGTAATGGGCTATAAAATGTGCATAGAGAGCTTACCGCTTCCTGATATTCCTTGCTAATGGCATCGCAGTGACTGAGAATTATGTTGATGGGATAGTCGATCTTCTCGCTCTGGCGAATGCGGTAGATGCCTTGCAGGATGCGTCCGCTCAGCAGCGGACAATCGATCAGGTAGAGCTCATTGAGTCGCGAGCAGCGCTTAACGATATCGATGAGCTGATACTCCTTGAGATCCGGGCAGTTGCTGAGCACCAGATAACTCTCGACGCGCGGCATGTTGAGCTCGCTGATCTCGCGATCGTCGAAGCGGCAATTGTAGAGCACTAAGCCTTGCAGCTGCCGGCAGCAGTCCAAGCCCGCTTCGCGCATCCAATAGGGACTCTCGAAGTGCTTGCAATTCAGCTGCATGATTTCCACCGACTTGGAGCTGTGCTGGAGCACATAGCGCATGCTATCGATGAGCAGTGGCGGCGAGTGCGCCAGGGTGCCAAAGTGAAGCTCGAGCAGATGCAGATTGGGCAGCGGCATGATCTGATCGCTGACCTGATTGAACAGCACCAAGGGCAGACTGATGTCCTGCAGACGTCGGCAGCTGGCAATGCCTTGCAGATGGCTGGGCGGCCTGGGCGCTTTGATGAACAGACGTTTGAGTTTCTTGCAGCGCTCCAGAATGCCGGTAAGTGCGGATTGGGCAATCTCGCCGTGCAGCACGAGCAGCTCCAGCATGGGAAACTGCTCGATGAAGTGCACCTGGACCTCGCAGTGCACCTTCAATCGCTTCAGATTGCGCAGCATCTTGGGCAGCGCATGCAGCGGCCACTGCGGCATCATTGCACCACCCAGCACCGCCGCCAGCCCGACCACGCGTCCCGGTCCCGGTGCTCGACCCAAGCCCGCATCGCCAGCGCCGCACTGAGACGCCGATGGCGGCAGCATCACATGCAGCGGCTGCTGCTGCTCATCCTCTGGCTTTGGTGGCTTCTGCTCCGCCTTCTGCGACAGAAATAGCTCGCAGTGCTTCACATTGCTCAACGCCTTGATGCCCGCAGTCTCCAGCACATTGAGATTCTCCTGCAGACGATCCGCCGTAAAGTAAACGTAGCGATAGTTCTCACTCATTCGATTCAGAAAATAGCTCAGCGGCTCGCCCTGCAGATTGCGCTCCACGCTGCGAAAGTCCAGGCGCTTGTGCTGCTTGCGCCACATGTGATCGCAGACCGGACGCAGCTCCTGCTGGTATCGATACAGCTCCAGTTGATCCGACAGTGATAATTTATTCAGTACCGCGCGCAGCTTGCGACGCTGAAATTCCAGCGACGGCAGCGTCGACGACGGCGTTGGCAGCAACTGCGGCAGCGACTTCATAACGGAATTTTAAATTAGTGGTGGGTGGTGGGTGCTGTGAGGTTAGCTCTGCAAACTTTTTATCTATTTGCTATTTTTAATAATCAATACTTATTGTTTTTGCTTTCTTTTTAATTTATTTTTTTTTTTTTGGGTTTCTCGACGCTTATGCAAAATCTAAAAAAATTATTACTGTGTGTGTGTGTGTGAGTGTGTTAACTGTGATTGTGATTGAACAATTGACATTGTTCTCCCAGCCACACTTGCCACTTGCCACTTGCCACATGCCACACATCGCGTGCTGACATTAGAAAGTAAGCGACAAACTCTCTCACATTGTTAGAGACCCTAAGCAAGGCATTTGTTGGCCCAACTTGTGGCATGGGCGTAGAGGCGGGGGGCCTTGAAAACTCTGCACTCTCTTAATACAAAATTTGCAGCATTCAAACTTATTAAATGATATAAGCATAACTAAAATGAAATTTATTTTAAAATTATTTTCATATTTAAGATTTCCTAATTTTAATGCACATCAGTGTTCAGAGAATAAATTGCGACAATAAATATAAATTATTATGATAAATATTAATTATTCAGAAAGCTGAATGCGGCATCGAATAAGTTTCAAATTGGAAATTATAATAAATTTACTATGCATATTGATTATGATTCTCGACGATCTCAGTTTGCTGAGTTTATTGTATTTTAACTTAAGTTATTATTTAATAACTTACACAGCAATTTACTAAACGTAAATTATTTGGACTAATGTTAATTATGCAATTAATTACTAATAACTACAATTATTTGACAGTTTTTACAAAAATGAGAAAGTTTGTTAACTAAAATTTAACAGTGCTTATGCTTTTTAACATATAAGAGTTTGATCCCTCTAGCTGTCTACGCCCATGGCTTTGTTGTGTGCATAATAAGTGTGGCACACATTGCATTTTAATTGCCGCCACCGTTTTCAATTTCTTGCTCTGGGTCTTTCTCGCGTTCGCTCTTGAAGGTTGCACACTTGTTTTCATTTTCATTTTTGCATGCCCCCGCCCCCTGCCCTACTCTCTTTATACACACCCATGTGTCTAAGCTGCACTTGTGCCACTTTGCACTTCACTTTCGCATTTGAAAGTGCAACTGCTATTTCGCCTTGGGCAGCTCAATGCGCCCCCATCCCCCCGCTCACCCATGGGTCACCCTTTTTGGTCGCTCTGCAATGCGATTATGACATGACCCCCCTGCCCCATGTTGCTGCTGCTGACCCAGCCTTGAGTTCAATTTGCGTTTTAGGGCCTCTCTCTGTGCTTGCATAAACTCGAGCCAAGTGCTATAGACTGCAGTTATTTGAACAATTTATTATGCGTAACTTACGGTTACGCTAACATTTACAGCAACTGCCAACAGTTGCCACACATGTGGCTGATAAGCTGCAATAAAGTTATTCAAACGAAGTTAAAAGCACATCAAAATAAACTAAAGCTAACTATAAATGCATCTCAAGCCAATTGAATTAAACATTTTGCTGCTTTAAATTACAAATTAAATAACAAATTATTTTATTAAAATGCATTCAGTTTCAAAAATTTAGAAATTCAATTGAAATGTTATAAGTTTTATACCCTAACATAAAATTTAAAAATTATTTTCAACCTTTTGTATGGTTTTAATATTTCTAAAAAAAGAGTAAGCAATAACTATTTTGAAACAATTATTTTTTAAGAGCAATTTTCTTAAGAAATTTTATTTTAAAAGTGCTGCTGCCAATTTTAAAATAATTGTTAAATTAATTAAATAATTGTCAACAATAATATTTGATACAAATAAAAAATATATAATCAGTTTAATAATTAATAAATTCAAAGTTAATTGCTAAAATTGTGAATTAAAAAAAAGCCTAATTATAATTTATAGTTTATTATAGAAAACAAATGAAGACTTTGTTGCTAGCTAAGAAAAAGGGTTTTTAATTAATGAGTTTTCTGTTTTGAATTTGAAAACATGCATTTAGTTTGTTGAATTTGAATGTTTTTTTATGTGGGAAAAATAAATGTTTGTTGTGTCATTTATAAATAAAACAATTTAATTTAATTTGTTAGTAAAGCTGAACAACTAAAGCATATTACAACGAATTTAATTAGCAGAGCTGCTCAGCTTATCTTTCCAGCTCTGAACTGTGTACACAAGATTTACATAAGCTCTAGTTATATTTGTATTTTACTTTTAATAGGCATAGCTGTAGCTCTTAGCTTTTGCTCGTTGCTCATGCGCGTTACGTTTGCAAACCCCCCACGCCGCTCCCCACTGCCACTGCTCGCTGCTCATTGTTTGGTGTCATTCGTTACGCTAAGCGATCTTTGTTGTTGTTGTTATTATGGTTTGTTTGCTTATACATGAGCGCAAAGCTAACAACAGTAACAAAAGCAAAAAGCAGCAACAACAAATGCTTATTATTATTCTTTACGGCTTTTGTTTCAATTTGCGTAGAATTTGATGACAGCCAACAATGGCAGCGCGACCTTTAACGCCTCATGCTGCGCATTAAGTGCTCATCCCGTAATGTCGAATGCGCCAACACGACGTATGCGTAATGATTTTTCATTGCCTGCCCCACAATCAGTGCCAACCACGTGTAAGGTCAATGTGGGTCAAACTCCCAACAACAACAACAACCAAACATATGTGTTTAACATTTATTTTTTTTTTTTTTTGGTATCTTATCAGGCCGCAATTGGTAACTATTAGCAACGGGGCTCGCCCTCTATAGACATTAACCCAAATAAATAAAAAATGCGTACACACAGCTTTTTAGCACAAGCACACAAATTGAGCAAAATAAGAGCAGGCTGACAGGCTAGATTGATCGAACAAGCAGATACCCTATAAAAATGGTATAATTAATAAATACACAACATAAGAGCAATTAACTTTGAAATTAGTAGAAATGATTATTACAGATCTAGACATAGATCAACAAACATTTTTTTCGTAAATAAACATATTTTTTATAAAGATTTTTAAAATTTAACTACAATATTTCGAATAGAATTGAATTGAATTTAATTTGATTTCTACTCACCAAATATTGTTTTTTATGAAGAAAATCATTTTTAAGATTTTACTACAATATTTCGAATAGAATTGAATTGAATTGAATATTATTTGGATTTCTCCTCATCTCATTCTACTCATCATATTTTTTTTTGTTGAGGTTCTTTGTTTTTATTAAAAAGAAAAGTTTTTTAACAAGTTTAAAATTTTATTATATTATGAAATACAAAGTTTTAGTTTTTTTTTTTCTTTTTTTCTTTTTAAACGTTTGTTATAGCAAAGATATAGTTCTTAAATTATGGTCCTTAAATTTGATATTAAACAATTTTGAAGTAAAAAAAAATTACTAAAGTTAAAATAATTGAATTTCTAGTTTTAGTAATGAAAGGGTATTAAGTTTTTTTTGCAATTTATTTTAAGTGCTGCTGAGGGTATCAGCCATGAATACCCCACTGCTTAAGTTTAAAGGTTGAAAACAGTTGGCGAAAAGTTGACTGCAAAAGGCGTAACGTTAATCAGATTGAAACGGGGTCGCAAACTTAACGAAACAAAGAGAAATTAAATTAAGACTGTGACTGAGGCTGAGCTGCAAAGATGTCAATGCTAATTTTGGGCAAGACCAAGCAGAGATGCCATTTAAATCGGCAAGCATCTTGGCCAAGAGTTATGGGTGCGTGGGCGTTAAGAACAGCGGCAGACGCCGCAGCGCGAAGGCCAAAAGGAAACCTCAGAGTCGACGACCTTGGGCCAAGCCGAATATGGCCAACAATGCTGTAGGCTAATTGGCCACAACAGAAACTTGTTTTAGAGCAGCGTCGTCTGCCAGAACGGCAGATGACTTCATACAACGCGCGCGCTTGACGTTTGTCTGTCTTTGTGACTCACGCGGCGTATGAGCAATGAAATTACATTTTGCTTTGTCGATCGCAATGACATCTTCATATCCTATTGCTTCATTTACAGCGACGCTTGGTGGACGCAAGATCGAAGCACGCGCGGCATTATGACTTTCTACTGGTGGTCACATTGGTTCTGGATAACCTGCCTGACAGGTGAGTGAGCCAGTCAACTGCGATGGCTTTGCTTAATTAATGAATTGGTTTTTTTTTTTTTTTGTTTATAGTGCAATTGCTGCCACATGCCATAACACAGGTGCACACATATCCCAGTCAGGAGTTTAGTCAGCAGCAGCAGCAGCAGCAGCAGCAGCAGCAGCGTCTGGCTACGACAAAACTGTATCAGACTACAGCCAGCCAAAGCTGGACTACATCGACGGCTACAGCGCGCAATATAATGGATCTAACAGTTAAAACAACGCCCAGACCAGCAACAACAACGACAACAACAACAACAGCAGCAGCAGCAATGGATACAACATCAGTTGCAGCAACAACTGAGCAGCAAGTGGAGCAGGTCGACATCAACGAAGATGCGCTGGATATGCTAAGCAGCAATGAGCAGCCGCTGGAGGCAACCACCATGCACAATCAGCTCGAGTTTAAGCGCAGCGCCAACTTTGCTGTGCAGCCAGCGAGCCAGCTTAACAACTATACCAACTATAGTCGTAGCTTAAGGTGCGTGCCACACAAGTCAAACTAAACTTAATTTTACAATCAGTGCCTTTAATTGCAGTACAAATAGCAGCAGCAGCACCACAAGCAGCAGCACCACCACCACTAGCTCCACCACTAGCAGCAGCAGCAGCAGCACCACCACCGCCAGCCCGCCTAGCAATAGCACTTACCAAGCTGCTGCTACACCAGCCACGCCCAAAATCAACACCGAATGGCTGTCGGCTGAGCTGCAGAAGGCGCCGTTTACGCTGGAGAATGCCAACAAGGAGGACGAGCTGCGTCGCGCTGAGAACGAACATCGCTCACGCAAATCCAAGGAACTCTCCGCCGAGTACAAGCACATCAATCGCTATATCAACTACTCCAGCGATACCAAGAGTCTGCTCGCACGCTCAGCCTCATCCGCGCCCAGCGTTGCCGGCTACAATACGGATGACAGCAACATATCGTCCGAGGCGCTGGCTATACAGGTCAGTCCGCATAGTCATAGATTATTACATAAATTTGTTTCTAAAAGGCAATTTTCATTTAGAAATTTCGAAGCAATATAAAAAATGAATTTAAAAGTATTTGCTTGGCGAAAATTGTTCAAAGTTTCATACAAATTTTTTCCAGTAGTATGATTAAAATTAATATTGTTTTATATAATTTGTTAATAATATTAAAGTGTATGCTTTGAAAAAAATATCTGTTGACCAAACTAACATTTTGAACTTGATCCTTAGCGCACTTATTTCTTGGATGCTGGCGCCATTTCGGCCATTTGCTTCACCGTCTTTGGCATCTGCTGTACTGTGGGCACCATTGGCATAGTGCTATATAGACGGCGCTATGTGAACAAACCACAAGCGCTTAGCGAGCCCGACTCCAGCGTTTACATCGATGACAGCACCATGCGCGTTAGTGTAAGTTGCTCCCATTTGGCTTTTTACTTTTATGCTGATCTGATGTTTGCTTTTAGGATAATTCCGATGAGATGTATAGCCTGGACAATGACTCGTTTCTCAACTCGCTGGAGGCAATGACAATACAGAACTATTGGACGGACACGGTCAAACATACAAAGCTTTAATTTACTGGCGTCTTGTCGCGCTGTGCAATCTATTCTCCCACAACAACAACAACTATTATTATTATTATTATTATCATTTTTTTTTTGTACCCAAACTCCTTTGTGCGCAGTCAACAGAGACGTTAGGCATAACCCACAAACAACAAACACATCATATTATATTATTAAGTAGGCGGGCAGCAAGCAACGCTAAACTAGCATTTAAGTCGGCTCCTTGATAGGGCCAAACTGTGTGGCAAGTTCGTTTGGAGCCTAAAATTAGTCTAAGCCAATTAACAACAACAAAACAACCACAACAACCAAAATTATCTTTAGTACTCGTTTAACTTTTAAGTGTCGCAATGTTATTTCCTAGTTTTTAACTGTTAATACTTATCATCAAAAACTTTTTAATTGTTTCCCAATGTCTGTCTGTACTCACAAATCAAATTTATTTTATCTACTTTTATATACTCGTGTAACATTTAGTATTTTAGCTATTTATGTTTAACTATTTATGCAGCTTTATTTTTGAAACTGTTGTTTATTAGTCTACTTCCTATTTTAATCTCGTTTATTCATATCGTTTATCATATGTCTGTAATATTTATAGCATGGTTTAGATTTGTGTCTGTCCAGCAATTAAATGCAATCATTCCTTCCAGTTTAGCATATAGTGCAACTTTACATGAAATTATATTGTATTACAAATTAAACAAAATACATACAATTAAACAAACAAAGAACAATTACAATTACAAAAGAAAGCATTCACGTTTAATAATACATGCACTATATAAATCGTATGTATTGTGTAAATTAGATCAACTGTTTACTGCCAAAAGTCTTTGTCAATTTTGCTCGACGAAATTGTTATGACACAATTTTTAATTACTTTGCTAATCGCGTTGCATAATCTTCAACAAATTTTAAAAGTATAAACAATAAAGATAAACAAAACTTTCAAACAACTTACTAGCCAATGTCATTTTTATTTGACTTGTGAGGAGCAATTAACCATTTGGCCGCCAGATAATTTGAGTCTCAAATGGTGTTGGTAAACAACATTTTTATCATAGAGCTCATACTTGCTCATACAGGTTCGATGCAACTAGTTGTGAGCATGACAAATCTATCGAGCTCACTCAAATGCCTACTCGATTTACAATGCAAATACTGCATCGATGTTTTGATAGATTATCAACAGCCCTAACAACAACATAAGCATTGAAATTCGAACGTGAACACAAGCGCTGCCGGAGCATAGAATTTTTTTTATAGTGTAAAAATATACATTGAAGCAGATTAAACTACAACTACAAATAAATGTGCGCGTTTTTACTGAAGTTTGTTATAAAAGTATCCTAAAAGGTAATAAACATAACGTAGGCACGGTAACGCCATTTTGCAGCGCCATTTGGGCGAAATTTTTTTTATTGTTTGCAAAAAAAAAGAGAAATCTGCAAACTGCTGAACTCGGAGTTATAGTTAATGCTAATAAGAACCAACATTGTTGTTGTAGTTGTTAGCTTCCGTCGCCATACGTAGCTGCAACTATCTGGCCCAACGATGTCCTACTTTGCGGTCTACATTCCGCCTACCAAGGAGGGCTTCGAAGGCACAACGGCATTATGTGGCGGCTCCATAGCGGCGTTAAATATCAAATTGGAAGCAGACAATTCGGACAGTCCGATTGACGACGAAGATGCATCCCAATACGAAGATCCTGATTATCCACGTGAGTTGTTATGTACAAAAGAATGGAAGACGCAATAAAGTTGCGCATTTGCGTACTTGCACACGCATGTGCGTCAATACAGAATATACTCACATGTATACATATATATGCACGTGCAGATATATATTTATGCATGTGACTGTGTGTCTCTGTGTGTGTGTGTGTGTGTGTGTGTTTGTTCTTGTTGAAACTGTTAATTTCGCGCCAAAATGTAATCAAAACGCAGTTTGTAAGGAAACGATGGCGCCGTTTCATTTCCATTGTTCCACATGGCACGCAGCTTTTTATTTTGTTATTGTTGATCGTTGGCCATCATATTTATGTACATAGCTAATTAGCTGTCAGCATCTGAGAGATCTAGTTTTCTATGACTAACAGGCGTAAGCAGTTTTGGCCATTGTTGTTTTTTATGTAAACAAACAACGTAGAATTCTGAGAGCGTACTTTTTAACTGTTGCGCCGCTCACATCATCAGCGTAGTGACCTTGCTGCTCGCCATGGCTGTGTGTGTGAGCAGCGGAGTCGGCGGCGTCATTAGCCATTGCCAACAATATTGTAAACAAATGTGTTGAAGGAGAAGTAAATTGCAATTGGATCGGATCAGCTGGGCGCAGCGTAATCTAATTAAAATGCGATGCGGGTTTGTCTGAGGGTAAAATGCGATAAAAAAAAACATGCTATAGTAGTTAACAACATGTACAAACATGTTCATATATGTATGTGTGCGTGTGTGTGAGTGAGAACCTTAAGCTGTCATTGCTCTTTGAGCGGTTGACTTTGCTACAGTAAAGACTTGCATATTGATAATACATGTGCAGATTTTATTTTTATTTAAATTCAGTTTAATTTTAGACAACACCAAGACAGCTACTAAATCTTTCTATTTGTTGTACTTAAGTATCTATTTAAAATATGAGCTGATGTGCCCCCGAAATGTTCCACATAAAACGCAAACACACACAGATAGACAGACATCGACTGAGGCAACTTGTTGTGCGGCGGTGTGGGCGAGGGGGAGTGGGGTTGTGACCTAAAAGTAAAATAATACTTGAGACCATAGCCCGGCGATGTGCCAATGGCCGGAGACAACAGCGCTCTTTTGACAATTTCCTCTGCGTCATCATCTCGATGCGCTCTCTCGCTCTCTCTCGTGTGTGTGTGTGCGAGTGCGAGTGTGTGGGTTGCCTTGTTTGTTTTGCTTTTTCAGTTTTATTCACTGACTGCGCACAGATGGCGTGACCAGAGCCACATACACACACAGTCCGTCCTGGCCACTCGTCCAACTAATTTACTCATCAGCTCGAGGTCTAATCCCTTTTGACATTCTTGCAGCCGACTCGCCGCTCTGGCTGATATTCGCGGACAAGTGCAAGGCGCTGGAGGTGCTGCGCAACTACAAGGAGGCGCGTCTGCGTGAGTTTCCCAATCGCGAGCAGGCCGAGAGCTACGTGCAGTTTGGCTTCGAGAGCATGGAGTCGCTGAAGCGTTACAGCAAAGCCAAACCCGTTAGCAGTAAGTATTACTTGTTGTTGTTGCTGGTTCTACTGTGAATCACTAAACCTGATTCTGATACTGATTCTGATTTATGCTTCACAGAGCCCATACAGCTGCCTACAGTGAGCGTTGGCTACAAGCTGGACAGTCCCATTTGCTCATCGCCCACCAGCAGTAGCAGCAGTGGCAGCTGCGGCTCGCCCGGCACCGCTCTGAGTCAGGCCATGTCGCATATGCGGCTCTCAGTGAACAACTACAACAATGCCACGTCCAGCAGCAGCAGCAGCGCTGCCGCCGCCGCCAGCAGCATCGCATCGAATGGCGAACGTCCGCCGTTTCGTGCGCCCAGCAAACAGGAGCTCGTCGAGTTTCGCAAGCAGATCGAGGCGGGCAACTATGAGCGCGTGAAGCGCATTGTCTGGGACAATCCGCGCTTCCTCATCAGCAGCGGCGACACGCCCACCAGCCTGAAGGAGGGCTATCGCTACAATGCCATGCACATCTGTGCGCAATGCAATCAGGCGCATGTCGCAGAGCTTATACTGAAGATCATTTCGGATCGCGCCTTTACGCAGCTCTATGCTGGCAAGAAGAGCAGCAGCGATATGTGCGCCACACTGAATGAAAAGCTGCTCGATTACTACCTCAATATGCCGGAAAAGGGACGCAGCGAGACGCCATTGCATTTTGCTGTTAAAAATGGACATGTGGCCGTTGTGGAGGTGCTCACCTCCTATCCGCAGTGCAAGTTGCTGGCCAACAATGAGGGCAAGGAGCCCAAAGATGTAGGCGCTTAAACCAAATAATCGCTTATAAGTTTTTTTTAATGTGTTCTTACTGTTTGCTTAGATCATTTGCCTGCGTGCGCCACATGCCAGTCCGGAGTGCATCAAGAAACTGGAGGTGCTGCTCTCCGAGCCGCATTACGTGCCCGTGCTGCGCACCGCCAGCAATCAGCTGCCGCCCTATATAGGACAACCCTTTACGCCCAGCGATCCGCCGGCAAGTGCTCACTCACTCACTCATCAGTAGTGCATCTTTGACTTTAATCGATCTCCGTTTGCTTACAGAGTTTGCAGCTGAAGTGCGAGGAATCGGATCGTCTGAATTTGGATTTGAGCATTAGCGCTCTGGCGGGTCCCATGCCGCGTGAGCAGGCCATGCATTTCTTTAAGCGCTGGAAGACGCCGCCGCGCCTTGGCAGCAAGATTGAGTCGCCATTTGCCAGTCCCGGCGGCTTAAGAACGCCTAACAAAAGTTTATTGAATCGTAGCGGCTGCTACTTGAACTCAACGGGACGTCGTGTGCTCTTCACGCCGCGCGTCTCCACGCCCTGCAAAAAGCTCGGCACCAATGGCAATGGTAATACCAATGGCAATGGCACTGGCAACAGGCACGCGGACAACGTCGACAACAACACCATGGAGCATAACAACAACAACAATTGCGACGAACAGAAGCGCCAGGACCTGCTGCAACTGCCGTCGACGCCCATGAGGCAGCTGCAGCCCGATTTGTTTCTCAAGTATCGCGGCAACTACAGCGCCTCACCGATGCTAATGTGGGAGAACAACTCCTCCGCGCTAGACATGTCTATGGACTGCAGCTGGAACATGTCGGTGTCCACGCTGAACGACAGTTTCCGCGAGCGTCACATTAAGAACTCGGACATTGAGAAGGGTCTGGAGGTGCTGGGTCGTCAGCTGGCGCGCCAGGAGCAGCTGGAATGGCGCGAGTATTGGGATTTTCTCGACTCCTATGTAGACATTGCCTCCATTAGCGGTCTGGCACGCTTGGAGAGCTATCTGGCTGAAAGATCGGAGCAGGCGCAGGCGGCGCTCGTTGCCGATCGCTCCGATATGGCCTGGAACTTTTCGCAAATACATCATTATCTCGATTTGGTGGCGGAGCGCAGCAGTGGCAAGTCGAGCAATGCAGCCGCTGCTGCCGCCGGCGCCATTACGCAGGTGATGACGCCGTATACGTGTGTGGAGAAGTCGCTGCAGGTGTTTGCCAAACGCATTACCAAGACGAGCATCAACAATATTGGCAACATGGTCTCCATCAACGACACACTGCTCTCGGAGCTAAAAAGACTGAAATCTCTGATCGTAAGCTTCAAGGATGATGCGCGGTTCATCAGCGTCGACTTCAGCAAGGTGCATTCCCGCATTGCGCATCTGGTTGCCAGCTACCTTGATCACTCCCAGGAGGTGAATCGGCCGCAGCGGCTGCAGCTGTTGCAAATGCTGCGCAAGATCGTGCAGATCAGTGGGGAGCGCTCGGAGCATTTGCATTGTGTCTGCGGCATAATGTTGCGTCTGCTGGAGCAGGCGCCCGTTGTGCAACTTCCGGATGCGCTCAAGACCGAGGAGCTGTGCTCCGGCGCCTGGGAGGCGGAACAAAGCTGTCTCTGCCTTTGGGATGCGAATCTCAGCCGCAAGACCAGTCGACGCAAACGCACCGAATCCTGGCGCGCTCAAGCGCAGGAACTCAACAACAGCGCGAACCCAACACTAGCAGCAGCTGCTGCTGCGTTGCGCATCTCCAGCGCCGCCAGCGCACCCGCAGTCATTAGCAAATCTCTTGGCTCCTGGCGCAGCAACAACAAAGACAATCAGAGCGATGACGAGGACTACGATGACAGCGTGGATGAAACCATCTTTGTAAGCGCATTCACTCATACATAGCTAGCGCTGCTTCAATTTTGCTTGTTCTTGCAGCACGAATGTCGCGACTTTGCGGACAGCAGCGATGAGGATGTGGATGAGGATGTATTTGCAACGCCGCCAGGCAGTCAGTCGCCATTGCCGCCACTGTCGCCGGTGGAGCCGAGCTATGAGTTATTTATCTTTGGGTAAGTTCGGTCAAGTGCAGCAGCATTGACTGACTCACTGCAGCACTCACTCGTTACAGCAAGGAGCCCACCAAGCGCGATTCGGATGTGCTCAATGCCATATTCCATGTGGAAGTGGACAAGCAGGCGCTGCCGCTGCTCTACGCCTGGCGCACTGCCATGGAAAGCTTCTCCGCTACCGAAATGGATCTGTAAGTAGCTAAAGCACTCAGCGCTGTAGCTCATAACTGACATCTGCACATTTGCAGCTTCCCCTCGCCCAAGTGCGTGCTGAAGACGCACAAGCCGCTGAGCATGAGCGCTGGTGGTGTTGGTAGCTTTGGTTTCATTGGCCAAACCAAATCGAACAACAATAGCAGCGCCAGCAGTTTTGGTGGCATTGCCGGCAGCCCGCCCAAAGCGCATCCGAAGCGACTCTTTGGCTCGCCCAAGCTCAACACGCTGACGCTGACGTCCGGCAGCAGCACTGGCGCGCCCTTTGCCGTCCCCACCATTACGCAGTCATTCCAAACGCCACTCAACAAGATGCGCGGCCTCTACAGTAAATATCGCGAGCCACCCACTTCAGTCGACAGCAATGATCTGGATATGAGCGACTGAATCCGCGCATACCAAGCACCAACTGCCCTATTATATAAATATATATATATGTTTATCTAATGTCTATAAATGTCATAGTCATTCTCGCACACACACACACACACACATATATACACAGCTCTCCAATATCCAGATGTGTTTGAATGCTGCTCGTTTTAAGCGAAGGCCGCACATACATCAAGTATTTATTAAGTTAATTGTATTTTGTAATAATTTAACAATTATGTTTACTTCTTTTTTTTTTTTGCTGTTGCATGATAAAAATTCAGAATATCTCCCTTTTTGTATTACGTGTCGACAGAATAGAAAGCACAATGAATATTTCGCTAAGACCGACACACTCTTTTGTAATGAATTAAGCTTTGGAATACAAATGAATTTGTTGTGATTTAGTATAAAAAAAAAAACAAGCTAAAAATTGAATACAAAAGCTTATTAAAAATTTTAATAAATTAAAACAAAATGTGAATTTATCGAAACTAATCGTATCTAAGTGTTTAGAATTTTGATATATGTCTGTATTATGATAAATTTACAACTTGTGACGACTGTGTGGCCCAACAAGTGAACTCATCTTCTTGTTGCTGCCGTCAAAGTCAATTTCAATCAATGTCTAATAAATGTGTAGAATGCCAAAAGCTCTGGGGCCTCAAGTGCACACAATTCATAGCTGTTAAATTTATAGTAAACGTAATCATTGGTAATTCGATTGATTTTATTTGGAAGGCGAACTAATGCTTAAATCGCGCAATTACTTAATGATTACAATTACAAATAAATAATAAAATACATTTGAAAATACAACAAAAGTAATGAACAAAGTCTTGCAGTTTCTGTAATATTTGTATTTGTTTATATAATGTTTGTATTTGTCATTTCTGAATATACGCAAACGTAATTACGATTACAAATATTTAAAAACATTGCAAAATTATAAAAAAACGTAAAATTATTGAAAAAATATAAGACCAAAGTTTTATACGATATTTGTTGTTTAGCAAAATAAGCAAAAATGATCTAAATTAGCTAAAAATAAACATAAATAGTCATAAAAAAATAAAGTAATTGTGCTGAATTACAATTCTTTTTGATTATTTGTCAACTATTTGTTGAGTTTCTGATGCTTTGAATTTGTAAGAAATTCATTTATTGTATACTGGAATTATTTAATGAATTGAATTACACTGCCAATTGTTAATTCAATTGATAAGTAAGTAAATTTAACAGCTATGCTTTGTTTAAAGATTGAACTCCGAGGCTCAATTCAAACTTGACAGTTGTTTATGAACATGTTTGGCTTTTGACATAAATAAATAGTTAATATACTAAACATTTGTATGCTCTACAAATATTCGTTTTTACTAATTTCGACGCTAAAGAAATGTTCAGTGGCCAGTTAAAGCGAACGACGTTGCTGGGACAATGCTGACGGCTGGGACTTCTACAGCGACAGCCGGCGGCACAATGGGTAAGCAATGCATTTAAATTTATTAACTAATTACACATTTGTTATGGTTTGTTCATCATAAGCATCACACACAAATTTTTAAGAGAGAATTCTGTTGTTGATTGCGACTTACATCATCATCTTAACGAAATCTTTGCCGCGCTGTATGGAGGCCTGAAAGATGGGCGAGCACTGCGAGAGCCCGGGCATGATGGTCTCGCCCTCGTGGCCACCAATCACGGGCAGGCTCACCTCAGACGGCTCCACGCTCAGTTGCTCGGCCACAAAGCTTTCGGCTCGCAGCACATCGATGGTGGTGATGCCAAACAAACGATTCGGATCAAAGACATCCTTCTGGATGAGCACATCCGCTGCCAGCGAATTAATCGGATTCGGTATCAGCGCATGCGCCGAGTTCTCCGCTATGGTGCAGACTGCCTCGAAGTCCACAGTGGCGTTCACATCGAAGAGCATCTCGCGCGTCATGCCCGGTTTGCGTAGTGTGCCCGCTATAGCGATCACCAGATTTGCTTCCTTCACCGCCCTGCCCAGCTGCGCCTTTGCAATTGGGTTGGGGCACGGATTGGGGATTGGGGTTTCGGTTTGGGTTTCGATCGCCAACAGCAATGACTAAAAGCGAAATTACAATAACAAATTGCTGGCAGCAAGAGCGTGGCCGAGTACTGTGCAAAAGCCATAAAACCAATTACCATTAATCACAAACAAATACAGACACACGCACGCACGCATACAGTGTGCGCTCGATAAAGCGAACACACAAGGCAAGCAAGTCGCTGGAAAATTAACAAGCGAAAATAATAAAAAGCATTACGATTAAAGTTTAATAAGGAAATAGGAATTTCTATATTCTATTATTATAATTATTTATTTAAAGTTTAAGCAAACGTATTATTATTTTCATATTCCAAAAATTTAAATTTAAGACATAAGAGATATTATTTTGTTGTTATTTAATAATTTATTTTAACTCATTATTGCATTTAAAATTTCCAACAAAATATTAATCGAAGCTTTTATTTAAAATTTTTATTTTATTTTAGTACACAACATTTGTATATTTATATTATTGTTATAAATGAATACAAGTCATCAGTTTCTGGAAATGTTGGAATACAAATATTGGATACATATATGTAAGTATATGCACAAGGAAATATAAAATACACAACCCTGTTTACAAGATATTTAAGATTAATTTTTCAATATAAAAGTACACAAATCATAGATATTGAAAATAATATATTTATTGATATAAAATCTAATGTTTTCGCAAACTTCCAAATCACTTATATATTTTGAGATTAATTGAATTCACTTAACTCTGGTATAAAATTATTTAATTGAACAATTTTTTTCTTACTCAAATTGAATAAGCTTGGAATTTTTAAGCGATCTTTATATTGTGTTTAGAACTATATATAATATTATACAATAGAAGTTAATTGTTTAGCTTTATAAGTTTACTTTCTGTAACATTTACTCGCCACTGCTTTCGACTCTACTTTGTTCACATTACCGAGTGCGCACTGTATGGCAAATACACACGCAATGCGGAGCCCGAGATATTGGACTGGACTCTTGCTCCTAAGCCCTGTCAGCTTCATGATATTCATTTCTTGTTCCCTCTCTCTGTATCTCTTTGCGTCTGTGATTCGCAGCGAGAAACTGCAACAAGTTTCACATGCAGCAAGCTCAAGCAGTTGCTCTACCTTGTCGCTGGCTACGCTTTGGTTTTTCGAGAAAGCGTATCAAGCAGTCGTTGTCGCTGGTCGTTGCAGACGGCGTTGATTTTTGTCAACGGCTGTTGGCCAACAAATTGTTGCAATTGCCACATCCTCTGCTGCTGCGGCATCTTCTGCTTTTTGTTGCCGCAATATATTGACAAATGATCGCTGATAAGAAAGAGTTCAGTTTCGCAGCAGCAGCGGCAGCAACACAAAATAACTGCAACAAATTGCAACTAAAGCGGCGCATTCAATTTAAGTGGGTCGCTATAGCAAGGAGAAACCTTATATATATACACACACACACACATATATATATATATGTTTATATACTTGCTTGCATGTAAGTTCTAGGGCAGCAGCTGTGGCACCTGTTGCAGATATCGCTGCATCATAATTGATGTGCCACAAGAAAAAAATCTCTTTGCAGCAAACTTTGTTTTGTTGCAATGGCGCCAGTTTTGAGACTCAAGATGTCTTGAAACACAAAAAACTTAAGCTAAGCAAAAAAAAAAAGCAATATTAAGATCCTTTCAGCGCTGCTTTTTGGCTACTGGCCGTTCCCTTATCTGGCGAACGCAATCAGAGCCAGAGCCAGAGCCAAGGCTCGACAGCTCGTGATCGTCCCCAGTCCTTTTGTTTGCTCGGTAGCCAACGGTCTGCTGCACTGAAATTTGAAACCACTTCATTTATGTATAGTCTGGAGCCACTTGGCAACAAAGCGCCTCCGCCTTCGCCTTCGCATCCTTGCCCCTGCCCCGCCACAGACCGTGTCAGAAGTTCACACAAAACTCGTGAACTTCTTGGCGGTTTCTTCCTTTTTTTCTTGCTAATTTTTGGGATTCGGAGCTGAGCTGTTGCCAATACACAGTGGTGCGCACATACATATGTAAATTTGAATATGTCGCTAAGCGTTGACCCAGGCATCAATAGTCAGATAGCCAGAATTTGCTCAAGAAATAAACAGCAAAGATTATTTTGTTTTGAAGTCTACGATCTTTGAAATATATGGCAATTCATTAGTAATATTGCCTGATGTTCACTATCATTTTTAAAAAGATGATTGGCTGGTAGATTGTTGAAATTATGCCTAAAATAAAAATGAATTAGCTAACAAATAGACTTGAATATATTATATTAATATTACACCATTTTTTAATTAATATTATAATTATAATCGTATTCTTTTGTCAACTATATGTCACTATTTAATATATTGATATATTCTGCTTATTTGCAGTAAATTATTAAGTATTTTCTTAAATAGTATTTAAAATTGTTGGTCGTACTGCGCCAACTAAACCTTGGATTTCCTTTCTTTAAAGCTTAGCAGTTTTCCACTGTATTTGATAGAGGAAGGATTTCTGATTCCGCGTTTTTTTTTTTTATTTTCAGCAACTAACTCTACAATGCGCACCACTGTGCGGCGCCGGAAATCGCGCAGACTATGAAACAATTAGCCCAATAGCATGCAGCTGCTTGCCAGGCTCAAGCTCAATCCCAATCCCAATCCCAATCCCAAGTCCAGGCACAGTCCCAGCCACACCCACCAATGCAGATCGGCCATTTTGCCGAAATCGAAAACCACCCCACACAGAATGTGGAATGTGTGGAACATGGCGTGACCAGATGCGACTCGAGCTGTGGCAGCATTACGGCTAATGAGCCATCTAGATAAAGTTATAAACAAAGGAACGCGCCACACTGCGCGAAACGCAGGCGAGAGATTGATAGATGGAGATAGAGAGATAGAAATGGAAACGGCATGAATGGAAAGTAATCAATGATAGCGTTGGAACCTTTGGGTTACCCAATTGTTTGTGTCTGTGTGTGTGTGTGTTGCATGTTGCGTTTGATGGGGTCAAAGCAACTAATGCATTAACAATGAAAGGCTTTTAGGCCAGACAGGACAGACAAGCGAACAAATTGAGTGAGTTGGCCACAACGCAAAATGAGGCAAGCTAATGGGAGTTTTATTGAGTTTATGCCACCGCAGCGATTTCAGTTGCAATTGTTGTGTTGTGTGGCACGTTGCGCAGTGGACTGGCCGAAGAGCCACGAGCATGTTCCTGAAACGCAAATGCCGCAAAAGAAGCCAGCGACAGATGAGCGGGCGATGATGAGCCGGCGTCAGCGTCTGCTCGAGACCGTCGTCATCTTTCGACGCAGTCTCATCTATCAGACGAAGGAGTTCTTTCAGAACTCGACGCTGCACGGAGTGCGCTACATAGCGGAGACTGGTCGTCCGATTGGTGAGAAGTTCATGTGGTTTTGCTTCACATCCATTGGAGCGGTGACAGCGCTAGTCATCATCATGAGTCTGTGGGAAAAGTTTCAAACGAATCCAACTATTACCGGTCTTGATACGGACTTTCACAATCAGAATGTCGTTTTTCCAACGACAGTTATCTGTCCTGATACGGCTTTCGATCACGACAAGTCCTACGACGAGGTCTTCAAGTCGCTAGCGTGAGTTCAATTTCGTATACACACATTTTCTTTAGCTAAGCTCTTCCGTTTTTCCGCAGCAACTATGAGGAGAACAAAGCGCAGCTGTTTGCACCTTTTCTCGATCTGTTGACGTCGCTGAACTTTGATAACATCAAGGATGCGGCCATGTTGTCACAGAATGTGCCCATAGACATGCTGCATGAGCGTTCCATACGCGAATGGGCGTTCCTAGTGCACGTCACCTGCGAGAACACGTTGATCTCCTGCAAGTATCGCGACGACGAAATTCCCTGCTGCGATCACTTTGAACCCATTTACACCGAGCATGGCTTCTGCTATGCCTTCAACAGTCGCTTCAAGTCCACGCCCACGGAAGAGTAAGTCTTTCTCTCTCCCTCCCTGTTTCTCTCTCACACTGTTATTTCTCTTTGCCAGCTTGAAGACTGGTCCGCCACACGATCTCTATGAAACGGACAAGAAATGGGCGCTCTTCTTTCTACCCAACAGCAGTTCACGTGTAAGTTCTCTATCTTTTCCTTTTGCTCCTTTTGTTCATTGTCTGCTTGCAGATTTTTATATTCTCGAATGAGGAGTACTTTGGCTCGGACTTCAATGCCCAAATCGACTGGACCGAGGATCAGCTGGTGGAGGTGCGCATTTCCAAAAAGAACACCTACACCACAGACGATGCCCGTCAACTGTCCATTGGCCAGCGCAAGTGCATCTTTGGCGATGAGGTCAAGCTAAGCTACTTTCCCGATGACTACACCTTCTCCTCCTGCATGAAGCAGTGCCGCATCAACAAGGCCATCAAGCTCTGCAAATGCAATCCTCCCTTCTACAAGCCCATTTGTTAGTATTTGCAGCTTATGCCGTTTCTATGCCCATGTCTTTATGTATCTATCCATAGCTAATGCACCCATGTGTACGGTCACAGACTTTAACTGCCTCAATGAGCATCAGCTCAATATAACCAACATCAAGGATTGCCTGCAATGTGAGCTGAGCTGCTCCAAAACTGTCTTTAACATAGACAAGCTCATCAAGCTGTAAGTGATCCTACCCATTGCTCTTTTTTATCAGGCTTACCCCCTTAGGTTTTATTATATAATTTAAATTAAATTCTTACTCGTTGACTTAAAGATTTTCTATTTATTTTTGCTTTCTTTAATTTTTTTATTGCGCACTATTTTGATTGCTCATTTATCTTTTACTTTACAGAACAGAAAAGCCCGAGACTCCAGGCGTGCTAGTTGAGTTTCTCACTTGGCCCATTATTCGCTACAAGCGTGAGGTGCTCTTCGGCTGGGTGGATCTGCTGGTCTCCTTTGGCGGCATCGCCAGCTTGTTTCTCGGCTTCTCACTGCTTTCTGGTGTGGAGATTATTTATTATTTCACATTGCGCGCCTGTTGCATGGTCTACAAGAATAGGGTAAGTCAAATAGAATTTGTTATAAACTAAAACCTAATTAATTAGTATAGTTGTATCAAGTTCAGTGAGCGCTTGATATAATCCTTGCTATTTCTATTAGAGCTACGGAATCAAACTATTGAGTAAAGAAATCATTCGTAATGCTTCTACTTTCTTAAAATGCTTAATTATATCAAAGCTTGGCTTTTATATTACTTGAATAGAGATTTTAATTTATAATTTTGAGGACTCTGCAGAGCTAGTTTTTAATATGTTGCCATGTGCGGGGAACGTTTAAGTATTTAAACTACTATTTGCATTTAAATCCAACCTTCTGCAGCAAGAGCTTTATGAAATCGAAGAGCGCATACGCCACGAGCCGCCACCGGCCATAGATCTGCAGCTGAAGCTCAAGTCCCATTCTCGGCCAGCTATCAACAGTGCCTCAGCTCGATCTGTGCTGCAGGTGCAGCCCGTAAGCGGCACCGATGCGGGCTACATGACAACAACCCAGCGTCGCAACGAAAAGGTGAGAGCGACAATTGTTTTCCAACTTTAAGTGTATTGTGCATTTTGCTTTCCAGGACTACAGCAGCTACTCGAAGAACTTGTATCGCACACCCAAGGTGCTGCCCGATCACGGCTATTTGGGCAGCAAGGACAAATGGCAATTGGATCACGGACAATATCTACCCTAGGACACACGAATGAAAACAATAAAAACCTACTGATGACGACCAACGAAATTTTAAATATTAATAGCAAGCTGATATTACGATATCAAACAAGAAAAACTCAAAAAAAATAATGCAAAGAATTTTTAAATTTGAAAATTGCACCGATTTGCTTAAAAGGAATTTTATTATTGAATCGATACCAATGTACAAGCCATTACATTAAAAACCAATATTCTATTATGCAATAAAAATAAATCTATGCACAGTTAAACAAACAGATTCGCTGCAAATTCAAATTCAGCCAAAGACTTCATGAGCGACAAAACAACGAACGCGAGCAACGAACAAAGCTGTTGATAGATCGATAGTTGCGCGTGAGCCGATTGTAAAAAATAGATCGGGTTTGACGATAAGTCGATAAGTCGCGCTCGTTTGCTGGCTCAAGTGCACAAGCTGAGCCTTCGTGTTTTTATTTTAATTTTTATTTTTTTTTCTTTTTGTTTTTGTGCAGTGTGTGTTAGTTTAAGTGACAGTGCAAGTGTTTATAACGTTATTAATTAATATAGCGCATAAATATGTAAAGCGCCATGTGCAGCGGTGCGGTCCAAGGACTGCGTGGGCGGGTTTTTTTTTTTTTTTTTTTTTGGGTTATTTGGCATTAGGGCAAAAACAGGCTTATTAATATATATTAAAGTTGTTTATTAAATATGCGTTTAGTTTTGACATTTCGACACACTTTAGCTACATTTTTGCATATGAATTTGAATTTATTTATTCATGCTGCATGTAAATAATGATTAATGTCCTGCTTCTCAACATGGTAAGCTCTGCTATGCTGTTTTTTTTTTTGCACTTGTAATTTGATCTTGTGTGTTCTGTCTTACTTGAGCGCAAGCTTTAAAAATTAAGCCTTTTACCTATTTTATGCTAAAAGCAAAATGCAAAAAGGATAGAAAGTAAAAGCATAGTCAGCGATAATTTCTAATTTAGATTGGATTGTTGAACTGAAGCTAAACTTTTGTGTGCAAACAGATCCTGGTAATGAATCCATGTGAATACAAGTCATAAGAATTTAAATGGCAACAAACAACGCGTCGTATGCTTAACCAATTAAACATGCTTCGTGCTGAAGTTCACTGCACTGTGGCGATGGCTGCCAATCCCAACGGCGGCGCAGGGCAGAGCGAAAAGCATTTTTCAGTTAACATCGTTGCTGGCTCATTGTTAATACCATGGGCTCCGGCCTGTTGGCCAAAGACAACGTGCCAACAGGTGGAATGGGAGCTGACGCTGACGCCAAGGGGTCAAAGGGTGGCACAGCTACTAGTAGTGGCGTCGCTCGCTTGGGGGCTGCGGTTGGGCGGTCGGTCGGTCGCAACGTTCGCAACGTTCGCTTGTAGTTGTAATTGCAGTTGTAAGTCGCATAGTATAGTACTCACTGTACTACTTCTCTCACTCGCTCTTGCGGAGCTCATTCATTCAATGGCATGCCCAGACAACCAACTACCCCAAACCCAAACCCAAACCCAATACCAATCCCAACCCCTTTGGCCCGCTGCATACTTTCAAGCGAATGAATGAAAAGCCAAAGTTTGCCGCGTAGTTTATTTGCTCTACGTGTATATATGTGTGTGTGTGTGTGAATGGCGGCTTATTTTTTAGTTGCTTTGCTAGTCAGGAAGCTACGCTATGCCCTCCAAGCAGCTTCAAGTCTCGTTGTTGTTGTTGTTTTGCAATGCAAACGGCTTACACTAAGCCTGCATTTATTGATAATTAATATTCAGCACATATTATGCAGACATTATCAGCGCTTTAAAAGGCTCGCACTAAGCCGAGCTCAAGTCTTAAATTATGCGCAACAAACTTTCAGCGAGGGTTAAATCCACACACAGCCTTTGCCAGCGACAACAATTAAAGCCTGTTAACGGGCATGTTGACAATGCGCACGCCTTCCAAACACACACACACACACACACACACACATAGAAACACACAAACACACATACTATAGGCAGCGCCACATGCATGCATAAATAAATTTTTAGCAAAGTTAATTGAAATAATTACGTTTGGGGGCGTGTTTCGGTTTCTGCTTTGCGCTAAAGAATGAAAACGAATAGCAAAGCGTAGTCCACCGACTATGTATATATATGTATTGCATATATGTGTGTGTATAGTCTAGTTGGGTATAATTATAGCTATAGATATGCCAAAAGGTTTGCTCAGCTCTACACTCGGCGAAAAAAACAAATTAATTATTAAATAACTTTGGCCAACTTTTATATGCACTTTGACTTCAGTAGCGCAATGAACTTTACACACACACACACACATTTAAACGTTTTGAACAGTTCAAAGGTTGTAGCTAAAGCGCCATCTAGCACTCGAGCTCTACAAATGGGAATATCTTATTTAAATGGCTTCGATATTTTTTCCTTTTCTCGTCGATGCTTTGTATTATATTTCGACTCTCAAAGCTTTCTAATTATTTAAATTTGTTATATTCGATTCAAATTCGTTAAATTTATAGATAGTTTAAACTTTATTTTAATATTTCGAAGGGTTAAATTTGTTTCCTAATCAAAAACAAAATTAAAAAGCAATAAAATAGTTTTAAATACAAACAATGCGCACACAAATAGTTTGTTAGTGCTTTGATTTTGTTTTTGAATGGCTCTGTGAATGAATTGAAACTAAACTTGTAATTTGTGGCAAGCACAATGGCAATACACATGACAGTGGCAGCCGTGGCAGCAACTTGCAGCATGAAGCAAGTTTTTTGGCAGTGGCACGGTTCTTTTATTGTTTTGGATACTTTTTGTGGGCAGGGGGTATGGGGATTGTTTGCTCGTTGCTCTGGCAGACGAGGCGTATACGCAATCTGTGTTGTGTGTGTGTCGCTTTGCCAGGCGGAAACGGAAGGTGGCACATACAGTGTGCACTGGTTAAGACGACAACAAATTGCATTGCACGAGACGTTGCACAAAAAATAAGAAAAACAAACAGTTGCAACAATAATAGCCAAAGAAATTTACGCAAAAAACTGACGGGCAAACAAATGAGCAAACAGCAAAGCGCAAGCGACAAACAAACAGTGCGTGGGCGAGAGTGCAAAAGGCCATGGCATTTTGTATAAGAGGGGACAGCAGCGTGGAGAGAGGGCCGCGGGGCTGAGTTACTGCGGTAGAAACTTTGGGGTCCTGATAGACAGCTTAATTAAGATTGCCAGGATAATGCTCAAATGAAGATGCAGCTGCAATAAGCACAAACAGAGAAGAAGAAGATGAAACAGCAGAAAGCTGTACGCACTCGACTTTTTGATACACTTTGCAACATTTGAGTTAAAAGTAAAATTGATTTGGCAAAATATGAAATAATAATAATTAATATACGCATATAATATAATAGATTAGGCCAAAGGGGTTGCTGATCAAAGTTGGGAGCAACTAGAGGCAATTTAGACTCAGCTAGAGTTGGAAGTTTGTTCACTATTTAGAATTCTTAGATGTGCTCAATACTTAAGTTACCCCTTTGCATATTTTATGCAACTAACAAAGTGTATAAATATCATAATGCAGCAGTTGAAAGTAAAAGGGAATGCCAGAGAAGAGGCAGCGATAAGTGCAAAAGCCAAAACAGTTTTTAATTCCATAAAAGTTGTTTCCGTTTTCATTGCATTTAGACTCGAAAGTAGCGCTTGACCAAAGATAAAAACTAATAGCAAAAGCTCACCCCATTGCCATGACAACGTTCATGAGAGCAACTCTTGAGTGCATAAATGTCAGCTATAGTATATATATGTATATATTAACAATTTATTGTATACAATATGTACAACGATAATATCAGCAAAGTGGAGAAGAATCAAAGTAGGCGCAAGTTGAGTAAAAGTAGAAAATAAGAAGTGACAATAAAATAAAAACAACAATGACTGCATTAAGCTTCCACCAAAATTTTAATACCTGGCTACTTACAACTAAATTTCGATTTATTTTGCATGCCCAGCGTTAGACCAATTTGAATTAAAGCGTATAAATTTTAAAGAATTTATTGAATGACTTAATTTAAATGTAAATGGTTTGATTTTTATGGCCAATGCAGTTACATAAATTAATATTTAACTTGTTGTTTATCTAAATTATAAAGTTGCTAAAATCTAAGTGTTCCTATAGATAGCCAAACATACAGACAGAATTATTTGAAGTCAGCTCAGCCTTCTAACTATCAAGAATTTATTCACTTTAATAAATTGAATTCATATATTCGCATAATGTAGGCACGTTTCGATTTCTATTTGATTTTCCAAGAAACCGCAAATGTTAAAGGCGAAAGCACCGTTATAAGTGATCTAGGTGCATAGAAAAATATATAGAAATTGCATGTGAAGAGTCCAAATAATGCTGTTTAGCCAACACTGCATTTTGATATATAAAATAATAGAATTTTAGAATTAATCTCTGCAAACTTTTAGAGCCGCCCTCGTATGCGCTGAGCAAAAAGCCACAAAGCCAACGCCAAATGGGCAAACGGAGAAAAAAGAGAAGAGAATCCATTTGAAGCTGACAACATGGCAAGTGCTTCGCATCCGTTGCAGTTGAAGATTGAGGGGGAGTTCTCAGTACGGATGCGGGGGTGTGGCTTGGGAACGTGACCAATGCCAATTTCTATTGCATCGATTGCCATTGACTTTTCGGGCAACGAAAGCCACAAGGAGTAAGCTATACTTGTTCTCTATATGTGTGTATGTGTGTGTGTGTGTGTGTGCGTGAGCCTGTGATCTGCTAACTGCGATTAGAAAATGATTTACACCTTTTGCCTGGAAAGCAGAACGGGCTGCGTACAACAAGCAATGTGCAACGTGCAACGTGCAACATGAAGCTGTGGCATGCTGCATGTGGCTGCTTGGCTGCTTGGCTGGCTGCTTCCTCGGCTCTATGCAATTATACATTTTATTATTATTAACGTTAATGTCGCCCATGGGATTGGCTGGCTGTCTTGGCTTGGCTGCATCTTCACTGCTGCTGCTGCTGCTGCTGCTGCGTCTGCAGCATAAAAGGCGCTTATTAATATAAAATTGCCATCAACAATTTAAGTACCAAGCGCACTGAGCGCTTAAAGCATTTGCTTTTGCTTTTTGCTGCTGCTCATGCATAATCAACAAAAATTAAATTTTGTTGGTTGCACTTGCCACTTGCTGTGGCAGCAGCAGCAGCAACAGCTGTGTGTGCAACCGGCGAATGCAGTGCGAAAAACAAAACGCGCAAAAATGTTGCACAAACAGCTGGCAAGCAATGGTGCCCCACCAACAATGCCACACAGCCACAGCCAAAACTCTGGCAACTGCAGTTGCTGCTGCTGCTGCTGCTGCTGGCTGCATTAAAACTAAATCAAGCTGACGCTGACAGCGCTGCAAGCGTCGACAGCAGCAGCAGCAGCAGCAGCAGCAATGACGCTTAACATATTTTATGAAGTTGGAAACCAGTAATAAAGTAGGAAGCGCTGCCAGCTGCAATAAACACACACACACGCACACACACACCCACATATTTGTGCTCTTGATCCCGCTCTCACTGTGTGCTGCAGCTGCTCTCACGCTCTCTCTCTCTCTCTTACACACACACACACACACAAGCAGCAGCAGCTTGAATTTGGCGGGGTTGTTGTAACGTCACTTGTGCCCAAGTCTCTGCGCGCCCTCTCTCTCTCTCTCTCACTCGTTCTCTCTCTCTCTCTTGATTTGAATTTGAGCATGCTAAAAGTTCAGTGCCGCATTCGTTGTTGCGTATGCGTAATATGCAGCATATTTAATTGGGATAGTCAAAGTACTAGCTTTAAAAATTAGTTTATAAAATGGCAAATGATGATGATTTAACTTAATTTTGCTTTGAGCACAAAAACTATTCAAACAATTTGATTACTTTCCAAAACTCATATAATAACTATGAATATATAAATATACAAAAATAAATTATATACATATACTTATTAAATTGCATTAAAACATAAATAAAAATTGAATAAAATGAACAATAAATCAAATATGTAAAATTGAAATCAAATAAAAATGTAAATATATATGCAATTATAAATAAATATCCAAGTACAAATGGAATAAGCATATTAAATTGCATAAAAATAATAAAAGTAAATATTAAAAAAAATATTCCATACCAAATTGAATTAAAATCAAATAAAAATGTGAATATATGTATCAATCGAATTGCATTAAAACATAAATAAAAATAATTAAAGTTAATATAAAAAGAACAATGACGTACCAAATAAAAGAAGATAAAGTTTAAAATAAAATGTGTAAAAATAAAATGAAATAAAAATTGAAATATGAATTCAAAATATAAGTAATATTAAATAAAAATTACTATATATAATAATACCAAATATATATATATGTACATTTTGCTTGCAACCCTTGCGCTTGCTGAACCGCTCCTGGAACGCAGCCTGGCCAGGCGCAGAGTCTAAAAACGTGCGCCTTACAAAATGCCGGTTTAGCTTCCAACATTAACGTTAACGTTGTGTTGCATTTTGGCGGCGTTAAACGTATACGTAATGTTCACTCTCGCGCTCTCTCTCTCTCAATTTTATATGCTTTATACAGTTTTGGTTGTTGGTTTTGTCTGTTTGCAATGGAGAGCGCAGCGCGCCTGAGTCGCTGGCTGAGCTGGCTTTAGCCTAAGTCAGCTTGTTCTTATTCCCTTTTCGCACGCTGTACGCACACACAGACAAACGAGCACACACACACACACACATACACAAATAGACGGCATGTCAAATGAATTGCATGCAGCATGCTGCAAGTTGATGTTGCTGCTGTTGCTGCTGTTGCTGCTGCCTGGCGTCAGTTAGTTTTGTGTGCTGCTCGCGTGAGGACGTGCCCCATAGGCAGACACCGCATAATACAAAAAACGCAAAAGCGCTAAACGTAAAGCGCTGCGTCTTCTCATATTGCTGCCACTCTCGGTGTCTTCTTCGTCTCGTTGTTGTTCTTGTTATTTTTTGTTGTTACTGTGGTCAGTTGCAGCTTGGCTATCTGCTCAGCGATCTACGCGCGACAACACACACACACACACATACAAATAAAACGAATAAAAATTGTGCTGCTTAAAGTTTAAAGTTAAAAGAAAAAAACAGCAAAAAAAAGATAAGCAAAATCAAGTGAAATATTATATTTTAATTTTGTGCCCGCATGCCCTTGCCGCTTCCCTTTGCCGCAGACTCGCGCGCGTGCATCAACAGCTTGCCACAGCAGCTAGGCTCTTGCCTCTTGTGCTTGCCACTTCTTCTTCTTCTTCTTCTTCTTCTTCTTCTGTTTTTTTTTTGTGTCTTATTTTTTGCAATTTTTGTTTATGTGCCAAACTAGTTTCGAGTTAATTGAATTTGGTATATAAGTATATATTTTTTTATTCTGCGCTCGGTTCTCGGTTCGCCACAGCGACGCTGCAGCTAATTTGCAAATGCTGTTTGATCGACGCAGCAGCAGCAGCTCTAGGTAAGTTTTAAATAGCAAAAATTAATCGAGAGCCACACAAACTTATCAAACGCTTGACAAATGTTGTCAACTTGCAAGTTGTTTAACAGTTTTGCCAATCGTATGTGGCATGTGGCATATTGTTGTTGTTTTTCATAAATTTTGCATGCCTCGCACGTTGTGTGTGTGTGTGTGTGTGTGTTGCATGCAGCTTTGCTGACATTTGCCGCCGCTTATCAGTTTGACAGCCGCAGGACATGCGGTCGCGTGGCGGCTTTTGTCGCTCCCATCAGAGTCGCTCCATCAAATTAGAACGCAAAATAAACCCCAAAAACCCGTAACCGAAAATCAAACAAAGCTTCGACTGACAATTTTTCGTTTTTCGGCTGCCTGTTTGTTTATTTTATTCAGAGCCAGCAGCAGCAGCAGCAGCAGCAGCAAGTAGCAGCCAGTGGCAGCCACTGCACGTTAAGAATATTTTGAGTACGCTTGGTGGGCGTTGGGCGGCTCATAAAATAATAAACGTCACCCCTTGGCTTAAGTTTGTGCATTGTCTGTTTTATATATACAATAAGCTATAGTATATATATGTTGTCTGTTGTCTAATTCATGCAATTAGCTACAAAAACCGCTTGCTACATTTTTGAAGGCGTTTATATTGCTCTACATAACCTAAAATAGGCATCAAGTAATACATAATTACTTCAAATATTATTTTTAGAAATCTTTTGAGCCATATAATATAATTTAATTTTAGTTACATGCGTTTACGGCTTCAAATTGTTTTGCTTCTTTTATTTTGCAGTTTTTCGCTTTATTTTATTAAAGCACAGCCTTTGACTAAGTGTATATTGTAGTTGGATGCATTTTGAATTGCGCGAATTTGTATTTTGTGAAAAATAAGATTACTTAGAGTTGCTTTTAATTATAAATTTTTATAAAGTGTATCAAATATAATTTCACTTTCATGCGAAGCTTTAGGCAAAGTATATATAAGTTGGATTAGGTGTATTCAAGTTGAGTTCCTAATTGAGCTTTTGTATAACAATAATTTATTAATATAATGCAAAACATTTGACAAAGTCTAGTTGGGCGCTCAATTAGGTTCTTCTAATTTCTATAGCAAAGCAAATGATTTGTAAAATATTTGCCAAACTTCCAAGCAAAGTGTTTAATCAATCAAGTTTTATAAATTGTATCAATGGGCGCTCTGCAGGCAAAGTGTATATGCTAGTTGGGTGCATACAGTTTGATTTTTTATAGTTTTTTTTATTTGCTACAAATGGTGCTAATAATTTCATGCTTCACTCAAAGTGCATATTGTAGTTGAGTTGGCGCTGCTTGCTTAACGTTTTTTAATTGATTTTTGGCTATGCTGCCTTCTTGCTACATTATTAGCCCTTTCAGAGTCCGCTCTAACCCATTTGTAGTGCCCCAATCTTCCCACTGACTGCAGTTGGCAGCTTCGGCTTCAACTACTTATGCGTTCATTGCACTTACCAAATCGACTGTCGCCCAAAGAGCGAGCGCGGACTTAGGTCAAACGCTTTACTTTTTGCTTTGCTTTGCTTTGTTTGGGGTTCGCTGTCAAATCAAGGCATCAAAGTATAAGCCGACGAGGAGGCTGCTTTGGGCTGTTTTTTTTTTCGGTTCAAGCCAGATTTTGTGGAGGTGACAAAGGTTTGTTGCTGTTGCTGTTTTGTCCGCCAACGCTGGCCCCAATGGCCGCCACTCAAGAGTCAAAGTCAACGCCATTGTTGGCATCCACACTGCTCCACTAATCATGTGACACACATATATGGACAAGCAGCGTCAAAGGGCTAGCAGGGGGCGGGGGCTGGGCTGGGCTGCATTTGTTGTTGAGCTTGTTTTGTTGGCTATATGGAGAGCCAATTGCCAAAAGCCAAATGCGCTGTTTGCTTGTCACTTGGACCGCCGCTCGTTCAGCTCAGCTCGGCTCGTCTCTGATTGAATTTGAGCAGGTTATTGGCCTGGCGGCCAGCGGCAATGATTAGTGCAAAGGATACGTTTGTATTGTAGGCTATTAGCCAAGGCTATGCTACGCTGCATGCAGCTCATGCCTCACTCAGTTTTTCCTACGCTTGCAATTTAATGCTTGTCAATGAAAATTGAAGCGCTGCCTTTGCTTGCATGTCAGTCTGCAAGTCTCACGCGCGCTCTCTCTCTCTCTCTCTCTCGCGCCAGTTGCAGTTGCAGCCACAACTGGCCGAACTTGCTACCCCAAAACACGCCTTGGGCGCCTCGAGTGCCCAAGGATGCTTTTAGTGCGGCTTTTGGGCCACAAGTTCTAGTTAAAGTTGTTAGTGGCGGTTGCTGTTTGCTGTTTTTGCTCTTGAGGCTCCATAGCGCCAAAAACCGGTCTCAAAAGTTGTCTAAACGCTTATCCCCCAGTCCCTAGCAACACACACACACACACACACACACACACACACACAGAGATGTGACTGTGACTGTGTTTGTGTGCGGCTGCTGTCTCTCTATGCGAATTCCCAGTGGAATGTGTTAAAGTGTCTAAAGCTGTTGGCTACCGCCTGCGCGCCCTCCCACCCCCTCCCACTTTGCACTATACCTTAAGTAGTGCTAGTAGTAGTAGCTAACAAATCACAAATACAAAGCGCTTCGAGTCGTGTTTAAGCAAATTGCTTTCTAGGTTAATATCTAAATAGTTAACCAAGGATTGCAAATAAGAGTTATTAGTTCTACAGAAAATCGCAGATCGCAGTATTAGAATTGAAATGAGAAGAATAAAAATTTAATTTTTTTGGAATAAGAATCTTAATATTTAAAGCTTAAATATTTATAAAAAAAAACGCACAAAAGAAAGTTTTTATGCATTTTTTACTATGAAAACTTATAAAATGTGCTCAATTTTAATTATAATTGTTACAAGCAACCATTATTTTTTAAAATTTCAACATCAAAGTTAAAAATTAAAGTGGAAATTATAAATTTCTTTACAATTGTTATTGTAAAATTTGAAAATTAAATAGAATAGCATATAAGCAAATTTGTATTTAATTCTTATTTATTAATTCTTTCATTTAAAGTTGCATTTCTCTTATTTTACAATTTGTGTAGCAAATTCTATTCAAGATTGCCAAGTTTGCTGATTGAAAGGCGTGCTGCCATTTTGATTGAATTCCATTTTTACACTTTGCTGCTACTAAGAAGTTTTAATGTGCAACTTGCGGTAGAGTAACGCTCATTAGGAATTCGGCACAAGCTTACAATTTAAATTGAGTTTTTTAATGACAAGGCAGCGCCTTGGCTATTCAATCATAAATTTCATGGGCTTGCCGTTAGCTTTGAGCGCGGATTAACTGCTTGGAGTGGTCAACTGGCTAATGAGCTGAGCCAACATTGAATGTCGTTTCGCTTCTGTGGCTTCTGCCACAACAAAAACAACTAAACGGGGCAACACTAATTGCATGCATCAACTGCAGCGTAAGCTGTCCAAGCTCTCCCAGGCTGTCAACCCTTTTTGGCTGCCAAATTCTAAGCGCTCGCCTCAGCTCGGCAACAAAATTAATTTCCGCGCAACTTGACTTGAGTTGCCTCAACTGTCGCCGTATTTATCTTTAACTAGCTATATACTGATAACAGATTGCCAACTTTTTGATACACTTTGAATATTTTCAAAGCTTGTGTGCTGCATTTGAAACAAATCTGTTAAATAGATAGATTTTTTTCTCAATTTGCGATTTTCAATTTTTTAAATTGAATAACGCTTCTTCGCAAGCATAAGTATTCAAATACCAAACTTAGGCTCGCTAGCTCTTATAGTCTTTGAGTTTTTGTAGCTCATACAGACAGAAAGTGCACAATTTGTCTTGCTGTTAAAGAATTTATAAAATGCATGGCAGCATACCCTTTTTCCATGTCAAAGTGTACAAGTATGTATAGGAATATAGTTATAGCAATATAGCTGCAGTTACTTTAGCTTCACTTTAGTTGAAGCTACTCTAGACTTAACTTTGTCCACGCCACCAAAGCGTTAATGGAAAATGCTGAAACTTTAGGTTTTTGTTTATTTTCATTGTTTGTCAGCCAATATTGGCACTGAGCTGAACTATAACCAGACGACATAATTGATTATTGCAGCGTATGCTAGTGGAAAATTTCCATTTGACATGCATACATGTGGGTAGCCAAACAGCAAGCAGTCTCTCCTAATTAGCTGGCCAGCAATTATGGCTAAGAGTGCTTAGAGGTCAGCGTGGGTGGAGGGTGAGGGGAGCAGCAGCACATCATGAGAGTAGCACCCAAGTAAACCAATTAGTCCAGAGCTTGGCAAAGTGCAGCAGCAGCTACATTGTTTGTGTTTGTTGCTTTGACTACTGGTAAGACAGTCAGTGTCTTGTAGCTTCTGGTGTTATAAGCGCATTTGACTTCTTACACAATGCGGACAAGGCTCGAGAGACTTTGTGAAGTTGGCAACAGAAGAAACTTGGGCATAGGTCAAGCAAATTTCGGAGATTAGCGCTAAAATATGTTTTATCGATAGTATCGATAACAGTTGCATTGCATTCAAATAGTTCAGTCAATATATTATCGACAACTGCTATTGAAAAATTGAATTATTTATCATATTAAATCAATTTATGATGCTATCGAAAACAAAACTAATTTGCTTTGATAACATTTAAAATGTTTTTTTGTACGAAAACTGTTCAGTGCTATCGATAACACTTAGCTAAATAGCATTATTTGCATTGCTCTATTTGCTCTTTATTTATTCGCTAGCTTTATTAGCTTTAGAACTCCTATCGATGCTATCGATAACATACTCTAGTGCGATAGTCTTACAACAGCTCTTAGCTCCAATTAGCAGCGTCTCAAAGCTTGTTAGGTGTAGTACATTTTACATTTCCTTATGTTGCTCATTGGCATTTGTTACAAAAATTGTCCCTCCCCCCCCAAAACACAGCAAGTCGCTTTGGCGCCTTCTCCGCTTGGCGTTCAATGAAGCTTGAAACGCGCTGCAAAACGCGCACGAAACGCTCTCAAGTAATGGAAATCCGCTTTGGCCTTAACTCTTAACTTAAACTATGGCTTTGTTACGTATTTCCCTTTCGGCTGCTGCCGCTTGTTGTTGTTGTTGTTGTTATATACCTCGTGATGTGAAATTATTGTAGGGCATATAATGAGTCAGTAAAGCGATTGTTCAAAACTTTAGACAGGGTGGCCTGCGAGTCGAGAATTTGCATTTGCAGTTTGGTTCGCTCGCTCGCTCGTTCTCTGTTTTTTTCTTTTGCTTTGCATACATTGTATGCCCTTTGGCTTTTGCCTGGCATCAACAACAACAACAACAGCAGCAGCAGCAGCGAGTTAAGCGGCAACAAAGCAGTAAACGTTACTAATGTTGCAGTTGCATTGAATGTCGACGTTGCATGCCGCCAGTTGTACATATTATTGCATTTTGTAAGCTAAGTGATTTCAACATAGTTATTTCTGCCACTCTTCATTTTGCGTACACTCCTCGCCGCGTCCTCGCACACCCTTGGCATAATATAATACAAGTTGCTCTCGAGCCAACTTGATGACTTGACTGCGTTGCCAATGCGGCGTCGTTGCCGTAGCCCGTTGCCCGTTGCCGTAAACTTTTCCTTAAGAAAAATTACAATTTTGATAAGTTAAAAGCAAGCAGCACCGTCACTTGCCACAGAGTGGGCGTGGTACCTACTACAGCCGGCAAAGCCATACGCTTAAGTGGGCCCTTAAGTGCCTACAAGTTGTGGTCCAGGCAATCGAATTGCATTTTGTTGCTCTGCTGCGCTCTATGCCATTTAAGAAAAGTTCTTGCCACAAAAAACTTTTGCCACTTCAATGCCGTTCAAATATTTAGCAGACAAAAGATCTGTCTAAAGATAATACCGACTTACCACTGCAAGCAGCTAGAGCAAGGCTTAGCTGTCTATGCTCAAGCTCAAGAGCTATAAATTTCAGTGCGTATGAGTAATATGGTTAATAAACAAAGCACAAGTTGCAATGCTAAAGTGTAAGCGAATCGTAGTAAGTAAGAGGATTTTTAGCTATACAAATAATTATTTCTTTACTCTTATAAAACTAAACACTTAATTATTGTAGTCAAAATATTAAATATGCGAAAATCTCTTGAGTCATGGATTTTTAACCATTAAAAAGAATAATTAAAAATGATTTTAAGTCAAAAATGGCAAAATATCATAATATTGCGATTATTGTTAATAAATTTTACATTTATACTCTGCGTAATATTTTTAAAATAAATAAATAAAAATGAGCGAACTTAGTTTTAATTTAAAGACTTTGACTTTATTAATTCATTTATACTCTAAAAACAGCAAATGTGAATTAATATAATTATAATTGTAATACTTATTTCATGATAAAAAATATATATATATATTAAATGTATTATTTAAACAAAATAATATAATAAATAAAGGTGGGATGGACTAGCAACTAAGGCCATCAATATATTGAATAGAATGCAGGTCCCTCGAGGGATACCACTGAGATGAATAAAGAAGGTTAAATCAATTGGAAAAATAATGAAATTTGCTTTCTCATTTAATTAGACATTATGTTCAATAAAAAATATTTTAAAACATGGTATGGGGTATGAACTAGGATAGGTATACATGGGTATATATAAAATTAAAAGAGGGCTGAACCTCTTTGGTCTTGAGGGGATTAAGCTAAGGGCTAGACTAATATAAAATAAATTGAATGAATCGATTTCAGTGCTTTTTGAATGAGTTCTATAAACATGGCAATGATTAAATTGCAGTTGTCCTAAGCTCAAGCATGGATGGCATGCCAATCAAAATGAAATTTTTTATTTTATTGCTGCATTGCTGAATGTGTAACTAACAAACGTTTCTCTTCTCTTTCTCTTTCACAGCCATAAATGTCGATTTGTAAATACGTCGCACTCTACAGTTTATTGAATCGAATAATATAAATTAAAGTATTATTGGAATTAGCGAGCGAGCGAGCGAGAGAGAGAAATAAGTGTTCAAAGTGCCACATAAAGTTAATTAGTAAAGTTATGTTAAATTAAATATTAAGTGCGCGCGGCTTTGCTAATCACATTAACTAAAACATAAAAGCCAAAACCAAATTGCAGACACGCGTTTCGCTGGGCATAGATCGAATAACAACAACAACAACTAAAACAACAACAACTGTCAAAAGCTGGCAACCAACTGCCAAATGCTCCCGTAGAGCAAATTGAATAACAACAACAATAACAGGAGGAGCAGCAGCAGCAGCAATAATAACTACGCTAGTAATGCCCCAGAGAGATCAGCTGGGAGCGCTGAGTGCATTTTGAGTTTAATTACGCAATTAAATAGATATTTGCCACAGCGGCGGTGGCAGTGGCAGTGGCAAAACCCCAGGGCGGCAGACAGTTGAACGAACCACTGTCTCGCTCTCTCTCTTTCTCTCTCTGGCGGCGCAGAGCTTTGCGCGCTTTACATAAATTTCTGGTAAGTTTTAGTAGTAAAAGAAAATTATGTATCAACAATCGATTCTAAGCCCAATGCGAGGGCTGCTCTTAAAATGCTGCAGGCTATAACTAAAATATTTTAAAATATTTGTAAAGTTTGTTTTGAATTATTTCGGCGACGATCTTACTTAAGGCTTCAAATATTTTTGAAATATTTTTTTGCTACTTAAGGTTTGACATTATAAATATGTGCGAGAGTCTTTCTTATCTATAAAATGTGCAAATAAAATGTTAAAATATTTGTAAGACGTTAAAATATTTAAGCGAGTTTAAAGTTTCTAAAACTTAAAATACCCATGAGACATTAAACAAATTTGAAATTGAATTGAATTAAAGCTTAAGCTAGTTGAGCTTGAAGTTGGCTTGACATATTTGTACGTGGGGCGAGGGCTGCGCCTAAAGTTGCAAACTAATGAAGTTTGAGTTTTCATTTGCACTTGCAAAAAGTGAAGCAAATCTGCTGTAATTTGATGGCAACTTGAGGCGGTGGCATGCAACATAAAACTATTTGGCTTGTTGCGTTGGGTGGCTGTGTGGGTGGGTGGTTGGCTCTCTGACTTTTATGACTATTTATTGCCAAGGCACTAACTAGAACAGCGCTTGGCAGCCCTAGATTGGGGCTGGGGCAAGCGATATTATCAATTTGTCCTGCTGATAGCGCTTATGGGTTTAAAATTTTACAACGTTGGCAATTTGCAATTGGCAAACTAACGACAATATCGTGCTTGTTAGCAGGCTAATGCTATCTGCTTGCCACTTGCCACGTTGCCTGCCTCTGCCTCTTGGGCTAATAACTTTTAGGAGTTGCGCTGTAGCTGGGGCTACAAAAATTAATCAACCTCTCGTATTTCCGCCATAAAAAAAAAAAAAAAGAAATGTTGCTTGCCGACAAATTTGCCAAGCAGGCTGGAGTAGTGAACGGAGGGGTGGGTGGGGCGGCGGCGGCGTCAGAAGAGGAGATTGCATTTCCACTTCATCAGCATTTTAATGGCGCCTTATTGTTGCCAGCCGGCTTATTGACAGCAGTCACCCCCCTCCACCCAAGTTAGTTACTCAATGCAAGTTGCATGCCACTTCAATTCGTCGCTCACACACACACACACACACACACAGATTCCAGACTCATTGCGAATTAATGTGCGCGTTTTAATTAATGAAATTATCAACATTATAATGTGTCGATTATGTCGCTTCGCTGACAAAATCATCAGCGCAGAGAGTCAGAGAGAGCGCAAGTCAGCAATGACTTTATTTGCGAATGCAAAATGCTCATAATGATGTTAATGAGCCAAGGCGTTGACAGCAGCTGCAATTGCTGCACTTGCTGCACTTGCTGTTGCAGTTGCAGTTGCATGGTGTGTTAATTAATGCAATTGCCACACGCAATTGCACTTGCCTACACGTTCAAGCTAATGCCGGAAAAAAGAAACAACTGCGGAAAACTTCGGGCAGTGGGTTTTGGCTTTTGGGTCTTATATTTGTAGATATTTACTTATTAAATTTAAGCATACTTCATTTTAATATTTACTATCAAAATAAATGTGAGCAGCAATCAAAGCCTCATTAGCCACTTATAAACATTTTATTTCTATACATTTTACTTACATTGCGCTTAAAAATTGAGCACAACATAAGTCTTAATAGAGTTTGCAACATAATGTTTTTGTACATTAAACAAACATTGCAAGCTGCTCAATATGTTGCTAAACTTATGCGCAATAGTTTAAACTAAAAGCTAGAAATTTAAGTCAGAAGTTTTGTTGAACGATATTTGCTTATAAATTATTTAAAATGTAGTTACGCTTCATTTTTATTTAAAGTGCTAAGTTTAATTGCTTAAGAGTATTTAAAAATTTTAAAAAAAATATTTCGATACACTATAGACGAAAGTCAGCTTTGGTCTATTTCTCAAGCAATAGATAAAGTTGAAGCTGTCACAACAATCAAACTCTACTGCTGCTTAGATAACGTTACTAAATGATTTTTTTTTTTAATAATAACTTGCTTAACATATTAAACTCTGTTACTGTTAACTCTAGTCTAACATAACATAGCATTTTCGATGAACTTAACATAATTCTATAAACTAAAGTAGTTTACAAAAAATATGAAAATCTGAAACTCAAGACAATTTAAAAAAAGCTTAGAGCTGATTTTTGTTTTTATAATAATTATTTTTTTAATATTTACTAAAAATTTCAAGCAATTTAAAGTTGTAACTTTGTTAGTTTCAAATTTAAAAAGCAACAAATTGCATTGGAAATTATAAATTAAGTACAGAGTCTGTTATAGTCGACTGCGCGCTCTTTAGCCAAACTTAACTTGTCAGAGTGAAAGATATAGCGCTTAGCTCAACTGAACTGAACTGAACTGAACTGAATTGAATGTTGTGCTGTTCAAAGGCAGTACATATATATGCTGGCTATATAGCAGCTATATAGTCGTGTGTGCCTTTTGTTTTGCAGTTAAAATTAAGCACATACGCTTAAAGCATCATGAATTTCTAATTGAAACGGTTTGCAAAAAAAAAAACAAAGCAAAGAGCAAAGCAGAAGTAAAAAAAAAAGGAAAAAGAACTGAGCCGAAGGTGAATACCAAACGATGCGCAGCGTATGCCTGGCAATGATACAAGACGACAAGAGACAAGCTGAGAGGCTGAGAAGCGCACCAAGAGTTGCAGGAATGCGTGCAACTGCCGCATCAAATGACAGTTTGCAGCAAAATGCCGAAACGCAAGAGCAGCAAACTTGCCACAAGTCGACGTTGCAAATACTGTGAAAATGAAAAATCAAAAATAAAGCAGGCGTTGCTTTTAGCTATTGGAAAATATTGCAGAGTGAATTTTCATTGAAAGTGCAGCAAGCAAAGAAAAATAGTTAAGCTGAACTAGAAAGTGAATTTCAATTGAAATTATAGCAGAGCTAAATAAATTGGTAATGTATGCTTCAGTTGCTAAACTAAAGCTCAATTGTTAATGTAAAGAAAATTTATATAGACGCCTAAACTTATTTGAAACTATAAGAACTTTATATAGACGCCTTAACTTGATTGAGAACTAATTGCCCAAAGACTGCATTTCAAGCAAAAGACGCGCTCAATTCCGATTGCGAAATATATCAAGAAATTGGGTAAACTATGCGAATTTTATTAGGAACGTTGCTCTGGACTTAACATTCATTTCGCAGCCTTTGTGATTATGGATGACTTTGATATGCATGTGCATTGCGGGATTCGCTTGCTGAAGGCCTTTCGACGACTGCGTCGTCCGGCAACGGCGCGGCAGATTAGCGCGCGTCTGGCCAAGCTGCTGGGCATACAGAGGCGCGTGATGGCTGCTCTGATGCGGGATGTGCTCACTGAGGCGCTGGCCAAGCGTGCCCTGGACTTGCATGTGGATCCACTAACTCATCGCTATCATTGCCCGCGCCTTGAGCGCGCCAATCACCGCTTGGTGCGCGAGTTTCTGCATTGTCGTGCCACAATGCCGAGTCTGCAGCGTCTGGAGCGTGCGCTGGTCCTGAAGGTTTTCTATTAATCGAAGCGAATAAATGTGGCCAAGCGCGTTGGCCTAGCTAACCAACTGCGTCTCGTTGCTCTCACTGAACTGAAGCAAGAAGCTGCGTTTGCCACTGAGACGGCGACTGAGACTGACGCTGGCACTTGACGTATGCCAAAGGCATTTAAGCTTTGTGGCTACGGCCACGCATGTGCAACGTGCCATCGAGACCGCCCTCCACCACCACCCGTTTGGCTCGGGCACAAAAAGTACCGTTTAGCCACGTCGCAACGGCGGCGGCGGCGGCGGCTACCAAACTGCATTTTATTTATGCGCATTTCAAACGAAGGCGGCACGAATCTCGCGTTGGGCATGGCCTTGCCATGTCTCTCTCTCTCTCTCTCTGTCTTTCTTTCTTTCTGTGTTATTGCATTGCGTGAACTTGTGAACTCTTCTTTAGTCTGTCATTCACGCTTGGCATTGCAGCCGCGGATCAAGCTCAAGCTCAAGCTCAAGCATTGTCATGCAACATTATCGTCCAGACAGTTGCAACGATGACTGGTCAAGGCAATCAGCTGCATAAGCTTTTTGCAAGTCATGCTTGCTACAGTTGCGCTAGTGAGTCGATAGTTTTGCCATTGCTAAATGTAAGGCAAATAATTCAAAATTATTGCTCGAGTTGAATATGTGTCTTATCGATAGTTATCGATAGTATTAAATACATTATTTTAGCTACCCAATTGTAGCATAAATAGCCAATAATTAAATTGAGGATTAAGAGGCATTTGAGACAAATATTCTCTAAATTGAATCGCTCTAAATCATTTGCTTTCAAAATTTAAGCACCAAGTGATGGCAGCTTCTAACTTTTTCTTTCTTTGCAGCACATATCGATAACAAATTAATATATTTGTAAGTTCTACAAACAAGTTAAACAAAAATACATTGCAATACAAATATTTGAGCAAAATTAGCTGCTGAATTGGAGTTTAACAGATTTTTTCAAATATCTTTCTAGTTCTGCTGAATGGAAGATATAAAATTTTAGCTTTTTTTTCAATCATTTTCTTCATTTTTAGTAATCCAAACGAAGTGTCCTTAAAAATTTCTATAATAGCACAAATTTGTTTGAAGCTTTAGTAATTTATTTATCATTTATTTATCAAAAATAGTTGAGAACTCTAGTAAATAAAGCTGCTTGCTTTGATTATAGAATTTGTATTTAATGTATGTTCTATAAGCTTTGGGGTCTAACTCTTGATGAGCAGTGTATGGAGCAGTGTCTTAATGAATGTGTCTATGATTTGCTTATTCCAGTCTATGACGTCGGATATTGCGATTGCTGCTGACCAGTGTGTCTCTCTCTTACTCGCTCGCTCTCTTTCTAACCGACTGTGCTTAGCCATTGGCTGTGTATCAGTCAAGTTGCAAACATTCAGCATTCAACTCCCAGCTCTCGACTTTCGACTCTTGATGCTCAACAGACTGAATGTTGCTGCTGCTGCTGTTGCTGCTGCTGCTGCTGTTGTTGCTGTTGTTTGTTTGTTTGTTTGTGGCTGGTGTTTGCATGACTTCCATTTGGCAAACATTTTAATGAATTTATGTAATCGCTTTTTCGTTTTTGTTTTGCGTATTTTATTTGCTAACTCTGCCATGATTTTTGCTGCTGTCACATTTGTTTGTTACGCGTAACGCCTTTGGCCCATGGCAATGTCATCAGCCTGCTTTGTCAACACTTTTTCATATGCATGGCAAAGCTCTTTCTATCTGTAGTATGTAGTCGGAATCGGAGTATGTCAACATCATCACCAATGTACGTTCATTTGCAATTTTATCTCTTTTCTCTTTTTTTTTTTTTTGTGTGTTTCTCTTTTTTTATTGCAATTTATTTTGTGTTGACTTTGTGTGTGTGTCCTGCTCGTCGTCGTTGTCCTTTGACAATTTTAACTAGAAATTGTTGTTAAATTTAAATTAAATGCAATTTTGGCATGCAAGCTTAATTATATTTTAATTTCTTTTGCTTTGAGGCAAACAAACAAAATTTTCATTTGTTATGCTGCGCATATTTTGTTTTTATTTCGTTTGCTGTGGCTTTTGTTGCAAGTGAAACAATTTTCGGCGGCTTTTGGTTTGCGTTTGACAGTTCAGTGACTGCAACAATGTTGCACACACACACACACACACACAGACAGACAGAGCTTGCCCTTTTTTGTGGCAACAAGCGCTTAATGCGGCCATTGACCAGCCCAACGTTCAATCTGTGTTCTGTGTGCGCCTCAATGAGCAGCAGCAGCAGCAGCAAAAAATATTTAAATATTAGCATTGTTTTAAGCTTAAGCATAATTGTATTAATTATGCCCACAAAACCCAAACCGCAATTTGTGGCTGCAACTTCAGCTTCAAGCCAATTTGCCTCACAAACTGAAATTCATTTTGTGGTCTGTTCGGCAGACACAAATACAAATAAAAATACATGCATATATATACATATATATATATATATCCAATATAGCTTTGTTTGTTTCGCTGTGTAAATTGCATTTTTTTCCAGATTTATGACAAAGTATTTGTATTAGCAGCTTGATTTCAATTAAGATACATTTTGAGCTTTAAATTTAACATATTTTTAATGCGGTTCAGAGCAGCAAAGCGGAAAAGCTAAGCACATACATCAAATTGTTAATATACAAAAAATGAGTCTAAAATGTTCAATTCAAAATATTTATTAGCAATATAAAATAAAATTTTACTCAAGCATTTAAAATTTAAAAAAAATTGTTAAATAAAAAAAATGATTCTAAGGTTTAAAAAATTCAAAATATTTATTAGAAATATAAAATAAAGTTTTGCTCAAGCATTTAAAATTTAAAAAAAATCCTATTACATTTAAAATATCAAAAGGTCTCAATATTTAAAAATATTTATTAGTTATAAAAAAATATATATACAAAATGAATGGAGAATTTTAAATGATTTCACTTAATTATTATAGTTTGAAAAAAATGCTGAATTATTTTTCAATTTTTTGTAATCGTTGTCAATTTTATAAATTAATAGTAATTAAATGATTGTTATTAAACTATAAAGATTATGCTTAGTACTGAAGTTGAGTGGATTTATATAAAATTTACTTATTTTGAAAGCAAAAAAACAAAAGCACATAAATAACTGAAGTGGCGCTTGTTGATTTACAGCCACAAGTGCAATTAGTGGGGCAAGCTATCGATGCCACAACAAAAGCTTGAGAGGGCTTGGCGCAAACTTTTTGCTGTGAGCCTCCTCAATGGGCTCAACTAGTCTAGACGCAGGCCAAACTACTTGCAACTTTTTGTGTGTGTGTGTGTGTGTGTGTGTGTGTGTGTGTGTGTGGCACACTAAAGCGGAAATCAAAAATAAATATGCAAATAAACGAAATTTGTAAATCACGTGGCAGCAACAAAATGCGTACAAAGTGTGGTGGGGGGGTGGGGGCCGCAGTTGGGTGGTCGTAAATTATGATGATTATTGGCAAAAGGAGTTAATGTGCAACAAGAATGTGGCATGCCGCAGCAGCAGCAGCAGCAGCGGCAGCGGCAGCGGCAGCCAATCGGCAACTTGTTAGTTAGTATGTGCAACTAAAAGCGAGGCGGAAGCTGTGGCAACAACTGCGAACTGCGTGGGGCAGGCCGTGGGAAAAGAACGGGGCAAGGGGCACCACCAGCACCACCGGCACCACCACCACCACTGCATGTGTCCGTAAATAATGCTGGCAAAACGTGCAGCACGATCATGAACTTGGCTTTGGCCAGTCAACTTGCCACAGATCGAAGCAGCCACATGGGCCAGTTAGAGAGGATGCGGCGAGCACAACTTGGGACGTGGGACTTGGGAATGGGGCGCTGTGGCAATTCGCGTAAAATTATAAATGACTCTGGGATAGGCGTTGCCCAATATCGAAGCGAATGGAGCAGCCGCAGCCGCAGCCGCAGCCGCAGCCAGTTGGCAATATGAGGAGGCGTTGGAGGCATTCATTAGACCCCAAGCGAGTTGAAGATCAGCGCGCCAGGATTGCCAAGGCATAAATCGTAGCAGGCAAGCAAGCGAGGGTTGCAAGCAGCTGTTGCTGCCACATTGCAAATATTAATTCGTGACGAGAACGAGTGCGATATCAAACTCAAACTCAAACTCAGTTCTCAGTTTTTGGTTTTTGCCTTTGTTGCAATTTGAATTGTGAAACGATGCGGCGGACTTCATTAGCGCCCGGCAAATTTAACACCTCACAACGGAGACGACGTGGACGTGATTGGGCTATTGGATTACACGCTGTTCTGGTCCTGCTGTTGCGCCTCTTGCCACGCTGATAATGATCATCAACGCCATATTTAACGCCATTTAGGCAGCAGGATGCCAAAAACTACAACAAAAGCAGCAGCAGCAACAACAACAGCAGCATTGAGTTTGCCCGCTGGCGTTTGCTTGATCAGCAGGTATGGGGAGTGGGAGGGGGAGGGGGAGGGGGCCTGGCAGTCAGACAATGAAATGTAATGGCAATACGTGCATTTATTTATAACGGTTTCTGTTAACCATGCAATCCCAGCTCTTTGCAACATGACAACATGCGGCGGCGGCGGCGGCGGCTGCCTGCCAACTGCCCCAGCAAACAGCTCTTGCCTCTCTCTCTTTCGCTCTCTGCGTTCGGCTCGTTACTTGTTAGCATTTGGTGGGCGTCTTTGGCCTGCACCAGCCCCAGCCCCAGCCCCAGCATAACCGTATACTTTATTATTTGAACATTTGTTGTGCTCGTCTCGGGCATTGGGCATCGAGCATCCTGTGTGTGCTCCGCTCCAGCTTCAGCTGCCTTAGTCTGCCTTCGGAACTGGCTTTAAATTTATTTCATACCAAAGCGGCCAGAAACGTGAGCAACGCATTTTATGCGCCTCTTCAGCCTCAGCCCAAGCCCAAGCCCAAGCAACGAATACTCTGCAAATGAAAAACAAAAGCAAGTCTTGTCAGTTTGGCTATTAAATAATTAAAAAATAATAAAAATTATAAGAGCAAGCATGCAAATAATAATATATAATTATTTAAATTAAATATATATAATTTTAATAATAATAACTATGCCAACGCTTTAATTAATACTATTCAGAAAATGATTATATAAATATCAAGTAAAATGTTATAATATATTTTTATTAAAAACATAAAGATATAAAAGAGACATTGAAATATAAGCAAAATATAAATATTTGCTACAACTATATTACTACTTATTTATTTTTATATTTTATTTATAATATATTTTACATATATATTTGTTTTATGCATTTATGTATTTTTTATTGTATTTATTTTCTGCATTATTGTGCTTACATTTTTGTTTTACATATTATTGTATTTTATGCTATATTTTTATTTTTTTTATTGTATTTATTAATGTTTCTTGTGCATTTATTTTATGTTTCTATTTCAATAACAAAATGCATTTAATCTTAGCTTTGATTGATAGTCATTAACTTAAGTAGAATTGAGCTTTAGCATTTTGTAGGGTATTCAGTAGTCTGCTCTGCTGCTTTCGACTTCTTCTCCCTTTGAGCGAGCGTCTTAAAAGGAAATACTTTATGGGCATTGATAATTTGGTCCATAATGTGCGGTGAAATTGACTCTCTTAGCCTTTTTGTTTAATTTATGTGACCGTCTTGGGCACCAACAATGCAATTGCAACAGCAACAGCAACAACAACAACAACAACAACAGGCCAAATAAATAAGCACTTTGTTAAATTGTAATGTGGGAAAGTAAACTTTGTAATGAATTTGCCAATCACCTGAAGATAAATTTATTATGTTTAAACGCGACGTATGCGCAATTTAAATGCGTTTATGCTTTATGTGCAAAGCGTGCACAGTGGGTAAAATATATATAAAATATAATAATATAATTTAACATACAAAATTCGAAATTCGAACAAAAGAGTTCAAATTTTATGACCAATTGTTATCACAATATTAACTTGTTGCTTGTAAAATGGCTTAAGACTTAAGCCAAAATGTTTGGCAGCTTATTATAAAATTATTTCATGAATTAAATTGTTTGTATTATTAAAATAAATCTTAAGTCTTGCTGTCTTTAAATGACTGCACTTAAATATTTAAAAAATTTCAGCAACATGTAAAATTATTTAAAGGTTTTATGCACAAGCTCATTTATAAATATTTATATAGAATATTGAATATGTTAAAAGCCTGAATGGTATAAAAAAAAAACAATTTGTTTTGTTGCTGGTTTGGCATTAGCTCCAGTTATTCTTCTATCGAATTCATATTTGGATTATAGAAATCTAATTCATATTCGTTATTTGTTTGGTAGTAAATTAATTTCATTGTACAGAGACTTACGATAGGCTTTAAATAGTGCTTATATTTCTCGCGTAAGGCTTCGGTATTCATTTTGGAACTTTGAATATTTAAAGTCGCAGCAGTTGCTTTAACAGCTTTCGGAAATGTCTATTTTGTTACTGCTGATAGAAGAGTTTGAAAATCTAAACGAAAGTGAACAATTGATTGAAAACATAAAGTTAATGTGACCAAAACCAATAAAATACTCAAAGCTTTTTATTCATTTTTATATTTATAGCTAGTTGAACATTAAACTTTTTATTCATTTCAACAATTATATTATAATCAACAAATTATGAAACGAAAACATTCATAATTTGTTTATTTCAACATTCAATGCTTAGCGCATTGATTGGCTAGCGTCAAGTTTAGACTTTGGGCCAATTGAATTGCCAGTAATGTTTTAATTATGTGTGGATGGCTGCGCTGCTCACACGAGAGACTTGTAATTGATAAGCTCAAGTTGGCGGCGGTGCAACAATGTGGCAAAGCGACTCACTTTCACCACGAGGCGGCGACTGCGGCGGCTTCGGCTTTGTCGCCTGCGCCGCTGACTTGACCGCGTTAACCGCAGCAGCAGCAGCAGCAGCAGCAGCAGCAGCAGCAGCAGCAGCTGGAAAGTGGGAAGTGGGGAGTGCTGGTGTGGGCTGCATTGCTACGGGGTGTTAAGTGTAAAAAGCCATAAACATGTTGCTGCCACATGAGGATGCAACAATGCCTGCAAGCATATATGATAGTCAGCTAGTCAGTCCAGTTCAGTGCAGTGGAGTTCGGCATGGAACTCATTGTTGTTGTTGTTGTTGTTGTTGCTGCTGTTGTTGTGGCTGTTGCTGCTGCCATAAACACTTTATCGACACTTGCCCCAATGCGTGTTGCCACCGCGCTGGCCCCGTGGCTTGGAGTGTGTGTTGTGATACATCAAACATGAGCTGCAAGCTCTGCTGCTCCGCTGCTCCATTGCTCCGGTTACTGCTTTGGCCAAGTTGCGGAAGCAACATTTAATTGACTTGGCGTGTTAAGCGCTGCATACCAGCACATAACAGCAATCAACCGACAAACAACTTGTGGGACGTGCAACGACGACGACGACGACGACGACGAGGACACAGTTTGTGGCAAGCTCTTGGCTGCCTGCTCGCTTATTGTTGCAACTGGCATTTCAACAATGCCAAGCAGCCTCTCATAGTTTATTGAGCGCCCAGTGCTTCAGCTGCAGCATGTCAATGTCCAAGTCCTGGTCCAGCTCCAGCTCCAAGTCTGCCAAAGTACCTTGCCCATTAGCGCTGTCACTTTGGCTGCGGCGCATATCATTTACAAATGCCTGCAACACATCAAAACAACAACAGCGCAGTGACCAGTGGCCATAAGCCGATTACTATCGCGACTCGCGACTGCCAGCGACACATCGAGGTCAGTCCCAGCCCCACGACATTGGCAGCAACAAAATTGCTGCAACTGCTGCATCTGCTGCTGCTGCTGCTGCTCGCATTTCAACAAAAATTACGACTTGTAAACTTAAGCGGCAAAATCAATTAGCGCAACGCCTGATCAATTGCCAGTTGCCAAGCGAGTTTCGCACTCGAGTCGTCCCTGCGGACGCAATCAATGTGCATACACTGGCAAAAAACAGTGCTGCCCTAACTTCATTTTATGCAAAGCACACACAATATAATTTAAATTGTATGCATTTATTTATTAATAATTTAATTTGTGCACGCAATGCATTTTGGCATTTAAAATAAAAAGCAGTACTAATGCCAACTGTCATCAGCAATAAAAATGCAACTCTGTAGGCCACGCCAAAATGCAACTCTGCAGCTCATTTCCGTAAGCTGTCAAAACACTTCAAATTCAATTTGCGCCTTTAACAAACAAACTTCAAAATGAATACCGAAGCTTTGCGTGAGAAATATAAACACTATCTAAAGCCTATTGTAAGTCTCTATATTAATTTACAACCAAAACTTACGAAGCTGCTCCCCCCACCCACTTAGCAAGCAGATCACCCATTGGTCGAAAGCTGCAACAAAGTGAACGAAAATGCGCGTGCCGAGCAATTTCTGCGCGGCTTGGAGCGTAAAATGGGCATAAGAGCAGCGGATGATAAAACGCCCGTTTTTAAGCATTTCACGGCAGTTGTGCCACGAGATTGTCCTTGTAAAATGGTGGGCCAAGGTGCTCCATGTCAACGCGAGCGCTCGAGCCACAAACCAAAGGATGAGTCACCGAAGGCCAAAAAGCTAAAGTTCGAGGAAACTTCAGTCTAGCCGGCGGATTAAGTGAGCAGCGCATGAATTGATGCCAAAACGCCAAAGTGAAGAAGTTTAATTTGTTGAGCTTTGATATTTAAATCGGAAAATAAAACAACATTTATACATAAATTTATATTCAATTTCGATTTTTCTCAGTGTATGTGCGTACGCCGCAGTTTTTAGTTGACTTTGGGTAAATCTCATCATCATCGAAGCTTCAAATCAATCAGCGCGTAGTCAGTTAGGTGGAATTAGCGTGAGTGCGTGTTGTCAGTGTTGTAAAACGCGCCGTGGAAAAACAGCAAGCATTTGCCAAAATAGTCAAACTGAATGAATTTCAACTTTAGTGTTCACTTTACACTTCCAACGAGCAAAGCAGCGACGAGCAGCAAAAAGTTGAACAAATTTTGTGAAATTTCCCAAAGCAAATTCCCAGCCAAAATGCAAACCACCTATGAAGCTGTGCCTCAAGAGCAAAGCGACAACAACAATGCCGCTGGCGTAGCTTGGACAGCAGCAGGCGCTGCTGGTGGAGCTGAGCCGCCAACGCAGCCAAAGCGAGCACCAAAGCCGGCGCAGAAGAATCGACGACGCCAGCAGCAGCAGCAGCAGCAGCAGAAAGCGGTAAGCTGACGGCGGCTGCACTTGCTCCACATGTTAAATTGTTTTTCTGACTAGTCAATGATGGCGCCCATGCCTGGTCTGGCCAATCAGTGGGTGCCGCTGAGCAACTCGGTGCATGAGCAGGGCACCAGCATTGAAATGATGTACGCGGGCTTTGAGCTGCCGCAGCAGGAGGAGGGCGGCATGGCCGCCATACCGGGCGTCACCCACATGACCATGCAGCTGCCGCCCAATGTGCTGCCCACGGTGCGCAACAGCACGCCGGACATGCCATCGGTGCTGCATGCCATGGACTATTTTCGGCATCAGCAGCACATGCAGCAGCTGCCGGGGATTGGCAGCAGCCGTGTGCAGCTGCTGCAAAACGATCCCAGCCAGCAGAGCTGCAATTCGGAGGCGCAGGTAATGCCGCTGGGCTGCGTGCCGGCCATACCGCTGGAGCGGCATGCCATGAGTTTGGCTTTTCAAAGCTACAGCCTGATGCAGCTGGAGCCGGATCCGAGTCGTGCGCCGCAGCTGCCTGGGCAGTGCATCTACAATGCCAACATTTCGCCCTTGTATGCGCTCACCCAGGAGCAGCAGCTGAAACTGCAGGCGGCTCTCATACAGAAGCCGCTCTCGCTGGACGCCGCTCTGCTGCCCATTGCCGAGGAGCTGCATGCGGAGCATGAGCAACTGCGCAGCGCTGGGCTGCAGTTGCTGCCGCAGGCTGAGCCGCTGCCCTATGGCAGCATTAGCTTCCATGAGGGCGAGCAGCCTGCAACTGCCACCACCAATGCTTGGGCTAGCCCGCCGCCCCCCACTTTGTCCACGCCCATACCGCACATGAGTCTCTTGCCGCTGCCCACCAGGCAGTGGAGGCAGAAGCGGCGCAATGGGCTGGCCCAACAGTTCGAGAACACTATCAACGTCAACGACACCATCATGATGCTGGACGAGAGCGACAATTATCAGCCGATGGTATTCATGGACTGGTGGATCAACTTTCGCCAGAATCGCAGCAACAAGCCAAAGAAGCCGCTGCTATCGACGCCACCACAGCCACCGAACGAGCAGTCACCAACACCACCACCACCTCCACCACCACCCACATCTGATCCACAGCTGCCAATCAATGTGGCCCACAACTAAAGCATCAACTTTGCTTTAGCTCTCTCAATTATATATGTGCGATAAATATATCTTTATATGTAAAAGCGTTTGCTTTAATCAGCTGATTTTATTATTTATATAATTTAAATTGGCATTGGGCAGCGTTTATTTAAACATTGTTTGAACTTCAACTGCAATTCAAATGAATTCGAATTTGCTGGCAACTGTCATCACACACAAAATGCAACCCTGTAGGCAAAGCCAAAATGCAACTCTGTTAAAGCTGTCAAAGAAAACGACAATTCAATTCAATAAAATTGAAAAGTCTCTAAACAATGAACATTGATGATTATACGCCGGTTTTTAAGAATTGGACGCAGGTTGTGCCTCCGGAGTGTTCTAGTACGAATGTGGAGCAAGGTGTGAAGGTGTCAAAATGTGAAGAAGGAGAAGAGGGAGAAGAAAAAGGAGGAGAAGAAGGAGAAGATGATACAGAAGAAGGAAAAGAAAAAGAAGGAGAAGAAAAAGGAAGTGAAGAAGGAAGGAATGTAAAGAAACCTAAAGCTAAAAAGATGAAGCTCGAGGATCCAAAAGCAGAAAAGTAGCAACATAGAAGAAGAAGAACGAATGTCAATATGAATAAGATTTCTATGAATTCCAAAGAAATTGTTTTTATTTGTGAACCATTCAGGCTTTTAGCATATTAAATATAATATCGCTCGTTGCTATTTAACTCTTAAAATAGGTTAGGTTAGGTTAGGCCCTACCGGTCACATAAGGTGATCTCACATAGACCAACATTGGTCCTTAGTCTTGCCGGAATTTCTTTACTATAGGAAAGCTTTTAGATTTCGGTCAGTTCTTGTATTTTACTATTTCTGGCAAATCTCAGCAGCGATCCAGGATTTCAAATCGCCGCTGCCTTTAGTGATGGTATCTCCTACGCATTGAGGTATTTTTTGCTTGCCAGCGCCGGGCACTGGCCACAGTGAGTGCTCAAGAGTTTCTGTAGCCCCCTGTTCTTTGCATTTTCTACAGCCGTCATCTTCAGTCAGGCCCAGTTTGTTAGCGTGGGATGCCGATAGGCAGTGTCCTGTTAATAGCCTGCACTCCTTCCCATGAAGTTGTATTGTGAATTTAGATAGATTTTCGTTTCCTGCGTGGCACATTGTTCTCGCGGCTTTGCAATTGGTCGCGTTCTTCCACTTTCCTTCTGCTTCGGTTAAATCGGAAAAAAAACTCATACAAAATTCATATTATAAATAAGCGTTTGCATATAACTTGTAAATATTAATTTTATATATTGCTGAAATTTTGCTACTTTAATATTTATGTGCTAAGATTTAAATTTTTTGCATTTATTAATTCAAGACTATGGACAGTCGGTGGTGGCAGAAAAGATTATAAATATTTCAGATTTTTTTAAAATAGCAAAGACTTTAGATTTGTATATCTGCTATATTTGATACTTATGCTGAACTTGTGTGTATATTGTATTTTGCAATAAAATTATAAATCGATTAGGAAACTCGTGACATAATTTGAGGATTAGATATGTATATATTTATATTTTTATTGAGCGCGCAGCATAAATCATAATTATTGAATACTGAGCTTGAGTATTTATTTGAGTACAATATGCGTGAATAAATGCAAAAGGATTTAAGTGAAAATGCTGCTATGCTTTTGTTTTCTAGGAGTCTAGGATGCAGCACTTGCTTTTGTTTTTGTGTTTGTTGTTGTTGTTGTTGTTGGATGCGTGTGAATGAAAAGTGCGTGTTGTTGTTTTAATTAAATTTTAACGCATTGCGCGCGCCTAGCGGCAACTTTTGCTTGCCTGAGTCGTTGACTCTTGTTTTGCTGCCTGGAGGGCAGAGGCGCAGGCAGCGGCAGCGGCAGTGGCAGAAGCTAAGTTTATTTTTTTTAATTATTTATTTTGGAGTGTGCAGCACTTGGCATCAAAGTATCTGCGGCTATGAGAACGCGCGGCAGCCCCCACGAGCGAGCATGTTGTAGTTTGTTGTTGTTGTTGTTGTTTTTGTTAAGAAATGAAAGCTTCGATGCTTGAAGGTTTAACGAACTCGCAGCAAGCAACCCTCTGCGCTATATGGGTATGGGGACGGGGCTGCTTCCCCGCAGAGCCACCAGGATCAGAAACGTCAACGTCAACGACGTCGCTGCTGCTGTTGCTGTTGCCTTTGCCTTTGACGTTTTTTCGTTGTTGTCCTCGTCGCCTTGTTGCAAGTGTAATTTTTACTTTCACCCCAGTAAATGCTACTGCTGCCATGTGGGAGCCAAGCAACACTTGTCCTGATGATGACATTCATGCCCAAGAGCTACTCTCAATGCAACACACACACACACACACAGACAAAATGCAAGTGTGAGCAGAGTTTGAAGCTGGGCATAGAGAAGTTTGGGCGCACAATGATTTATGCAATTATTAAACGATCTTGCAACACTATTTGCAACACTATACAGGCGCAGGTGTGTGGCAGGCAGCAGCTTCAAGTGCATTGCACCCGCTTGGGCTTGGGCTTGGGCTCAAGAAATTATGCACAAAGTAAAAGCCGCTTGAGTGCACAAAATAAAGAAGATGCGGCCGACCCACGCGTCGTCTCGTTGCCTTCAAGGAAGCAATGACTGACTGACTGACTGCCTGCCTGCCTGCCTGCCTGCTGTGTTGTTGGGGTAGCTGCAACAATAGCAAGTATACGCACATATGTACGTACGCCATGTAGTTTGCTTTTTAAATAATTACGCAACATGCGCTGAGGCAAAGACATTGCCCCAAGTCTCCGTCGCAGTCTCTGATTTGCGTTTGCTGCTTTTTATTTTTAAATGCATAATGTTGTTGCCAACTGTGCATTGTGGCATGCCACTTACGCCACACCCCTACGCTAACTGCTGCGTGTCCTTGCTCACAGGTGCTTTGACCCCAAGTTCAGCTGCTAGTCCTTTAGCTTAAGCGCTTGCAATAATTATGCACGAGTTCAATTCGATTTCAAGTGTTGCTGCTTATTAATTAGTTGACTTTTGCTTTGCCTGCACTATGGTCCCAAAGCTGTTTTTTTTTGGCATAAAGTCTACTTATAAAGCTAGGGACTTGAAATTTGCCATAAACTTTAATGTAGAATATTTTAGAATTTTGCTATTTTTTTTTTTGTATTTCAATTTTTATAATTTTTATTGTTGGAAGACGCCATTGCACCGTGCACATTGTACTAATTTTCAACAATTTTCGATTAAAGAATTCACCTGCAACATGTGGAGTTTTTCTTTTTTGAAGAAGGGGCCAAAACGGGTCCAAAAATATTACTGCTGCGGTCAAATACGATACTTATAAGAACAAACATACGTAATTAGTTTTTCTCAGAAAGCCTCAGATTGTTAGTTATACAAACGAATTTAAATTTGTTACACAAATACACATAGCCAATACACACATACACGGCTAAAAAAACTAGGACTACGCATAAAAATACTTAGGGTGTTCACCGAAGTGTTGTATCGTTGTAAAAGTGTAAACCTACTCAAACAACATTTGTATGGAATTGTGACTTGCAAAGCAAACAAGACCCCAGACCCTGAGTATGAAAATCGTTGTAACGTTGCAAGTAGTGCTTAAATAGAAAATTCAAACGTCAAATCCAACTCAGCTATGTTTATATATATTTTTCGGCAAGGGCTAAATCCGAGAAAGAACAAAGCTTGAGTGAATAAATTGGAGAATTGGACTAAAAGTGAAGACAGCGACTTTTTTTTAGTCAATCAAGGGCAGATTGAAATGGCTGCTTTTTAAAAAAGCCAGAATTACCGCTGCCCGCTGTTTTCCAATTTTTCCCGCATTCACACTTTCAAAAAAGCCAGATCTGACGGGAAAAAAGCGGAATTGGCAGCAGTGCCCGGCAACAAGAAAGCATGGGAACGATCCTGAGTGAGACCATGCCGGTAAAAAAGATTAAAATTTAAATTATTAAAATAGTAATAATTAATAAAATAAATTAAAATTTGTGAGTTTCTCTTAGATCATAAATAGACAGCCTTTTGCTTTCAATTATTAAATTACTATCGTGAACTGCTCGCCATTTCAAAATGGACGCTTTCACACTATTAAAAGGCATCTTTAATCTCACAAGTTTAACTTTGCAACACTTTTTCGTCTACACCTTATACAAATTATATATTGTTCTTCTGGTTGGGTGCGGCTTCCTGGGTAGAACCGGTGGCGAAGGCCTGCGGTTATCTTTATGGCAATAGACAAATCTCGATGGAGCTTTCTATGGCAGTTGCTGAAGTTCGCACGTGTGTTCCCCACCACGAGAAAGATTGCCCTGTTCTTAGTGTTGTCTGTTTATTATTTTTTTATTTTTATTACTTATTGTTAGCCTAACTTACATTACCCTCAGCCCACGCTCAAGCTTCTTCTTATCACCACAGCATCAAACTTTAGAGTCGTAGTGTTGATACTCTATCATGAGTAGCACCTACAAACTCTAACCGAAATAGCATTGCTGGAGTTAGATAATTCAATAGTCCGCTTACTATTGTTAACTTTCATACCCTTACCTTCATTTTACATTGTTGAGTTATTTTAATTGACGCGAAAATATTTAATTGTGACAATACAAATCAAGTAAAAAAAATAATTTTGTTTTAAGTATCTGATTGAGGCTTAAGATAATATTATAAATTTTTTAAAAATTATTCTGTATGTGCATGCAAAAAGTCAAAAGTCTTACATTGAAATTTCGACTTTATGCCAAAAAATAATTAATAATAATTTTACATTTTACAATACAACAAATTTAATTGAAATCAAATAAAAATTAGAACTTGAGTAACATTCTGCTGCAAGCTGTTAATAATTTTTATATTAAACACTATGCGTTTTAAACAATTTCCCAAGTATAATGTGGCCTAGCAGAATTTGTTTGTAAATTTTCAGCAACATTTGGGCTCGACTTTGCCTAAAAAATGGATTAAGCGCAAATAAATAGATTAGATAATAAATATTATTAAGTACTAACTGTGAATTAAAGCATTGTATGCTGTATACGAATATATATGGCTAATATATTTTTTTTGTGCACTGCTGCTGTATTTTGATCCGATTTCAAGCATTGCTGGTATAAGAGCTGCAAATGATTGCATTATTAAAAATTGATTAATTTAAACACATACTTGGCACGCTGCTTGCTTGTTATAATTATTAATTAATTTATGCGCAAGCTTTTTACAGCAAAGAGTTGCCAATGCTTGTTGCTTGCTTAGAGTTGCTTAAAGTTATCGTTATCGATATGTGCGAGCGCTGCAGCTGATTTTATGCCATACGCATGGACTTGTTGCTCCTGTTGTTGTACTTGTAGTAAATAAGATCATCATCATCACTGCTGGACGCATCAAATTCGCTGCAATCTTCATCTTCATCCGTTGCCAGCTCAACTGCAGGCTGCTTCATCAATGTCCTGAACTCTCTTGGCGCCGTCTCTTTGGATTCCCCTGAGCTGCGCTTTGTTTCAACGTCGAGCATATGCGAGACGCCGCACTTGGCGCGCTGCAGCAAACGCATCACATAATTGCCAATTGCAGCCATTGTTAGATACAGCGACAGAATAATACAAAATGCTAGTCTGATGTTTAAAATAGCAAACAAAAGTAAAAGCTGCCACGGCCCTCTCATATTAAACTGAATGAGAATTATAAAAAAGAAAAACTGTCAACGTGACTGTAAACTCGAAGCTGAAGCTACAGAGCTGTAATGAGTGTGGGGGCGTGGCAGCTTATCAGGCAGGCGGAAGCAGCTGCTTGGCTAGATAGCGCACAGCATTTGGCTTTTATCTTAGCTGCACAAATAGAAAAAGCGAGCGAGACAGAGAGAGAAAGAGAAAGAGTGAAGGGAAGAACTTCATATTCACTTTCTCACTGTTGCATAGAAAGTTCGCATTAGCATGTTGAGTTGCATGCAACATTTGCGCCTCACTTGTCCATCAACAGCAGCAGCAGCCAGAGCGTGGCTGAGTAGGTGGTTGGCCGCACTTGTTGACAATACATCACGCATACGTAGCGTGGGCTGCTTGCTATACTAGAAATAAACGAGCTGCTGCTGCTGCTGCTGCTTCTGCTGTTGCCACATTTCAACGCTCTCTATATGCAGCATGCAACATTGTGTGGCAAAGTCAATGCACCCAGGCATTCAAACGAAAGCGAGTGACAAAACGCGCGGCATCTTTAAGAGCTCATCTAAAGTAGCAAAACAACAACAACAACAACAGAGACTACTTTTGCTACAGCATTATTGCTGCTGCTGTTTCTTCTTCTTCTTCTGCTGCTTCTTGCTGTTGCTGGCGGCAATTTGGCAGCGCCAATTAGCCAAGCGAGTCGCCAATCTAAATGACAATTGCGCGTTTCATTTAACTCGACAAATTAATGAGCAAGGCGGACCACACACACGCAATTTGAAACTCACTCAAAGCAAGTTAGCTATAAATAGCTAAATAACTAGCTAGCTTAACTAGTTAATAGCTACATGTGCATTTGGGCTGCAACTTTTGCTAGTTTATGCTACAAGCATTGAGCAATTAATGGAAACTGCAGCAAAGTTCAGACATGGAGCAGAATGTAGAATTGCAATAATTAATGCATTAAATTAATCAATTAATGCAACATTTTGAATGTTTCTAATTAGACTAAAAATATTATTTTCAATGCAATTTCATACAGCAATTTTCTAACTGCTGCATAACTAAATTTCGAGTGTGTTGAATTCTAATGATACAATCGCCTGTTAAAATGAATAAAATATTGTATAAATTATATATTGAACTTGTGTAAAAGAGAACGAATTTTATTTTTAACTATCTTAGAAACTATTTTTAGTGCTAAGATAAAAACAAACAAATTTTTCTACATATGCTTCTAATTAATTTGTTGGCTCTCAATTTTTCAAGCAATCGCTGGCTTAAAATTAAAATAAATTAAATAATAATTTTAATTTCATAAGCAAGCATAAAAGTAAAAATAAAGATATATGCGTAGGACTTGTAGCTTTCTTATAATTTGTTATTGTTCTTTTTGTTAGTTTCATTTTGTTTTGCATACGCAGAAATTTGTTTCTTTTGAAATATTTCAACTCGCACTCAATGCTGTTTAGTTTAGCGCTCGCTATATGACTTCAGTTGGGTAGTCTTTTGACTAGCTACAAAGGAGTTAGTCAGCAGTCAGTTGAGCGCTCAGCTCAGAAATATTTGACTGGGGGTGTTGCTTGGTTGGTTCTGATTAAAGCGCGCGTGTGTTTTGGCTATAAATGGAAATTCAAATGAAAGCGACGCGTCGCGCTCTCTCTTTCTCTCTCTCTCTCTCACACGCTGCTCTGCGCTCTCTTTCTGTTGTTAAGTCCAAGTGCATGCATACAATATATTTATCAATAGAGAGGCAACATGTTCATGTGCAGGGGTTGCCTTTGGCATTGCCGACAGTTGCAGTTGCAGTTGCAGTTGCAGCTGCATTTGGCATGTACGCAAAAAAAAGCAGAAGAAGAAGCAGCAGCAGCAGATGCTGTTGCATATGCATTCGCATAAATATCACAATGTTGATGATCATTCCGGATGGAGATTGGGAATTGAAGTTGGGCGTCGCTTTAGCGCTTGGCAAACATGTTAAATATATATATATATATATCTTTTTTCTAATTACTTGTTCGCGCTCGCAGCATGAGGCAGCAGCATTTGCATCTTGGCATGCAACAAAGGCAAAAAGGGGAGCTGCTTGCAACGTGCACTGGGGTTGGCCTGAGTGCATTGGCGACACATAAATTGTAAATATGATAGAAGAACATGCAACACTCTTGCCACTGCCACTGCCGCTTGCCACTCGCCTTTGCGTATAATTATTGCAATGCGTTTTGTTGTTACAGCACTGCACGCAAGTGCTTATGCGTGTGTGTTGAGTTCTTGCCCCTGCCCCCCCACAGCCGGCAGCGTGGCATGCAGCAGCAGCAGCAGCCACTCGCAGCTTCATGCTCATTCAATTTCTTATAAAACACGCGTACACGCCTCAGCTGCCTCTGTTAACCCCACAGCCCAACCCCTACCCCAACAGCATCTCACCTCACTTCACCCCTCCCCCCTCTCAGCCACAAGCCCCTGCCACAAACTTTGCTTCGTCTGCACTTTAAAGTAAACATTAACACATTTTTTCTTTCTTTTTTGTTTGCCAGTCTGCCACAGCTTTAAGACAAACACACACACACTCACGCATACACATGTGTGTGTGTGTGTGTGTGTGTCTGCTGAAATTCGCAATTGCGATCTAGTTTTAACGCAGTGTTCCTAATTGCCAACTCTTGCTGCCCGCTGGCTAATTGGCCAACCAGGAAGGAAGCTACTAAAACCACACAGGTGCATATCTATATGTGTGTGTGTGTGTGTGTGTGTGTATTTTTCACTTCACTTTCTTTGCCTCCAAATAAAGCAAAGCAAAGACTGCCAAAGCAAACGCAGCAACAGTCAACACTAGTCAACAAATTCAAGCTAACTGAGCTTGCAAATTTTGTATGCCTCTAAAAAATAAAATCATTAAATGTTAATTATGTTAATTAATAACATTCATGCAGTTGCACACATTATTTATGAATTAATTTTAGCTTAGCAGTTTAGTTTATCATACAGTTGCAAATTTTGTAATATTATTAATTCATTTAAATATGTACTTTTTTTTAAATTTCATTTAAATTCTTATCAAATGAAATTAATTGCAGCAGCAATTAGAAAAACACTTTTTATTATATTTGTACATAATTATTTTATATATGATATATATAATTATAGTGCAATATTATGCTTATATATATATATATATATATATATATATATATATATTATATATTGCAAAGTGTAACAATTAGTTGGCTGCACACAAATTAAAGTTAATAATATTTCTTTTAAATAGTTTTGAACTAATTGTAAACATAATTATGAAAACTTATGCATTTTTTTATAATTATATTATTTTTTTTAGAATTATAAATATAATTCTGCAGCTTGATAAATCTCTAAGCACACTTTGCTTGAAATTAAATTGAAAGTTTGAAATTTATAATTTCACATATTGATCAAAATACTTATGCACACAAGTGTAGTGTTGTGTGTGCTGAGCTTGGAGTTAGATCAAAGCAGAAGAAGAAGAAGAAGAAGCAGCAGCTTTAGCTTGCGCGGCTGCGCTGCTTTGATTTTGTTGCAGCGCCCGCTGTGCTGCGTCTCAAGCCAGTCCAAGTAGCTAAATTTAGACGCTAATTTGGCAACCCACTGTGCTAAGCACACACACACAGACAAACACACATACATAGTGTATGTCAAGCTGCTCGATCTCGTTCTCAGCAGCGTCTCCGATTACTAAACGACATCGAGGGTGGGGCATGGTTAGCCGACTACTCAGATTACCAATTGAATTTAGTCGCTCTTCCTCTTGGTTCCTTCGCTGCCTTGGCACAGGCACAGGTACAGGCACAAGTTAAGCGCAGGGCTAGTCCCTTATCTTGGTCGTAATCTTGCCGAACAACCGACATTATCATTTAGCTGCAGAACGCGCGTCTCGAAATAAAATCGCACAAATTATGACGCTTACAAAACTGTTGTGTAAATTACTTATAGGTATCAAAACGATCTGGAAATAAACTAGCTGGGCTAACAGCTGCCCAAGTCCAAAGTCTTGACTTCAGCCCAGACCCAATCAAGCTTAAGCTTTTGCCTTGGCTTATGCCAATTGATTTTAGATTCATTAGTTAGCAACTTCTTCATTAACTTTCATTCTTTTGTAAAAATAAAGCAACATGACTGCGTATTAAAATTATTATTACTAAAATAAAACAGCAAATTTAAATTAAAAACTGACATCCTGAGCATAAACAGTAAATTAATTTTGCTATATTTGTGCATATAATAAATTCGATTTAGTTATCTTCAAATAATTTTCGCTACATAAGCAAATCATTTTTTTTTTTATTAAAAAGTATGTGTTGCCACGTTATGAGAGGCAACATAAGCTTAGATGGAGGAAGAAACTAGCGTCAAAACTCATGTGAAGACCTAAAAAAAAAAGGTGGGTAGAAATATGAAGACGAAATTCATGAAATTGGGAAATTATAAATAGTAAAAGTAAAAAAAAAAAGTCACAGCCTGCCAATTAAAATATGCTAGATTTCAGTCTATAAGTTATTCCCTAAATTTATAAGCTTTTCCATTTTTAAATATGCTAGAACTAGCAACACTGATCGACAGTTATATATAGAATTTTTTTAAAAAATTCGAAAATTAAACAGCTTTGCTTTGTTTTTGATTTAGATTTAGTACTGTGGGCTTTGCTAGCTAAAAAAGCTTTAAAATAAATGCTTGAACATAATTTTTATTCCAAATTAATTTAATTTAAAATATGCAATAAATGAAAAACAGTTTAAAATAAAAGCTTATGCTGTTTTATGACTGTAACTGTCTGTTTCAAAAAGCAAGTAATATATACATTTGGCTTATTTTAAGCTTAAGCTAAAATGATAAATTTAAAAATATATATATATGCTAAATTTTTTGACATTTGCCGAACTATGAACTATTTGCTTAACTTTGAATTGAACTGCGTGCAAAAGCGACAAATTGCCCACTGTGCGTTGCAATTGTTTTCAATTTCGTTTGAACAGCAATTTGTATAAGAAATCTAAGCTCGAGTCGCTAGTCAGTAATCCCAGCTGAGGGCGCAGCAATGAGGCAGGCGGCAATGCAAGACTCACTTAATTAGCAGCAATTAATCTCTAACAGCAGCAGCAGCAGCAGCAGCAGCAGCAGCAGCAGCAGCAGCAATTCGCATTGGCACATGGGGAAGCGCTAGTTGGAATTTCGCGTCTGCATTTGAATGCTTCGCATGCTTTGAGTGCGAGCGCTGAAGCGTGCCACCAACAGTGGCAGTGGCAGTGGCGGCAGCAGGATGCAAAGAATTCCAGGAAGTTGTTTTGGCTTGGCAGCTGCCCTGGTCTGGCCTGGCCCGGGTTAATTTTTAGTGAAAAGTACTTTACACATATTTTTAGTTAAGTTAATTAGCTTGAGCCGACGCTAAATGTGTTTGTCTGCTTCTTCTTCTTGCAGCGCAGTGGCAGCCGCAACATGTGCCATGGAGAGCCTGGGACTGGGCAGCAGAAACCGCAGCAACAACAGCAGCAGCAGCCAGAGCAACAACAGCTCAAGCAACAACAGCAGCAGCAACAACAACAACAACAACAACCACAACAACAGCAACAGTGCAAGCAGCGCTGCCGCCGCGCAGCATCAACATCAGCTGGCCAAGCTGCATGTGCAGGCAACGGCGGCGACGACGACGACGCACGTCAAGTTCAAGCAGCAGCAGCAGCAGCAGCATCACGCGCATCAGCCCGCCAATCAAAATTATTATACGCAGCAGCAAACGCAGCTGCAGCGACTGAAGCAGCAGCAACAGAAATTGCAACAGCAACAGCAGCAGCAGCAGCAGCTGGAGGGCGTACACTGCATGGGCGTGGCTAAGCAGCAGCAGCAGCAGCAGCAGCAGCACTGTCTGCAGTTTCCACCGCCGCCAGATTATCCGCCGCCGCCGCCGTCCACGGGCAGCTCACCCATTGCCGTTGCTGCTATTGTGAGCAGCAGCAGTCCCGTCGCCAGTGCTGGCGCCTGCTCCGCTCCGCTCAACGGCAATGCACGTCGGCAGCTGCTGCCGCGTTATCCCGACCCCGATCCGGATGCCATTGAAATCTGCAACGAGCCCATCGAACTCTCGCCCCATCATCTCAAGCAGCTGGCGCGCCAAAGCAAAACCCTGGGACGCGACTCAGCCGCCGCCAAGTGGTCCGCGCTGCAGCAGGCGAGCAGTTTGCATCATGTGCATCATCAGCATCATCACCACCAGCATGACTACTCCTATGCCTACTACGAGCCTGGCGCTGCCATGCGGCACTCCAATGTGCCCAAGCCCCAAGCAGCGGGCAGCAGCGCAGCAGCAGAGGCCACTGCGTCCTCGTCGTCGTCGTCGTCGCCACCACCACCACCGAACTCCATACGCGCGCTTCTGTCCAAGGGCAAGCAGCACAAGCAGCTCGTCTCCCCAGCCACGCTGCAGTCCTATCAGACGCGCTACCACAAGCTCAGCTCGGCGACCAGTCAGCATGAGAATTTCTATGAGGAGATCAATGCGGCGGCGCTGCAATGCGGCGGCGTTCCAGTGCCTGCAGTCACTTCCCAGTCGGCGGGCTCGCTCAATCAGACGCTGCTGGAGGAGGAGCTGCGGCGTGTGCAGAGTCGCCACCATAAGATACTCGGCGAGCTGAATCTCAGCGTCGAGGCCATGCTCATGCCCGAGAGTCCGCCCAAGTGCAGCTCGCCAGCGCCCACAGCAGCGACGCCGCCTGCTGCGCCGGCGTCCAAGCCCAGTCCCACAGTCTGCGTCACTGCAGCCAGCGGCCAGCCTGTTATGCTGGCTCGTCTCAGCTCCACCTCGGCGGACAACATCTGTGATAGAAGCGATGGCGGCGGCGGCGGCATTGAGCAGCTGCTGGCCACATTAAAGGGCCAACCAGCTGTAGCGTCGCCAGCTGTTGCTGCCTGTGATCTGGACAGCGGCTTTAGCGGCAGCAGCGGCGCCAGCTACATTGGCAGCCTGCGTTTGACCAAAACGCAGCACATCAAGTGCGCCCGCCAGACGCCCACCTCGTCCGCCGCCTACGCCACACAAAGCTGTCGCTCCTTTCATCGCGCCAACACCGTCGCCGTCGCGCACACACCCACAGCCTATGAGGAGAGCTCCTTTAGCCATCAGCCCGCTGCCAACTCAAGCTTCTTTACACGCGCCAGCTGCGGCCGTCGCATTCTCAGCTGCGCTCGCATACGCGCCGCCGAAGATCCCGGCCCCAGTGTGCCCACAGAGTCCAAGGCGCGCAGCTTTTGGAACCGCAAGGGCTGGCGTAAGCTGCCGGGTTTATCCACTTCCACCTCCAGCATCAATGACACGGGTCTAACAGGTGAGTGTCTCAGCTTATTATTTAGTTCGCAGGTTATTGTCTGCGCTAAGCCAGCCAAAGGTTGTGTGTATTTGCTAATAGCGCCATCTGCTGTCAAGCACAGCAATGTAAAGCGTAGCACGCTTTTAAGCGCTGCAAACAAAAACTTAACCAAACAATTGGCATTTGCTGTGCGCTTTAGTTTAAAAATTAGTCTTCTCTAAACTGTTATTTTATTTTGCGTCTATCAAACTTTGCATACTCTTTTTTCGCCATCATGCTATCTAATTCAGTCTGTTTGAAATCGCAGCAGTTGCTTTCGCTTTGGATAGTTAAACTGTCTCTTTGGTTACGTGGGGATATGGTCAAGGTGAAATCGAAAATAGCTGATTATTTATTGATTGAATATGAAAATATGACAGCGAGAAATTAGCATCGATCCGAAGTAATTGCAGGGCACACAAACTGAATTTTAGAGCAGAGCGTTCTTTGAAGTTTCTGTCATTTTTGACATTGAATATTCCTGCCTAGTTCCATAGACAGCTGACCTTGTCCATCAGCTAATTGATAATAATTGCTAATGAATAAAAGCTGAACAAAAAGTTGACATGCATATTAATGTAAGAATAAGTTAAAGTCAATTCTTCATTTTTAAAAGCATGAAATTTTACGCTTTAATTAAATGTTGTGAAGAATATTTCTCTAGAATATTATTTTAGTTATTTGAATGTCAAAATATGAACAAATTAACTCAACACAAATCTAGCTGACTAAAATAAAAGTAAGATAAAACTCTCTTAGTTAACTTAATAGTAAAACTATTTTTATTTTAAAATTTGATAAAATTAATAGCTGATTTAATTGTTACTAACTCAAAATTGGCAACTATTTTACAACATTTTATACGCCTGCAATTTTTAGCCTCATGTTGTTTTATAGAGAATGAAAGTTTATTATATTAAGAGGTTGCCATAATTAATTGAAAACAATTCCAAAATCAGCTGCCAGTTGGCTACAGTTTGTAAAAATTGCTGCGTTATTAGTAAGAGCTAAAATTTAAAACATTTGTAATGCATAATTAAAATCGCTCAAAGTTCATACAGTATATATAATGTGCATTATAATATTTGCACAGATTTACAAGTTTGCGCTGCTCAAAAAGGAATCAATAGATTTGGCTGCTTGGCAAAGGAATTAATTAAAGCGCATTGAGTTGAATTAAATGAAATTAAAGCGGTTTGAGTTTGTTGTATGCCTCATTTGTTTGTTGCATGCATGTCGCTGCCAAATTAGCTCTAACAAGCTGCTTAACCAATTTTGGCATTTAGTTTTGAGTTTTTTCGTTTGTTTTTTTTTATAAAGCGCCTTATCAATTGAATTGCTGGTGGCTGTGGTGGTGGTGGCTGTTGCATGTGCAGGCGGCAGCGTAGCGTGATCAATTTTAGTGGCACATGCTCCACTGACTTGGACCGAACGTTCGCTCGCTCGTTGTCGTTGTCGCTGCTGCTGCTGTCGTCGTCGTCGTTTTTTAGTTAACTGCGCTTGTTGTTGTTGTTGTTGTTGCTGTTGCTGCTGTTGCGTCGCATTTTGGGGGCTACATGGGCTCAGCGCTTTACTTGTTGAATTCAGTAGAATCGATCTTGTCGTGCTTGCCGCATGCAACGCAAAAAGCGCGCGCGCCAAATTCAATTCAATTCAATTCATTTTTTTGTTGTTGTTGTTGTTGTTGTTGTTTGTGCAAGTGCCAAAGTGAGAGCGAGCGAGCTGCCTCCTGCCCCATGACCCATGCAACGCGGCGAGACGCGAAGCCACAACAAAAATAAATTCCACTACGGGGGAGCACAAAGAACAGAAATAAAGTTCGAGCAGAAAATAATTTGTGCGCTTTATCAGCAGCAGCAGCAGCTGTTGGACTCGCTGGACTGCATTGCATAAATAAAAACGAAATTAGTCTACAAATCGTTTGCCAACGAGATTAGTGCGAAAGAGAGCGCACGAGTGTGTTGGGCACTAAATATTGAAATTTATGACACACTCATTGCTGTTCGATGGCATTTCAATTGCTGAAAAGCGCGCTGGACGCCAATCATCATCATCACCAGCAGCATCAGCTGCATCATCATCATCATCATCATCATCATGGCCATCATCTGGGTCTTGGCCAGGCGGCACATGATTCGCTCTTGAGCCTGCGCTCCACCAGCCACGATGACTCCGCCGGCATTGTTCTATTAAAATGTGCGTATGACCAAATCATTCAACCATTAACCAAGTCGCGCCAAGTCTCATCTAATTGCCCACTCGACCTCGAGACCGCTGCTCCAATCTCTCATTCAAAACAGCTGCTGGCCAACCAACCCAACCCAACCACCCACCCACCCACACCTATGTTAAGTGAGTCAGTTGCATCACTCACTCTCTCTTTAGTAGTTCCCTTCGCTTTTTATTAAATATTTGCCATGACTAACCAAATTCTTGTTAAATACAGAGCTATACTTATTGTTAATGAGCATTAGTTTGCTAAAATTAGCGCACAAATCAGCAGTGAGCAGCAATATTTAATAAGCAATAATTAATTAATACAATTTGCTTAATATTAATGAGCTGAGTGTCTTACATTTTAATTATAAAATATAATTTTTGGCTAATAAATAAATTAATTGTTCAAATTAGCGGCATTATAATGAATAAATTTCCATTTCTGATTCATGCTTAACATTTTTAAACTTATATATGCTATATCTGTTAGTAAAGTCTGTAATATTTTCTACTACTTTTTTGTAAAATATGAACATTTTATATTTTTATTCATTGTAAAAACTCAAATGACGCATCGAGTTACTATATATTTTATATATGCTGCAATGCTTAGCATTTTATCTAAAATTTCAGTTGAATTTTATGAACATTAGTAAAATACATAGATTAATTGGGGACTTTCAGCAATCGTTTTATTATATATTATTTTTATATATAGTATAGACATAATATATGCATTGATATTGCTTTAAAATAGTTTTGATTGCACACACTAATGATAAAAAATATGTTTGCATTTTCTGTACTGAAAATTGAGCAATATATTTTCTTTTTTTTTTAGCGTTTATAATACTAGCTTGGAATTTTAGCTGATTTAATTAATTAAATGTATTAATATAAAAATATAAAAACTAAAAACAAATAAATTGAATACATTTTGTAATTAAATTCATGCAATTGATAATGCTTTCTTTTAGTTTGAAAACAAAATACATAAAATTTCATTAAAATATATTGTGCAGTTTTTAAAAATTGTTATGCATTTTGTTTATATTTTATTTATGCTCGAAATCTGTTTGAGCTTCAACTCTACGAACTTTGAGCAGCTCTAAATGAAATTTAAATGCAAGCAGACAAAACAGTTGAACTAGCAATAGTTGCAGGCTATGTCTAGGCAAATATATTTATCTTTTGTATGCGAGTCGACGATATACAATTATATAGCTAGTATATAATGGTATGCGCTTCAGCTGAGGTCAACGCTCCAGTTGACGCACTTTACTTTTTCTATCTTGCGCTCGCTCTCGCTCTCGCTCTCGCTCTCGCTCTAGGTGCTCTATTAGATTCAGAGCTGCGAGTGCAATGACTACTTTACATAAGTAAATAAATAAATAAATAAATAAATGAATGCGCTGGCATTGTTTGCGTTTTTTTACATTTTGTAAATGTGCGCGCCCCAAAACAAAAACGAGCGGCAGGGCAAGGCCTCAGCCCCCAATACGTAATTAACAATTAATAACTGTAAAGTTGAGAGACAGAGAAAGAGACAGCAAGAGTGAGCAGCTGTCTTGATCAGCAATTTTCACACAAATGTTTACTAAGTGTGTGTGTGTGTGTGTGGCATGACATTTTGTTGTCCCTTTGTTGCTGCTGCTTGCCCTGTCGATTGCCTTTGTTGGCTGCTGCTGCTGCTGCTGCTGCTGCTGCTGCTGTCTGTGGCAACATTAGCGCGTGTTTGAGTGTTCGACTTTAGCCTTAAACTGGCTCGCGCTCGTTAATCAATGTCGTCAACGCTCAGTTAATTGCAAATTGCAACAATTGCTAGGCAACAGCAACAGCAACAGCAACAGCAACAGCAACTGCAATTGTCAACTGCACTGGACACTGAACTGAGTTCGCTCTGCCCGTGACTCAAGTCCAATTTCAATTTCAATTTCAATTGCAATGCCCACCCACTTGCCACTTGCTGCTGCTGCTGCTGCTGCTGCTGCTAGTTGACGACGACACGAAATTCGTGTAGCTTGCCTCGTTTTTATTTTGCAGCAGTGAAAGTGTTTAGTCTGCATATAAAAATAATCAAAAAAAAAAAAACAAAACAAACTGTGTGCTCATTATTTCATTTATTTTGGCATACATATTTTTTTAGCAGCAGCTGCACACACACACACACACACACCTTAAATGTAGGCGCCGCTTGGCTTAAGACAACCAACTGTGCTCTGCTCTGCTCTGTGTGCGGTGCATGCGGCGTATGCGCAATGTTAATTAAAAATTCAACGGCAAAAAAATTAAATTGTTGCTGGCTGCCGCCGTATTTAGCGCTGGTTAAGAAATTTGCATAATAACAACAACAATGTAACCGACAATCGACAATCTCGACTTTATCTAATACATAAAACAATAAACAACGTACAAAAAAATGCGCATACGTAGCGTTGTACACAACGTTGTTGCCATTGTTGCTATTATGCCATTTGCATTGTTTTATGCGGTTTTAGGGTTTGTTAATCATGCATCTGGCAATGATATTAAACAGCCTTTCCTACTAATCCACATCCAACAGTTTTATTATTTCAACTGCAGACCACCCAACAAAATAAAAGAATAAAACGCAAAAGCCCAAACAAAACTCACGCGCTTTATATGTTTGCTATAAATATTTACGCCAGGCGCAATAAATCAATTTGGCTGCGTTATTCAATTTAACAGTTGATTACGCTTAATCCGTTAAAACAATAAAGCAAAATATGCAAGCGAAATTCAAAGCGTTGAGCGTTGAGCAAACTGCAGCGGCAATTAATAATTTAGGTTTATATTTTGCATAGCTTCAAATGCAGCATAAGCTTTAAGGATATAATATAAAATATGCTGCATTATTTCTATAATTTTAAATGCTAAACAAATTTCTACAGCACAAACTTTAGTTGAAAGCGCGACTTTAAATAAATAAATGTTGCTCTGCTGTTTTAGTTTTGTTTAGCAATTGCTAATAATTTGTATAAGCAAATATTTAAGACTGGAAAAATTCTTTTAACTCGCAATGAAATATTTATTTTTACAGCTTTAAAGTTCTTAAAATTAAATTTGAATTGTTGCTAGACTGTAAATGTGAAAATTTCGTCTTTATATTATATATAAATAATAAATTCCAATAGCTTTGCAAATGAGCTATGAATTTTGTTGTTTTTTGAAACGCTGTGCCAAGCAATTGTTAATAATTTAATGTTTTTTTAATATTAATATAATATTTAGGCATATTCAAATTCAAAGCGTTTATAGCTTAATTAGTTAGATAGAATTTCTTATAAAGTGTAAGCCAAATTGGCAAATGTTTATCTTTAGTAGTCAAATTTAGCTTCAGTTGCTCTGGCTATATAATTGTCATATAGAATTAATTCTAAGTAGAATTAAAATAAAAACAAAGTAGACAAATTAAGTAAGTTATACTAAACGTTAAAGTTTAATATATTTGAAAAGACGCTTAGACTAATTTTAATGTAAGTTAATGGCAGTTAACTTAGTCCTTTCGAACCCCGAGCTTATTGCCTGAAGAATTAAACCCTTTTTTTTCTAAATCTATTTTTTTGTAATTGAGCAAAATTTCAAGTTGGGCGCTAGCGTTTGTTAATTATTTGTACGTAAATTAATTTAGCTGTTTATTATTGAAAATAAATTAAATTTAACTTTAACATGAATTAGTTAAATTAGTTATTAACAATATTGCATTTATGCTGCCAAACTTTTCAAATTAATTAAGTGAATTACACTCTTTAAAAAATTCTCAGAATTTCACAACAATTTTTTTTTCAGTCTATTTAAATTTTTACGTACAGTTTATTGAAAATATGCATGAGCAGTTAGTTAATGTATAAAATTCATTGCAGCAATAAAACAATAGTTCATTTATTTTATATTTAAACAATTTAGCATTAGCTTCAAACTGCGTTGTTTGCTTTTAAATTTGTCCAGTGTATAAAAAATAAGCTAAGCATTAAATTGACTAATGAATTATTAGCTTAGCTTCAGCTGCATATGAACAGTTGGAATATTTATGTGTGTGTGTGTGTGTGTGTGTGGCTTTATCTGCAGTCATATTTATTGATTGGCTATGCCGACACAGGCCAGATAGTTAGATCTATAGCTTAAGCTAGATAAGCTATTGATTTGGGTTATTCCCACATACAAACGAAAGTGTGACAAAGTTACAAATAGGTATGTGTGTGTGCGTGTTTGTGTGTGTGAATTTTAGGCCATGGTTGCATGATAAATGATACATGTTTTGCATTATGTGCTTGCCACATTTTGTTGCAGCTGTCGACAGCAGAAGAGTTCTCTAATTTCTATTTTTTTTCGAGCAATTATTGCTGTCAATGCCAAATGAAAGCAATAAATTTTGGACAATTGTCGTCGGCAGCGACGGCGACAGCGACAGCGACGACAACTGTGTGGCATGCAAAGCAGTTGCAGCAGCCAGTTGCTGTTGACACCATTACAGGCAGCAGCAGCAGCAGCAGCAACATGTTGTTGCTCTAGAAACTGTTGTTGTTGTAATATATGGCCAACATGTTTCTGCTTTTAGCCAAGACTGTGCATCACTTTGCAATTGCCCCGACGCATTATGCAACGTGGCCAATTAAAACAAAAAACTCAAATAGTCTGAGTTCTCTCTAATTAAATGGCTGCTGCTGCTGCTGCTGGTTGCTGCTGCTGGTTGCAGTTGCTGGTTGCTCTAGTTAGCCGCGTGTTGCAAAGTTCAAGCGGCGACGTTGCATGCTGCGGATCGTTTCGGCTGAGATAAGCAGCAGCAGCAGCTGATAATTGGCCCAGAGCCAGCGAGTCTTTCTAGCATTGCGCATACGCAGCATTGACCCAACAACGACCGCATTACTTTCGCCAGCGCGCATAGCACATTGTTGAAATTATAAACGTCTTCGCACTCGCATTCGAATTTCGAATTCAGAGCAGCACTTAATTAAACGCGCAGCTACACAGAGAAAAACTAAACAAAAGCTGCAAATAAATTAAATAATTCAATTTGCTTAATTAACTTAATGAATAAGCTTGCTACTATAATATCAAATGCTTAAACAAGCAAATAGAATTCAATAATTGAAATTGAATATTAATTACATTGAATTCAATTTGAATTAGGCTTAAAATAATGCATTTAGTTTGAATTAAAGCGGTTTAATTTTTTTTTAAAGAGCAATAAACTCAGCATGAAAATTAAGCATTAAGAATCAAACAGATTGGCAATGATTTAAATTAATCAAATATGTCGAAATTCAAGATCTAAATTTCACTACTGAATGCATTTATTTTACAGCTCTGCTTATTAACATAATTATGTTAAATATATTTACTATTTACTAATGAAAACTGCGAAATTTACAAAGTCCAGAGTTTGCCTATTTAATATTTTTATTTTAACTGCAGCTGGAATTATTAGTTTAAGTTTTATTTGTTTAGTTTTATTAGTTTAAGATTCAAATTCAGTTTCAGCTTCTGACAACGAGCTATTTATGCCGCATTATTTTCTCAGTGTAAGTTTTTATATAGCTCATATATAGATAAAATATTAAATTTACTTTGCGCTTGCATTTGAAAATATTTGTCATTGGGCTCAAATATCGTTTTGAACTATTTTTTTCTTGCTGTGTAGCGTTGGCTCTCGTCGCTTAATTAAGTTTTCGTGTTGCCAACTGGATCGACTTGAAATACTTAGCGGTTACCAAAAAGCGTATGGGCAACATTTTGTGGCACAAAACGTTTGACTTGTCTGCCAACTGTGATTGGGATGATGCCGTTGCTAGCCGTGGGCTGGACAGACAGCCCAGACAGCCCAGACGGATATATCTTTTGATTTATGCAGACAAGCGGAAGCTTGGCCAAATGCTAGGCAGACGACGACGACGACGACGGCGTCTGTCTGTTGCGCTAGCCAAGAATAAAGTCAAGTACTTGCCACCAGTGGCAGGCAACAGCAACATGTGTCCAGGTGTCATAAAGCTGCCAACAGCAGCAGCAGCAGCAGCAGCAGCAGCAACATTTGCCAAGTTGCACTTTCGGTCTCGTTGACGCCCACACAAATAACAAAGAGAAACAACAAAAAAACGCACGCCCGCATTCTCAGACAACGCTCAGAGTCGTGAGCTTATTAGCACAGTTTACATATTGATTGTTGTTGTTGTTGTTGTTGCAACAGTTGCTGCTTGTTGTTGTTGTTGTTGTTGTCGCCCAGGCAAATTTGCTTTTAATGAGCAACAAAATAGCGACAGTTGCTTTGCATAAATTCCATGAACCAACAGCACAAAGCAAAATAACTTGACCAGCTGAACGGACACGGACTCAAGCCATGAGCTAGAGACATAGAGCTGAAGCTGTTCAGCGAGTGGGCGCATTGCAAATTGTGGGCGTGCTGCTTGCAACATTTGTTGGCTTTGTGGCAATTTTTGCATTAATTAGTTTCTTAGCAGCCAGGACATCAATTAGCTTAAGCAAGGCAATTTGTTTATTAGTCGACTGCATAGTTTATAAAACATAAATGCAAATGCCAAAGTGCAGCTACTAATTAATTAAAATTATAAATAAACAAAACATAGCTCTGCTTGAGTTTAAATAACAATTAATGTCGTTTGATTTGAACTTTGCTTTGGTTTGAAGCAAAGCAAAAGTCTCTGCAAGCAGCTGCGAAATATTTAATAAATAAATGTGCACAAAACTCGCAATTTAAGTTGCATAAATAATTTATAATATTCGCTTGCGATAAAATCAAATAAGTCAAATTCAACTTCAATAAAATTCAAATTCTTTTACTTTTACTACATCAAATTCTCATTTAAATTATTTTGCATAATCTCAAGCAATTGCTAATTATTTTTCGAATATTTGCAGCCTCCATCAATTGCAAATAAGTGTAAGCATACTTTAGTCATAAACTGTTAATCAAGTGATTAACTTTGCCAAATGAAATTGCTTGCATTAAATGTTTGAAAATTATTTTAAACTCTTTTTATAGAAAAGCCAAAAATATTGTACACAATTTTTTAATAGAAATAACTCGAGAAAATTCTCAATTCTTTCACTTTCTTATTGCGATTAGTAAATATTACTAAGCCGCACATTAGTAAATATTACTAAGCAGCACTGTTGCCAGATTATGAGCGCCAATATTGAGGAAAAAATAAGCAATACACTCAATTTGCGTAAGCAACTAAACAAAAAATAAAACAAAAGGATCTGTACCTGCAAATTTTATTGAATTATGCAGTAAATTTGCCATATAGTGAGCAACATTTAAATAAGCTAGAATTAAATCTAAGTTACAATAAAAATAAAAACAAAGTAGTCAAATTTCGGAAACGTTAGTTTAAGTTTAATATATTTGAAAAGCGGCTGCTGCTTAAACAAATTTTAATGTAAGAGTTTGGCAGTTAAATTAGCTCTTTGAAACCCCCAGAGCTTATTGCCTAAAGAATTAAACATTTTTTTTTTCTAAATCTATTTTTTTTTTGTAAGTATTTGAACAAAGTTCAACTTGATTATTTGCAAGCAAATTAAATTTAGCTGTTTATGATTGAAAATAAATTAAATTTAACTTTAACACTTTTAGTTAAATAATTTATTAACAAAATGGCATTTATGCTGCTAAACTTTTCATATAAATTTTATAAATAAGGTAGACTTGAAGCTATTTGCAAACTCTAAGCGATTTCGAAAAAGCTAGATCTAGCTTATAATAAGCTAATGTGGCAACACTGCTGAGCAACTTAAGATTCTAAAAAGTTTGCGCTATTTCGAAATTATAATTCGAAAGCGACTCAGCCTTGCATTATCTTTAACTTTGAACTCCTTATAGAAATAAAGTCCAGTGGGTTGACTTCAAGCTCAACTTAATCAATTTTGAAGCTTTCAATTTGGAGACTGCACTGCAGTGAGCAATCTAAAGGCTTTGCTTTGTCGTTCAGTTTGGTCGACTATATGCATTGGGGCATGCTTCATGCCACATCGAAGCTGTCTGCAGCAATTTAAACGGAATTTGTTTTCATTGTATTTTCATATTTCTAACAACAAGCAAACGATGAAGAAGATGAAGAAGAACAAGACGTTCTCCCAGCGTGAGCACTTTGTCATCAATGCTTGTTGTTGTTGCTGCTGCTGTTGCTGTTGCCTTCGTCAACAACACGTGCCGCATGCCCCAGCACTTAAAAGTCAATTTTCCATAGAAACTGTTGCCCATTTAGCTTTTTGCATTTGTTTATTTACTCTTAACTTGCAGCCAAAGGCAGCTGACAGCAGTGGCATCCACCCACACACACACACACATACACATACGCACACACACTTAGACTTAAAGTCAACGCAGCATCAGTTGCCAATATGCAATATTTAATAGGAAATTGTTTATGATCTCAACGAAAATTTTAATTAAATAGCAAAACAATAAGTGCACACTAGGCAGCAAAAGTATTTTGACAACAAGTTATTATTGTAATGTAATTTAATATGTATAATATTGTTATGCAAATATACATTTATATATATATATATATATATATATATATAAATATGTATACATAAAAAATAATTACAAAACAAATATTTTAAAAATTAAATAATAATAATTAAATAAAGCTACTTTACTAAATATTTAGGTGCTCAGTTCTGAAGCATACATTTTTGATTAGAATAAAAATTACTTATGAATTTATATAAATTTTATTATTATTAGTGTTCAGTTCAAAAATAAATTAGAGAAAAATGTAAGCTAAAAATGATTTTAATTAAATAAATATTGTTTAGGTGCGACTAGTGTTCAGCATTAATTATAAAAAAATAAATAATTAAATTATAAAAAAATTGATTAATTCATTTAAATTAAATTAAATAAATTAGAGAAAAACTTTACCTAAAAATTAGAGCCCATTTTTTTAAAATAAATATTATTAAATATGACGCTAGTGTAAATTATGTCAAAATATGTGCAGATAATTAAATTATTTAAATTAGCAGCAGTTTTCTAAAGTAAAAAATAAATTATAAGCAACAATTCGTGCAATTAAGTTATTTTAATAACTACAAAATATTTAAATGCAACTTTGTGTTGCAATTAAAAATTAATTAAAGAGCAAATTATTTAAAAACATTTGCAGACAATTAAAAAGTAATAATTTAATAATGAATTTAATTGTTCAAAAAGTTATTTATATAAAAGTCAAGCAAAAACATTTGAATACAATATAAACTCATAAACAACTGAAAGTTATTTTTAGTTGTCAAACAACGTTATGTTGGTCAGCATACTTTTGTCGGCGAGTGTGCTGTGTGCTGGGCTTAGCTAAAGCTAAAGCAAGCTGCTTTTGCTTAATTAAAGTAAAACGAAATTACGGCAACTGGGATAAACAATAGAGAGCAGCTCAAAGCAAAATTCTGTGTGAAACTTGATTAATAACTTGGCTCTAAATCTGGCTTTGTCTAACAAAATTCATAGAAATTCATACGGCGCAGTTGAGTGGCTGTGTGTGTGTGTGTGTGTGTGAGTGTGTGGCGCCACCAATTCTTGGAAAATGTTGCACACGCTCACGCATGGAATTGAAATTGGAATTTGCAAATGCAAGGTCCAGGTCCAGGCTGCTTATCAACAACGCAGCTAGGCTCCGAACGGGTTAGTATGTGTCTGTGTGTGTGTGTGTGTGTGTGGCCATGAATGGAAGCTGGGCGGCTCGCTTTGTGTGCGACTCACACGCGCAGCAACTGCCCCCAACCCCAAAGTTCTTCGTCCTTCGTCCAACGCAGCAGGCAGCGCAGTCAAAGGCATAACACGCATATCCTAACACACGTTTCCTTTTCAAAAACCAAATTGCTCATGTATGCGTGTATTCATCTGTATGTGTGTGTGTGTGTGTGTGTAAATAAAATCGCTTCATAATAATTGAGAGCACGCGCTCAGGATTACATAAAATTATTTGATTGCAGGCAACGCGCCAGGGGGTTGCTTGCTGCTTGCCTCATAAGTCAGTAGTCCAGCTTGCTGCCACTGTGGCTGCCACTTATGCCACTCACTCGCCAAATTGACAAATTGCGCGGCAAATGGCGCGCATACGCATCCACCCCCCCCACCCCCCTCGCCACACCGCCCATACAAATATTGATATCGCCAATGCAAACATCGATATGCCAATCACACACCCCAGCCCACCCCGAACTGCGCTGCATTTGCTGCTCTTAGGCCTGAGCCACCAATATAAATGTTGCTGCCGCTCATAAATTAAAAATCATTAACAAACGCATTGTGCACTCGCCTGTGTGTTTCATTCTTTTTTATTTACCTTTTGTGCCGCTCTACAGTGAGTGCTCAATATACGAGCTGCGCAGTTTGTTTCAAAAAAAATATTTTTAAATTGTTACATTTGAAAAGCAAAGTGAAGAATGCTTAAAAAATTTTAGTTACGTCGAGAGTTTCAGCAGCCATAAAAAATATCTGCAATTATTTTTGTGTCTGTTTTTTCATAAAATATATAAATAAAATATCACAAACTTGTAAAACTAAATAAATTGCATTTTATAAATTAAACAATTTTTTTTTTGAATTCTTCAAATTAATATACTTCAAATATTGTAGTTTTAAGCTTAATATATAATTTATTTTTATTATTTTTTCTGCTAGATTTTCAAACTTGTAGCATATAAAATGTATTTTTTTTAACTTTTTAACTACTTATAAATTTTATATTTGCTTTGAAGCGCCAGAATATTTGGAAATAATTTTGAATTTTATTTATTTACAATATTAATTGTTATACAAACTAATATAATAACTAAAGTTGGTGAGTGCTAGCTACGAAAATAATTATTATACAGACAAGTCTAGCAGCAATATATAATATGTATGTATGTATATATGTTCATGAACAGTCTATTGGTTAGTTCTGATAGCAAAATATTTAAGTAAAATAATTTTATTGCGCAGCTAGTTAATAATAATAAGTAAATCTAAAAAGTCTCAATTGCTATGCATGAAAAACTTTTCTTTGCTTTATTAAAATGCTTAACTTAAAATAATATATTACGCATAATCTTTGCAAGTTAAATGTAATCGAAAATATTAATCGCTGCAATAAATTTATTGAAATTTGAGGGTAGAATTGCAAATTGCCACAGTCTGTTGCAGTTAGTTTGACTTTGGGCTTAGTGCATTTTGCGCAGTTAGCAAATAACCCTCTTAACTCAAACTGCCAACCCTCTGCGCCCCTCTCTCTCTCTCTCTCTCTCTCTCTCGCTCACTTACGCTGTTGCGCTCTCGCTTTTGTTTTCTTCAGGTTTCAAGCGTTTTCCTGCTTAACACAATTTTTACAGCTTATGTCTGTTTGTGTCTGTGTGTGTGTATGTGTGTCTATCTGTGTGTGTGTGTGTGAAGTATCTTTTCTGAATTGAAGATTGGAAAATTAATTGTCTCCTTTTACGTGTTGCCGACACTTGACGCTGCCCGCAGTTTGCCACACACGTTGCCGCTGCTGCTGCTGCATGCAACACAAAATCAAAATCGCTGCTGACCACGCCCCATGCTCAGACTTTGACTGCGCCCACAAATAAAACCACCAAGGTGGTCACCAAGTTGTCTCAATCGCCCGCACCTTGGCGCACTGCGCTCTGCTCTATGCATGTGTGTGTGTGTCTGTGTGTGTGTATGTGTGAGTTGTTAACAGCGTTAAAATAACAACATATGCCAAGCGATTTAAGCTGCTGTCTGCGGCTTAGCAGCTTATCAATTGATTTGACTCCAGCCACAGCTGTTTGCATCTAAATGTGTTTAAACGGCTTAAGCTCTTAGCCTTGACATAGAGTTAGAGCTTGTGTGTGTGTGTGTGTGTGTGTGTGTGTGCGCCTCAGGATCAATTAGTTCGAGCTGCATGCAACGAATTTCACGCCTCGCTTATCGCAGAGGAGTGGCCACCAATTGTGGTCAATGTGCTGCTTGGCATGTCTATTAGCCATCAATTTAACAATGTTTTCATTTTGGCAAGTGTTGAGACCTCAAAGTGCTCAACAAATTACTTGGCCATTAATTAGAGCCAACTAAAGTTGCAATAAGTTTGGAGCAATCTTTGCTTTCTTTAATGCATAATTTGATATCGAAACATTATATCAATTTATTAAACTATTAAACAACGCAAACAATAAATTTATGCTGATATGAGTGAAAATATGAATTTTATTATTACCATATTATTTTTAATTTTAGTTTATTTTCGATTTTTTTTAAGACTTGAGTACATTTTGTTTTTGGTCTCTACGATCAATCAAAAATAATTAAATTATCTTTCGATACAAAATTATAAACTAAATTCAATCAGAATTTCCAATTGAATTAGTTTGCTAAATCTTAAATCGGTCTAAATAATTTTCTCAATCTGAACAAGATATAAATTAAAACGTTGTAACAATTTAAAGTTGCGTTATACTATATGAGAAAGAGAATTTATAAAATAATATTTGTGACATTAAAAAATTTATTTAAATCACACTGCCCAAGCCCAAGACATCAAATAAAAGTCTCATTATTAATTTTCTTTCGAATGCAGTAAATGAAAAATATTCTTCAACTAATAAAATTCTTTTGAAAATCGTTGCTTTTTATTAATCAGCAAATCGTAGACTTAAAGTTTATTGAAAACTAAGTCAATTTTAATTCCAATGCTATTTGTTGGATAAGTTGGCCAAATACAAAAAATGTCAAATCAAAGCTGATTATTTGATTAAAAACATTTAATAAGCTTTTGAGCTTAGCTAAACGATCTTGAGCTGTTCGCATCGATTTAACTGAGCACTAAGCTTGGAATTAAACTTGAACTCTATCAAGTCTTAGCCAAAAGTCTGTTATTAAGCTAAAGTGCTTAAGTAAGCAAACTTGAACTTTTATTTGAGGCTACCTGAATTGCTGTTGTTGTTGTTGTTGCTGCTTTTTTTTGAAAATCGGCTTGAGACCCAAAGCTAAAATGCCAAATAGTATTCGATTTACAAATCGATTGGCGAACGTCAACGCTGCAACGCCCCACAAAAAAGCAAAAAGACAAAAAAAGCGAGAGGGAGAGAGAGGGAGAGAGAGAAAAATGTTTTAAATCATATTTTGTTGCAAGCTTGGGCTGCAGCAGCAGCTTTGGATGCGCCCCGGGGGGGTCTAGCGCGAATTGAACTGTTGCCAATTGGCGATTACAATGCTCGATAGACACGGAGCGGCGACTGGACATGGACATGGACATGGACGCCATAATTTTCTATATGGCGGCGTCATGCGAAGAGTTTGAGATTTATCTAATTTTCGAATACGACGCTTGGGGGAATGAAAAGCAGCCGAGCCAAGTTCAAAATGTTTGATAAGTTGCCTTTGTTGTTGTTGCTGTTGTTGCTGTTTCGCTTGTGTTTGATAGGTAATTTACATAATTACCGCTGGGCGTGTCAGCCAATTGCTGCCACACCGCCCACTTCCTACTCCTGTCTGCCCAAAACAAAAAAAAAAAAAAAAACTACAAGAAAAAAAATAATAATAAATAGTTTTGCGCAAATGAAATCGAAATGTTGCAGCGACAATTTTAGCAGCAATCAGAATAGCTGCAACCTGCTCAATGTTGCAATGCGGAACCGGCTGTGGCATGCCGCACATTGAACTTCAGCTGAGAGAAAATCTCTAGAGGCTGCGGGTCGGTCACTGGCAGCGTCAGCGTCAGCGTCAGTTGCCAAAAGCCAAATGCATGTGGCATGCAGCATGCCCATGCCGCATGTGGCACGTTGTATGTGCGTGAATTATGCAGCAGCAACTAGAACGACTGTGGCATGCCCCGTGCGTCTTTTTTCTGATTACGCGTATTTTTAGTCTTGAAGTTTGACATGCTTAGAGCTTGAGGATGCCACATGCGGGCGCACTAAGCTGCTTGCAACAGCAGAGAGCAGACAGCAGACACACCAGCAACAATAGAAGTAGTTATATGCTTACTTGCCCCACCACGTTGCATGTCAACGACAGGTGAGGCAGCCCAGCCCAGCCCAGCTCAGCTCAGCTCAGCCGCTGCGAACGAGAACAAATAGCACGTGATCCTTAAGACGCCACAGCCTTGCTGCTTAATCAAGCCTAGCGTGTGCCACACGTTGCACTGACACGTTCCATGTGCCACACACACACAAACACAAATTTGCATTAAGCGACAATGATTGACTAGCAAATGCTCAAAAATAAGTAAAGTGAACATTCTTCGAATTATTCGTGGAATTTTTAGAAACATGCAACTTGTTGCAAACTCTCATAATTTTCTGCTGACAATGTGTGGCACGTTGAAGCTGCTGCTGCCCTTTTGTTGCTCGCAGCACATTTCTGTGAACTCTATTGACGCATGAATATTAAAAAAAATTTTTGCACGCAGACATGCAAAAAGATTGAGCTCGTTTTTTTAATACACTTTGACATTTTTGTAAAAAAAGGCAAAAGGGTATTATGAAGTTGTGCAAATGTATGTAACAGGCGTGGCAGATCCTATAAGGTATATATATTCTTAGACAGGCTGAAAAACGGAGTCGATATATCCATGTTCGTCTGTCCGTCTCGACTGTATGAGCGACTGTTTCTCAGCAACTACAAGAGCTAGAGCAGCCAAATTTGGTATGTAGCTGCTCCTGAACCCAGAAGTAAATTTTATTTTATTTTTTTTCCTCCCCCCTTCCCCGCAAACGAGCTGTGACGCGTTAGCTGTCTGGTGTGTATGAGTTTGTTAGTCAAAGTGTATATTAAAGTTGGTTGCGCCCAACTTTAATCACTTGTTTTTTTCCAGCTAAATGCATTTATTTTATAACAAAGCAGAGCTTACAATTTATATCAAATTATTTAAATGTTGTGTTAATAAATTTTCTTTCTAATTTTGAATTAAATTGAATTAAATTTCGGCTGCTTTCAAATCTACGCGAATTCTAGAATTTAATTAGCTCTTTTTATTTCAATTGCTATCAATTAAAATTAAATTCGTTTTCATTTCGTTTGCTTCAATTTTAATGTTTATAAATTTTTAATTAATTGTTGCAAAAATGTTGTTAATTTTTAATCATTTTCGAATTAGTTCATACGATTTCTTTGATATCAATTTTGCCAAATTAATTCTTTTAATTTGAATTATTTATTTTTAAAATTTTATTGCTTAGTTTACGCTTTGGATTTCGCTTCGATATTAATTTCGAATTCTTCAACAACAGTTCGAAATGAAATATTGCATATATTTAAATCTACTCAATATTGTATTCTAGTATATATTTGAAACGCTCAAATCTGCTTTAATCTTGTACATTTGAGAATATGAAATAGAATTAAATTTCAAACTTTGAATAATTCGAAATGTGCTACTTTATTTCATATCCCTATTTTAATAAGTAAATGCAGTTAAATGTTGAATATTTCCAGCTACTTATTTTGGCTTAGAAAATGGTTGAACATTTACCCTGAAGCCAGCAACTGTCGATGCTTGATTTTGCATAAAATGTCAAACTGCTTACATATTTTGCTTTGATTATTTATTATTTGCCTTTTAGCTACATTCTGCTTTGATGGTGTCAATGGCAGCAGCAGTGGCTGCCACAGATAGAGACAGCGATAGAGATAGAGAGCTAGAGGGATTGCGAGCTGGGCTGGGCCTCATCAGCTGTTGATTGTCTCTCTGTGGGCTTTGGGGCAGATGGACACGTGCTTTTAATTGAATCGACTTATTGGCAGCCATTGTTGGCACGTGAAGAGCTGCTTGCCACATGCCACATGCCACATGGCACCGTAGGCATCCTGGCCACGTGCAACAATTGTACAAAGCACTGGCTCTGTGTGTGCCTGCTTTTGGCCAATTTAAGCCATTTGCCATTTGAGTTGAGTTGTTGCAAGCAGCAGCAGGCAACAGGTCTTGCCACGCAAACAGCAATCAGCTGCACTCAATGCCAATTCCAATGTCACTGCCACTGCCAATGTCAATACTAAATGCCAAATGCCACTACTAACAATAAGACTGTGAGTCTGAGTCTGAGAGTGAGCTTTGTGGCGCAACCGATAGGCGTGTGTGCCTCAAAGTCTCAGAGTCTGTTGCTGCTGCTGATGAGGCAAGGCCGAGCATGTTTCATCAGCAGACTTAGACTTAGTTACTGCGATTTGATAGCCATAGTGATAGCTGAGGCTTAAATGCCGACAAAGCTCCTGCCTGCCTGTTTACGCAAGCTGCAGCAGCAGCAGCAGCAGCAGCAGCAGCAGCATCAACTGTGACCTTCGCAGGATAAATTTCAAAGTCCCTGCAGCAAGTGTTGGGCAACTTTAATAGCGTGACTTGCTGCGTGTGTGCGTCTGTGTGTGTGTGTGTTGAAAACTTTTGCCAACATTTTCCATTTCAACGCAATTGGGCGTTAATGTAGCTGCTACATAGATGCTCTTTACTAGTAACTTTAACCATCGATAGTATCGATTACTTTATATCTGAATTGAGTGTCACTACTTATTAGTTGCACTTTAAAAAACTGAAAGAAATAGTGCGTTGATAAAAGCAGCAAACTAAGCATACGAGTTAGTATCAGCTATCGATAGTATCGATAATATTGAATATAAATTTATTGAAGCTACAGTAGATGCTGCATAAGTGTAACAAGCTGTGACAGCTAAGCAAGGCTTTTATTAATTTCTATGACCTTCTCTAATATGTCCTTTAAATTCATATATATAGTTTAATAATTTTTTATGAATTTATATATCTGTATATTATTTATCGTAGCTATGCCATAGTTGCTCTTTGACAATAAAGCAGAAAATTACATAAGCCAAATTCCCATTCAATGCCAATAGTAACTGCAACTATCGATAGTATCGATAACATTAGCGCTGAATAGTAGTAAATAGTTAGTGCTGAACAGAAATTCTTTGCTGAAAACTATGTAGCTAAGCAAAGTTTTCAAAATAAAATGTACACCCCTTATAATATCGATAGTAACCTTAGTAGCACTAATTAAAAATGTATCTATTCTAATCTAATGCATACTTTTTACATTTTTTTTACAGGTAAGCTATGTTTCCATTCAATTCAACTATCGATTGTATCAAAAACATGAAATTTAGATGTTTTAAGGTAGGTATTGCAGAGTTGCTCTATCGATAGTATCGATAACAGCGTTGAGATGAATTAAAGGGTATTAGGTGTGCTGACACACACACACACACACTTTTTGGAAAAGGGCTGCAAACTTTGGTGTATTTGCAAAGTTTCAGAGCAAAAGTTTTTGTATCAATAGCGAGACTATGAGATGCTGCCCAAGTTTTCGAATAGAGACACCGCTTTGTAACTGTAACTGCAACTGCCGGTGGCAGGACTCTTAAGCTGCAAGCTGTCTGTCAGCTGTGTGTGTGTGTGTGTGTGTGTGTGTGTGTGTGTGTTGCAACCTGCTGCAATAAAGAATAACAAAGCGCAACGGCGCCCCATTTGATGCCACATGCAACCCACTAACATGCCACACAATGTTTACCAAAGAGGTGTGTCTGTCTGGCTACTTAGCGATTTCGCAAGCGCTTTTAATGGCCTGGCAAATGCCTTGGCTATATTTGATATTGATCAGATGCTGCTGCAACACACACACACATAGTCACAGACACAGACACAGACTCGCAACGTTTATAGACAGTCTATAAAAATTATTTAGGGAATCTGTGTGTCTGACCTAATTGAAAAACTGGAGCAGACTGCACACCTCAGTGGGGACTGGGGACTGGGGACTGGGGACTGGGGACTGGGGACTGGGACTGGGACTGGGACGGAGCTGCCATTGCATAATCGTGGGGGTAATTAAAAGCCAATACTTTTCTCATTGAGTGAGCATGGAGACGGGCCATTGTTATCTTAATAAGCAAAGCTACTTAAGCTTAATGTGAACAACATTTTGGCCACTCAAATATCTGTGGCACTCTCTGTGCGTGCAGCAGCGTCGTTGCAGCGTCGTGGGGCAGCGTCTGGCTGGGCTGCATTCTGTGCATCTTAAGTGGCCTATTAGAATATGAATGCCGGCAGCACAGTCTTGAGTGTGGGAGTTCAACCTCATTATTATGTATTATGTTTATATACTCTGCAGCTCTCTCTCTCTCTCTCTCTCTCTCTATCTCTATATCTAGCTCTGTTGCTGTCTTTGTGTGTTGTCATTGTTATTTGGCCTGGCTAGGTGTGAAAAAAGAACGAACAAAGCAACGTGCAACTTGCAACTGAAAACGAAACTGAGCGAGCGACTGAACTGAACTGAAGCAACTGCTAATGAAGTCGACTCTGATTTGCATTCAGCTGCATTCAATTTACACCTACAAGTTAACTTAGCCCCCTTTGAGCATGCCCTACTATGTACACTCTAAGAAATTGAGCGCTTAGTTCATTAGGCGCTCATAATTAATGTAATTAAAACGCGACCGCAATACGCGCGGCATTGGCATCGCCATCGCCATCGGCATCTGTGGCGCCACTAGCTAGCACTAGATCTGTCTTAATTGAATTACATATCAGAGCCAGAGAGCTCAGTCGCTGTCTCTGTCTCTGTCTCTGTCTCAGTCTCAGTCTCAGTCGCAGTCTCAGTTGGCAGCTAAGCAACCAAAAATTTTCATTAAGAAAACTTTTTTGTATTCTCGCTTCGAACCAACTTATCAATGGACGACGTCGCTTGCCCCGCAATTCGAATTCTCGTGTAAATAAATCGAGAAGCAGAGGGCAGTGGTGGCAATTGAACTTCTAAATTGATTGCATGCCCATTTCCTGTTACAAATCGTTGTGGTTTCTAGTTCTAGCCCCAGCGATAAGCTAAGCCACGTACTCGGACAGTGTTTGAAGCTTGGAATTCTTAATTAAGTTGCATGAAAAGACTTTGACAAGCGGGAATTGAAAGAAGAAGAGCTGCTTACTTATGCGTAAGCTTTGGCTTAGAGGATTCTTCGAAAAGTATAACATCAATTCCCTAAGAATCCCTTTTCCTTTCTTGCCATTCTTTGATAATTGAAATTTTTCTATGAATAGTTCTTCGTTTTCTTCTATTATTTTTTAGGGACTTCTCACCCAAAAGATTTAATAGCATAATTAATTGAACACTTTTTGCTCTGAACTCACACCCATGCCTAAAATCAGCGGCAAGTGCGGAATGTGTATTTTCGAACTCGAATTCGAATTTTCTTACTCGCCGCATGATTAATTTGGATCAAGCTACAGCCTACAAGAATTTCTCTGGAATAATACTTAGTAATATTATTAATTTAGCTGTTTATCAATGTTGGTCAGTTTCACTTTCGGTCACGTTTATTTTTCGTTTTTCCGGGGGCTTTTTTTTCGAAAGCTTTACATGCATATTTATAACACTTTCCATTGGTGTCTGCTGCAAGCGAGAACTGTAAAAAGCAAAGTTATTAAGAGAGTCCGTTAAAAATGTATAAATTTTATATGGAGCATCAGGGCGGGCGCCGACAGTAATAACAATAATAGTGCGTTATATTAGAATATCAAAGGGGTCATCGGGCAGCAGCAGCAGCAGCTCAAGAGAGAACACTGGGGAGTGAGCCAAGTGGACGCTTATTTCATGATTATGGCTTTTCAATTTTCCCCACACGCTCGCACACACTCTGGAAAACAAACAAAAGACAAAAGAAAAGAACACAAATTGAAAGAAAGAAAAGGGCGCAGATAATCTTAAGAGCGTCCCCAGCTGAGCCGACGACTTCATTATGCAAATAGTTGGAGTTGGAATTGGAATTGGAGTTGGAGCTGGAGCTGGAGCACTTCAATCGTTTAACCAAAGTGATGGCGGCAATAATTATGACAAAACGCACATGTTGCACTAGAGACTAACAACTAAAAAGTGTGGCATGCATCAATGTTTAAGCGTTCCAAGGCATTTTAATTAGCAAAATACTCGCTCGGAGGTGACGATGCTGGCCTCTAATTAATTGAAAGTTTTATTGCCAGTGCAACAACAGCGAGCGCATCGTAAATTTCATTTTATGAGCTGTTTGATGATCGCGCCGAAAGGCCAAAATGCCCGCATACATATTTAATGCCCAGACCTTTGACCAGACACGTTCATGTCCATGGAGTGTGTGGAGTCTCTATGCTGGGGGTTCAACTTGTAGCTTGACTTTCGAGCTTGACTCTTCTTCAGTACGCATCATGTCCTGACTCACGCGTTCGCCCTCAAGCGTTCAAGCTGCTGCTGCTGCTGCTGCTGCTTCTTCTTCTTATGGTTTCTTCTTGTGGGCAATGCAAATGGCTCAACGCCCTTTGTCATGTTTTATGCATCCGTCGAGATGGATGCCAAAGCCAGAGCCAGCGTCTCTCACTCTCTCTCTCTCTCTCTCTCTCAACAGCGCTGCGGGCTCAGACTGCGCTTCGTTCTGTTCTGTTTTGTTTTTCTTAGCGACGCGACCGCGCAGCAATTAATGCATATTTATAGAGTGGCCCAGGCCCAGGCCCCAGAGCGCGCGGAGTGGGAGTCGGAGCTGGGCAGCAGCCGCTCTGATGTGGGTTGACAAGCGCTGCTTGTTGAGCTTGAAATTTGGTCAAGAGGCCGCGTGTGGCCCAAGCGTTTGATGAGATATTGGCAGTTACACTATATACATATGTATGCAGCCCTAGTGTTGACCAAAAGCCAAAGCCAACAGTAGCTAAAAAGGCTAAATTTAGCTAATCATCAAGTCTGCATTAGACCAAAGCTAAAATCAGCAATAGAAATGGGTAAAGAGCCGAAATGTTGAGCATGAAAATTGAAAGCACGTAGCTCGATATTCCTAATAAAATACGACTTAAGCTTTATCTTTAAAATATAATAAATATTTGAGTAGCAGTCTGTGCGATTTCAAATACTAAATCGGTCTGAGCTTGAATCTCAGGTCTTGAGTATTTAATTTGGCTGCGAATTTTTGAAATTAAGCACGTGCCCATCTGTATAATCTATAGAATTTATAATCTATAGAGTTCTATATATTTTCGTACATATAGTGCATATTAATTATGTAGTTAATAAGCTGATTGCAATGCTCACTTGTCTGCAACTCTTAGTTTCAAAAGCTATAGCTAACTTTAAAATAGCTAAACTAACAACACTGCTGCACACATCTGTGATTGTGTGTGAGTGTGTGTGTGTGTCTGTCTGTCTGGGCTGCAAAATTTCCACATTCTGTGTCAGTTCATTAATCACAGCAACTGAGTCAGTGTGCAAAGCTTTTTCCTGTTTTTTTTTTTTTTGAGAAGTTTCAACTTTTTATTATCTCCAAAGTAAATTTGTATGACGCAGAACAAACTCTGATTTGCCCACATACATAACTATTCTAAAACAATTTATAATGCTAAACTTGCTTACAAATTGCAGTTAATTTAGTTTTTTGGGCTTTTAGGGGTTTCAATTAGAATTAGAACATTGTTAGCTGCCAAAGCTAAAATACAATTAAGTAGTATTGGCTGTTGAATTTCCATTACTTAGCAAACAATTAAATTATTTTTGACAAAATATTATAAAATATTTTTAAATCATAACGATAACGTAAAAAATTTAAAACTAATGTGTGTTTATGTAATGTAATAATTTACAATTATTTTCAATTGTTAATATTTTCAAATTAGCATCATTTAAAATTTAATGTAATTAGTTAATTTTTGATTAGTTTATGTTTAATCAAATCGAAATGCATTGAAATAATAATTTAAATTATCTATAATTCATGAAAAAATAATTTTATGCTTCCTTTTATTGAGCAACTTAACAAATAGTTTTAAATTGAATTACTTTTTGAAATTAAGACTCTTATTTGATTGCCAATATTTATAAGTTGAAAAAGTTTGATAATGTTTCTTTGTTTTAAGCTCTTTCCCATGTTCCTATGTTGCTTTAGCTATTCAAAGATATTTTCCCTGTCTCAATTATTCTAAAAAGTTATCATAGTTAACAAAGGCAGTCGCCAGGCGAGTAAGTTGCAACAAATCAAATGCAACAAACAATTTTCCTAGGTAAAAGTCCTTTCGACAACAATTTCCTCAAACGTTCTACCCTTGCCAATAGGGGCACTATCTGTGTGTGTGTGTGTGTGTGTGTTAGCCTCAGTTACTGATGCATTCATTCATTATTGTTGCTTTTGTTGACACTTTTGATTTATCTTGCGGTTATTTTGTATTGTTGTGTTTAATGTCGAGTTACGAGTGCGCATTGCTTGGTTTGATTATTGTTAAGGGCACAAACCCTCAAGGGGTTGTTATTGCTTTTTACGCATTTTTTATAGACAATGTAAAATTGTAAGGCGCTTGTTAAAGCAATTTATGGACAGACAACAATCTTAGCTTAAGATTTGTAGTTTAAAGTGCATTTCAAAGTCGAATCGGTCTATTAATTAACTTGCAGCTCAATTGGGCAATGACTTGTGCATTTTGACGATTACAAAATCAATTTTTGCTTACCTGGCCGACCGACCGACCGACCGACCCCTCCTTGTGACCCAGTGTGCAGCATTTCCTAGTACTCGTATATTTTCCAAATTTTCTATTTGGGTTTTCCTCTCGAGGCTCGAGCGAGCGGCGATTCTTTGAAGGCATTGGGAAAATACTCGAGTCTGTTGTGTGTGGCAAGTGAGCAAAAACCTGTTTGATTTGTCTTAATTTTGAGGGTGTGTGTGTGTGCCCCCGCTCCTGCCTCTCATGCTCTACCTCTCTCTCTCTCTTGTTATCAGCGCTAGCTCATCTATCTGACTGTCTTTAGGCTCTTTGTGCTGCTTTTCAATTTTATTATGTTTTGGATATCAAAAGACAAAAGTATTACGAGCTGTGTGTGACCCTCAGCGTTTTAGTTTTCATATTTTGACAATTTGAATAACAATGCCTAGACTAGGACTATACCTCATACTTTTTATTAAAACTTGTAATGCTTAGTAGCAACTTTAATTAGTTTATTATAAAATAAATTTGAGTTCCATCTATAGACTCAAAACATAAATATTTCAATATTAACATAAAATTATTTATTAGAAGAGTATTCAAATTCAAAACAAAACTGTTATAATATTATTTATTTGAATGCAAATCTAACTTAAAATATTACTTAATTAATAATTATTTTCAGAATATTATTTATTTATTTTATTATTGCCAACTTGGCGTGCTAAGTTAGGCTGCTGCTATTTGTTGTATCTATTGCTGATGTTGCTTGTTTTTCTCACTTTGCGGTTAGAGGCTTTGTAGGCTGCCCTGCGTGAAATATTTCTCGTGTGCTGAGTTCGCTTGGGTAGTGGTAGTGGAGGGGAGCAGGAGAGGAACATGGGATTGCTTGTTCTTACCTGTGTGTCGGTGATTTTTATCATAATCATTTGTGCGTCTGCCCCTGCCATACGAATGCGTATCTCATAGATACACAGACAGCTTTACTGACGTATGTATGGAACATCTCTTTGCAGCATGAATGATTTCTGCGTGGCAACTTCAAGTGCGTCTGCTTCTATCAGTTTTTTTTTTGTTGTGTTTTTTTTTTTTTTTTTGGTTGCTTTGCCGTCTTGGCAATCATAATTATCTTTAATTTTTGAGCAGCAGCAAAAACAAGAGAAACAAGCAGCAGCAGCAGCAGCAGACTGCAATAAAGCTGAGGGCTAAAGATTCACATGCAGCACAGACGACGGACTCACTGACTGACTGACTGACTGTTGGTTGGTTGGTTGGGTAAACCCCGCAGCCCGCTCTGCGCTGCTGCGTGATGCGTAAGGCGTAGGAAATATCAAAGCCAAAGTTGTATGAATGAACAGCAGATACAGCTGAGAGGCAGTTGCTGTTGTTGTTGTTGCTTTGTGTTGCAGCTGTATCTTTGCAGTTGTATCTTTAGTTTGATTTCCCACTCACCTTGTCACTCTCCGTTTCTACAGTGGCCATGCTTTGTGTTCGCTGCCTCTACGCCTGGGGGCTAAGCACATATTTGGTTTGGCTGGAAGCTTCAATGCAGCTGCACCTGCAACACACACACGCCAACACACACACACACACACACACTTCGCTGCTTGCTGTAGCAGGCGCACAGCATTTGGCAGAGCAGCGCAGCAGACGCTTTAACAGCTGTAAGACTGCAGCCAGCTGTTACTCCCTCACACACACTCACACAGGCAGACAGATAAGGCAGCATCCTCTCACACAAAGACACACACACACATGCAATCCTTAGCTAGCGTTGCTCTGTCGTTGCACTTGCTGCGCCGCCCCTGTCGCCATTTGCTGTCAACGCCGTTGCGCAGGCGTCACTGTCGCTCAAGTGCTGCTGCGCGTGTTGCTTTTGTTATGTTTTCGCTTGCGCTTGTTTATTTCTCTTTAGCCCCAGCAGCAGAGCAGCAGCAGCAGCAGCCGCAGCAATTGAGAATTTCAGCAGAAAGGCAGCAAAAACTCAAAAGCAAAGTTTGAAAACAATTCAAGTGCAGCAAAAAACAAAAATCAAACGTAATAGCTTAAACTAATACAGCAGCATGTGTGTGTCTCTATCTGTGTCTGTGTGTGTGTGGCTGCTAACCAATAAGTAGTTGCAGCAGCAAAGGAAGAAGCAGCAGCACAAAACAACAGATGCAATAATTTCCGGTGCCGCTATTGTTCTCAATCAGCTAACGCCATCGCTTGCTCTCACCCCCTCTGCCTCTGCCGTTGCTCTCTCTTGCTCACGCTCTGTCCAATTGCGGTTTGCGCAGACGCGACGCTGCTGTCGCTGCTATTTTTTTTTCTCTTCTTCCCATTTTTGTATGCGGGTGCGTCATGCATCTCGTTTTGCGATCTAAAAGCATCAAAAAGTACGAAGGCAAGAGTTCCTTTGGCCATTGACGATTTGAATGGACCAAAAAACACAAACAAACAAACAAACGTACATATACATATGTAGTATTAAATAAAAACAAAAACAGCCCAGACCTTTTTTTGCGCTCTTGCGTCATGGAATTCTGCAGAACTCTCTTCAACATACATATGGCTGTATGTGTGTGTGTTCTTATCATGGTGCAGCAGCAGCAGCGTGAAAACCTCACTCACTTCAGCCTACGCTGGCGCTGGCATTCCCAGCCACTTGTAAAATTTTGCCCACTGTGCAATTCAGTTTTCATTCATAAATGTGTCTGTTTGCCAAAAACGAAATTAATTCAAGCGCTTTATTTATTTAATGCCCCCAACACACATCAAGCGCAACGCTCAATAAGTGCGCACAACAATTTGCATTTGCAGCAACATTTTATTTATTTGTTTTTATAGTTTTTGTTTTGTGTATGTATGTGCGATCCGTCATAAAGCGCAATTGTTGCTTGTTTGCTTGGCTTTTGCAAATTTACATTAATTTTACAAGCAGCAACAGTTTAATAAAAATACACATAAAACTAATTAAAAAGCGTTTCAAAAAGCCGCTACATAAAGTTTGCAGCTCGCATGCTGTTATCCATACGTTTATTATCCGGCAGACATTATCCGCGGATAATTTATGCGCTTAGCGCAACTTGCAGTGTTGCCAGCTTAGCTATTTTCCAGCCAACCAGCAATGCCATATTTATTAATAAGCTGCCGAGCTACTCAAAATTTGCTTAAATACACTTGCACATTGACTTTGCTTAATAAAATATACCCATATATATGTTTAAGCGTTTGCTGCTCAGCAAATCGCTCTCAGCTATTTTTACTAGCTGCTCTGGCTTTTTTCTCGCTCAATTTGCGCGCAGCGCTGCCGCCGCCACATAACAGAGAGCGAAACTATCCGTGAGCAGACTTTACATTTGCTTAACAGCAGTGTTAAATACGCCGTCGAACGACAAGGTTGTGTCGAATCTAGCGCGGGTCGCATTGTTTATTAAAACACAGTAACGTGTAGTGCATCAAGCGCTTCAAATACTCTCAAGAATTCAAAAAAAATAAAACATTTCATCAACAGCTGGCTATGCAATGCTTGAACTTGAAATTCTGCATTAAAATTCAAGTAAAGCTAAAGTCGCGTATGTTCTAAACGCCCCAAACAAACAAAAAGAAAAGAAGTAAAATAAAAGAAACAATTTTTTGTGAAATATAAAAACATTGCGGTAAATGAATGCTCGATTAGTTTTTGTAACAAGTGCTCAGAGTGAATTTGCATATTAGTTATTGTTTTGTTTTTGTTCTTGTGAAATCTTGCTCAGCGGCAAAAGTAGCAGCAAATAAAAACCGAAAGCAGACGCGCCAATAGAAGCGAGCAACAAGTGCAAAGCAAAGCCAAAAAGGACAGTTGGCAAGTTGCGAGAGTAAAAAGCAAGTGTGTGCAAGAAAGCAAACGAGAAGCTTAGAAAACAAATAAAACAACAAAACGAAATATAAGAATTGCCATTGTGAACAACAAAGAGTGCAGTGTGCAATAAAAAAAAAATCTCAAAAAGGAAACAAAACCAAAGCAACTGGTAGAAGAAGAAGAAGCAGCAGCAGCAACTCTCAATCATCGTTGTCAACAATCCAACTGATCGACGCGTGAGAGTGAGAAAGAGAACAAGTCGCTTTAACGGAAAAGTGCAAAAGGTAAATGCATAAAGACTAATAATAAATTAAATGCGCTGCTTCATTTATTTTCTCCTTCGCCGCTGCTGCGTATTAGGAATTTTCGCAAGCTGTGTAATCTCTTGTTTACGATCTCTTTCTTTTTCTTTTCTCACTGAGCGCTGCGCTGCGCTTTTAATTGCCGCCGCCGCCGCCGCCACTGCTACGCCTGCATTTTAATTTATACTTTTTACTTTACTTTATGTATATTTATTTATTGAAATTTCCTGCCCCCTGTTGAGAGAGAGAGTCGCTGCAAGCGACTTAAGAATTCCACACGCAGTTGCATTTCAATGTTTTTCGGCTTTTGATTCTTGGAACTATTTGTTTTGTAGTTTTTCGTAGTGACAAACGATATAAAAAAAAAAACAAAAGCAGCAAAAGACTAAAGAAATCAAAATTGTTTGTGTGTGTGTGTGTGTGTGTGGATCCGCCTCTTTGGCGGCCTTTGCACTTGCACTAAAATCAAAACCGTAACCGAAACGGGGCAGCAGCAGCGCAAAACGTCGCCCTGGGCGCACAGAAGATGCCAGAGCAGACCTCGGACCTCTGCCAGAGCCAAAGCTCGAACCTTCAACGAAAGCTGCGGCTGCTGCTGCTGCATTCGAAGTCGTAGTCGAAGTCGAATCGTATCAAGTGCGCTTTCAATTTTGGCCTCCAGCGCCTACAAACAAATGCGCGGCCCGATCTTTACATAAATGTATGTACATATGTATTCTCAGATTACATGGCCATGGCTTGGCGGCCTTTTCGGTAACTTGGCCAGCGCCAAAGCGTTGGCAATTGGATGCCCTGCTGCAAATTCAAAATTCGTTTATTTTTATTTAGAAAACCAACACCAGCCCCCGCCCCAGCCCACCCCTTTCTATTCGCAGTCTATTGCGTTTATGCCTCATTTTAATTAAAAATTTTACTACTACTATTTTGCATAATATAATGTTAATGTGTTGGCCAAAATGTTTATTGTTTATTAAGAGTGTGTGTGTGTGTGTGTGTGTGTTTGGGAGATTCGCATGTTCGCGGAATACCGGAAACACTAAAAATTTCTTGTTATTCTTTTTGCTTTTGGCCAAATTGTTAGCCGGGCCAGACTGCGCAAGCTTTAATCAATTGAAAATGCACAAAACGTGCAGTTAAACCGTCAAGAAAGCAAAAAAACAAAAGCAAATGCCCGAAGGATCGCAAATCAAGCTGAAGACACACACACACACATATACATGTATGTATGTGTGCGTTGCATTTGCATCTTAAAGTGTGTGTGGCAACAAATGTCAAACATGTGTGGCAAACGTGGCAGCAACTCGAGCATTGCCTTGCTCCTTTTGTTTCCTTACCCCGCTCTCAACTCTCCACAGAGAGCACGAACGAACGAACGAAAGGACGGACGGACGGACGGACAGACAAACGTACCCATCTATAGATTCTGAATGTTGCCCCGTTGTCGTCGCTGACAGCAGATTGAGTTATTTTCGAAATGGAAATTGAGCAGCAACAAAAGCAACAAAAGCAACAACAATAAGCCTATGCAAATAGAAAATCCATTGACAAGTTTTTTTTCTTTGCTCTCTCTCTCTCTCTCTCTGTGTAAAAGTTGCGTCAACTCTTGTTAACTCAACGCAGCAAAACAAAGTGCTATAAATATAAATAAAAAAGAATTACCAATACATGCAAACACACAAATACACACATACATACATATATACATATATATAGGTATAACTCTTGATAAACGCAATTGCAGTTACAACAAATCAATTTATTTATTTATAGCAGCTAGCTGCGCAAAAAGTAATTAATTTTTTGAAATTAATTAAAAAGACAAAAGAAATGTGCAATAAATATAAAAAAAAGCAAGTGCACAACAATTATTAAGAAATAATTATTTTATTTTTAATAAAGAAATTAATATGTTAAAAGATTAGTGAAGTGGCTGGGATTGGAGTGAGGAAGGAGTAAAAAAAATGGTCTTGAATAATTTTTAATGTGATAGAACATTTGGAACTGAAAAATTATATCTTTAATATTATAATTGCTATTATTATCAATTATGAATTGAGCTATGTGAGCTATGAGATACATCAAATTGTTATTGAGCTGCATATTATTATTAACTGCTTATTAGTTGTCAACCTACTTGGGCCGACAAGTGTAGTTGATAATAAAAAATACTAAATAATGCGTATTTTTTAGCTTTGCGCTTCGATCAGTGAAAGCGAATCGAGAGTTAAGTTCATAACTATTCCCATTTTCCAACTGCAGTCAACAATTAACAACAACAATGAGACTAACAACAACAACAACAAGAGAGCAAACAAAGTTGCACAAGCGACAACAACAACAAACAAATAACAAGGCAAAGTCAAAGATTTAATGATTTTAACTAAAACAACAACTAAGAAAACGAAAGTCGCAGGCCACACACATACACAAACACACACACACACACACACATATATATGAGTGAAAGATATAAATGCACATGGCAAATTAAATTGAAACGCAGCTTTGAAGCAGAAGCAGCAACAGCTGCCCCCCAACCCCACCCCCCCAACTACACTGCAAACTAAGTTTACCTACAAATGCGTTTATTGTTGTTGTTGTTGTTGTTGTTGTTGCAGTCCCTGCTGCAGTTACATTGATTAATTTGTTTTTCACGCAGTCGCGTCTTCATCTTGTTTACTTGTTTGTTTTTCTTCTCTTGCTTTTCTTTTGTCTGCGTGTGTGTGTGTGTTTTTTTTTTTTTGACAATTTTCAATTTTTGACGCACTTTTTCCCCCCTCCTCCCGCGCCAGCCTGTGTATTTGTTTTTTTTTTTGTTAACCCAATTTTCGGTTTCGATTTCATTTGCTTGTAGTAAATGCATTTAACGCAGCTTTTTGTTGTTGCTTCGAGTTAATTTCATCGGCGTGGAACAAATGGAAAATTTGTTGTTGTTTTTCTTGTGGCAGCAGCAGCAGCAGCTGTTGCAACCGCAACCCGCAACCCCCTGCGCCCAACAACTCAATGGCCCTGAGCACGCTTCAAATAGAGTTTTCACTAGAATCCTTTAATGCGCTTCTCTGGAACAGTTCTCTAGCTCTCTAGTTAGTGTCAGGCACGAGGCACGAGGCACAAGTCGGCGCATGCCACTGCCACAAATATAAATATACAAATAAATAGAAATATAAATAAAAAATAAGCATAAATATAAATATCAACATAGCAATGTAAATATCAAAAAATAAACAACAATTCAAAAAAATTGAATTTATTTTTTTTTATATTTTTATTATAACGACAAATGACTACAAAATGTTAATTTAAATAAATTTTTTAAAATGAAATGTCTTCAAAAGAAATAATTAACTTAATAAACGAAAATCTATGCAAATCTCTAAGCTTGATTTAATAAAAATTATGTTCATTTTAATAATGTAAATTCCAAGAAATAACTTGCTGCCATCTAAAACAAGCGACTAAAATTGCTTTTGAGTTTCAAGCTAAACTCAGTGGCCAAATTACTTTTTGAAAAGTTCTATTGATTCATAAACAATTGCTATATATAGCTACAATCGATAAACTTAATAAATTTGCAAATAGTTTACGCTTGTGGATATAATCCAGGAAATAAATGCAAACCTAGTTTGGAATTTAACAAATTGAAATTGATATGCTCAGCCCAAAGTACAGTTGTGTGTGTGTGTGTGTGGGCGAAATTGCAGTGTCGTGCATGCAAAGAGGGTGGGGGTGGTGTTTGGGTGGTGATTGCCAAAGGTCAAGCTGGAAATTGTAACCGCTGCTTAAGTGGGAAGCTCTCAACTGCTGTTTGGGTTCAACTTAATTTCTCTCTCTCTCTCTCTCTCTCTCTCTCTCTTGCTCTCTAGTGCGTTGATGAGCGCGTAATGAGCGCCTGCTGTCAGTTTAATTAATGGGCTGAGATCAGAGACAGACACAGCAATTCCTTTTGCAAACACCCTCTCAATGTGGCATGCACCCTTTGCCCCACACACACACGTTTGCCACTTAGCATGCGGGCCGGGCCGGGCCGAGAGCGTAAACTAAACACAACTATGTATTTTATTTTATTTGATTTAAGCTATACACACTTATTGTCTTAGCGGGGAGTGGGCTGAGTGGGCGTGGCTCAAGTATTCAGCCACTTGAGCTCATTAAATGGCAATTTACGCACGTACTCATCGTTGTCTTAGCTGCGGGTACTAAATATAATAAAAACCAACCCCAAGTTCAACCGAAATTAGTGCAACAAGTTTTTAAAATAAATGCGCTGAAATTGCTGGAAGCGACTATAAAATAAAAGAACTCCAGCAAAAAGGTTCCCAAGCACATAAAACTAATGGAACAAATAAGAAAATATAAGCAAACCGCTTTGTATATATTTTTTGATATTTATTATACATGATTTCGATTTTTAATTAAATAATTTGCATTTGCATTTAAATAACAAATGTAACTAATGTAAAATAAAAATAATATATACAATAAAATATATAAGAACAAAAATATATATAGCTGGTTTTCTATTTTATTTATTATATATTTTTGTACTTATATATTTTAGTGTATATATTTTGTTTATATTTTTTATGTTCTATTTATAATAGATTTAATTTAATTAAATTTGTGTGTAGTACTTAAATAACAAATATTTTATTACATTATCTATATATTTTATTTTTTATATATATTATTCTTATATATTTTATACATTTTATGTGCATGCGCTTTATATATAAATCTTTATATATACTAACCTTAAACTTGAACCTAAGATTATTGTATATTTGTTTATATTTTAATTTATTTATTATAGATTTATAATATATAGATTTTATTTATTCATTTATAGTTACTTTCGCATTTAAGTAAATAGAATATTTATTCATGTTATATTTTTTAACGGTTTGTTAATATTTCTTATTTTATTTAGTTGGTGCATAGCATTTTAATAATAAATTTATTATTTATTATATATTTTTCTTACATATATTTGTTATTTTTCTTTATTATAGTTATGTTCTTATTTTATTACATTATTTTAACTATTTTACGTACATTCTTATATATAGTATGGTATATTAATTATACATTTAATTTATTTATTTTACATTTCGATTTTCTCTTTTGTCAAACTTTTAACTTTAACTACTTTTGCACTAGTGCTTTGGGGCTTACCCCTTTTAGTGCTTCTTAAGCATTTTATAGCCACATATGTATTGGTATTTGTATTTGTATTTGCCTTTGTATTTGTGTAAGCAGCATAAACATTAACAATAAATAAAAAGCACTTCTCAGAGAGTTTAATGTCACTGCCGATAAATCTTGCAAAGTTCGAAGCGGCGGCCAAAGCGAATTGTAATTTACGATGATGTTGATGTTGATAATGATGATGATAATGTGGCAGCTGGGAGGGAAAACTACAATTGACGCTCTGCTGTGTGCCGCGAATTCAGATTTGATTCCCACGATTCTATGCAATGCAAACGTTTGCGTGGCGGGGGCGGGGGCGGGGCCAAGGGGCAGAGCTTAGCTTAGAATTGCTGAAAGGGCAGCGACTTAGTTAGAGAGAGAGAGTGAGAGAGAACCGCCACTAAATCAACTTTACGCACTTGCCACATAAATTTGAATTATGTCAACAACAAGCAAAACAAAAAAAAAACACCTACGCTCGCAACAACAACAACAACAACAAAAACAATTTGTTTAAATAAATATAGCAAGTCTTAAACTCAACTGCTTGTCGGGCTTTATTAAATTGTTTTTTATTTAGTCACCATATTTTTACTTTATTATTATTGTTACGTTTTTTTTTTCGCTGCTGCTGCTGCTTTGTCTTAACTATTTTTATAGCCTGGCCGTAAATCTTAAGAGCGCGCGCCTTCTGACTTTATTTATATTTGTATTTGATTTAGTTTTTGTTCGCTCTCTCTCGCTCTGTCTTTTGTTGCAGAGATGTTTATCTCGCTTTTATGACAGTTACACACACACACACAGACACACACACATTGACACACAGAGTTGTAGAAATTTCAGTTTGCTCGACTTGTCGACTACGTGATTTTGCATTTGGGAAAAATGCGAGCAAAAACACAACAACAAAGTTAAATAAATAATAGTAACACACACACACACACACATGAGTGTGTAGTGTGGGGCACTAAAAGCAGCTGCGCTGACACACGTACAACAAATTTCAAATTGTTGTCCGCTTTTTGCTTTTTGTTGTACCCTGTAAAAAAAAACACAAGCTACTAAATAACCAAGCAGGCTTATAAACTTAAATTTTAGTTAAACATTCAATATTAATTTCATAATTTTTAAAGCATTTTTAATTAGAGTTTTTTATAATTGAATATATATTTTAAATTCACCAAATTGCTTAAGATTTTTAGAATTTTTTAAATCATATTCAAATAATCTTATTATCAATTTATATTTTTTATATTTATTTAATATTCATTTATTTACTTTTTTGTTTTTATTATTTTATAACATTATTCCAAATTTGTTCTACATTTGATTAATTTATGTAAAATATTTATGTATTTTATTGAGTTATATTGCTACTGCTCTTAATTTATTTAAAATTTGTATAAATACGTTTTCATTTTACTTTGTTTTTTATTTAATTTTATTTTTTGACAATTTTTTTATTTACATTATTTTTATATAAACAAACCCTTTTCCAACTAATTATTTTAATTGAGTGAATTTAGTTCTGTGAATTATTTTAGATAAGATTATTATTGCGTACAGGGTATTTATGCAGTCGACTATGTCTGAATAAATATATTTGGCTGTAGCTGGGTTAATGTGTAATACTCTGAGTTGGTCAACAACAAATGAAAACAACAACAACAACAAGTGTTGTTGGGGCAGCAAATAAATTGAAATTTGTTGACACACACACACACGCACACATATACAGAACGTCATTGTTATCGTTGTCATGATGATCAGCGCCGGCGTCGACGTCGTCGTCGTCATCGTCATCACCTTGCTCATTGCGCTTGTCAACAATTTCGCATCGTTTTTCATTTCGGTTTTTGCTATTTTGTGACTTTGTTTTTTGCATCATCAATCATACGCCTCGTTGCCGCCAACAGAAATCGCACAGCGGCGCTCTCGAGGCGCAGGCGCAAATGCCACAAAGCTTAAGCTGCCTCCCACTCCACCCCCCACTCCGCCCACTTCACACACACTCAACTCACTGTTTGACAAATGTGCCAGCTTCGATTTGCAGGGGGGTGGGGTTGGGGCTGCTCACAGCTGCAAAATGTTAAACAAATGCCAACATTAACCTTTTACATTGGGGCATCATCATTAGCCGCATGTTCCGATGATTTTGCAAGTGACAACAACAACGAAAAACAAAAAACAAAATCAACTCGCCATAGAATTTATTCATATTCATTTGCAGTCTCGTCGTCGTCGTCGTCGTTCCCAAATGTTTCTCACACAAATTAATCAGCTGTCCTCAGCTCTCTCAGCCCCCCACCGACATTATCTCCAATAGCCATAGCCGACATATATCGGCTAATGCTCGCATCTCGTATACAAATGACTCGATGTCTGTCTGTCTGTCTATGTGTGACAGATACGATTATTAATATGTGTGTGTGTTGCAAGTAGAGGAAAAGCTTGAAGCTCAAGTTGGGCAGCTCAGCTGTGTACTATGGAATTTTGAGCAGCTTGACAATTTAGTTGTTGCAATTAAACTTTGTAACTAAAATTACAGCTACTGCTAATGAGTGTTAATGAGCTTCTCTAATTATAATGTGCATAATTATTTATTCTTTACTAAATAACATTTCAATAAAATATAAAATTAAGTGCAAATTAAATACAATAAGCGAAAAAATAAAATAAATAAAAAATATATATTTAAAATAAAGTATAGAATAATTATGAAAAAAATATATATATAAAAGAATTGTAACAAGTAAAAAAATAATATAAAGGGGTTTAAAAAAATTAAAAGAAAAATAAATATAAGAAACGTGATTAACTTAAAAAATATTCATAAAATTTAAATAAAAAAAATAAAAAAGTAAAAGTAAAAAGTAAATAAAAAATAATATTATATTAAATTAAATTGAAATAGATATATAAAAAATACAAAATAAATAGCATAAAATATAAGGAAAGTAAACAAAAAATGTGAATCAAAAATTGTTACAGCTTCGCACTACTGTGCGCATAAAATAGAAATTTAATCAATTTTTAGCAGCATTTTAAATTAATGCTATATAATTATATATATAAAATATTTAATTGCTGTGTATTGTGCATTAAATCGTTTTGTTTGCCAAATTCAAATGCACTTTGCACCACTGTGCGCCACTAGAGTTCTCCACTTACATAAGCAGCTTGCAACTGGTTCTGGCCCCATGTTGAACAAATGCAATTTGCTAAAAACGGCTTGTTTAACTTTGTTGCTCTCTCTCTCTCTCTCACTCTCGCACGCTCTTTTGTCTCTTTGTTGCGTTGCAATTGGCGGTCAAGTTGCAAGAACGGCTGATGAATCATGTGGCATAGTGTATTCAATCAGCTGGCAGAGCAGCCTGTTGCCACGTCTCGTTCCATGTGGCAATGTGGCAATGTGGCAATGTGGCAGTGGCAGTGGCAGCGGCATAAATCATGTTACCAATTAGGAACAGTTGCTTGCCACACGCTGTGGCATCGTTACCTGCCAGCAATTAACAGTTACTGCTTGAGATGAGACGACATTGTTAATAAGGATACATCCATTCATACATCTATATAGATATTATATATCCAAAGCTTGAGAAGTTCCTAATTGGTTGCCACGTCGTCGCTTTTGCTTGTGCTCAGTTTCAAGTTCAAGTCGAGCGTAGAGCAAATGCTTTAAATCAATTTTTCCCATCGCTTGTTTACTCGATCTCTTGTCAGTGCGCGGGGGCGGAGTAGGGAGTGGGAGGGGCTGCTTGGGTATTATTTTGTGAGCTGTCATTGCTACAATGGACAGAGTTTTCAATCAATATTTAATACCTTGATTTGTTTGCTGCCTCAAGTTTTTCCTTCTCTCTCTCGCTCACTCGCGCTCTGTGTGTTTTCCTTTTTATTGATTTATATGATTTTCGGCCTTCGTTTTATTTGTTGTATTTGTTGTTGTTGCGCATACTTAATAAATGCGAGTATTTTATTATTATTATCAAGCTATTTGGTCTCTGTGTGTGTGTGTGTGTGTGTCTCTGACCTTGAACCTCTCGCTCTTTGGGTCTGGGGACTTGTCATAGTTTGTTGTTACCTTTTGAGTTCTTTGCCCAACTGACCTTTGACCAAAGCCTTTTGCTTTTGCTTTTGTCATCATAAAACATTTGTTAATTGATTTGCCCTCTGCCCATTTGCATAAATAAAAAATTCATTTCGAAATATATTTAAAGTTTTCAATTTGCATTCGCTGCCTGGGCTGGGCTCAATCGCAGAGATTTATGCTACAGGAAGTAGCAACACACACACACACACACACACGCACACACATGCTCATGTATCTATGTAAGTTAAGCGATATATTATTGTTTGTTAAAAGCCGAACGTGGAGAACATTGCGGAAGCTAGTGACGCTTCAGGCGATTTGTAATTTATATCAATTCAAATAACAACAATGAAAAACAAGCAATGCAAATAGAACGGGCTGCACTCAACTTGCAAATACACTTTGGCTTAAATAGATCTAATTATCTGAATATCTATTTGAAATAAAATTCTTAGTTAAAGTAAAAATACTGCAAGCAAATCTTGATATTAATTTTGGAATCTTGTCTAAGTATTCCTAGAATTTTGCATAGTTCGCAATTTCGTTATCGTATAAAAATAAATTGAGTTACAGTTTGAATTTCCCAGCTGCGCTACCTAAAAAATTTTTGAACCTTACAATTTAAAATAAAATAGTTTAAATTCAAACGCATAATTTAGTTAGCCATGCACTAACGCTAGATGGCGCTGCAATTACAAACTGCTTTGACTATTTAAAGTTATAGAAAATAATGACAAAAATTGCTTAAAATTAATTAAAAACATATGTATTTTTTTTTTAATTTGTTTATTAGTCGAGTGCAGCCAACTTGAGTGTATGAAAACAAAGTGTAGCCTAAGCTTGGCGCTACCCTCTTTGACGCGCTTTAGCAAAGTGTATAGCCTCAAGCTGGGCGTGCGCTCAAAGAGTTTGCAAAGCGTATGAAATGCAACTAACAATTAACTATTGTGACAACCCTCGCTTGCTATCAATGACAACGCAAAACGAAACCAAAGGCATGACCGAAGCTCCAACAGCTGCATACATATGTAATCTATGCATGTGTGTGTGTGTGTGTTTTGCTTTTATGTAGGCTCTGCCCCGATATCATTTATCATACTAATGCGCAGACACAATTGAATCGAATTGCAAATGGCGTCAAGCGAGTGTTTGCGAATGCTGTGGGGGGTGGGGGGCTCGACACGCTTCAACAGTTGAGCAGACACAACAAGACAAAAAAAAAAAATGGAAAAATGGAAAAGAGAGAAAAACCTGTCAGACAATTGCTTTGGCCGCCCCTAATGAGATTTAATCGAAATTTATATTGACAAAGAGCAGAAAACACACACAAACACAAAAACAGCTGCAATTGGATTTATTTGTGGATTTATTTATGCAAACAACTTGACTTTGTAGCAAGCCTCGTTGCATTCGATGCGCGATAAGCGGCGGCGGCGACTGCCGCCTCATTATCAATAGAAAGAGAGAGCACGAACTTGCGGCATGTGTGCGCTATCAGTGGCAGTGGCAGGCAGTGACGCATGCAACTTGTTGGGTGGCCCCAAGCCAAGCAATTAACTCTTGCTTGACTTTAATTGCCATCAGTTCTCTCCCTCTCCCTCTCTCTCCCCCTCCCTCTCTCTCTTGCGTTTTTGCAATAAAAGCTAAAGACATTAATTAAATACAAAATTGATAAGCGCTGCGTCGCTAATTTTAATACGCAATTCAATGCGTCGCCAGTTCAACTTGCAATCGTTTCGCTCTCTCTCTCTCTCTTTCGCTCTGGCGGGGCGTGGCAGTCAACTTTTGTCAACGTTGTCAACTTGGATTTGTTGACACATGAAATTGTTGCACAACAAGGCGCAACAAGCTGCCAAAGCAGAAGCCACAACTTGTCGTCGGTCTTAGGCGCTTTTTTTTATATTTTCCTTTTTTCTTTTTTTTTTTTCTCGCTGCCAGCCTCTGCAATTTAGCAGGAAAAACAACAGAGCGACGCCAGCTCATTTTCATTTTCATTTTCATTCTCTTTTTGGCATTCCTAGGCGCCCAGCCCAGAGGTTCAATGTCTGCTCAGACGCAGGCACGCACACATGGGCGTAGTCAGGGAGCAGCAGAGAGGGGAGTGCGACTGTAAAAATTAAAACAAATGGATTAATAACGAAAACTCATAGTTACGGCCAATTGATTTTTAGTTAATATTTCATTTTGTAAGAATTATTAAAAGTTAAACTCATATTATGATTTTTGTAAGCTGCAAAAAAATTAAACAATTTGTAAAAGCAAAATTCAAATAGTTATTGCCATGTGATTAATTAGAATAATATTTAGTTTTGTTAGAATTTATGCAAAATTAAATTAATAAAATTTTTTATTGAATTTTTTAGGCTGAAAAAATTAAAACAATTTTTAATAATTAGTGCTTAACTGCTGTTATTAAAAACAAGAATAACATGACAAATAATTTACTATTATTATATAGCAGCTTAGGTATATTATTTCACGTTTAAATTTAGTGCCTTGCCTAGCTGCAAATTGCAATTCACACGATCACGTTTCGTTTCTGATTAATCAGAATGTAATAAATGTATGTGATCACGGCTAATCGTTGATGGCATTTGCAGCTCAGCTACCCCTCAGCCCATCCCCCATCCCCCCACCCCGCAGCTTAACATTTCTATTTTGTTTACGAGCTTTTCACTTTTCTTACAAGTCTGAGTTATTAGCCAACTGTACTAAGTCACTTTGTCTAACAATTAGTTAGACTGACTGACTGCCTCTTCATCTCCCCCTCTCTCTGTCTCGCTCGCTCGCTTTGTTTGTTTGTCGCATTTTCACTTTTCACAGTAACAAGCAACAAGTTATGACTTTTACTTTTCTTTTCAGCCGCGCTGCACTTGAAAATAAATATTTAACTTAAGCTCTAAGTAAATTTTGTTGTTTTTGTTTGCATCTTAAACTAATTTCTTGTTGCATTTTGCTTCTTCTTCTTATCGTTGCAGGTAAGACACGGGGGCATAACTTTAACGCTGGCGCTCATTAATCTTAGGGCTCCGGCCACGCTCTTAAGTGAGTCATGCCCCGCCACAAAAACAGAACTTTCATTTCTATATATCTCTTGCAACTGCAGCGGCAGCGGCAGCGGCAGCGGCAGCGGCAGTGGCAACTGACACGCTCTCTTGCCACAGCCAAATGCAAAGGCATAAAGTATCTCTCTATATCTTTTGCCAAAACTAACTGCGCTGCTGCTGCTGCGTTTTATACACTGACTCATGCACCAAGTGTGCCCATGTGTGTGTGTGTGTGTGCGCCATTTATTGCTTTGGCACAGAACATGGCGCAAAGCTAAAAGTATCTCAAGCAAAGCAACTTACAACTGACTCATGCTCATCTCGCTCGCACACACACACACAGACTCAGTGTGCTGCCCACAGTAAGCACTCGCTACACTGTGCACACTCAATCAGCCAAATTTTATTAACTTAACTTAACAATTGCGCAATCTTTTAAATTTGCATTGTATTTCAATATAAGATCAATTTAATTCGATTAATTAAAGTACATTTATGCAATAAGTAAATAAGTAGCCGAGTAAAAAATATAAAACAATTTTTTTTTAATTAAAAACTAGCAAATAACTGTGCATATTTTTTATTTGAAATATTTATGCATATTTTAATTTCTTCTTTAAATTTAAAAAGACAAAAGTAGAACAAAGTTAATACAAATAATATGCAATTGTTAATTTAAGCAATATAAATAATTATGCGCAAATTGTTAATTATATTTAATTTACATGCTTGTGGCTGAAGCTCTAAAAAACAAAGTTAAAAGTGCCCACCCCCAACTTGGTGTGTGTGTGTGTGTGTGTGGAACAATGCAATGTGCACACAAGCGCAGCAGCAACATCAACATCAACATCTTGGCATTCAATCGGCAATTCAATCGACAAATGAAATCAACAGCAGCCAGAGTCAGAGCCAGAGCCAGAGCAACAATTGGCTTTCACTTTTGCATTATCACAAGTCGCGGAGGAGCTGCTGCTGCTGCTGCTGCTCACCCCCACAGCAAGCGCCCATTGATGTTTATGCTTGAGATACAGTTACAGATACAATTACAAGAGCTGGCTGGTCAGCTGGTCATCAACCTGACCAGCAGCAAGTTGACCATTGCTCAAGTGTGTTAATGGTCAAAACAATGTCGCCGGGCAACAATTCCGCATATCAAATCAGAGAGCAGCACCAAATACGAATTCAATTTCGCTTTTCAATTAAAAACTGTCGCTTTGGATTGTCTTTGCTCTGCTCCGGCGACTTTTCAACTCAACGCAGTTCAGTGCACTTTGACATCGACCTATTGTGGTCAGAGGGGGCGGCGACTGCTTGGACATTGCTCAGGCCAAATTATCGCAACGACAAATCATTTGCTGCTGCTGCTGAGCCATGAACCTGGCCAGCAAAAAATAAACACAAAATTTGAGTTGAGTTAAATGCCTTTTTAAAATGCTACTCAAACGCACATAACGGTACAGAGCGAGAGAGGGGCAGCTAGAGCGAGAGCGAGCGAGAAGTGACAGCTACAATGGTTTTCAGTTTGTAGTGTCGTCATTATTGGCAATCGATCTTATCAGCAATGCGCACACAGTTCGACGCACCGCAAATCCAAAAAGCGAAGAGCAACAGACAGACAGACGTACAGACGGTCTGACGGACGGACGGACAGTCGAGCAAAATCATTATTTAAATGCCATCAAAACGTGTTCATAATTTGTCAAGAAAAAAAATAAAAAGCAACAGCTACAAGATAAGCAACAACAATTGCCCAAAACGAATGAATGACTGAATGACTGAGTGACTGACAAATGTGTGAATACCCTAAGAAAGAAAAAAACACACACAACACTCTTTGGCAACTGTTAAAAGCTTTTATTTAATTAAACTTTATAGTAAGAAAGCAACAAAGTAAATTTATTTATAAACATTTTGATTAGTTTCTTAAGCTTTATGAATATCTTGAGTGCAATTATTTAATTCATTTTTTAATTTTTCTATTCTTCAAACTGAACTAACAAAATCAAATGAAATTTTTAATATTTTAATTGATTATTTAAAAATATATACATTGATACTTCTAATATTGTAATATAATTATATTCAATATTTTTTTTTTAATATGTTATGGCATCTAAATTAGTATCAAATCAATTAATTGTTATTTTAAATATTTTTATTAATTTTATCACTCATTTTTCTATTCTTAAAACAAAACTAACAAAATCAAATGCAATTTTAAATATTTTATTTGATTATTGAAAAAAAGAATATTAATACTACTAATATTGTTATATAATTATATTAAATTTTTAATGTATATGCTTGGTTTTTGTTTTTAATATGTTCATAATTAGAATCTAATCAATTAATATTTATTTTAAATATAAAAAAAAAACAAGTAAAATTAATTGCCATTTTTTTTAATTATTTTATCTTTCATTTAAATTTTAAATATTATTTATAAATGCTTTAATTTTTTTTAATATTTTTTTTAAATAATTCAATGTTTTTTAAACTACGTATTCATTTTCTTTTATGTTTAATGTTTTTTATTTCTTCTATAAATTCTTTAATCTATAAGCTTAACAGCTTAACTTGCTGTTAAATCTTTGCTAAAGACTAAAGCTAAATCAGTTATCACCGCTGGACTAGAACTTGATTCTATTTCCGCGCCTGTCTGTCATACGATCCGTCAGTTATTTTTGGCAACAAGTTTGCGCTTTGCTCTGGGGGAAACATTGAATTTCACTTTAGTTTCAAGAACTTTCTGCTCAGCCTTAAACTCTCATATGGTTTGTCAATCACAATCGCAATCGCAATCGGCTGAGAGCTATTAATAAGTTGACAAATGTCATTGGCAAGCGTGTTTAAGCCACATCGCGTGCCACAGCAACAAGCAACGAATTTGTTTTTATTTTTGGCTAATTGAGCGTTTAGCTTGTGAGGTGAGTGCTGAACCATGAACCCCGCCGCAGACAAGTTCAACGCGTTGTTGCAACATCCAGCGTGGCATTCAAACAGCTGATCGCCAGTTGGGCCAGTGAAATATTTCAATAATTTACAATTATTCATATTTCGTTTTCGGCTTTTGTTTATTGCCATTTTGCCTTGAACCTGCTAAAGTTTGTTGGCAGCTGCTTTATGCTGAATCTGCCAAAGCGGAAGCAAAGCAACAATTGTTTGTTGTTTATTGTTGTTGTTGTGGGTTAAGAGTTCACTTTGTGGCTGCAGCTCGGCATTTGTTTATAATTTGCAGCGAGAGTCTTTAGCAACAATTATAATTTTAATTGCATTGCCCATTAGATGGGGGCCCCAAAGTCTGTTTAGTCATAAAAATTGTTAGCGCGTGTTGATGATATTTTAAATAATTTCCACAGCATTTGTCGAACGTTTGCAATGCGGGGCTGGGGCGAGGGTTGGTGCTGGGGCTGGGGCTATTAAATTGCAATGTGCACTAAACAAATCTGTTTTGTTGCAAATACTTGCCAAGCAGCTGAGTATCGAATGTTGTTAATTAAAAAGCTGCTTTCAATATTTTATGATTCACTTCCCTTCAGTACTGCGTACGGCTGCTCGCAATTGTTGATTGTTGATTTCATCAATGAGTTCACCAACGATTGCTATTGAAAATTTATGGATCGACAGCTGTCAGCAATTGTTGATTTTTTGTTGTTTTAAACTTAAGCCGCAATTAGCAATGAAATTCACCAACGATTGGTAACGCAGTAATTTAGCTTATGGTGTGAATTCACCAACGCCTAGGCATTGTAGAAATTTAGCTCAAGTCATAAGTAGCAATTGCTGATGCAGTAAATTCACCAATGATTGATGTAGCAGAAATTTAGCTTAATCTAGCAGTACGGCTAGCAGCAATTGAAGATTTCAACAATGAAAAAGTTCACCAACAGTTGATGTATTGGAATTACAGATTATTGTTTTAAAATAAGTATTATTAGCAGCAACGCTGATGAATTTATTGGTGATATTGCGTACACCAATGTTCACCAACGAATTGCTACCAGCAGTTGATATGTAAGAATTAACAGAGCGCGCAATGCTGATGAACATATTGGTGAAATTAGTTACACCAATGTTCACCAACGAATTGCTACCAACTGTTGATACGTAAGGATTAACAGAGCGAGCAATGCTAATGAATTTATTGGTGAAATTGATTACACCAATGTTCACCAATGGATTGTTCATTGATTTAGTAAGCAAAGCTGGTGAAAGGTAAACAGTGAAGTGACTAGTGAGCCGCACTACAGGGTTATAAACAACTTTTCATACATAAATGTGTGTGTGTGTGTGTGCGTGTGCGTGTGCGTGTGTGTGAATGTAAATTTTGGAATTGTTTGGTTTTTGTTTTGTGTCGTTGCTTTTGCATATAAAAATTCATAAATTACTGCACAATTAACCTTGAACGCTCAGCGTTGAACGTTGAGATTTTTGGTCTCAGCTGTTGTCTCATTATTATTATGATTGTTATTGTTATTGTTATGGTTTTTTATATTTTATTGTTGCTTGCCTTTTGAAGTGCGCTCTGGGTGAGCAAGATTTGCGACAACATTTTCGCAAGCAGCAGCAACAGCAGCGTCGCGTTGACTTGAGCGGAGCCCCCCAACTGACACACACACACATAGAGAGCGACACACACACACATACACAGGCGTCTAAAGATAACCCATTTGACACTTGTGTTGAGTTTGCTGCAGTCATTTAAAGCGTATTAAGAACGCTTTGGCTGTTTCTCTTTTTTTTTGTTGTTGTTGTTGCTTAAAGTTCATTAACAAATATAGAGGCAACAGTGTTGTTGTTGTTGTGGCCCTTGGTGTGGCCACTTGGTGTGCAAATATTTGCAGACACTGTAGCCGTAGCTGAGCTCACTGTTGATCTGGCCTAAACTGCAAATGGCCATTAGCCTAGCCTAACGATAAAAGCCAAATGAGGCCAACAGTTGCAGTTAGCCCCCCCCTTGACATCAATTTCTTTTGTAGCTTTTGCTGCTTTTGTTGCTTTGTAATTTGTTTATTTTTTTTTTTTTTGAGGCGCGTCCCAGACATTTGTTTTACAATTGCTGACCCTACAATATATTGATTATGCCATTGATTGGACTCTTTGGCTCGTTGGTTGCTGCCCCAGTTTGCGCAGCTGCTTCAATTCAAGTGTAAATAAAAAATGACACACCTGGCCGAACTTAATTTGCAACTCGCTGCATGCAGCTCGCTCAATTTGCATGCAACACACACACAGCAAACGCATCAACGCCTATAATTTGATACATTTATTTTTACATCTCTCGCAGCTTTGCTGCTGCTTTACTCTTCTTCTTCTTCCTCTTGCTGTTGCTCAGCGTGACAAACATGGCCAATTACTTGGCCAAAATCACAAAACATATTTGTTGAATTGGCCACAAACAAGCCGCAAGTGGCGACTGCGCCGCGCTGCTCTTGGCTCAAAGCGAAGGGCGAACTTGCTACAAAAGTCACGTCCTTGACTTAAATATGTACGCCAATAAAAATTCAACAGTTTTTGCTTCAACATTTTCAACACGAAAAGCGAAAAGTGCGAAAGCATTAAGCTGTAAAATAGATTAAAAACAACAGCAACAACAACAACAAAAAAATAAATAAACAAATAATCAACAAGAAAAGCAGCAGCAAAAAAAACTTTTTGGTTTTTAGCAAAGTTTCACACGTTTCGCCAAGTGTAGCGCGTGCGGCGGGGCAGTGGGTTGGGTTGAGTAATTAAAGCGCCGCTTTGCTTCAGATACATTTGTATCTTTTGCGCTAGTGACGACGACAGCAACAGCAAATTGCATTAATCAATTTTGAATGATCAAACAATTGCAACAATTGAAATTGATTGAAATAATATTTCAAATTGAACTGCCAATGCAAACAGTAAATCGATTAAAGCTGCAGGTCAATCGATAAGCATATTGTAATGCAATTATATTTATCGATTATTGTAATATCGATTTAATACACACAATTGGATCTATTGAAATCGATTGAAGTAATAATTTTTAAACTTATTTGTATTTGCAATGCAATTAAATCGATTATTTCAATAATCGATGAAATTAAGTTAATGCATTTGATTTAAACAAAAGCTAATCCTTTGATATTGACAAACAATTTAGCGCTTATTTATATTTTTGAAGCTTAAGACTGCAATTAATCGATAGCAATGCGACTAACAAATTAAATCGATTATTCTAATTATGCGCTCGCTAATATGTTGGGCAACTCTCCACTTCAGCTGCAACTCCAGTGAGTCAGAATGAGTCTTAAGCAAGTTCATCCGAATTTGGGGAGTGGGCTGGGGTGGGGTGGGGTGACTGACAATGAGTTCGCTTGAATCAACAGTTTGCCTCTCTCTCTCTCTCTCTCTCTCTCTCTCTCTCTGTCTAACTGACTGACGACTGACGACTGTCAAATTGTTTGCTTTCTTGGCTTTAGTGAATACTCAGAAATTTGTTTGTGCTGATGACTGCGTTTGCTTCTCATTGCCAAAGTGTCGCAGTGTGGCGAAGAGGGGGAAACAATGCGCTGGGCTATTGACCCAGAACGCAACATTTTCGCATTTGTAATGTGATGTAAGCCAAAGAGCTGAGGCTGCTGCTGCTCAAATTCAAAGGTCGCCTCGGAGACACACGAGTCTTTGATGTTGGCTTGACGCACGGCTGGACAAAAGTTGGTGGCCACGCCCAGCTTTGATTGATTGAGAAACTGTCGAACTGAGCAGCAGTGAGCGGCTGAAGTTTCGCGCTGCCGCTTGAGCTAATCAAATTGCCACAGTGTGCCACGCCCCGCATTTGGCAGCAGTGCCGCCTCTCAGTTGCGAGTTTCGAGCAGCAGCAGCAGCAGCAGCACATCAACTAAATTAATGTAAATTGAATGACACGCAACGGAGCCGTAAAGAGCGGCCAGACCCAGAGAGCGAGAGAGAGAGAGAGAGAGAGAGCGCCTGGAGGGGCGAGCAGAGTCTTGCCAAATACAGCAAATTAATTTATTTTACCCCAAGCTTTGGCATCCTGGCCTGCCTGCCACATATGCCACCCCCCCCAACCCCCCCGCGAACTAAGCCCGCAACGCTTTGTTGTCAACTTGAAGCGAACCTTATGCTGATGATGATGATGATGATGATGATGATGGCAATGTGTCGTCATCGGGAACCAACTTCCTGCCACTATGGCATGCCACTCTGCCTGCTGTCAAATCGTGCGTGCCCGCATCCGTCTGTCTGCATGTCCGTCCGTTCGTTTGTCTCTACGGTCAGTCAGTTGTTCAAGTTCCTTTAAATATGCTAATGAGCATTTAATTTGCTGTCTCGCTCGCTCGCTCGCTTAAGTTCTGTGCACAGTATTTGCTTTAAAGCTTGAAATTAGACCCGCCCCTTCCCACCCCCACCCAACTGATCTCAATCAGACATTGATCGAGGCAATCAACTGCAACTGCTGCAACAAATTAAAATTCAAAGTCGCATTTTGCTTTTATATAGATTCTGTTCAATGTCAAAGTCGCGGGCGTATTCCACATTCGCTCTCTCTCTCTCTTTCGCTCTCTCGCTCTCTCGCTCTGCTTGTCGTGGGAGTTTTGTTTCGCTTCTTAGCTCATAATTGATTTCGAACTGGCCTCCAATGTTTGTAAAATGCAAATTCAACTATTGACAACAAAAAAAAAATGCAATTTGTCGACTCGACTCGAGACTCTCCATATGAATAATGCGCGTGTTTCTATTGTTGGCTGACTTGACTACTTATGACGCCATCCCTTTGTCAAACAGTCGGTCGGACGGACAGTCGGACGGACAGACGCACAGTCGACATGGGCGCTTAAGAGAGCGCCATAAATTGTGAGTTTGGCATTAAATATGCAAACACTAACGGAAATTGTCGAAACATGCAACATGTTAAGCCATATGGCCAAGCCAGGGGTATGGGGTGGGGGGCTAGTTGACACTTCTGTAGAGGTTTCTTTATAAAATTCAACAAATGTGCTATTTGTTTATACATTTCGGTTTCTATTTGTTTAACTTCAACTTCACACGTGCCACTTAAGCGAGTCGAGAATTCGCTACTCAAATTATCGATAACAAAATGATAAACAAAGTGAATAATAATTGCCAATTGGCTGCTAAGCATTCTAAAATTAATACATTGTTATAATTATTAAAAGTTTAATTTGAATTTTTCTAATGCAAATTTTAAATAAAATAAATTAAATCAAATATAAGAGTCAAAATTAATTTGTATACTAAAAGTTTTTTAAGAACGCAATAAATAACAAATAAATTTATTTTAAGTTAAAAAATAATAATAATAATAATAAAAAAATAAATTTATTTTAAGTTAAGTTAAATTTATAATTAATTTGAAAATATATTTGAGCAGTTTATGCCAATTCCGTTGTATTTAAATTTAGTAAAAATATTTCAAAATAACTAATACTATTTTTGGCTTGCATTTGTTTGAGAACACAAATTCATTTTTTTTTTATGCTAAGAGAAATCACAAAATTCAAGTCTCTTGCATTGAATAAATTGATGGCTGGCAATTAAATTTGTATTAAAATTAGCTGCATAATAAAAATTTAGTTGGCGCGCGCGTCTTTCGTTTGCTAATCTAGTCATAAAACTGCCCTCGCACAACATTTGCGTTTGCCTCTCTTTGCTGCGTATAGTGCTGTCTCTCTCTCTTTCATTTTAGTATGTTGCATGCAGCATGTTTAATGCTTTTGTCTGTCGATTCAATTTGCATGTCACCCACGGGCCAAAAGAAAAGCGTGAAATATTTTAAGCGCCTTAGACAGACAAACAATGGCGCAGCCCAAAAGCAAAAGCAGCAACAACAACCAACAACAACAGAAATAATAAAATTAATAAAAGAAAGAAAAAAATAAAGCGAAGCCGGCAGCGACTGCAAATTAATCTTATTAACTAAAAAAAAAAAAAGCGAAACCAGCTATAAAAGCAGTTTTCGCTTTCGTTTGTCGGCATTTATTTTATGTATGTGTATGTGTGTGTGTGTGTGTGTGCGGCTTCATAATTAGAAAATAATATTTCCTAGAATTTCGCTTTTGATTTAATACAAAGGCCAAGCAGCTAAGCTAAACTAATTGCAAGGCGACAGCAACTGAAAGAAAGAGACAGAGCGAGCAAGCGAGAGAGAGAGAGAGAGAGAGAACAAAGCGCGTAAGCTGCAATTAAATTGCATGTTAGTAATTAGTTTGAGCTTTGTATGCAACAATTGTGCGTTGATTAGTTTGTGTGCAACGTGCCACTTGTTGCATGCCACGTAGCCAAAATAAAAAGAAACAAAAGCTGAGCTGAGCTGAGCTCTGCGCTTGAGTTTGGCACGTTGAAATGTTTGCTCATTTGAAATGCGATATGTTGCTGCCACATGCGGCATGCGCCGTTGTCAGTTCTTAAACTAAGTACACGCACACGCAGCTTGGCCTTAACTATGGTTTGCCCCCCCCCCTCCTCCCCTTGTTGTCGTTTTTTTTATTGTCGCACACACCCAAAATTGAAGTTTCCTTTGCCCCCTACCCCTACCCCAGCCCATACTACACTCAATGCCTGTCGTCATGGTCTATTTGGCTTTTGGGTTTTTCTTTTTTTTTTTGTCTGTTGGCATCGCTTATGCCTCAAATGTTTACCCAGCGTTTTGTCGCTTGTTGCTTTGCTTACTATTTTGTTTATGTTTATATGCATGTTTATTTTTATTTTTTCTTTTTTTTTTTTGTTCGTTTTGTGGGCGCGTTTGGCGCAATGTTTTAATTGCTTGTCGCTGCGCTTCACGTACAATTCACATTCTGAATAAAAGCCAAGCAGGCAGTCCCCATTCAATTTGTTAGCTACGCAGCCGGCGAGCGAAAGAGAGAGAGAGAGAGAGAGAGAGAGAGAGTGTGTGTGTGTGCCTGAACTCCAGCGAAATTTACCTGCTCACTGCCAAGAAACTGAACCCAGGAGCAGCTTTGCTCTGTGTTTAGCTTAAAGGATTCCAACAAAGCCTTAGCGCTGCTCTAACTAGCGCTGGGTAGTTCCAATTTCGCAACTCATTAGACAGAGAGAGAGCGAGATAGAGAGAGAGAGATGTAATGCTTTAATATCTAATATGTTTTCATTACACAAATCATAAATAAATATGCGAATTTCTAATGAAAAAAAAAACTGCTAAAGTAATTATTTAAATAAAAACTGTATTAGCTTTTAATTTTAATATTTTACATGCACTTTATTTTTTATTTGCTTAAATTTAATAGCTTTTAATTTTAATATTTTACAAATATTTACGCCATTAAATAAATTTTTTTTGATGAATTAAAATTTCAACATTACATGCTTTATTTATTACTATACGAAATATATATATTATATAGTTTTTTTTTTTATTTGTTTTTCTATTTTATTGATGAAATATATTTATCAATTAAATTAAACTGCTGAGAGTTGAATAATTTAATAACATTTTAGTAAAATGGCATGAGCAAACTTTTTTTGTTGCAATAATTATTGTAAGCAAATAGATTTTTATTTGAATATATTAGAATGAAAAAATAAATTTACATTTACATTTGCTTAGAGCATTTCAAATTCAGTTTGACTGCAAACGAACTTTGCTCTCATACAGCTTGTGTATGTGTATGTGTCTGTCTGTGTGTGTGCGTGTTGTTCTTATGCCTTTATTTAATAATAATAAAATTCTTAGCTTTTTGCATTCATTTTTGTGTTTGCTTGGCAAAGAAAATTGAGCCGCGGGGTGCTTGTTGCAAGGGTAAATCAACTTGAGCGGCGTAGGGATTTTTGAAATAATTTTCTAAAATTACAACAGCCCTGGCCCTGGGCCCACACGCATAAGTATGGGATGGGGGGGGTCGGTGCTTGGCATTTAAATCTATATTAAGGCAAAATATATGGAAATCATTTAGCATTTTCGTAGACAGTTGAGGCAGTTGAAAATTATGAAATCCCTTTTGGCATTTCGTGGGTTTGGTTGTCAACGCGCATTTGCTGGAAAAATTTAAGTTCGAGTTAAATCGCTAAAAAATTGCCTTGTAATTATAATGAAGCCAATTAGCTAAAAAGGGTTTTTTTTTAGGTTGGAAGCGCCGACGGGAATAAGAAAGCAGCAACAACAACAACAAATTCATGCGTCATTAGACAGCTAAATTAGTCAGTTAGTCAGTCAGTTAGTCAGTCAGTCAGTTCAGTTCGGTTCGGTGCGGTGCGGTGAGTGAGTCTTTGAGTCGTTTTGGTGGCTGGCTTAAGCCCAATTACTTGAGGCTGACCCAGGCGGCGTATGAGTAATCCCAAGCACTAAATATATATATATATATAGCATATATGCACATATATATATAGCGCTTTACTTATTTACTAGCTTAGCTCTCGAGTGCACACTCAAATGTTACTAATTAGTTGGCCAAGTTTATTTTTAGATCGGGCAACTGATTTGCCGCCAAGCCTTCGGCCACAAACGTCGCTGCCGCTGCCGCTGCCGCTGCCGCCTTCTTGGGCTAAGAAAAACAAAACTATACAAAGAGAACTCTCAAATGAGCTGAGCGAGGGGGGGGTGGGGGCTCTGCTCTCGCTATAAGTTTGACAAATAAACGAATCGAGTGCGCCGAAAGTTTTAGATGCCCATCAAATGGTCGTTAAAGCTATCGGTATCGCTATCGGTAACGCTATCGATGTTTATATGTTTATATTTAAATGTAATTTCGCACAAACTGCAGCCAACTACAATATACACTTAGAGTTCATTTATAGTTAATTATCTCAAACTTTCAATTCATCAGCTTTTGCTCTTTTGTCGTTTCAGCTTTTTTCTAAAGTGGCTACACTTGACTAGCGCATACACTTAAAAAAAAAACTAATCTGCTACATTTTGGTCTCAATTTACACAGAAGCAATAAACTATTTCAACTACACTATACACTTTAAGCAAAAATAGTTAACAAAGTGTATAAGCAAAGCAGCAGCACTTGACTATAACATACACTTGCCAGCATAAATTAGCGCCAATAGCTTGAACAGCATTAGTAGCTATGCCCAGCTACACTATACACTTTATAAGCAAATGCGCAATAGCTGCATAGCATAAGTGTGTAATCAATATTGCACTTTTTGCATGCACTCGACTATATACACTTTATAAGCAAATGCGCATCAATATTGTAATAAATATTGCACTTTTTGCATGCACTCGACTATAATATACACTTTATAAGCAAATTCGCATCAATATTTTAATCAATATTGCACTTTTTGCATGCACACGACTATAATATACACTTTATAAGCAAATGCGCATCAATATTGCACTTTTTGCATGTACTCAACTATAATATACACTTTAAAAGCAAATTCGCATCAATATTGTAATCAATATTGCACTTTGTGCATGCACTCGACTATAATATACACTTTATAAGCAAATGCGCATCAATATTTTAATCAATATTGCACTTTTTGCATGCACACGACTATAATATACACTTTAAAACAGAGTTGCGGCAACAAAAGTGAACAAAGCATTAAATTTATTGCTGCTAAGCACAAGTGTTGCATACACCGCTTTAGCCGCTGCGCACAGCAAAGTGTATAAGCTTAGACTAGCATTAATCTCTTGATATTTCCATGTTGTATGCTGAGCAGCGTATCAGATAGGATTTTAACGATGTGGAAAATGTTGCATTTGCATTTCATTAATGCCACACAGCTAATGAAGCTGTAGGAGTCGCCGCCGCCGCCGCCGCCGTAGCGTGGGCGCCACAGCATGAATTATGAATGAGCTTAGAGCTGACCCAATGCTCATAATATTTGTCACCTTTCTCTCCAAGCTCCAAGCCAGCTGAGAAATTGCATAATGACTTGTGAGTTGTTTGCTTGCATATTTAGCGCATTCGTAACATGTTTTTTATTCATATTTTGTATTGTCGAAAATGAAAATATGCTAATCAGTGTGAAGGAAAACTTGCAGCGTTTGCTCAACTTTGCATGCAGCCGTTAAATCAAACACAATGTGGCGTATGCGTGATGTTTGTGAACGTTCTATTTGTGCAACGCGTGGTCAGTTGGCAGTTGCAACGCGGCGGCTAATTGTTGATGCAAGTCAGAGCGCGCTCGCTCTGTCTCTTTCACTCGCTTGGCGGCGCATTTCAAAGTCAACAGTTTGTCCTAAAGTAAATGTTCCTCAGCTGCTTGGCGTCTGATGAATGTTAAGTATGCAACTGCAACACACACACACACACACACATGCACAGCTATATAGTCCATAATATATCAAAGATTTGCTGGCGCCGCTTTGGCATTTCTTGCAAACAAATTGAAGCAAGTCCAATTGCCGCTTTGTTTTTTGGCCACACACTTGCCTCAAGGTTGTTGCACACACACGCACACACATTTGTTTGTTTACTTCGCTGTTGGCTTCAATTTGTTGCTTGGGCCCACACGCTGTGACTGCCGCGCAGGTGTTTGACCAACTTGCAACTTGGTGGCAGCCAAGGTCAAGTAGCTGCTCCACTTTGTGGCATCAATCATACAAATGCTGGCACTATCTTTCCATTAATGCGCATTAGCCGCCACATAAAACACTTACAGTTTTTATTTTGTATATATATCAAGATTTATTTATATATATTCTTGTATTTTTTGGCATTACGCGGCAGCTTTAATTAGATGACAACAGCAAACGAGTTTGCTTAGCTGACGTTATTTGTTTTGCAAATTCGACTTGACAACAACTTTTTAGCTACACTGCAAGAATTTTGGGCACAGACAAAAGCAATTTTAGTTATTTTATGTTTATATGCAAGAGACTAACAAATATAATTGCTTTAAATTCAAATTCAGCAGCGACTTAAATATTCAAATTCAAAGCGAGCAAATATTTATTTTTTTATCAGGGCTGACGCTTTATCTTTTGGTTTGTAATAAAAATTATTATATATAGTTTATTGCTTGGTATTTTTTAATAGCATTTGCATTTATTTAAATTTTGAGCTGCCTATTTATTATTAATTTCAAGCTACTAAGTCAAATATAAATTTTGTAACTTGTAAAAATATTTATTTAAATTTACAATTATTTTTTTAAGCTAACAATAACAAGTACAACTACTATACTATATGTTTTCAACATAAATTATTAAACTCATAATTTATTTATTGCTAATTCATTGTTGTTTTAAGCTTTAGTGTGACATTTTGCGTTTGCTCGAGTTCGAATTTAAGCGATTCAAAGTCAGGCTTAACCTGTTGCTCACACAAACTCGCGCCATCTCGCTCTTGCGTTCTCACTCTATCTCTCTCTCTTTCTAAACTGCGCGTCATTGTGCGGAAATGTGAAACAAATGCGATCACGATTGCTAATTAACTGAAACGAGGCTGCTGCTGCTGCCTTTTGATTGATCAAACAAAACAAACACACACACACACACACACACACACACACACACATGAGTGTATGTGTCTGTGTGTGTGTTTCCAAAATAGCCGCATGACATTCATGGCAAACAAATGACTAGGAAAATGTTTAACACAAAAATTGCGCCACAGCTTAAGGAAATTGAATTTCGAACTCGAATTCGAACTCGAGATCGAAATGTGCATTTGACGTTATCGTAGCTGCATTTCCTAACATACGAGACCGCACAATGGGGCATGAAATTCAATCTCAAGGTGCTGCTTGCCCCAAAGGGTGGCATAAACAATTCGCCCAGCCCCAGCGGCCGATGCATAAACAAAGTTAACATTAAACTCAAGCCAGTTGCATATTCAGCTGCTTCTGCTGCTGCGTGGCAATTTCCTCATTGTGTGCGGCAAGTTGAGGGGGCGGGGCCTTGGGCTGTCAACCGCAGCGTTTTGACATTTGTCTTTGATCGCAAGGAGCGCGAGCGGGAGCGAGAGCGAGATCAAAGCATTTCCGTTTCAATTTACAGCCTGCCACATGCAGCAAGCAAGCAGCAGACCTTGCAACTTGCAGCGCGCTGGTGTCGCCTTGCAACTTTTATTTAGTTTTCAATAAGCATTCAACATTTAGCTGCACTTGCCACCTGTGTGTGCCGCACTTTCACTTTGAACTTGCCACGCAGAATGTTGCGTGCCACATGCCGCTGCAGTTCAATTAACAGACTTGAGACTTGCCTCAAATTATGTTGCTGCCCATAATTAAATGTATCATCTTTAATGTTATAAACAAAACCAAAATGTTTATAAATGCGCGCAAATTGGCGGCTGTGCCGACAGCTGACAACCGAAATTTATGTAAATTGCAATTACCCAAAAGCAACTTGGCCAAAACTTCAATTCAAGGCTCGAGACTGGCGATAAATTGTTGCTGCCCTTATTGTTGTTGTTCAACTTATTATTGTTGTTGTTGTTGTTGCTGTTGTTGCTTTTGGCTTTAACCACTGCGTTTACGCGGCGGCAACAACAAACGGCAAGCAGCGCTGCCAACGTCGCTGCTGACGTCGCTGATAAGCGCCAATGAAAGTGAAACGGTGTCACACACACACACATGTATTTGCTTTGTGCCTTTTTTTTCATTTTGTGTAAATATCATTAAACAAAATAAAGCGAGAAAGAAAAACAAATAACAAATGCAACTCAGTCGACTGACAAAGTCTCTGAAGCAAACGCTTGACTTCATTTGATAAGCAGAACAACAGAAAACACTTGAGACATGCAGATATTCTTCCGCATGACACACATCGCCTATATACCTCTGACTTCCACACATCCTCCCAAGGCACACGAATGTACTACCATTAGTTACAGTACCAGTTTCTAGTTACGTTAACAGTTAAGCTACAATTCAGAACATGAGCGATACGGCGCGCCCAACCACCTGTTTGAATGTTTCGCGCAGGTTCGCACATTCGTGCCATAGGCTTTTGCGGGCTGTTCCACACAGTTCGCTCGACGAACAGTATTGTTGAACTGACACAAAGCAGAATACTATTCGCATGCACTGCAACGAAATTGGCAAAGCTAGCCTGAGACAAATAATAATCAATGATTCACATAAATAAGAAAATAAAGCACGGCGCCAATAATAAAGATTACTAAAAGAAAATAGTACGCAATCTTAAACCAAAATATACTAAATAATGCAGATAAACATACAATATATAAATAAATAAATGATTTTATAAAACTAATTAATAATGTAAAAGAATAAATAGATATAACATTAAAAAAACTTGCAATTATATCACCGACCTAAATTGACAACCAATATAATAATCTGGCCTCATATGAAAGACTACAATATAATCAAATATTAGACATAATTATTAAATATTACAAACAAAATTAATAATTGTAAAATATAATATAATAAAATAAATTACATACGCAAAAGAAAAGTGCAACAGATCTGAAGTGCAACAAAATATATTTTTAAACTATGTGACAAAAGATGTAAAAGTTAAATTTGGTTTTAAAAAGTGTCAAAACGTGAGCCTGCAAAAATGAAAAATTTAATTGTTATCTGCTTATTTACGATAATTGCCAAAGGTATAACGACAAAAGCAAGCAATTGCCAAAACTCAATCAAAGGAAATGAAAATAATATGAAATCATTAAGCATCAAATAAAAATAAATAAAATATTTTAAATGGATTAATAAAATTTAGAAAACTTGCAAGAAATAAATAAAAAAGATGAAATATATAAACAACAAAATTGAATAAAATAAATAAATACCTGGAAAGTGGAAAAAATAAAATAAATAAATTTATTTGAACGCTCATAAATATTTGCACTCTTCGCATTGTGCATACCCTGCATCGAAAATATGTCAATCAAAGTGGATCAAAAAAAAGACAATTGTTTGGAGTCAACAGTAAACACACGATAAACGCAAAGCCTGCAGCGATTTAATGAATTCACAAGTCTTTGGCGTTTGCTGTCGACACTCGTCGCTTCATTGGCAGCATAAATAAAGTAAACAAACAGTGAAAAGCTCACTGCAATGCATATGAAAAATAAGTATGTTGACAAATGAAAATATATTCATTTAATCCGTTTATTGGCAAGCAAAACTTGCTGAAGATTAAATGACAAATGCAAATTGAGCACTGAGCTGTAGATTTTTAAATTAGGCAAATGCAGTTAGTAAATTGCTAAATATTTTTTTAGGATTAGCATTTATTTAAAATTTTTTGAGCTAAATCTCGCAGCTAAATATTAAATTACATTTGAGCAAACACAAGTGTCTGCTAATTGAATTTTGAAATTTGTTTGCCGAGCCCTCAGGCTGTGATAAAAATATATGAAAAGAGAGAGTGAGAATTGCAAACTAACTAACTAAACTATAAATTTAGAACACATTTTTGTGTTTGCCGCCTGAGCTTAAACATCTATAAATGGAATTGTCGCTGAGTGAAATTTAATGAGCAAGCAAAACCGAAAAGTGCAAGCGGCTAAATAAAGAAAATGGCAAACAAAAGAGTGGAGCGAACTTAATTTGAGAGCAAACAGACAGAGAGAGAGAGACAGAGAGAGAGAGAGAGAGAGAGACATACTTGCAACTCAGACTCCAGCTACAGTTGTGGGCGTCCAGCAGCAGCTAATGCAACTTGGTGTGGCAGCCGTTGCTTGTTGTTGTTGCAATGTGGCAAGCACTTGACGTTGCCGCATTGTTTGCAGCTCAGAGCGCACACACAGGCTAAAAATAGTCAAAGGCATGTGGCAAGCACTCAAGGGCCAGCAACACACACACACACACACACAGACACAGACACACACACATACAAGCGAACGCTCGAACTCTTTTCTATTGAGCTTCATGCTACGTGCGCTGACATGACGAGTTTCCTTTTTCAAAAGCAAATTCCTTAAAAATAAGCTACACACACTCTGCCCCATGTGTGTGTGTGTGTGTGTGTGTCATTTTGCATGCTTCACAGCTGCTGCTGCTGCTGGTGGCACTGGCAGAGTTGTCTATCGCCTCTCGCCTCAAGTGGACGCTCGTCATCAAGTTGGCAAAGCAATTGACTTGGACCTGCTCGTCTCGTCTGCTGTTTGCATTACATGGCCAGGGCAGGGCAGGCCAGGGCTGCAGCGTTTGGGTTGCATGCAACTGCAGCTAGTTGCAGTTTAATTTGCTGCTGACATTTTCACAGCGCCCAGTCGAGCTGTCGAGCCCCAGGCCTTCAATCAGTGGCAGCAGCTAAATAATTTATGTGGGACACACACACACACACATGTGGCATGGGATGTTGCACATTTCTGCGGTGCTGGCTGCTAACGGTACCACACACACACACACACGTCAGCCCTGGCCATGGCCCTGACAGCGCCCGCGCAACTTGCAACTTGCCTCAACTACTATTGACCTCAAACTTAAGTCTGTGTGCTACTAATTTTTGGCCTATAATTAATTAAGCAAGTCTCAAGCCATGTGCGGCAATTCGCAAGCTCAAATCAAATTGCGCATACGCCACGTATGCCAAACAAAAAGCGAGCAATAAGCACACAAATTGCTTGTGGGTGGTGCTGGGTGTTGGCTGCTGCCAAAATAAGTTGAAAGCAAAACATTTTTGAACTCAAAGTATTTTTTATTGTTGCTGTTGCTGTTGCTGTTGCTGCGTTACAAATTTCACTCCCCCTCGCACTCTTTGTGAGTTTATCACATTGCCAACGGCAATGGCAGCGCTAATTTCCAAAGTTGCCACTTCCCAGCCCTGCTCCCTGCATATAAAGCTGATGCCATTAATTAACTCAAATTAGTCCGTGTGCAGTGCATTAGCTCTAGTCTCTCCCTCTCTCTTTCTCTCTCTATATGTATGTGTGTGTGTGTGTGGCTGACACAGTTTCAATTTCAGTTGCCACAACAACTGCCGCTGCCGCTGTCACGCAAAGGAAAACTTGCCACAGCGCCTGAGACTTCTCTCTAGACTCTACAACTAAAACCAAAACTAAGGCAGCTTGACTATTTTCCTATTGATTAGCATAGCTAACTATGCGTATGTGTGTGTGTGTGTGTGTGTGCCAAGCACCGTTAGCAACTTACAACTGAAGTCAAAGTCTCCAAGCTCAGCTCAGTGGAGCGTCGACTAACTACAAATTAATTAAAATTCAGTCAATTGAAACATACATGGCAATTAATATTAAATTAAAGTGCTAAGCAACAATTAATTGTTGTATTTGACTTCATAAGTGCTAAGCAACAATCAATTGTTGTATTTGACTTCATTTATTAGCCGCACTAAATAAAAATAATGAGCAAAAAATAGCAAAATTTGTATTTTTTGGCATTAGAAAATTTGCATTAATGCAAATTCAATAAATTAACACTCAAATTTAGTTAAGATTTGACAAAAATTTAAAGTACAGATTTTAAATAAATATAAAAAGTGAGAAAAACTCATTCAGCTTTTAGTGCTAGTTGGGATTATAGTACAGAATAGTTCAAATAGATTTATAGTATAATAAATTCAAATAGATTCAAAATCATAAATGAATGAAAGCATTTAGTTGAATTAAATGCAGTGCTATGGGCAGCAATTAATTAAATTAAGCCTTCAAAATTAGTAAAATAAATATTAGTTAAAGCTTTTATTTGAAATTTGTTTTGATTATTGTTATAATTGAATAGTTAGTGCTACTTGCGAGCAATGATATAAAATAAATTCGCTGCTGATAGCTCGAATTTAATGTTGAGAGTGGGCGGGCGGCTTTGAGTTTGATTTTAAATTGCGTATGGAAATTGAAGATAAATAAATATAAATGCGCAATGCCGCAGCCGCCGTCGCTGCCGCTGCCGCCGCCAGAGCAGAGCAGAGCAGAGCAAATAAATGTGGTTGAGAGCATTTGTGCATAATTAAATGTAAGATTAATTAGCAGGAAAATGCAGCTCAGCAGATAAAATTGGAATACATCAAGCATCTGAGATAGGCAAAGCGTTGGGATTGTTCCGAGTCGCGAGTTCCGAGAATGTGGCAAGAGGGACAAACAGAAGCAACAGCTTTAGCTTTTCGCAGAACTTTTGACTTTGACATTGGCTTGGGTGCTGGGAAAACAGAAGCCGTAATGACGGCTTGAAAGGATTCGCAGCCAGCTTATTTACAACCTTGACATTTGCGCAACTTTTGACGTTGACTATGCGTGGGTGGTGGGTGGTGGGTGGTGTGCTAAGAAAATTGCAAAGCAATGGAGTGGGGATGGGGGGAAAGTTGATAGCTGGCCAAGCCATATAAACAAGTTTATTAACAGTGTAAAATAGCTTCCTCAATTGAGATGCCAAAGCGAAAGAGAGTGAGAGGGGAAGAGCGTGCGTGATTTACATTATAATAATTAGTTTATGGCAACGACACGCGCCTCCCAAGGCGAAGTGAAGTCAACAGCAGCAGCAGCAGCATCGGAATAGAAAGCAATTTCACCGCTTATTATAGACACGTGGTATAGACACGCTCTCTATCTGTGTGTGTGTGTGTGTGTGTGTGTGTGGCAAAAGGTAATGCTCACATAAGTGTGGCAAAGTCAGCGTTTGAGCTTGGAGGGAAGCTGCGTAATGAGCTTGGCGGTCGTCGCTTCCCGCTGGGGCAAAGTGGCAAAAACTAAGTTTTGCAACTCGTGCCGCAGCCAGCAAATGGGCATTGCGACAAGTGGCAAGTGGCAAGCAACAGAGCAATTGGCAATTGGCTTGTTGGCTTGTTGGCTCATTAGGCGGCATGAGACTCACGGCAGGTGGCAGCAGCAGCAGCAGCAGCACTTGACTTTTCTTGCGCTCTCCGCTGTTGTGGCATGTGGCAAGTTGGTCAGCGCGCCCAGCAAAAAAATAAAAACAAATTGCCAAGCAAAACAATCAACACAAATTTGTATAATTGCAGTGATAATCATATATGTATATATGTGTGTGTGTGTCTGTGTGTGTGTGTGTGGGCATTGGCGCATTAATGAGGCACATTAATCACGCCCGACAATTGCCAATTCGAGTCGAGAGTCTTGCGCTCTGTCTCAAGCTGTCAAACTAACTTAAGTCAGTTGCTTTTTGACGCGCACTGTACGTTCGTTCGTCTTGTTTGATTTGCTTTGTTGCTTTGCTGCTGCTGCTGCCATTTGTTGCTTTGATTTTATGCAAATTGCTTTGCTTTGGTTGCCCACCTTTTGGCTCACGTGGCGTATGATTAATTTTTAGTTGTCGCTTTGCATTTGGCTGCGGCTGCAGCACCAAGGAGTGGAACGCTTATTGCGTGCCAGGAGTTTTGCATTTTGCTTATAATTAATGCAACAGCAACAGCAACAAATACATGGCGTATACGTAATCTGCATTCACATTCGCGTTACGTTGCACAAACACAATCACACACTTGTGTGTGTGTGTGTGTGTTGCTGCCACTTGTGGGTAGTATAAATATATATAATATATATACTAAGCATGTTAGCGGGTTCTGACCTGGCCAAGGGCAATTAACAGACCCGAGCGAGCCAAGTGCACTTGCCCGCGCGCCATACGTGGCGTATGCGCAATGTCAAGTGTGGCACCAGCAGCAGCAGCAGCAACAGGAAATATTTTTGGCAATCGATATATGCGCGCTATAAATTCCGGCAAAATATTAAAGTCTCTAGACTCTGATTCACTTTTGCTCTCATTCATTTTTTTTTTTCTTCTAATTATTAAGCTTAAGCCGCTTGAGGCCGCCGGCAATCAAATTAAAACGCTCTCGAGCCCTTTTCCTAAGCTGCGCACACATTAGCAGCAAAGTCATGTGTGTGTGTGTGTGTGTGTGTGTGTGTGGCAGCTACAAGTTGCAAGTGCCGCTCAGACAAGTTTAAGGCTAAGGCGCTTAAGTTTAGCAAATTTAATGCTATCAAAGTTGAGAACGAATTCACTCAAAAGCGAAATTGCATTTAATTAATTAATAAAAAAAATTACAAATATGCTGCTGTGCTAATCTAAAAAGTGAACTGAACAATCAGAGAAAATGTTTCAAAGTTTTTTAATTTGAGATTCACACGCCTTCGAACAAATAAAAGATAAGCTACAAGTATATAAGCTATATATATATATATAGAAGAAGAATACTAAACATTGTATAGTTTATTTTATATATTTAAGTCTTAATATATTAACACTTATCACAATTTACTATATACATAGCAGTTAATTCATGATTTGCTAAACTTACTTATTTTAAAATTAAAAATCATACAAATTGCTTTTTACATTTTCTGCTTTACATTTAATCATTAAGTCTCTGAAAACGCAAAACAATTTAAGTTTTAACGAAAACTATATCTTTAATTATATAAAATCTTGCTTAGCTCGAATTTTTTTTAATTTTTTATGCGCTTGGCTTGCAATATGTAAATGAATTGTCTATTAATAAAATGCAGACAATTGAGAAGAATGGCAATTGATATAAAAATTTTGTTGTCAACCAGTGGGCAGGGGCCACGCCCCTGATTACTAACTGCGCTCTCACCAGTTGAACTGGTGAGTTGGTGACTTGGTGACTTGGTGAGTTGGCAGCAGCAGCCATTGGCAATCAACAATCAACAATTGTGCTTATGCCCATTGTTATAGAAAATATTCAATCTGTGCTGCTGTTGTTTGTTCTTTTGCTTGTTGCTGGCATGACAAACGCTTCTTGCGTAGGTGTTGGCCATGGCCAGGCCACTCTTGAGCCCACACAGCACAGCCGCCGGCGCTAACGAGTTGAGACTCGAGCTGAGAGACTCGAGTCGGCTTGGGCCGCTTTGAAGCCCCCGCGTGTGGTGGCAATGCAACATGGCCATGGCCATTTGACTGGCAGCACCAGCTGCGACTTCATTGCAAATTGAGGCGCACAACTAAACTGAACTCTGCTCTTAATTCCAGATGAACACAAACTGAACTCTGGCTCATGGGAGGACCAATTGGCTGAGTCGGAGCAGCAGCAGCAGCAGCCACAGCAACTGAAGCAGCAGCAGCAGTCAGCAGCAGCAGCAGCAGCAACTTCAGCGCTTGTTAGCAAGGCAAGTGTAACGACCGCTCAGCTTCATAGCGCCTTCAGTCGACGCATTGCCGAGCAGCAGCAGCAGCAGCAGCAGCAGCAGCAGCTGGAGCAGCAGCATCGCTTGAGAAGCGACTGCAGCAAAGAAGTCGCCACAATTGCCGGCGGAAGCTTCAGCAGCGCCAACGGTGGCAATCAGGCTGCCGTTGGTGTTGGCCTGGGCTTGGGCCTCAGTCACGCACGCGGCGTCGGCGGCAGCAGCAGCAGCAGCAGCAGCGAACGCGATACAAAGTCTCCCTGTCGTCTCGTTGGCGGCGGCGGCGGCGGCGGCGAAGAGTCGTCGTCAACAGCAGCAGCAGCCATAGGAACACCAACAGCAGCAGCAGCAACGTCGTCCAGAGCGACGGCGCCCACTGTCAGCCACTCGGACGAGGAAGTGCTGACCGAGGAGGAGCAGAGCAGCAGCAGCGTGAGTTCGCTAAGCGCCGGGAATCAACGCAATTCCCAATTGCGTTCCACATTCAACAAGGCCAAGCAGCATTTGTCCTTCGACAAATGGCGCACGGCCAACTCATCCACCACATCCTCAACCACATCCAATCCAACGCCACCACAATTGCTACTCAATTCGGATCCGCCAACTAACGCCAACATGATAATGCGACGTGCCAGCGCCTGCAATGTGCCCAGCCCTGGATCACAGCAGCAGCAGCAGCAGCAGCAACAGCAGCAGCAGCACCGTGAGGAGATCACCACGCCAGGTGAGTCGCCCACTGTGGGTCGTCTCTCGCGCTGGTTCAGCATCAGACGCGCCAGCTCGCATCTCTACGATGTGGGCGCTCGCCAGTCCTTCGATATGCCCGATGCGGCGGCAGCCATGAGCAGCGCCAAGTCCAGCCCAGCTGCCAGCTCCGCCGCCGATGTGGGCTCACCCCAGAAACTGGCCAATCTGGGCGCCAGCAAAATGATGCCCGATGTGCCAGAGGTAAGTCCCACCCACCCAATCTATTTCAAAGCCAAGTAGCTCAGCTCATGTCTCGCTCCCATTTGCAGTATGAAGATGATGAAGGCGCCGTCGCTGGCTCCACTGGCGATGCCGGCGCAACTGGGCGCTATGACATGGACCTGATGCTGCCCTCGGGCAGTCGCGCCAACGGCTCCGCGCGCGCCGTCAACAGTCGCCTAATAGTTCCAGCTCTGCCCCCGGCTCCGCCCGGCCTCAGCCAGCAGCAGCTGAAGCGTCGCCATATCGTGGCCGCCATCGTGCACAGCGAGAATTCGTACGTCGCCACGCTACAACGTCTAGTCAATGTGAGTTGGGTCTGGACTTATTCACAATTTATTATGCAGTGGAATCATTTGACTAAAACCTAACCCAGAGACCAAGACTAAGACTGAGACTCCGACTCCGACCCCGACTCAACTGCAAATGTTAGCTCAAAATTTAGTTTCAACTGCGGCAGCTTCACTTCCAGCTGCTGCTTCTCATCCAGATCCAGATACTTTTCCTCGATCAGCGCATTCACCTCCAGCGGCAGCAGCATGTACAGATCGCCCGTCTCCCTGTCCCGCTGCAGCACGCCCATCTGTGCCTGCTCCTCCTCCGTTATCATGTCCAGCTCGATTGCCGGCTCCGGCTCCATTGTCCACCTCTCCAGCGCCGTCTCGTCCGGCTCCGTGCGCGTATTGCCCGTAGACCGCTCCCCCTCCGCCGGCACCTCGAAGCTGTAGAGACCCGGCGCATTCAACTTCGCATAGCCGCGCCGCGAGTCCGAGCGCAACATCAGCTGCGCATCCCCAAACACTTCCTCCAGCAGCTGCAGCTTCTCTTCGTTCAATTCCATTCACAATTTCAGTTTTCAGTTTTCAAATCGAAAATATATATTAGTTCTACGACTCGTTGCTATATACAGATATTATATAGCTCTGTCAGTCTACAGTTTGTCTAAAATGATTTTGGGCTTTTGACAGCTAACGGACGGCCCAGACGATTACGAAAACGAAAACATAACCTCACAAGCAGGGAATTAAACCGTAAGAAAATTTTGAGCTCGAACGAAATATTCAACCTTTTTTCGGAACTAATCTCGAATTTCGAAGCGTAATCTGAACCGAAAGCAATTCAAGAAATCTTCCGCTCGGAGCCGAAAAGACTATAGAAGCGAATTTCGAACCGAACCGAAGCGAATTAGAAATTCGAATGTTGAAGCGTAATCTGAACCGAAAAGAATCCAAGAAATCTTCCGGTCGAAGCCGTTGAGACTATAGAACGGAATTTTGAATCCAAGCGAAATTCAAATTCAAATTCGAAATTCGAATCGTACTGCTAGTTTCGGTTTAATTCCCTGCTCCTAAGTAAATTAACACTCATGCCTAAACACTCATTTGTTTCTTCTTCTTTTACATGCCATCCCACCAAACCTCTCGAATTATCTCTCTCTCTCTCTCTATCTCTTGTATATACAACATCTAACTCTCTTTCCAACTAACTCTTTAACTATATCTAATTTAACATCACATCATCATCCGCCCTGGCATTCGCATTCGCATTCGCATTCATTGTTGAGCGAGTAGTTGCAAAATTAGTTAAGAGTAGCCTTAAGATCCCAAGCCCAAGTCGCATTAGAGAAGCCGCTCCTAGATAGATTTGTGGTAACTCCTCCTCGCTTTCAATCACTCGTTTTGCACTTATATTGATTCGCACTTTTATTCCATTTAGGATTACAAGAAGCCGCTCGAGGAGTGCAGTCCGCCGGTGCTGAACAGCGTCAAGATCGCGACGCTGTTCCATTGTCTGCCGGACATTTTGCATTCGCACAAACTGTTCCGCATCTCGTTGGCGGAGTGTGTGCGCAACTGGGATCGGGATGAGAAGATCGGCGATTGTTTCGTTAGCGCCTTTGGCAAGCCGCAGCTGCTTGAGATCTATTCCGGATTCATTAACAACTTCTCGGTGGCCATGGAGCTGGCCAAGATGGAGGAGAAGCGCAAGTCGGCTCTGGCCGATTTCTTCAAGGTCAAGCAGATCAGCGCCCACGATCGTCTCAGCTTCTTCGGTCTGATGGTGAAGCCGGTGCAGCGCTTTCCCCAGTTCATTCTCTTTCTGCAGGATCTGCTGAAATACACGCCCCAAGGACATCACGACCGCATGTCCCTGCAGCTGGCGCTCTCCCAGCTCGAGCTGCTCGCCGAGCTCCTCAACGAGCGCAAGCGCGAGGCCGAGCAGTACCAGGCCTTCAAGGAGATGCTCGGTCACATCAGCGGCACCTTCAACACGCGCGCCCTCAGCAGCGTCGCCAGCGACGCCAGCGGCAATCGCGCCCGCTATCTCCTGCGCGAGGACAACGTCACCCACATGGAGTTCAACCAGGCGGGCTCGATCATCAAGTGCAAGCAGCGTCGTCTCCTCCTACTCAACGACAAGGTCATCTGCGTCTCCGTCGCTCCCAAGCAGTCGCACGACTTTGGCGCCACCGAGAAACTCACCTTCAAATGGATGTTCCCAGTCAACGACGTCGAGATCGTCGACAACAGCACATCGGCCACGCTCTCGCGCATTCTCACAGCAGGTAAGCGGCAATCAAAAGTCAGTCTCAACCGACCGAAAGAGACGCTGCATTCGGTTGAGAGTACGAAACAAATGCTTTGCATGGATTAATTTTGGATTAATTTGTGGCAAAGTTTCAAGATCAACTCATCCAATCAAACTCGCCATACACTTTTAGCCAAGTGAGACTTTCCACTGGATTGCTTCATAATCAAAAGTAGAACAAATTATATCCCCAATTATTTATTCAGCATTTGCTGATTTCAAAACAAGTAACCTGAAATTGACTCCGAAATTCAACAAATAGTTTTTGTTTCATCAACAAATAATAAAAGTTATAATCTGTAGCTTAAGCACTAATAGATTAGGCTATATAATTATAGACCAGACTATAGACTAAACATATAGCAAATATTATGGAACTCTGAGGAATTGGTCTGCCTACTTTAGAATTAATTCGCAGTTACTAACAAAAATTTTGGAACTTATCGCTTATGAATATTTTAAATTAATTCTTATACTTGGTATAATAGAAATTATAGAAACGTTAATTTTTAAATGCCATAAAAAAGTTAATAAATAATTTAAGTCTTCAAATAATAATAATCGATCGATTAGAGCATTAAGCATATATTATATATACTGAATGCTAACTGAAGTTTCTAGCTGGATTAGTTTATTTTTAAAATTAAAACACATGCAATTCAATTGTTTTTATTAATATCAATATCAAATGCTTCAGCCATAGAGTTTGAGTAATTTAATAAAACCATTAAAAAGCTTTGAAATTAATAAATAAATGCAATAAAATTATTCGATTATTATTAATTAATTAATTAATGCTATGAAATTGTTGTGCACTTAATTGAAAAAAATGAATTAAATTGTTTTTCTTATTGGTTCAGGTCTCAATCGTGGCGGCAGTCTCAAGTCCAATGCCAGCAACGGACCATGCAGCAGCGCCTATGCCAATGCAACGCTTGGAGCACATGGAGGAGCTGGAGGATCGCCGTTTGGGGGATTCGGGGACTCGCACTCGTCGCCGGCGGCCCAGCTGACCAATGGGGCGGACAACTTGTGCAACGAGATGAGCACACTGATGTACGACTACGAGGTGATCTCGCGCATCCACGACCTGGTGGGCTCGCTCAAGGGCAGCTACAAGGAGCTGAACACGAACACGACGCGCAACGTGCTGAACCTCATCCAGGGCTCGATACAGCGCAAGGACGAGGAGATGGCCTGGGTGGACGCCTGCTGTCTGCAGCTGATCGGACGCCACAAGAGCGGCAAGGAGGAGACCTTCACATTCCAGACCCAGACGCCCAATGTGAAGAAGGAGTGGATCACCGAACTGCGGCTCGCCCAGCTGGCGCTCGATCCGAACAACTCGCCCGCCTGGGAGCGCTCCACCAATGCCACCAGCCATGCCCAGCAGCATGCCCAGATGCAGGCGCTGCATCTCAGCTCCCAACTCTCCGGCGCATGTGCTGCGCCCCTGGCGGCGGCGGAGCAGCAGCAGCGCCAGTCGCGCAAGATGCCGCTTTTCGTCAAGGCGATGCCCGTCTACAGGTCACAGCATCAAACCGAGGTAAGTGCCCATAGGCAAAGAAAATTGAGAGGATTAATCAGCTAATCGATTGATCGATTGATCGATTCCAGGTGCGCTGTGGTTGCTACTACAGCATCGCCAACGATACCAAGCAGAGCGGCAATGCGCGCCGGCGGCACAAGCAGTTGAACTATTTGTGGATGTGCAGCAGCGATGGGAGCTCCTCGCACATCACTGTGCTCGCCCAGCATCCGCAGCAGGCGGGCAATTTGCGCGAGGCGGGCGCCTTTGATCTCGTGGAGACGCAGGTGGCGGCGCTGGAGTTTGTCAAGGGCGTGGATCAGGTGCGCACGCGCGAGGAGCACAGCAGCCTGCTGGGCGATCTCGTCTGGCTGGGCACCGAGTCGCGCCGCCTGCTCATCTACTCGGCACGCAATCCGGAGCAGGAGGAGCAGCTGGGCAGCTATGCGGTGCCGGGTGCAGTGCAGCGCATTCTCTATCACTTCGATGCCGTCTACGTGGCGCTCTCCAATGCCAGCGTGCTCATCTATCGCCGCGCCCACGACGGCGTCTGGCAGCTGCGCGACCCTCAGCTCGTCGCTCTCGGCGACTCCGGTCTGCCCGTGCCCAGTCTGCTGCCCATCAACATGAACATCTACGCCTCGTGCGCCAATCGCGTCTACGTGCTCAACGCCCTCAATGGCGAGCTCCAGCGCAGCTTTGAGGTGCACCACGGCGCCAGTCAGCAGGTCAATCTCATGGCCCACTCGGGCATCGGATTATGGATCTCCCTCAAGCACTCCACCATGCTCTGTTTGTACCACACCGAGACGTTCAAGCATCTGCAGGACATCAACATCGCCTCCAGCGTGCTGCGCCACGACGCCAAGAAGGAGCAGCCATTGAACAACAGCTCCGTCTATGTCACCGCCCTGATGGCCTGCAAGGGATTGCTCTGGGTGGGCACAAATGTCGGCATTGCCGTCACCATACCGCTGCCCCGGCTCGAGGGCGTGCCCATCATCAGCGGCGGCATCAATATGTCCTGCCACGCCCACTTCGGACCCATCACCTTCCTGCTGCCGCTCATCCCCAAGGTCTATCCGGCGTACAAGCCGCCGGCCATGCCGCTGGTCCCGAGCATGGGCGACGACCTGCAGCTGCCGGCCATTGATGCCGATCCCAAGTCGGATCTGGACGAGACCAGCGGCGTCGTGCTGCGTCGCGATCTGCCCAAAGAGGAGTCGCCCTCAGCCGCAACGGCGGCCACTCCCAGCGCTGGCGCTGCTGCCTGCTCGCCGCGCAGCTCCAAGCTGGACAAGCAGCACTCGCTGGACCAGAGCTTCACCGCCAAGATTCGCGCCTCGCTGGCCAACTCGCCGGCGTTCCATCGCAAGCGTTTCCGCGATCTGGGCGACGCCTCCTCCGCACGCATGTCCAAGACGCTGCCGCGTGGCCTCGGCTCCTCCGCAGCAGCCGGCGGCGGCGCCAGTGGCGCTCCAGCCAGTAGCAGCAGCAGCTCCGGCGGACAGGCGTACGGGGAGCACGGCTACTGCGATGTGTACGGGCTGTATGGCAAGCTGATCTTTGTGAAGGAGGACTACGATGCGGAGGAGGGCACGCAGGGCAACCTCATGGACATGATGTACGAGGGCATGCGTCGCTCCGATCCCGAGCTGGCCGCCATACCCGGCAAGGTGTGCACTCTGGATCGCCGGCTACGCATGAAGGCGTCGCGTCCGCGCTCGCTGGATCTGTCCAACTGGTCGGTGGACTCGAAGTCCTCCAGCCTATACACCTCCTCGGGCAGCGAGGAGAGCATGGGCATTCGCCTCTTTGGGGGACGCAGCGTGTCGAGGAACAGCAGCAGCGCCAGTCACAAAACCTCCGGCACCGGCAGCGATCTGGGCAACATCTCCGAGAACGGCCTGATGACCATAACGGACCATATGCCGCCCAAGGAGGAGCCGCTGCTGCCAGCGCAGCCAGCACTCGAGGCGGAGAAGCAAGCGGCGGCGGCGGCGGCGCCGCCTGCAGCGGTGGCCACGCTGAAGCGCAAGCAGAAGCAAAACTCGAAGCAGCAGCAGCAGGCGAGCGCCGACGGGCCGCGTACAGTGATCACTCTGATGGGCGGACGCGGCTACTGGCGCCATGTGTGGTACAACAGCAGCGCCAGCTCGCCCGGCCACAAGAGCAGCGGCTCCAGCTCTGGCTCCGGCTCCATCTCTGGCGCCGGCGGCAGCAATGCGCCCGGCTCGAGTGGCGGCGCCAGCTGCTGCTCCCCGCTCACCGCCAACTCCAACGGGAGCGCACATAGTGGTCTGGGAGAAGAAGTTATAATCGCAGGAGCTCGTGTGCTGCTGCACGCTCCAGCAACAGCCGCACCAGCACCATCCGCCCTGGACCGAGCTCTGGCGTCGCGCCGTCGGCGGCGAGCAGCGGCGCGGGCGCGTTCGCTTTCGCGGCACCATCCGGGATCGGGAGCGCAGCGCCGGACCGCCCAGTGGCAGCATGCTCAGCGCCAGTTTGAAGCGCCTGACCAAGCTCAAGCGCGGCGGCAGCCTCAAGGAGTTCTAGGCCAAAATGTATATAGAACCAAACGCAGCGATCTAGCGAACTAAGCTCAAGCCCCAACAGCGTGGCGGCATTACATACTCTCGATCTATCTATATCTCTCTCTATACATACATATATATATATAAATGTTATATTCAAACGTTGCGTATACGCAATGTCAAACGTAGTTGAATTTAGAGCCCTCAAAAGCGTATTGAATGCTTCTATTTCTTATTTGTCGCCTGATTTACATATATATAAACATATATATATATATCTGGTAAATGTTAAGCTTTAAGTCTAAGCAACTGTTTTTTTTTTTCTATTATTATTATTATTTTTATTATTATTATTATATCTTTTGTATACCAGTAATATGCATTAATATCCAAATAATTAATTTTTTTCGTAGTCTACTTTAGATTTAGCAGCCAAGGCGAAGCCACAGCTACAAATACAAATACAAATACAAACACATACATATACAACTATATATATCGTTGTCTATGCATATTAAATACATATATATTTAATCCACTATATACTCTATACATATTCTTGTCTGTATGTAAATGTTGAGCAAACGGCAAACTTCAAAATAATCGAGTTGCATATTCAATATATTTATATTATTATTGATGTTGTCAACTGAGCTTCTTGCAATTTAGTTTCACACACACACATGCACACACATACATATAGCATACATATATACAAGTATATACTAAGCCTAAAAGCTATTTACAAAATAATAAATTAATCAATTGTGTGTGGTTTTTTTTTTTTTTTTTTTGAAACGTATAAAATGAAACGCATAATGCAATTATGTAATTTTGTACAACATTATCTCTATATATATATATATACATATATATACATACATTTAAACAATTTGAAAGAAGTAAATTCACACACACGAAACACACAAATTATATATTTTCAGCTAAACAAACTCATTGTACGTATTAAAGAAAACTCAATAAAAAATGAAAACCAAAAAAATTATTAAAATAATAAACAAAAGATTCGTTACTTACTTACAATGCAAATTGCTACTACTCCTTGGTTAATCCGGGCATCAACTCTATCGAACTGCATAATAGGATATCGCGCAGCTTGTCAAAGTTTTGTTCATAATTTTGACAATTTATAATTCATACGTTCTTATGATATACATATGTCATGTGGTCAATAAAATAATAGCAATACAGAGTAAGTTGCATTGGTATTACGTACTTTACTGTATCTTCTGCAATCCAATTTAAGTTATTCTGCAAATAGAAACATATCATTTAAAATACACTCAATGCAAAATTGCACGTGGGCTTAAATTGCTTTGAAGAAAACTTACTCAGCTGATACTTATCTCAAGTCTGCATACATCAACAGTCAAAGCCAAACCCACTCAACGCTCATCGTACGATGCGCAGTGAGCTGAGCGCTCTCTCTAAGCTATGAAAACGGCCACGCTCTCATTCGGCCGCAGCAGCAGCGCTGAGAAATACCGCAATAGTCAAAGCAAAACACACTCGCGCTCTCACTCATCGTACGAAAAGACTTGGAGTTAAAAGACTTGAGCAACGAACTTGCTGCATTTTTTCAACCTGCGACTAGTCGTGCTATCTAATCTGAAAAGCCTGAAAGCCTATATACCCTCAAAATAAGAAGAAGAAGCCATGTTTTGTATAATAATTGTTTATTTATTGCCAAAGCGTTTTGTTACTAAAATTAAAAACATTGTATAACTGTTGTTATCACAAATAACAATGACTTAATGCAAATGAATGCAAATAAAAAAATATTTACAGAACAATTTTAAAGTTAAGCCTTTATAAATAATTAAAAATACAAAGAATGTATTAATGCATTAACTTAAAATCAACTGATTGATTCAACATCCCTTCGGACAGAACGAGCTGCTATTGTTGCTACTATTGCCGCTCAAGCCGGATGTTATAGTCCGATTGCGTAAACATTCCAGGACGTAGCCACATTTCGTGTCTGATGAAGTCCTGCGAATGCTGCAGGGACAAACCCATTGTACATTAAGCTGCAAAACAAAACAGATGATTGGATAATTTAATTTTTAAACAGCTAAGAGTATAGAAGACAGACCATTAACTTTAAAGGACTGTCACTAGCCACGACCAGTCTTTCAATACAACAGCAGCGAGCAGCTTTTTGTACCCAATTCAATATGAAAGCCTAACAATTGTCCTCTTGGTGCTCCTATTGGGCAGCTGGAGCTTGATGATAGCTTAGAGCTACTGCTGCAGCAACTGCAGGCGCATGTGGATGACGTTGGCTGTGTGCGCAAGGCGCTGAAGAAGGAGCTAAAGGAGATCGCTGGGATGCTAAACTCCTGCACCAAATATGTGGATGCCACCGACGCTTGGGGCAGGCAGGTGTCCAAGGATGTGCTCGCCATTGTCAACTCCTGCAAGTCCATGATCGGCATGTGCCATCTGAACAGCCAGACTCGAGCTTCTCCAAGAAGTTCAGCTGGCAGCTGGTCAAGGCCGTCATTGGTACCTCAACAAGGCACCAGGCAACTAGTTGGCCGCCAGTACCAGCTCCTGCTTTATGGGCGCCACAAACAAGGTCAAGGCCAGCTGCGAAGCCCAGCCCAGTCAACGTCTGTATGGGCAACAAAAATGTAAATAAATAATTATAAAATTAAACAAACTTTACAAATAAAACTAAAGAAAATGATTTCTTACTTAGTAATCAAGCTAGAATTTGTATCGTTTGTCGAATTGTTTCTAACATGACTTTAGTTTTCTGACCACAAAAACGCCGCCTGCTTATAAATTCATTTATTTATTTCAGACGAGGTCAGAAGAAAATAATTGCATAAAAGTAATTAAATTGAATTCAGCGCAATATATTTTGAGGACTTTATGAGATGAAACTAAAAAGTCTGTAAAGTACTCACAGAGGCTCATGCAAGGAATATTTAGTTTTAAAAGCATAGAGCAAATGAATCAAAATTTCAAGCAAGCTGCTAAAACACAGCGAATTTTTCTTTATTAAGCACTTGATATTTGTTTATTGAGAACAATAGTTAAAAACTTACTTGTGGTCAAAGCAGCTCCATAGATTGATTGTTAAAAGGCATGTGGAAATTATCGATAATTATTACACTGATAACTCGCGCACTGCTTGTTCAAAACAGAACTGACCTACGTGGCCTATGTGCGTTCTCATTCACTCAGCCGCCCGCACATGTGAGCGTCGCTGCTTTGCTGCTCTTCGCTGCACGCGTCTTTCGTTCGTGAGCTCCCGATCGCTCAACGCTGCTGCTGCGGCTGAACTTGGAGCGTCGCCATTTCGTTGCTTAGAGAGTGTCGCACACTGTGCATGGTACGATGAGTGAGAGCGCGAGTGTGTTTTGCTTTGACTATTGCGGTATTTCTCAGCGCTGCCGTTGCTGCGGCCGAATGAGAGCGTGGCCGTTTTCATAGCTTAGAGAGAGCGCTCAGCTCACTGTGCATCGTATGATGAGCGTTGAGTGGGTTTGGCTTTGACTGTTGATGTATGCAGACTTGAGATAAGTATCAGCTGAGTAAGTTTTCTTCAAAGCAATTTAAGCCCACGTGCAATTTTGCATTGAGTACTCTATTTGAAATTTTAAATTCTTATTTGCAGAATAACTATTTTTGTATTGCCAGTTACATTAAATGACTTGCTACCAATTCAGCTTACTTATAATAATGAAGACTAAATACAAATGAATACAATGAATACAAATAATCATCTGTTCATTGCCTTGCCACAGAGCGCACCTTGATCCATTGCCATTTCCATTTTCATAGGAGGCTCTTCATTTGGCGCCTCAATAATCTAGAGCTACAGTTGTCGCAACACGTCTTGCAACTCTTTGTGGCCTAGTCCTGTGGGCAGCTCATATGTTTCATATGGTTTCAGCGAAAGCTGTGCACTCGATTGATTGATTGCAAGAGAAAAATAAGTGAAACTCTTTTTAATTAGGAGCATTAAGCATATAAAAAATAGATAATCAAGCCGAGCAAGCAAGCTATGCGTATCTTGCGCTTATTGTGAGCCACCCACAGCATAAGCTGCTGACATTTGTTGGGGCGCTGAAGTAGCAACTGGGGCTCAGGCCTTGTTTCAACGAGATAAACCATCAAGTCCTTTAACCAATCAACAATTATATAAGCTTCCGTTTGTGTGCCCCGGCTACAAAAGATTTTCGGCCTGGCTGCAATCAATTGCGCATGGCGTGCTTGCAATGATAGTAAAACTCCTTGCAAGGAGTGCTCCAAATGAATTAGCACGCTGGCATCCTTTTTCACATTTCTGGGAGTAGCTTTGGGTCGACGCTGCAAAAGTTTTTGTTGCCAATGTGCGCGCAGCGCTTGTGGCGACTTGTCGAATTGTTTAACCATGGGGTCTATCTAGGCGGAAAATAAATGAATTATTAACTGAAATAATTGCAGCTTACCCTTGAACTTGTGTCTGTATTTTAAAGTCTATTTACTTGTATTGAAAGAATAGTCAGAGCAAACTAGTTTTAAGCAGCAAGCTAGCACTCGTGTGGATCATGGATGACACAGAAGACGCAGGACAATCCTTCAACGAAAATTGGACATAACTTGGCCAAATCTTGAGAGATTTTCAAAATTTTTGGATTGCGAAACTCACAGAACGAAACTCCATCGATCTGCATTAAAATTTTGAAATATTCGATTTTTTGACAAAAATTACTTTGGTCCATTGGACCAAAATGTAGACTGGACGCAAACCACTGTTTGTGTCATTTAGTCAGGACGCAAGCCACTAATTGCGTCCTGGCTAACTTTGGCTTCAAGTTTCTCACAGTTATTTTTTGTTTTTTATTTTTATTTTATTCTTAATTTATATTTTTGTTTGGACTGCGACACAAAATTTAATGAATGCAACTTTATTTCTAGCATAAATACGAGCATAATACAGTTAACAGTTGCACAATTGGGTGATAAATGGCCAAGCTATGACTAAAAAACCAATGCTGCATACTTGTTATTTGTTTAATTTGAAGCTTTGACTTAACCGGCTAAAACAAACCGATTTGTATATATATTTTCGAATAAGCCATACTTTTTTGTTTGCGGTTAGTAAATGCCGCTGGAGGGTTGCAGCTTTAACATGCAGCCGCCAGATGGCCAGAGAGCCGATGTTAGAAACTCTTGTTGAGTTTGTTCTTTTCTTAAGATACATAAAGGTGAATGATAGCTATTAACATTTTAATTTTAATTTAAATTGAATTGAACCTGTAAAACCGAACTCAAATATCTTGCATCTTTAATATAAAAGAACAGCATACACAGACAATACCCAGTGAAACCATTTCTTACATATAAATAAAACGCTCACTCTTTCGTCTTTCATTCGTTCAATAAAACACTTAATATCTACAATTGTTACAGGATTAAATTTCGGGCAAAAAAACCATACAGCTTATATACTAAAAACCGTTTCGCGCGCATAAATTCCAAATTATTTACGAAATGAAGTTTTTATGTATGACAAATCGAATAAGATGACTACAGTAAACAAATCAGTTTTGTTTTTGAGCTAATGGGGAAGGAAATGGGAGTACACGGAGACTTGGGCTTTTCGTAAAACCCGACATCTTGCCAAATCAAAAAATTTGAAATAGCGTTGTGCCAATTCAACTTGAACCCGCACTCTAATCATGAACATTTAAAAAACAATGAGAAGAACCGGACGGCAGCCTCATTGTGTATGCGCCGTTATCACTATGTTGATCTGCGGATAGAACTCTGGCTTCGCCTCCGACGTGATCAGCTGCACCATGCGTTGCTGTAGCTCATCCTGGCTAGCCTGAGTGCCCGGCGGTATCATCCAAATAGCTTCTGCAAGATACAAGACAATAAATCAGTTTACTTTGCTTTCTTTGCTTATTAGCATTGTGCACTTACCGCCAAAGTACCAACCGTTTGGCGTGCAGAGACGCCACATAATGGCCGGCTGAGTGGGCATCAGATCAGCCAATATATCACAAGTTTCGCCCGGACGCAGGGACGGCACATTGATGCGTTGCATTTGTATAGGCGATGTTAAAAAGCAACCATTTGGCCAGCGATCTGCGCCATCGTTTTGCAGCTGAAACGCTTGCTGTTGAGCGTTCACATGCTGTCCCTGCACTATTTTCATTGATGGCAACCCCTGTAGACTGCAAAAGTCCAAATGGTAGCCCACAGCTGTTTGTAAGTTCCTAAAAAGAAAAGAGCATAGTTAGTTATTAGTTAACAGTATCGCAGCTGGTTTTGGTTTGTTATTCATTTGATTATATATATATATATATATATATATATATATATATATATATAGATATGGAGACGATCAGAACGCAAGTGTGGCTCACCAGTTGCTCATTTCGAGGTAAAAACGAGCCGATTCTCGATTCATTTGATTATTCATAAGGCTCTGGAACTGACTGATCAGATCCTCATGATCTGTGGTGCCCATGCAGCTAAATTGCTGCAGTAGGATCGAATCAATATCATAGTCATTTGTTGGCGCATTACCACCGAGCCCCTTTAGCTGTGCTTGCTGTGCGGGTGGTAATGGAAGCGTAGTAACGACGGCAGGCACTGCTTGGCTGGACACAACGAGACCTGGTGGACCTGGTGGCGCTGGCAATGGTATCCCATTATTGCTAGTTTCCATCATTGGATTTGTGGTTGTTGTTGTATTTGTGGTAGTGCCAAATAATGGCTCACACTGCATCTCCTGCAGCAGCAATTGTTGCGGCTGGCTTGGATGCTGCTGTTGCTGCTGCTGCTGCCCCAGCGTTGGCTGAGACTCTGTTGCTGTTGCGCTTTGTGACTCAAAGTTCTCCTCAACATCCATTACGGCTTACTGCTAGCTATGCTACCCCCACGTTTTATGTATAAAATTGCTTCAACTGCAATGAAAATGTTTAAAATGCGTTGTAATCTTATTGTTTTGTTATCATTTCCGTCACTGTTGTGGCCCAGACAATGACATTGTCCTCAAACTTACATATATGCACCTTTCACTGTCTAAGTGCTCCAGCAGAGAGTAACAATTAACGCACTTTGCTACTATAAATAATGTGTTGAAAATATATTGTTTTTGTGTGTTTTCGTGTTTTTTTTATTATTAAGTGTTGGAGATGTGGGTTGTTGGCTCTTTATAATCGATTACCAATTTGCGATATTTTCGTGCAGCTCACAAAGGAACTTTACTAAAAGAAATGCACAACTCGTTTATAACCCTTTGTCTCCATTTATTTTATCACTTATTCCGTTTGTTTACATTTCATATACAGTTTACAGTTCATATGTGTACTTAAAAGTGTTAAATTTTTGTGTAGATACTTAATAATTATTGAAGCATTGAACTTTTGGGCTAACTGAAATATCGATAAGACTTTAAAAGCAAAGGTTGCCACCTGACACGTTTGAATATTAATTCAAACAAAACAATTTTTTGCTAATAAGAATATCGAGCCCTATTTGCGACAATAATGAATGCGCGATTTTCCGAAATTCCAAGAACACCATCCGCATTAGAATCCAAAATATTACATTTTAAATGTATATACTTACGGAGATTTTAGCCTAGCAAAAAAATTCTCTCTTGTAAAATTCTTCTGGCGCATACGGTGATTGTCGCAAATAGGTCTCTATATATTTAATTTTTAAAAACGTTTAGTAGTCAGTTAACAACAAAAGGCATTCCTTCTTGCATTCTTCATATGCTCTTATCGATACATATCGCAGAACAGCTGTTAAAATATGAAGTTAACTAGGCTAACGGTCGTTCCAGTTGAATATATCATTTCATAATTTCCCATATTTGCCATGTGTATTTTTAGCCAAACACAAATTTCTTTCCCCATCAAAAAGCCAAGGAATTCAATTAAGTCATATGATATATTCATATGCAGTTGTTACATTCATGTTTTGTTTTTTATTTATATTTAGCAGATTTTTAAACTAGTTTTCAATTACATACATAAACCTTAGAGATAATTATACAGTTAAGGTATATATGCAGAAAGCGCAATTAACATTTGCAACTACGCATATCATTTCTTTAATTAATAGAAAGTTCATTTTTGTTTCTGCTTTTGTTATTGAATTCGCATTCAATTTCTCAAAGTTTTGTATGCAGTCATGAAACGAATTGATTTGTAAAATGCATTCATACATTTATAAATAATTTTACAAAGCTTATTGTTAAGTCATTCAATGTAATCAATACAAAATAAGTGAAAGGAAAACTTAAAATAAATATACGTTTAAGCGAAGAACGCATTTGTATTTGGTAAACTCATCGCCAAAAAGCAACATATCGTAGAAATATAAAAGAATGCATTAGAAATTTGGCGCATTTTAAATGTACATTTAAATAGAACAAAAAAAAATTCCTTTATAGTCTAAATAGACATTTTATTTAAGTTGCAAATAAGTGTGAAATGTTTTTTTTTTTTTTAATGAACTGCCTTCTAAGGAAAACGCACTTACTGAATACATGTTTTGTTTTTGTATATACATATAGAAAATAACTTAATAAAAAAAAAATAGAAAGGATAAAGGTTTTCAATTCTCCAGTTTGTAGGGGCTTTGGTGCGTCATCATAAAGTCTGTGCTTAGTAATGAATTAAAAGTAAATTAATTGTTAAACTCATATAAATTAACGTTCTTTTTCATATATATATATATATATATTCGGTCATATATATATAGTTGTATGTATATGCGTACGTATCCTTGTGTATATATGTATGTATTAAAAGCTTAAATTAAAACTCAAAACTGGAGACGTTGTGTTTCTTCAAATGATGTGTGAGTGTAATGTATGTATGTATATTATTATCTAAGTTAACATACAAAAAAAAGGATTATATGCATCTATAATATATGTATATGTTTTAAATGGTATATCATATTTATAAGAGCAATACATGTACATACATTTAGATGAATGTGTGTTCGAGTGTGTGTGTGTGTATGTGTGTGCAAGTCTTAGCTTCAGCAACTACTACATTTAGCAGCAAAAAAAAGAGGATTATTTATTTTTTAGTTACATTTAACTACAAGAGCACACAACACACATACATAACTTTATATTTATCTTGTCTTTGCTTCTGTCTCACTATCTAGCTATCTCGCTCTAATTCGTTACGCTCTTACAGTTACAGTTGCACACTTGTGGATTGTAATCGCATTACTCCTATCATTTGTGTATTTGTTTGTTGTGTTTTTGGTTTTTATTTTGCTTGTGAATGTTTGTTTGATGGAATGCGTTGCAGCTTTGCTGCTTTGCTGCTCTGTGCTCTCTGCTCTCTTTTGCAATGTTGTGCTCTGGACTAAGGTGAGGTGAGCGATGATAATGCTGAGATGCTGCAGTGGTGAGGTTAATGAACGAGTGTGGTGGTGTTTGTGGTGCTTTAGTGGTGTGTGTGTTGGTGTTGGTGGTGATGGTGAATGCTTTTTGTTTGTTTTGTACATTTTCATTGGAACTCAGTTGGAGCCCGTCGCTGCTGCAGCTGCTGCTGATGCGGACGCTGATGTCGTCTTTGTTGTTTTTATTTCCAGTATGCTGGACTTTTTGCTTTTGGATTTGCTGTGGCTATGGCTGCCGCTGCTGCTATTGTTGCTACTGCTATTGTTGTTGTTGTTGTTGCTAGCGCCGCTGCTGCTGCTGCTGCTCGCTGCCTTGGGCCCATTATTCAGAAAATGGCTTTTAATGTGAGTCTGCAGAAGCTCCTGAGAATCGAAACAAAGTTGACATAGATCACACGTATAGCTGGAATGAGACTGATCAGCGGCAGCACCATGTGCCGTTGCTGATGCTGCTACAGATTTTTTGCGCCGCTCACCAGTTGAATGCGTCGTTGTTGTTGATTCACTCTCCGACGAGGATGAATCATCATCATCATCGCCATCACCATCACCATCAGCATCACCATTGCTGCTAGCGCTCATTCTGACTCTGGCCCTGCCGCCCCTGGCGCTGGCCAGACGACCACCACCCCCCGACCCTGCTGCTGATGTTGAGCTCGGCATTTCCTCATCCTCTTCGATTATATCATCAATTGTCATGGACTCACCCACGCCATCATCTTCGGCGTCACCTTCAGCATCATCGACAAACTCAAGATCATCGTCACTGTCGCTCTCAATGGCCTCAGCCTCATCATCATCTACGTCATCTACGTCCTCCTCCGAGCTATGCAGCACCAGCAATTCATTTTGTTTCGCCTGCTGCTGCTGCTGCTGATGTTGCTTTTGTTTTGCTTGCTGCTGCTGCTGCTGCTGTTTGTTGTCATTGCCATTCAGCTGCTTGGCGTTATATTCAAAATTATCATCATCGTCCACAATGCCGTCATCGTCGACCTCTTCCACCTCCACCTCCTCAATGAGGTCGTCCAAATCGGAGCTGTCTTCATCATCATCGCTGTTGTCCTCGATCTCCTCATCCAACTCACTATCATCTTCATCCAAATCGCTATCCTCCGCATCCAACTCGCTATCTAAATCGCTGTCCTCCTCATCCAAGTCGCTCTCACCCAACTTGAGCGCTGCCGCTTGCTTCTCAAGCTTCTCTTTACTGCCAGCAGCAGCTGTTGATGTTGCTGTTGCTGTTGCTGTCACTGCCGCTGCCTGCTCATCCTCATCAGTTTGCTCTTCTTGCTTTATAGCTTTAGTTATGACCGTTGGTGTTGCCGTTGTTGTTGTTGCTGTTTTTGTAGCTACTGCTGCTATTGTTGTTGCTGCTGCCTCAGCTTGTATTGCTGTTGCTGGTGGCGTTGCTTTGGCTGTGCTCGCACTCTTGGCCGTGGCCATTGGTTTGGTTGCCACTGGCACAATGACATCCTCCTTGAGATGATTGTTTATGTGATTGATAAGCTTCTCTTTGCGCGACAAGTACTCGCCGCATAAATCACAGCCCCACTGGAATGGACAGAATGGACGAACGACCTTGGCGTCCGCTAGCTTATGCTCGATCCAGAGCTCTTTGGACTCGAAGCGTAAATCACCGCAACGACGACAACATAAGGCCTCGTCCACTTCGATAACTGGCGGCTCTGGCAGATTGCTGACCTCATGCTTGTGCAGCTCGTACATGTGGCGACGCAGATTGTTGTTGCTTATAAAGGTGGAGGCGCAGTATTCACACTTAAGCTCACGTTTGCGCTTCAGCGATTTGTTGGCCGCTGAGCTGCTGCTCGAGCTGTTGTTGTTGCTGTTCTGTTGCAGTTGCTGCTGCTGTTGCTTCTGTTGCTGTTGCTGATTGGGCATGAGACCCACTGCATGCAGTTCCCGCAGCTGCAACATGGATGAATTGCTCAGTGAATTGTTGTTGTTGTTGTTGTTGTTGTTGCTGAGACTGTTCAGCTGCGTCGCTTCGCTGTCGTTGGTGAGATTCTAAATTGTTGGCGAGAAACAGAAATATAAACAAATTAGTAATATTCAAAGCAAAGTTCCAGACACAAGTATTGCAATATTTTCTGTTTTTTTTTTGTTCTTTTGCGACTGGTGCGGAGGCAAGAAAAAAAACAAACAAACGACTGTTTGGCAACCATCATCTTTGGTTGCGTTGGTTGGGGGGACGACCTCGCTGCACAAGCCCAAAAAGCTCACCTGCTTGCTATCACCTCTGAAATGCCACTTGCGATGCACCTTCAGTGCAATCACCTGGGGGAACGTCTTTGCGCACAAATCGCACGCATATTCCCCATTCTCATTCTGTCGCTCCACCTGAAATTGTCCCGCATCTGCGGGACCATCGTCAAACATCGCTGCCAGCGGATTATCCACATACAGCTCCTGCTCATGCTTCTCAATATGCTTCTCGAACATCTCCTGATCGGTAAAGCGTGCACCACAAATGGTGCATGCCACCTCCGGCATGCGTATCTTAATCTTATTTGTGCTTATGGTGTTGCTGGTGGTTGTGGTTGTGGTGTGCGTGTTGGTGTTGGCGCCGCCATTGCTATCGCTTCCCGCACCGTCAAGCATCAGCAGCTGATCATCGTCCTCCTCATCGTCATCATCATCGCCCGTCTTGTGCTTGAACACCGCGCGCTGCTGCTGCTGCGACGCCGACAGCAGTTGTTGTCCCTGTTCCTGTTGCTGATGTGCGCCCGTTGCCGTAATCGGCTTGCGATTGCAGGTGGGCGTATGATTCTCCAGCATTTGGCGATCGAAAAACATTTTGCGGCACAGCGTGCACTCAGCCGGATCCGGTACCTGCGGATGCTTCTTATAGCGATGTACCTATGAACAAAATATAAATATATGAATATATGCAGTTAAATTCAATGCGCTGCCGGCAACTTACCCAGAGGCTCTTGCGTCCGCTGTAGACATTGCCGCAGTCCTTGCAGGAATAATCATTCGAATCGAACTCATCATGGGAATTAATGTGTATGGCCAACTTCTTGTTGGTATTAAAGTTGGATGGGCAGTACTTGCATTGATACCAGTACAAAGGCAGCGATGCCGAAGCGGCGGCGGCGGCGGCAGCATCGCTGTTGGCCAGGTCAGCATTTGAAGTAGCGTTAGCAGAGGAGCTCTTGCTCGATTTGGCGCCAGTGTCCAGGACCACTTGGGACTTGTGCACGCTGCGCTTATGCTGCTGCAGCTCCAGCTCCGAGCTATAGACAATCGAGCAGACATCACACTCGAATTGCTTGACAATCATTTCATCCTTAATCGCGCGTCCGTGCACCTTGAACAGATGCACCTTCAGACCCTTCTCATAGGCAAACTCCGCATTGCAGAGCTTGCACTTGATGAACTGCACATTCTGCACCTGATGATCGGTGAGCATGTGATAGCGGTAGGACTTCTTGGAGCTGAATCTGCGCTGGCAGATGCGACAGCGCATGCGCCTAAAGCGTCGATCAGCAGCTTGATCCAAGCTACGCCGGAACACAGCTTGCTCCTGTGCCGTTTGATTGGCCATTGCAGGCGGCACTGCACCATCAGCTCCAGCTCTAGTTGCTGCTGCTGCAATGATTGTCACTGATGCGGCTGCTGCTGCTGCTGCTGCTGATGTGCTTGTTGCTGTTGCCTCCACTGCTGGCGTTGCTGTTATGGTCAGCGATTTGGGTGTCATGCGATTAGCTGCAGCCAGTGCGGCATTTGTGGCAGTCGATGCGGTGTAATGGGAGCGCATATGATTGGATAGCCCAATATTGTTGCTGAACACGGCATTGCAGATGGGACACTCCTTCTGCTGGTTGGCAATGCTGGTGTTGATGCTGCTGTTGTTGCTGCTCTCGTCCAGACGCATTTTCTTGGCAATGTTGCCAGTGTCCTCATCCTCATCATCTGCAAAACGAGAACAAGTATAGCATGAGTTTAGTTATTGGCAATTGATTTTGCTTGGCGGCAACACACAGGGCAAACAGAATGACAAACAAAAGGGGCGTGGCTATAATGAAATCATAATTATAAACAAACAGATTAAGGCTAACAATTTGGCATTCAATAAATAAAGCAAATCAAATTATATAAAACAAGCTTTTTGATGTAATAGCGAATATCGAAATAAATATTCAAAAACGGTTTAGGCTTTTAACAAAATAATTCAATTTATAACATACAAAACATTTCGAAGAATTTCTATTAAATTTGGTGCATTTTAGAATAAAAAAATATTTTCAAAGCGCAAACTTGTAAATAAAGTGAATGGGGTTACAGCTTAAGCTTTAAATTTAAAAGTTATTGCCCCATTTAGTACTTGAGATAAATTACGCAAATAGCCAGAGGTTGAGGGCAGGACAGTGTACTTGATGACTAGTGTAACAAGTATAAGTGTATTTGCGTGTGTGTGTGTGTGTGTGTTAGTGTATCTATGTGTGTGCGTGCGTGTGTTTGTGTGGTGTGGCCAACTAAAAATTACCGATTGTCCCACCATTTGTTATGGACATCAAATCCTTCATCACATAATCATAACGACCCGTATAGACATTGGGCGTGCTGCCATCGGCCAACTTGACTGCATCCGCATTAACGATGTACTCAAAGCCGCCAGAGTGACGATTCTTGTCCACGCCATGTACGTTGATCATATGCTCGCGCAGATAGGAGATCCGTGGATAGCCGAGGCCGCAACGCACGCACTTGTAGGTCTCGGGCAGCTTGTTGGGATGCTTTGACTCCATGTGACGCAGCACATTGTTGTAGTTGTTGTACTGCTGGCCACAGATGGGGCACACTTGGGGCATGCGTGAAAAGTATTGTGACTTGGGTGCCTCACGACTGCTGCTTGCTGCGCTGGCGCCAGTTGCAGCAGCAGCGGGAGTGCTGGTGGCTGCATTGCCGCTCGGCTTGGGCGTGGAGGTCAGCGGTGTTGTGGTGCTGTTGTTGTTGTTCTGGCTGCCGCTGCTGCGTGACTCATTGTCGTTGGAGCTGGACTGGCTGACGCCAATGCCGAGCGCACCCAGCAGACTGCGCTTGCCGGGCGAGTGCTCATTGGTGGCTGCGCTGTCGCTGCTGACGCCACCCAAGTGATCCTGATAGACATGCTCGAGGAAGCGTTGGTGCGTCTCCAGCTTGGCATCGCAGGTCATGCAACGCAGACGCACAATGCAGTCCATGTTGTTGTAGTGACGACGTCTGTCCACCGGATCGGCAAAGTCGAGGCCACAGAAGCTGCACTGTATGGAATTGTTATCCTTGCGCTGCACATCCGCATGCTTGTCATAGACGTGGGTGCGGAACTCGTGCTTGGTGCGAAAGCCTTTGGGGCAGAGCTTGCATTCGTAGAGCTTGTTCACCAGCAGCTCCTTGGCGCGCAACTTCTCGGGACGCTCGGAGCTGATGGAATCGTTGGGCGTGGCAGGCGCCGCCAGCTGTGCTGCTGTTGCCTCCAAGTTGCTGCCGCTGCTGTTGTTGTCGCCGCTGGGCGTAAAGTTGGGCTGCTTGGCACGCAGCCCATTGAGCATGCGATAAAGATTGATGCAGTTGCGCTTCTTCAAATGCGATATGAACAGCGCCTTGGAGTCGTTCATCTTGAGGCAGTTGAAGCACAGATTGCGTGGCAATGTTGGATACTTCTTGCGCACATGGGCCATGAAATTCTTATAGGTGCTGAAGTATTTGTTGCAACAGCGACAGGTCATCGTTTGGTACTGCTCGAGGAACTCACTGTTCTCATCTATGAAGTCCACTTTTTCGCGCGTCAACAGCTGCTGATACTGCTCCGGATTCTCGTAGTCATAGCCGCCGTTCTCGCACTTGATGAACGTATTCATCACCACCTGGCGATACTTCTGCGCAGAGATATTGCCGCCAGCTGCTGCTTTGGTCGCCTCGGCTGTGGCCGCTGCTGCCGCCGCCGCGCGTTGAATTTCCAGCGCTGCGGCCAATGCTGGCGTTGGCTTTGTTATCGGCGTATTGTTGGGCGAATCTGTGGACAGTTGAAACAGATTTGGATGCAAGTTGCGCTCGTGGCGTCGCGCATTGGCGCGCGTTGAGAACTGCAGACTGCAGGCGCGGCAGCTGGCCACCTTAGAGTCACCAGCGGCAGCCACATTGGCCACCGCAGTGGCGGGCAGTTGTGCAACTGCGGCTGCGGCCACCGCCGCCGTTACGCCGTGCTGCGCGCTATAGTCATAGTCGGAGGTCTGCAAGAAGACAAGGCAAATGCAAAGCTTAGTTAACAAAATCTGTAAATAATTTCCAAGCGAAATATTTGGCAATTGCTAGTGGATTTATTTGAATTGAATTTATTTTCAATTGACTTTAAATGTTTTACTTTGGCATTAGCTTTAGCTTTGTCACGAGCTTTAACTCTGCCAATCACTAAATTATTTGTCACAGCTAAGCTTCCTCTAATTTCCACAACAAAATTATTATTTAAGCAAATATTATTTCGTCATAGCTCTATGGCATTTAGTAGCAACAAATTTTAAAGTTTCTTTATTATATATTATTCATAGCTAATATTGCAAATGTATGTTTGGCTAAGGCTAATAGTTTTATGTGAATGGCAATTTAATTTAAAAAGGCAAATGGTTTTTTGTGAATGGCAATTTACTATGAGAACAAACTGGCAAAATAAAATGATTTCTTAAAAGTTATTTAAGCAATATACATACATATATTATTTGTATCAATTTAATATTAATTATTTTTTATATCATTTTGTAGCTTGCTTATATAAATTTTAAGTCAAATTTTTTTTATTTCTTTGCATTAATTTTTATCTCATTGATATTAGTTCTGTCGAGTGAACTATTTATTTCACTATATTATTTCATTGCTGACTACATTCTGACTACAGATTCTTACCATTAGCGGCACATCGCCCTCATGCTCGGAGCGTTCTAGGAACATAGTGGGGTCCATCATGTCATCGGACTCATCAATGCTTTTCATGTGATAGTCATCATCCGTATCATCCAGTGGCTCATCCTTGATGGGTACAGCGGGCAGCGGCTGCAAAAACGAATTGGCAGCGTTCAAAAAACTGAGTTTCAAATTAAATCCTAATCGTCTGTGTTCATATTACAAACATAATGGAAAAACAAAACATATATAAACAGTTTGAGTAACTCAAAAAAATAGACAACAGTTGCAATTGTTGTTGTTGTTGTTTTTTGTTGTGTCTTGCGAATGCACGATACAATTACATTATAGGAATAACGCCTGAAAAAGCGCAACTGCTGTGCGGCGCTCTGCAGCGTCACCGGCATGAGCAGCGGTGTGGCTGCCACAGCGGCTGCAGTTGCAGTTGCAGTCGCATTGCCGCTGCTGCTTGCTGTGCTTGCAGCAACTGACGTGGTGGACGGCAGTGGCGGCGGCAACGGCGGCGGCAACGGCGGCGGCAGCACATTGCTGCACTGCTGACGCAAGAATTGACTTGTAGCTGATGAAGTCTGGCTGAAATCAAGTGGCAGCGACAGAGGCAATGGCAAAGAGCTGACCTCAGCAGCACTAGCAACAGTTGCAGCACTCGCGGTCGCAGTTGCAGTTACAGCAGTCGAAGTAGTAGCAACAGCAGCATGAGTTGCTCCAATTGCAGGCAAAGGAGGCACGGCTATATCCAAGGGTAGAAATAGTTTCGGCTTGAATTTGGCTAAACGCGTTAAAGCGGTTGCTGCTGCTGCTGTTGCTGATGTTATTGTTGTTGTCGCTGCAGTAACAGTAGATGATGCTGTTGTGCATTGCTGACGTCGCGGTTGGCGTATGCGTCGCTGCTGACGCTGCTGCTGCTTATAATAATGATGATGGTGATGATATTGCTGCGGCTTGACACGCGGCTGTTGCTGATGTTGCTGATGTTGCTGCTGCTGTTGCTGATACTTGCGATGCTGCTGATGTTGCTGGTGCTGCTGAGTTGCTGTTGCCAAATTGCTGGTTGCTGGCACCTGCAATAAAAGTGTTTGCAATGTTTGTTGTTGTAACGGCGCTGACTTTGCCGCGCCACCGCTGTTTACTCTGGCCGATTGAAGTTGTTGTTGTTGCAGCTGTTGCTGTTGTAGTTGATGCTTTGGACTCACATAGACTGTTAAGGATTTACGCTTCTTCAGCGATGGTATGCCATCCAAAATGTTGGCGGATGCCTTCTCGGCTGCAGCCAATGCTGCTTCAGACTGTTGTTGATGCTGCTGCTGCTGATGTTGGTGCTGCTCCAGTGCGTTGCCATTTTCCGCTCTATTCAAGTCCAAATAGCCCAAGAGCGTCTGCTGTTTGGTCTTGTCAATATCCTGCCACTGTCGTTGCTTTGCCTGTGAGCTCAGACAGCGATTCTTGAAGCTCTGCCACGAGTTCAAATAGCTAATGCAGGCATGACAAATGTTCAAAGAGAAACGGTCCAACGATGATATCTAAAACGCATTTAAAAACAAAAACAAAATATAACCAATTAGTTTTAATTTCTTTAATTTAAGTTAAAGTAAACTCTATGGCACAAGGGGTGTGTGTCTACCTATGCTTACGACAAAGTCAACCTCAGAGTGTTGCTCATCCTGCTGCTGATGCTGCTGCGGCTGCTTTTGTTGCTGCTGCCTATTATCTACGACAACTACAAGTTGTATTAATGTCAATGACCTGCTTATAATTATATGCAAAACTCAGTCCAACAAACAAACTCTCACCACACTACACAAGCCTGCTGCCTAAGCACATAAGATTGCCATGCAAACGCATGTCCCACATCCCCAAGTCCTTTTGGGCGCTATGGTATGTCTATTTACAATAGCCCAATGCTTATATACACACACACACACACACATGTATTGTGCTCTCATGCACATAGCAACTTTACATAGCCCATGATACATAATACGATTTTAATTATGACTGGCATGAATACAATTCAAATTTGAATTCAAATGCAAACACTGCTTATAAATTCAAAAAACAGTGTTGCTCGCAGCAAAAAAAAAAAAATTCAAATTCAGCTGTTATCGATAACAAAGCAGAACAACTTTTTTTTTATGAAATTCGTGACGAACACAAAAATCAAAACAAAAGCGCAAATTAGTCAAGTTTATTGTGGACTGCTTTTGTTGTTGTTATTGTGTAGCCGGCAAATGCATTTGGCAACTTGTGGACAATGTATGAGTATTTATATAGATATATGTATGTACATATATACTTGAAGTACATACTTCTTGTGGGTAACGCATATTTTTGCAAGTGTGAGCCTTTGCTCTTGTGAGTGTCCAGCGGTCAACATACTTATGCATTTATGTATGCATATATATATATATATATATATATATATGTGTGTGTGTGTGTGCACACTTCATTTCTAAAACACTCGTCCTTAAAGCCTAAACTCTTGCATTCTTACTTTGAAGGGTTTCGATAATTTGTTGTTCATTCACCTTGCCCACCTTATCCTTTTGAACTGACGCACACGTATACATAAGCAACCACACACACACACACACACACGCACACTATTGTGCAGCTGCTTATGTACACGCGCACACATACAAAGTGCAACTATATACCAATTTCAAGTGACGATAACGAGCAAATTGCAATTGCTTATATACAACAATGCTACATATGGTTATTGTAGATAGTATGTGTATATGTTTTAAGCCTACTGTAACCACAGGAGCACAACAAAGGAAAGCTTTGCTTTGCCAGCAATGGAATTGACTTTTATACCATAATCTGTTTATCATACGCCTACAGACATAAGTTAATTTGTTACTTTGTGTAACATAGTTAAAGTAGTTTTGATTTACTTTAATTTGCTCATTTTCGAAAGTTGCAAAAAGGCAATCTTTCATCCATCAATTGGCATTGCAACAAGCTGCAGCAGCTGCCACTGCCACTGTTACCAGCTGCTGACCAGGTGCAATAATCAGAAATGAGATGAGGCTGGGCTGTTGACCAAGAATTATAAAGAAACAGAAATACAAAAAATAAAGAGACACGCAGCAGTTGCTCGTCTCGCCCAGAGTCGATGACGACGACGACGACGACGACGACGATCTGGTGGAACTCTGAACGAGTTTGTTGGGCCTTTGCCGTATTTGCTTTTGTGTCCTTATTCGCTGTCAGCTGTGTCTATGTATGCGTCTTTGTGTGTTGTGTCCTGAGCAAAAGTAAACCCTCATAGCAGTGCAGATCAATATTAAATTACACATGAAACTCACGCACACACGCACACAAACGCACATACACGTGCATACATGCATAGGGTAAAAAGTCAGCCAAGTGGATTCGTCAGCATCGATAAATTATAAAACGTTATCGATGCTTGGCTAAAGCTTTTTTGACGGGCGTACGCTCTTTTTGGAGTTTTATCAGTTACATCTCTCATTAGCGCATACGGCGCTTGTCTCTCTCTCTCTCGCTCACGCTCTCTTGCGACTGACCAGTAGCATGCCTTTTGCTGATCAGAGAAAGTTTTCAACTTGCCAGTTGGGGAGTTATAAAAAGAGAGCAACAGCAGCAGGCTGGAGGAGGAAGAGCAGCAACTGCAATTTCCAGCCAGCAGGTTAATCTGCGAAACCGAAAAACCATTCGGCTTTGTACATTTTTGTAGCCCTCTGTAAGAATGTACACACACACATACGCACCAGTACACATTGTATGTGTGTGTGTGTGTGCATGTGGTCCGCCTCCAGATAACAAGCGAACCGCACAGCGATGACGCCAACCAAATGGTCGCTTTATATGTATGCGTGTCTGTTTCTGTGTGGTGCTGGTTACTGGTGCTGGTGTATTCACCATGAAATCGAGCCAAAAGCGAAACCAAAGAGCACAGCACAGAGCCCAGCCCCAGAGTACCAGCCGCCGCAGCAACAGCACAGCAAAGCACACGCAGCTCACAACGTGCCGACAACAACGACAACGACGACGCCGACGTATATGATGATGTCGATGCCGTTGCCATTTGCCGGGGGCGCAGGCCAAAGAGTCGAGAGTCGTTGCTGCTGCTGCCAGCAGCAGGCGGCAACCATTTTGTGTGCCTCGACGACGAACGAAAAGTGGATGACAACGAGGGCGACTCAGCGAGCTGGGTTTGCTGCTTGTGCTCTTGCCGTTTTGCTTTGGCTGCCTGCTGGCACAGAATCAATAACCGAGAGAAGCGTAGCTAGCGAAGCCCACAAATCCTAAAGGTTGTTTCCACTTATCTTGGGTACTGTCTGCTGCTGCTGCTGCTGCTGCCGCTGCCGCTGCCCTGCCCCCTTTTTATTTTTTTTCTTTGCTGCTTTCTTATGTTTTTTTCGTTATGTGTGTGCGTGTGTGTGTGTGTGTTATTCCCTTTTGTATGTGCCCCAGAGCTGCTCAACACAGCACCGGATATATCATGAGGCCCAGGCGAGGAGTTACAAATGGAAGCCAGTGAAGGACACAACAGCGCGCGCGCATGAGAGAGCGAGAAAGAGAGAGAGAGAGAGAGAGAGAGAGAGCGCACACATAAGTGCGAGCGTACTGAGAGTGGAGGGCTGCAAGTGCAAAACGGAAATTAACGCTGGAGACGCTAATGCTGATATAAATCGAGACTTGGGATAATATAACCATGGGCATATGCTGCCATGCGGAGCTACAAATACATACAAGAATATATCTCTGTGTGTGTATGGGCGAATTCCATGGAAGCGAGGCGAGCACACACAAAATTATACGTAATTGCTCTGGTGCTGGGCAGGCACAGCAGCAGCCCAGTCGTCGACGTCGTAGTCAGTCACTCAGTCAGGCCACAGCCAGCCCATGAAGCCGATATGAAACGAACCAAGCGCGACCCAAGCTCCATACATTTACACATGCATACAGTCACAAATACACACACACACACACACATACATACAAACGTTGCGCCGTTTCCTTTCCTCTCTTACGCTCACATAGCTCTCAATCCCACTGGCATGGACGTTGGTTGACGGCCTCGAAAATTTGTATGTGGTTGTTGTTGTTGCGCCCGTTCGGGTGCCGCAGCCGCTCATTGCGCTGTACGCTTTGTGCTGCTGATTCGTTAGCTCTGCTTAGAGATGAGCCCAAAATACAATTTTTATGACTTTTATATATATAATACATATAATAAATACGTATATTTCTTGCAAATTAGCGTAAAAGGGCAATTAGGAAAAGTATCGAGAAATTACATCGATATTTGTGCTTGTTGCCATCGCTAAATAACAACAAATGTTATTTGGTAAATAATAAACAATGAGCGTGAGCGGCTTTGTTATTATTATTATTATTGCTTAAATATATGCAAAAAAAAAAAAAACAAAAACATTTTGTTAAGCATTTGTGCATTTTGCCGGTCAATTCTAACCTCAATCAGCAGCTGCCGCTGGGACTGAGCGCAATCCCAGCGCAATGGCCACGCTACCAGCTGCATGAGCCCATGGCATGAGCCCATCATGCCAACGTAGCAAACACACGAAATGCCGATGATGATGACGACGACGGCGACGACTACTACAGCTACAGCTACAGCTACGTCGTCGGCTATCGAGAAGCGAGCGACAAACCAGCCAAGCAAGCGAAGCCAACAACAGCAACAACAACAACAAGAACGGCAGCAGCAGCACAGCAGCGAGTCAGCCACAGGCAATGCCAGCCAGCGAGCCAGCTAGCTAGCCAGCCAGCCAGCGACAACCACAACCGACGCTGACGATGACGACGACGACGACAAAGTTACACCAATACCAATACATAAAACGCGCCATCGTGACTTGGCACTTCAGCCCCAGATAGATACCCGGAGCACATGGAACAGAAACGATTACCTGAATTCCGATTCCGTTTCAACTGATGATGATGATGATTACGATGAAGATGATATTGAGCCAAGTGGCCACTTTCAGGGAGGGGAATAAGAGTGCGAGTGCGAGGCTATGGGTAATGGAAATGGCCGCTGCAGCTGGCAGCGAAACAACACAACGTTGTCGTTGTCGCCGCCGCCGCTGTTGTCATCGTCATCGCCCAGCCGCTTGCACAATCAAATGGGGCCAGCAAGCAGCCAACGGCAGAGCTCTCGCGTCTGTTTGGTTGAGGCGGCATATGTATATACTCTTTGTTCGTATTTAACCTAACTTAATATTAGATTTGCAATTATTTTATTATTTGGATAACCAATGAAGCAAGGCATATGGCAGGCATGGCACAGGCAACTAATGGCCATTGATGTTATCGATTACACATACAGGCAACGGCAACAACAAATACAATAATGGCTGCGCCTGCCTGCCTGCGCCAGCCTCAATGTGTGGATGAGCGAGCAGCCGACCCAGGCCAGCCAACATCCTCTCCTCGGGTGTGGCCACACAGCAACAGCACAGTGCTCCGACTTCGGGCATACTATACTATTTGGGTATGGGAATTTAGCATTGTGTGTATAACTGTTTTGGTTTGAGGCAAAAGCAACCCAAGCAGCAGGTAAAAAATTCAAAATGTGGAACGCTTGGAGTATGCGTTTATTACGTATGTATGCGATATGGTTTAATGAAAAATGAAAGAAAAAACAACGTAAAAGAAACTCACCTTGATATTCACGCAGTTTTGTATTTTAGTGGCCAGCGGCTCCTTATCGGCTGCATAACTGTTAATAATCGAAATGCATTCACTGGCTGGCGCTAAGCACAGGCGACAACTATTTTGTCGCGTTAGTTCATCTGTCGCTGTCGCTGATGTCTCAGACACTCCCGCACCCAATCCCTGGGCTGTCGCTGCCGCAGCAGCGTCGCACATTTTGTTCTACTTTTCTTCGACTGTTTTCGTAGCTTTTTGTTCAAAAAAAAAGTTTAACTTTAACTTAAGCGCCTCTCTGTTTGTTCTTGTTTGCTTTGCTTTGTTATTTTGCTATTTCGCACGTTTTCACTTTTATTTTGGAACGTAGGCGCAACGCGTGAGCGTCGCAGCCGCTTCCTCTCACTTTTTTCTTTCTTTTGGCAAAATGGTTTTTTCTTTGCTTTTTATTTTATATTGTCGCCTCGGCTTCGCGATTGCTGACACTGTTTCGTCGTGCCGTCACATTTCTTGGATATCGGTATTGGTTAGTCGAAGTCACTCCGCCGCCGTGCAACCGTTAATGATTTATTAGCAAAACAAATTTACACAGAAAAAAAATGAACGGAACGAACGCAACTAGCGGCTCCAAACTCTTAAGCGAAAATGAACTCAAAAAGAGCTGCAAAACAGTGATGTACATGATACATCGTTGCATCCGACCATCGATGTTTTTTTTACGATATATCCCAATGTCTTAAGATGTGTTTTCTACAATCGATGGTTACTTCGACACGATAATTTCAGTTAGTACTCACTGTAGATTCATATTTTGTATTAACGTTTAGTATTATGAAATAAGATAACACACACACAGTAATTTTCTAACTAGATTGTGATATATTTTCTTAATCTCATACTATTGTTGATCAAATTTAAAAAAAATTCAACTAATATACCGAAGTTATTAGTAGCAGTGCTGCAAAATTTTAAAATAGCAGTAAGGAAATATTCTCTAAGGGCATTGTCCGTTGGTCCGAGCGAGATGGACATAATCCAACGTAGCGTATCATCCTTACACAAAATGTTTTGAGTGACACGAGCGAGAGGTTTGACTCGATTTAAAATCTATGAAATCGGGTTAAAGTATCGAATGGCAAAAGTGCTTATCAAAAATAATTACTCAGCACTGATTAAATTTGAATTGGCGTGTAAAATTATAAATATTTAAGAAATAAGAGTTGCTCAAGAATTAACTTTGATGTAAATTATTATGGCTGTTTATTAGCTTAATAAACTTAGGAATACTGGCGTATTAGCAATACAAATTTGAGTGGGTTGTTTTGCCGGTTAGATCCCCATTCTCATACCAGGGATGACAGAAACTCAGCTGATTCTGTTTTGGTTGTGTGGGTGTTGTTTTTATTTTGGTTTTGTTATTATTTACCTCAATTGGTCTTGATTTGATTACAAGTAATTTCGTTTAAAGGTAAACATTATTGCCTATGTAAATATGACTTTATCCACATTTACAATAAACTATGCGATGATAACAATTGTACAATCAAATAAATAGCTATTACAAGAGCACAGTAAACACAATGTTGCACATAAGATAAGGCTTCGTAAAGGGTATATAGTAAAATATGAACGATAGTCTATACGCTAAGCACATCTTTTTTATTGTATGCCATACATTCCCAATTGAATTATACGTCTCAGAGTCGCCTAAATCCTAACCCGATTTACAGTTGCTGCCCAAAACCCTACACTATGATTTGAATATTTATGTACCATATGTACTATATTCATGAGATAGTACAATTACACGTGTCTATTTTTAAAATGTCCATAAATCATATAGAAAATTAATTAAAAAATCATTTAAATTTATAGCCAAATTTGGGCAAGTCACTAAGGTGACTGCTAAGAGATAAGAATCAATCGCAGAGTCTGGAATTTTTGCCAGCTTAGACGCCCCCCACTGGTTATCAATTACCGAAAAGTGCAAAGAGCGTTGCCATAAATAAAGACCATAGTCATGTGAGCAAGCTTTTTCTTCAGCATCCTTTCCATACATATATACATTCTCATATACATGAATGGACCGGCACAGTGGGCTTCATTAGATAGGCGTGTCGCCAATTTTATTTATCGCATATTCTGGACCGGAAAATGCATATTATTTCTACAATTGCTAAATATATGAAAATAACAATTTGCATACATACTTAAGTTTAATAAAATGTTAATAATTATATTAATTTTGGCGAGCACATTTAAGCTTATCAGACACACCCACGCAGAAAAAATTGCAACGAATATTAAATATACTTTACTTAATGCAGCTTATAAAATTAACTGTGCATTTTTCAGTATCGCTATAGATATGTCGCTATGAGCGACTGCTCAAAGACTTGAACTTCAAGAGAGCAGTGTAATTTCAAGCATTAATACACAAGTAAATGTACTCATACATATGTCCATAAGTAATCATATATACTTTCTTATCAGGTTACAGTACCATATTCGCGGCTTATCATCCAAATAAAAACAGTAACCAACACATACATCAACTGAGACGACTATAAAAAGATTCCTGACCGGCCGAACAAACCTCAGTTTGCACATAGAGAGTGTACGTGCAGTTTCCTAGTTGACAACCTTTGATTACTCTACAAAGTTAAATATTAAACAAGGTATGTATAAAAAGCAAAGTTTATTTTTTTTTATTTGATTAATCCTTTTCTGTAAAAGTTTTGCAAACTAGAGTTTTATAAAATCAATTACCAAATTTTTTTTGGAAGTGAAGTGAATTTGAAGTATTAGAAAATTTACAATAAATATTAAAAAAAAAAAAAAAGAATGGCAGTATTTTGACATAAAAAACGAAATAATTAACAATTCAAATTAATAGTTTTCTCTGTTTCTTATAAACATAAAAAGCCGTTATACAAGCTTTTCATAAATCTATGCCGCAAAAGTTCCCTTGAACTGCTGCCAATTACTTCAACATTTATTTCTACAGCTAATTATAATTAATTTTAAATGCCAGTGCCAACTATAAAGAACAGCATAGCGTTTTTTAGTTTGCACCACTGTGCCTATGAAACTCTGATTCTGATTCTTTTATCCTTGAGCAGCCATTTTTGATCATGTATAGTCGAGTTTCAAACCGTTAAAGCCTGTTATATACATATGTATATACGATACTTATGTAGATCTGTAAACATTCAACTTTGGCTGTTTTTACCGTAAGTGCACAGTAAGCTTTTCGCAACAACAACCACAACTACAACAGCATCATTGCTTTAATGCTGCCCAAGTCAGAGATCTCTAAGTGAAGGGCATGACGTCAGAGAGAATTGTAATTGTGGTTGTGCATAATAGGGGGGAGATGAGTGTAAAACTCGAATTTACACACCCGTATAAATCAAATAAATAAAAATGAATCGAGCTGCCGGCAGCTGGCTCAGTGCTTAGTTAAAACTCAAACGCGTCTGTTGAACTCGATCGATGAAAAACAATGCTTAACAAATTCGCGCTTGTAATTTTAGTACTGGTCACACTGTGCAGCACAACGGTAGTTCACAAGCTTACAATTCAAGCTTTACGATTTCTCTCGGTCTAATGGGAATTTATATTTTTGCAGATGTCGTACAAAGTGGAGCCACTGCCTGATTCGTACGCCGGCCTGGGCGAGGGACCTCACTGGGATGAGCAGCGTCAATCGCTCTATTATGTGGACATCGAGGCGGGCGGTCTGCTGCGCTACGATTACAAGCAGAACAAGGTGTACAAGGCGCAAATTGAGGGAGAGAAGCTGGCTGGCTTTGTGCTGCCCATTGCTGGTAATCCACAGGAATTTGCCGTCGGCTGTGGTCGTCGCGTAGTCATTGTGAACTGGGATGGCGCTTCACCCGTAGCCAAGCCTGTCCGTACTTTGTTTGAGGTGCAGCCAGAGTATGAGGCGAATCGCTTCAATGATGCTAAAACTGATCCTCGTGGTCGTCTTTATGGTGGCACCATGCGCTACATTGGGGATGAGTTTGTGCATCGCCATGGCGAGCTCTATATGTGGCAGGCAGGCAGCAATGCTGAGGTGGTCAAGAGCGATGTGGGCATCTCCAACGGTCTGGCTTGGGATGAGCAGAACAAGAAATTCTACTACATTGACACCACCGACTATGAGGTCAAGTCCTACGATTATGATGTCAACACTGGCAAAGTTAGCAATCCTAAGGTCATTTATAATTTGCGCAAGACCAGCCCCAAGGATCATCTGCTGCCCGACGGCATGACCATTGACACTGAAGGCAATCTCTATGTGGCCACCTTCAATGGCGCTACCATTTACAAGGTCAATCCCAGGTATGTAACCTCCTACTTAGCCTTACTTAGATGCACTCATTATTAAATTGCTTACAGCACTGGTAAAGTAATGCTGGAGATTAAGATGCCCACCAAGCAGATCACCTCTGTGGCCTTTGGCGGACCCAACATGGATATCCTGTATGTGACCACCGCAGCCAAATTTGATCAGCCTTCGCCTGCTGGCACCACCTACAAGGTGACTGGGCTCAATGCCAAGGGTTATCCTGGCGTAAGCCTGAAGATCTAAGCTCTCAAATTTCATAAGCATTGTTTTTTTTAGACCTACAATTATTTTTGTAATATCACATCCTGTGCAATTTGCAATAAAGTTTTTTTTAAATAACCCATAAAAAGTTTGACTGTTTAATTATTTTTAATCTGAAGAGCTGTACACTGATTGCTACAGAAATTAGAGGATTTTTAGAAATTCAAAAAACTTAAAAGTTCCGGGTATGAGAGAGAGGTTAATATTTGTAAAAACTTTTAAGCATCATGTGTATAAACATTGAAAAAATTAGAACTTATTTTAAGTAGCTTTTGATTAATTATACTGAGTTTACTGTAAATATTTTTTATTGATAAGGAGCCAAGTACATTTAACGACATTGACATTGGTGGACACTTGACATTGCCCTTGGCTTAGCTGAATGTCAGTAGCAAGAACATTTTATCCGTATACAAGCTTAAGGGGAAATAATTTAAATTTAAAATTTAATATCGTAATGAATTTAATTGAGCCGAAATAGTTAATGTTTGCATTCGAATATATTTATATCTATAATCTAACTTAAATTTAATAATGTTTAGTTCATATGCATTATTTAAATAATTTACTATTAATCGTGACTCAATTACCATAATTTGGAATGTTTTTATTCGCTTTCCGACTGGGATTCAGATTCAGAGGTAGAATCGTCATCACCGCCATTGGCACGATTTCGGCGTAGCATCTCTTGGAACTCATGCACACGTATTTTCTCGGGCACTATTTGTAGCAGAAACTCCAGATTCTTGGTCTTGTTTACCAGCTGAGACAAATGGTCATATTTGAGTGTGTCGCCTCCGCCTGCTTTGCCGCAATATGCTGTGTGCGCTTCGCGTGCCAGATGCTGTACAAAAAACTCCGTGCAGCGCGTCATGAGAAAGAGAACCTCATTGGTGATCAAGCCGGTGTCCATCGAACTTTTCATGATCGTTCGTACGCGACTCAGCGGTAGAAATGTGTCCGCATTTGGTTTGCGCTGCGGCTGCGTTAGGCTAGCATCTTTGTCCACCATGGCGTTAGGATTTTTTGGCGCACTAAATATGACTATTTGTCTTTGGCTTTACTTGGAAGTGATCGCCATATCCTTAGTTTTAGTTCTTATGTTGAATGCTTCATGGATGATAGTGTGCGGATTTTTAATAGAGTATTGCACAACGCTTATTCGATTTATTAAGTATGTGTGTATGTTTATGGCAGCCCTGGTTTCAGATGCAACACTGCGATTCTTTTACTGCCTCCTTTTTGAGCTGTTGTTTCGTGTGTTGACCAATAAATTTTTCGTACGCAGCATATTTTTTTTTGAAACTTCTCAATTACAAAACCACAAAATACGTGTTTAATACGCATATTTTGCTTGCGCAGCTGTCAACGCGAACTATTTTGGCAGATGCACGTAACAACAATAATTGCAACTGGCGCAAAACACACATAGTCGTTGTTTAAACGAGACGGATAGAAAAACAGGCAAAAAGGCAATTGTGCGACCGACCGACACACATACAAATACACAACACTGAAACGTGAATGTGAAAGCGAATCCGCGGCAAGGAAGTGCAACAACGATACTGCTGCAACAACAAAAATCAAAAACAGATGTTGTTCTAAACAACATAAAGCGCTCTTCTCTCTTTTTTAATGCTAATTGTACACAAACACACAGTTACATAGAAAAGTGCAAGTTGTGTAAACAATTGCTGTCGGCAACAACAAAACATCAAAAGCAACAGCATTAGAAGAAGTAACTTTTGCATTTGGCAAGTCACTTACTCCGATCCAAACGATAGTACATAAAATAGTACAATAATAATTATAATAGCTAATACTTGAGCTATTTGTTGTAAATATAATCATACACATTGGAAGCTAATACGAGCTGCAGCAATTAAAAATGGCCGCTGCCAACGCCGCCGTAGTAAATGCAGTCAACGATTGCTTCAGTATCGGATCCACAGTGCTCTGTACGACCTGTTTCAAGGATGAAGTCGAGGGGGAGGTGCTTGCGTTTGATCATAACACAAAAATGCTTATATTAAGTATCCTTTTTGCAAAGTAAACAATACACAATGCCAGTGAAAAACTGTTCACCTGTCAGCGGGTGAAAGTTGTCTTATTTATATAATATGTACATGTTTTTCCAATTGGTCTCCTTACATCGCTTTCGAAATCTCTCTTCGCGTGCGTTTGTTTTTTTTTTTTTTTTTTGCTTTTTCCAGAGTGCAAATCGAAAACTGCAGAGGAACTGAGTGATGTTTATGTGATGAATCTATCGCTGTGCAGTAACGTACAGGTACTCAAGGAATGCAATGGCAATTTCATTGAGGATCCGCAAAAACTGAACCTGGAACAGGTGAGTTACATAAGTTGACTGGACCACACATATTATTTTTTGTAAGAATTAATGATTTTAAATTCAAATAGTTAATTAATTTTAATATCATTCAAAAGAAAACAGCAGTGACCATAGCTTCTAGTTAAAAAACATAAATTTATATATTTTTAGCTGGATCTTTCGCAGGTTAAAATGCGCCTACGCAAAACAGTTGAGAAACGTCAAGATTATCTCAAATCCAAAAATTCTGATGTGAGTCCAGAAGCACAAGAACTTTATAGAGCGATAGCCAAACAGCTTGGGGTAAACCATATAATTAATAAAAGTATAGACGTATGATAACAATAATTACTTTGCAGTACCACGAAGTGTCTTGGCAAGGACGCAATATACAAATCTTAAACGAAGTTACCGTCTCGCCGCCATATCGCGTGGATAATGTTGTCTCCAGCTCGGACAACGATACTTCGTGTAACTACATAAAACGAATTGTAAGCTCCCTTTAAATAGCAACTGAGTGTTATAAAACTAAAATTTGTGATCTCTTTGTAGATCAAACAGTTCTTTAACACGAGGCCAGTGCCTTCTCAGGAAAATACGCATGGTTCGGCTTCGGCCAGTACATCGTCGGCTTCAGTGTCGCCAACGTCTTCGTCAATATCGTCAAGTAATGCTGCTTCAGGATCACCCGTTCCCGCTATTTAAAAAATAAAAACAAATGCATATTTGCTGCAGAAATGAAAGATGCTTGTTTTCATTTTAAGGTTTAGCTATTACATCAGCTGGAGGGATGCAAGGGCATACTAGTGCTGTCAGAATATATGCTAATGCTAGATAAAGCTAAACATAAGAATGTTGCTAAATATGAATAAATATATATATGTTATTTGATATTTATACCTATTCGGAGTACTTGCATATCGTCAGTTACAAATATTTTTCATGGTTCGATTTAAGGTGAACAGGTGTGCCGGCATATTTCATTAATTTTCGATTCCAAAAAATTTCATACGCAATTAAAAATTAGAAATTTAAGCTTTCCCAGAATTGGGACGAGCCAGTTATTACATTAATAAACATATTGATTGACGTTATAAAACCTTTGTAAGACTAAAAAAAACATCTAGATTTAGCTAGAAAACAGCTAATATCGCAGAGTGACTACGATAACGATAAGCTTTTATTGCAGCTGTTTATCGTTGATAAATAGAGTGAATGGCAAATTTTTGCGGCAAGCAAAATTAAAACGCGTTTATTTACATTTTAAGCAAATAAACGTTTATATTGACTGAATAATGGAAGATGTACAAAAGCACAGCGTACACACGCTAATATTTCGCTCGCTCAAGCGCACACACGATCTCTTTGTATCTAACCAGGCTAATTTACCGGAAATCGACGAGAGGCTGTAAGTATTCAATGCAAAGATTTTAATATTACCTTTAATTTCTGGTTTGTCCAAAAGCGAAAGACAGCGACGATCGATTAAAGCAAAAGACAGCTATGGTCTAGTGTTGGATCGTGCCATCAAAGCTGCAGAAGCCAAGCGGATGGCAATGCTACATGGCGACGGCAACAAGATGTTGGCCATAACGGATGGCAGCAATCCTTCAGATCTAATTGAGATGGATGGAAATGACAGCAGTCTGATAAGATTCCAGGAGAAAAACAAGTCTGGATTGAACATCAACAACAACACATCTTTGGTGCGTGCATCTTTGCCTAATAATGGCGCTAATGGAACTGGCGCCAGCAATGTGCAGTTAATACCAAAGAAGGCGCCAAGCATACCCAAGCCCAAGTGGCATGCACCCTGGAAGTTATCGCGCGTTATCTCTGGCCATTTGGGCTGGGTGCGCTGCATAGCCGTGGAGCCGGGCAACGAATGGTTCGCTACAGGCGCCGGCGATCGAGTCATAAAAATCTGGGACTTAGCCAGCGGCAAGCTGAAGCTCTCGCTTACCGGACACGTAAGCACAGTGCGTGGCGTTGCTGTCAGCTCCAAGCATCCATATTTGTTTAGCTGCGGTGAGGATCGCCAAGTCAAATGCTGGGATCTGGAGTACAACAAAGTGATTCGTCACTATCATGGGCATTTATCTGCAGTATACTCGCTGGCGCTCCATCCCACCATTGATGTGCTTGCCACTTCGGGCCGCGATTCCACAGCGCGCATCTGGGATATGCGCACCAAGGCCAATGTGCATACATTGACGGGACACACGAACACAGTGGCCAGCGTGGTGGCTCAAGCAACAAATCCTCAAATTATTACCGGCTCACATGACTCCACAGTGCGTCTGTGGGATTTGGCTGCCGGCAAGAGCGTCTGCACATTGACCAACCATAAGAAATCTGTGCGCAGCGTTGTGCTGCATCCATCCTTGTACATGTTTGCCTCCGCTTCGCCGGACAACATTAAGCAGTGGCGCTGTCCCGAGGGCAACTTTGTGCAGAATATCTCTGGGCATTCGGCAATTGTCAATTGCATGGCAGCGAATACGGATGGAGTGCTGGTTTCCGGCGGCGACAACGGCACCATGTTCTTCTGGGACTGGCGCACCGGCTATAACTTCCAGCGTTTCCAAGCGCCCGTCCAGCCTGGTTCCATGGACAGCGAGGCAGGCATCTTTGCCATGTGCTTCGATCAGTCCGGGACACGTCTCATAACCGCCGAGGCGGACAAAACCATTAAGGTGTATAAGGAGGATGATGAGGCTAGCGAGGATTCACATCCGATTAATTGGCGGCCCGAGCTGCTCAAGCGTCGTAAATTTTAAGCATTAGATATAGTTCTGAAATATGTATGTAAAAATTAAATGCATTTTTATAAACAAAACAAGGCCGCTTTCTTTTTTCAGTATTTTGTTTATTTTTTTTTTTCTTATTTTTCATTTAGTTTGTTTCACACAAATAAATTGTAATTCATTACGGCATAAATAATAGCCTATTAATATATATGTATATATTTTCATGATGTTAAAATATTTTACCACTATTTTTTCAACGTTCGATTGGTTTTCTCATATTTCTTTTAGATTAACAAAGAAAAAACTGTTGTCTTAAATGTTGTTGTGTTTAGGTTTTATTTTCGTATTATATTATTTTAAGTATAATTTTATTATTATAAGTAGGCTTTCTCATCTAGTCATTTCTGCATAAACTTTATCAATATATCATTTCATGTTTTAAAATCACAAATAATTGTTGTTTGAAACAAATGTTTTTCTCTTTTCTTTTTTTCATATTTTTAATATATATATATATATTTTTTTTTTTTTTTTTTTTATATAAGCTTTAACGCTCTTTTGTTGTTGTTTATTTGTAGTTAGATTATATATTAGATACCATTATACATCTAACGTAAATACACATATAGAAATATATGTATATAATATATATATATGCTTCTCTCTCTAACTAACGCTTACACTTGCTTTGCATGTCTTCCATCTCTTTCGACATGGTGCGAATCCTAAGTCTTGGTCTTGACTCATATTTTGGTGTTGCAAATTCCAAAAATTTTTTGCTTTCTCAGTTACTTTTAAACGTTTGTGGCATTCTTATGTACAGTATGCCAAAAATCGTTTCGAGTTTGGCTCATTTCTTTCTTCTTTTTTTAGTTATAATATTCAAAAACATCTAAAATATTCAACAGAACAGTGTTCACAGGGACAAACAGACGCAGGACACAAATGTACCGTACACACACACATACACAAATCAAAATATACAACTTTGTTTTTGTTTTAGCTTAGTTTGTTTACAGAAATCAATAAATTTACAACTCGGTGCCTTTTGGACACTTAACTAGTTAACACTTTGTATAAATTCGAAATGTATTACAATTGGAGGCGAAAACAAAAATATATGTGTATAGGAAAGAATAAATGGAGTATATGGTATATTTTGTTTAGTAATTGAAATTAACACAATTTTTATTCCGCATTATGCTCTCTCTCTCTCTCTCTTTTTCTCTCGCGCACTCTCTCTTACTCTTTCTCAGCTGCAGAGGCCTCCAAGCATTTGCTTTGAAAACAAATGAATAAAAATGTTAATTAAAAACTTGTTATATCGGAACTAAAAAGAGCTTTGGATTGCTTACTGATTGTGCTATAGTGTGCATTTGTTGCTGTTTTGTTTAAACATAAGCACTCCACTTCACACACACACACACACTTGAATAATTTTGATTTTTGTTAATGTTGCAGTTTGTTTAAATATAATGTAGTATAGTTTCCCCATTGGCTGGATGTTTGGGTTGTGGAAGTTGAAAATTTCTTCGGTAGTGCTGCTCCTATTATTATTGTTGTTATGCCACTTGCTGTTGTTGTTGTTGTTGCGCATCTGTATGGGAAGCTTGCTTGCCATTTGCTTTGATTTTGATCTCATTTGTCGCTTCAATAATAATTGCAACGCTGCACACACGCACACACACAAATTCTTTCATTCATACATATGCACATACACACACTCGCACTCACACTCACACACATACATAGTGTGCACTCACATTTAGTTGCACTCTGTTTGCTGCGCTGCTGCGTTCGCTGCTCTCTCCTCTCTCTCTTCGATTAGTTGTAAATTTTGATTGCCTTCTCAGAGAAGTTGAGTGAGCTGCGCTTGCGCGACTTGTTAATGTGATCGAGCCCAAAGAACGGCAACTGGCCGCCAGTCCATGAGCGATATACCTCCAGATCGACGGGTGTGTTATCGTTGATGTCCACATTCTGTCCCACTGAGATAATCGTGAACTTGTAGTTCTCCCACTCCTTCTCGGGCACACAGAGACGCTTCTGTATGCGCTGCTTGAAGGCGCCATAGGGTTCGCCATGGCGTGCCTTGGCTAGGAATGGCGTACCAAACGAATTGTATAGCTCCTTGCTGTAGTGAGCACACGGCACTAGCATCTCGTTCTCGCCAATGTGCATCTCGTCGGGCCCAATCTCTTCGATGCGGAAAATCTTTTGTGTGCCCTGCGTAGTGGTGATGGACTCATTTGTCCTTATGAGCGTCTCCAGCGGTATGTCATCCTTGCATACGGCCATTATCTTATGATTGCCCACCTTCATCAGACGCAACTTTCGGCGGCTATTCTCGGCAAATGATATCGTCTTGGCCGCCTCATCCAGCAAACCCTTGACATTGTCATTCTTATTCGGATACAGCACCAGCTCCTTCTCCTCCTTCAAATCATGCGATACCCAAATGCACTTGAACAGCTTCTTGTTGTCTAGCTCATGTAGGCTCAGCGACAAGCGCTGATAGTAAATGCGCTTTGGTGTGCTTTGCTTGGTATAGGATAGCAGATCCTTAATGGTGCCCTGGAAACAAAACAGATTAGAGATTAGATTATAAACATCCATTTAAAAGCAAAACTCAATTTTTATAATTTGTCTGTAGGGCTGCAATAGAAGACACAATTTGAAGGGATTATTATGATTCACTCAGAAACTGAGTCATCCATCATAATGGATAATTGCTTGAGCCACTGCCATAATGCTAAACTTATTCATATGATTTGCTCGCCTGAACTTACTTTGAATGTATAGGGCACTGCATTGCCCGCTGTTTCCTTGTAGTTATTGATGCCCATGAAGAATTGTAGCTTCTGTGGATCTGTGTTGAGACGCTCGGCAACGGCATTGCTTAGCTGATCGTAGTTATAGCGATTGGATAGCTCAAGTGTAAAGTCGGGCTCGTTGGCATTGCATTTGTCGGTGAATATAATCTCAATGCGATATACCAGATCCAGGAAGTAATCCTCAACGGTGGGCAAATCCAATTTCATATCCACATTGTCGCGTTCGAATATCAAAATAGGACCTTGGAGATGATCCTGCGTTATATAGAGCACATTCTCAATGGGCTCATTCAAATTGCCGATCTTCTTGTCGGCATACTCATCGAACACCGTCAGCTCAGTGTCCTCCTCGAAGCCCAATTTGCGATTGATTTCGGGCACCAATTCGCCCAAGCGACGACTCAGCGGCTGCTGGGTGCAGCCAATGTAGTTCAAGCGCTTGTTGCGCGCATCATAATACTTGAGAAAGAGCAGCACATCCGTTTTGGGATTGAATGGTAGCAATGCTGCTGTGCTCTCCGGCGAGGCGAGCTCCAGGAAGATGACCCAGGGCTTTTGCGGCGGCGGTATCTGCTCCAAAGTGCGTGTTGCCTCTGCCTCGAAATCAAAATGCAGGAACTTTTGCGTTTGGGCCGTGCACATGTTCCACATGCGCATGCGGTCGCGTGGCACTCCGAATGCCTTGACCAGCATCTCGACCATCTCATTGACAGTTTGATTATTCTTTAGTTTAAATGGGCGCTGATGGGTTTTCTCCAAGTCGAATAGACGTCGCTTCTGCTGCGACTCAAAGTACTCCTCGAGTATAACATGTATGTTCATATATAGATTCGCCTCGCTGCGCTCCTTGCGTCGCGCCATTTCAATGCGCTTCTCCAGATCGAGACGCTCCACCAGATCGCTGGAGATCTCAGTTTCCGGTATATCGCCCAGCACACGATCCAGCTCCGATTCTCGTATATAGACGAGCATATAGGCATTGCTGCATTTGGCATGGAATGAGATCTCATCATCCATGCCGCCATAATTCTGCTCAATGGCCTCCTGCTTCCGGCAACTGGACACCACGTCGTCATCAAACTTGAACCAGCGACCATCGGCCTTGGGATTGATGAAGACCACATAGTGACCGCCATGATTATCGCCCGAATGCACAAGCACTGCATGGAGCACATAGTCCGCCGGTGTCTTCTCACGCTCCGCCAGATAGCGATCCAAATTGATATTCTCATAGAACTCGAAGCGATCATTATATTTAATGGAACTGTCTGTGATCGGATCATATTGGAAACGCATCAAATGCAAATGCAGCACTGGCGGGAATGATGTGAATATGACGCCCTTGCTCGCCTCCTGTGGAAACAAGAATATACATTTAGTAAACGAAGATGATTTGAATTCAAATCTTTTGAAAAGTTACTGTTATTATTATATCAGTCTGAGTCTCTCACCTGCAATCCATGAACGCCGGCATCATATTTGTTGTCACCCTCAAGCGTTTCGGATGCCACATAATCCTGGAAGGAGTCGAAGATATTTTTCTTGTCTTTGATATTTAGCTGAATATCGTAGAAGGTCTCGTAGCGTGTGCTGTTGTAATCAACATTCTTGCATTTGATGTACGATGACATTTTGCCCTCGAAGAGACCCGGTATGGTGCCCTCGAGGCAAGTGCCCTTCATCTTTGACTCGAGCTTGTCGAGAAGAACGCGGAGAAACTCCTGCACATCGTGTTGCATGAACGAATCGAGAGTCTCCCAGCCAAAGGATTTGGTTAGCTTCTTGGTGCCGACGGGACGATCGCCGAATTGCAGCTCATGGAAGACACGCTGCAGAGACAAGCCCACCGACTTGGTGCTATCGTCAGCCTCAGTGGGTATGCGATAGACAGCAAGACGCAGTGAATTGGTAAAGTACAGAGTTTGCAGCAGGGAGTTCATGTAGCAGGTGGCGCCTTGATTTTTCAAGCCCACATAGCCTGTATGCTTCTTTGAGTCCCAGAGCACGCCATGCGGTGCATCGGCAATGACGTGGACCTCCAATGTGATGGAACCGTTGTGCACATAGGATTTATCCGGATCCTGTAGCTCCTGCCAGGTAATAAAATTCGAATAGCCATAATCGTTCTCTTTGGAGTAGAACAAATGTTTAATTTTAGCGCGTGTGAAGGGCTGCAAATCGGACTTGTGGCATTTGAGACGCAATTCGGCGATGGCATTGCATGACCAGGTGGGTGAATCATTTTCACCGTTACACTGCAAAAAGAAGCCCAATGCTCGGTCATTGGGTATAACCATTATCTTCCAGGGCAGCATGCGCACATAGACGGGCGGTGAGAGATGCTGCTGCTTAATCTGGCCCACATTCTCAACGGTATACGAGAATGTGGTCTCTGACCGGAATTGATCCTCTTTAGTCTCATCATCCATGGTCATTTCTTGCTCATTGCCAAACGATGTGGAGCTGCTCTCCGCTAGTAATTGCTGGGGCGGCATATTGCCATTTTCACTGGGTGGCAGCTGTTGCTGCTGCTGTTGTTGTTGTTGTTGCTGTTGTTGTTGCTGCAATTGTGAATGCATTAGATTTTTGAATTTCGGCAATTGGGGCGAATTTGTTTGATCCTGTTGCAGTTGCTGCTGTTGTTGTAAGTCGCTTGTGGTTATTTCAACCTCTTGGGTATCCTGGGTATCCATTGCTTCTATAGACTGATCTGTTTCTATGTCCATCTTATGTGGCAATTGTTCTTGCAAAGCACTATTATCGGCTAAACGCCGTTTGGTTTAGCAATATTTGCTTTACTGACTTTTCAGCTACTGATTTTCCTTGCTGCTGATGTGCCTATTGTTGTTATTACTGCCGCTTTTATTATGAGCTTGTCAGTTTATGTTTTTGTTTTTGTTATTGTTATTGCAGCCTCCTTAGTTGTCTGAAAATGGAAATTCAATGGGAAATGGGTAACACAGCAGCAGAAAACATCGATAAATAAACATACAAACACGCATACACACACACACATACATATATGTATATAAAAGCACATGCATACACATACATATGTATATATGCGAACATGCATAGATACATATGTATGCTGTTGCTGTCACAAGTTCGCAAATTCTTATTGTTTGCTATACTTACACACATACACATACATATACACATTCACATACACATGCTAAATGTGCATATTTTCTAAATACTTAATACTTTTATGCAATTATATGCGAGTGTTTTTTTATATTTTCAGCAGCTGAAATGAAGTGCGCTGCTGTCGCCGCATCGCTTTGTCCCAATACACACTGACACTCGTGCAAAACACACTCACACCTTTACATATACGTGTATACATATATGTTGTACATTTATACGCACGCACGCATCAAGCCCACCGCCCTCTGCTTCTTGTTTTCGCACACACACACACACACAAACTCACACATTTATATGTACGAATGCGAAACCCCTCTCACACAGACGCCCGGGCAGGCAAAACGATGAGCTTCTTCTCGCACACAAATGCAATTAGTTATTTCTTTTTCTTTTCTTTTTAGTTATTTTCTTTTTTTGCTTACCTTTATACCTTTAAAATAAAAACTATAGTTGATTTTGACAGTTGCCATAAGCTGAACGTTGACAGGCAGCTGCTGGCGACGACGATGGCTGCGGCAGCGTTGACTCTTCACGGCTCGGAACTCGGGAACTTGGTACACACAAGCGCCAACAACACTCAATAGAAATTCTACTAGTTTTTTCTCTCTCCAACCTACACTTTAATTGTCTGGCGTTCTTCTCCTCATCGGCTGTATATATTCAGTGTATTGCACGAATCTTTTGTTAGTAACTAAAAAATTCGTTGAAATCATAAATTTTGTCTAAAACTTTTTAATTTATATGAAGAACACACTTGTGCTTGTGACGTATTTTTCACTTCGCACTGCATTCACACTAGGCGGCAGAACTGCCAAATTCACTTTTTTCTCGTCAAATCTAGCTGCTTTTGAAGACCAGCTGCGGGAAAAGTTGAGATTGCGATTTAAATTTTAAAAATTTATGCAGCTCTGTCGGCATTTTTTTTACACAAATAATAACATATAAGATAGTAAACTTAAAATAAGCTGTCACTTTTATTTGTACTATCAAAGAAGCCTTCTACTAGAGCGCGCATGAGCTGTAATCGGAAAAAATGTGCTCGATTAATTTGCAACAACAATAAGAGAAACTGGTGAACTTGCGCAGAAGCCGATAAGTACAAAAAATGTATAGCACCACTTTTTGACCAGACACTATCATCCCTGTGGTTGACAAGACAAGAAAACAGTACTCTCAATTGTGTGTGTATTTTCATAGAAATATTAGATTGGTATTTAACAATAAACACCTAAACTCTATCTACACGCCGTGAAGAAAACACGTATTCAAATATAGCTTTTTATAGTTCGTATCGAATTATAATCATACACAAAACGCAATTTTCTCTTTGAAGCACTCTAGACGTCTCATTTAATTGTGGTAAGTTTCCATGAGTAATGAAATGCGCCGCCATTGTTGAAAAATCAAAAATATTTGGTCACTTTTTGTTTTAAATTAGTTTATAAACCTACATATGTATCTGCTTTCCGCAAATATAGTGTATTTAACCATGGGTGCATAATACATTATGTATGCATTTACTTGCACTTGTGTTGTATACCACGGCGTATATGTATGTCTACCACACATAAGCCTGTATGCGTGGTGTGCATTGGTGTTAGTTCGGTTCAGTCAACCGCTTAGTTTTATATGGATATAATTTCGTTAATAACAGTAATTTTTCATTGATTTTCAGATTTAAAATGCCTAACATCAAGTTGCAGTCATCGGATGAGGAGATCTTCGACACTGACATTCAAATTGCCAAATGCTCAGGTACTATACGTACTATGTTGGAAGATTGTGGCATGGAGGAAGATGAGAACGCCATCGTCCCATTGCCGAATGTAAATTCGACAATCTTGCGAAAGGTGCTCACCTGGGCCAATTATCACAAGGACGATCCACAACCCACCGAGGATGATGAGAGCAAGGAGAAACGTACGGACGATATAACCTCATGGGATGCCGATTTTCTAAAGGTGGATCAGGGAACACTCTTTGAGCTCATCTTGGCGGCTAATTATCTTGATATCAAGGGCTTGTTGGAACTTACTTGCAAGACTGTGGCCAATATGATTAAGGGCAAAACTCCGGAGGATATACGCAAGACGTTCAACATTAAAAAGGATTTCACTCCCGCCGAAGAGGAGCAGGTCCGCAAGGAGAACGAGTGGTGTGAGGAAAAGTAAACCATAACTGCAACCAACAGTAAATGCCGATAGCTATAGCGATAACATACACATATATATATATAAACATATAACCAATTGTTTAAAAGCAATTGGTTGACTTGAAACACAATGGAAACTAAGCCTATTGAGAAATTTAACTTTCGCAAGCAGAAACAAAACAAAAATAAGTAAAAAATGCTGCACTTTTATCTAGATTATGTTTAAGTACGGCGTTAGCCAATAATTAACAAATTTTTTTCTTGAAAACCAAATTTGATTTAATTATAAATACATACTCAAAGAAAAAAAGAATGTATATGGCCTTTTGTATTTGCAAATTTTGCCGAGAAAGGAACACGTCATTTGTTAAGTTACCTGACATGTATGAATTGGGACAGGTTGGGGAAAATTGGAATATGTCCATTCCTAAGCCAGAGGAAATGTTCGCTTTACCGAGTGCTTACTGTACTTACCGTATCTGATGCTTAAAATATTTTGCTTTCATTGTTCACGCTTTTTTAGCTTGGTTTTGTTTAATTTTATTAAATTCTTTCAAACACTACATGTAATTTGTTAAAAGGCCTTCAACAAAAGAAAAATAATATTTTTTTCGTCCACAATGTGTAAGTATTTTGCATATGGTGTACACTTATATTTTGTTTTATTGTTATTCTTCTTTTTAGTATAATTACGTTTATGTTTGTTAATTCTGCAATTGCAATTGAAATATTTTATCTGTATGTTGGGGTATACAATATTTTCTTGTTTTCTTATAATTACAATGGCAAACAAATAATTAGACGTCAATATGTTTTATGCATAATTGATGCGTTCACTTTTCGCTTTTGTTTTCTTTTTCGTATAATTTTTCTTGCTTTAAATATTATTGTTGCAAATTGAATACATGCATATTGACTATGCATATGTACGTGTATATGTGTCTTTTATGTGTGTATGCATGTGTGTGTGTGAGAGTGTAAGAGTGTTAGTTGGTTTTTTCTTTTTTTATGCGTTTTTTTTTTGTTTTGTTTGCTTGTTTGCATTTTTTTGGTTGTTTTTTAAACGTTTTGTTTTTTTGTTCAATAAATTATTAATAAACAATTGAAATTGTGTTTGAAATAAAGATGTGCATGGGCATCTACTGGCCGTCACTGTTACAATAGTTCTTATATTCATCTTCTTCATATTATTTTTGTTTTATTTATTGTTTTGGTAGCTGTTGTTCTAGCATAGATTACGTCTGCTAAACACTTTGCTTTACATATTTTTAGCTGTTTTAGTTGAGAACATCAATTCAATTCAATGAAGGCATATACGTATCATGCCAGTTGATCTCTATGTTGGGCCACTTGGTCTGGAGACAGGTGACCATCGGATTCGAGGTGCATATGGATTTGAGATCGGCCTCCAGCAATATAGCCGAACCAAAGTAATAACGCACCTAGAGATGAACAATATTATTAGTTAAGTTACAGTCAAAGCTCAAACACAAATAAGTGCAAGGGCTTGCAGCTATAGTTTTGTTTAAATATCTATGCTTTCTCGCCTTGTTATTATCATTGGATCCTGGTATGCCATTGTAGTGCATTAGCTCGAATGTGTCAGGCGTCGATTGACGTTCCTGTGGAAAGAACTCGTCCATGAAAGCATTTAGCAGTATGATGCCCAGATTCTCTGGATCCAGACGCTTTTGCATGAGATTTACACTAAAATAAAGAAGTATGTAAGCAAACAAATGGAAACAGCTAGGACACAACTTACTATGCCGGTTCGCTGACCAGATCCAATGCTTGTAGCACATCACGTAGCAAAGTGCTCGATATGAAATTATTGCCCTCCGGATCGTATGACTTAAATATGCGACGTCCTGTCTCTGATGCTGTCTCCGGCGATACTAGCCTCTGTTCATAGCTAAACAATACTGTAATACAAGCGAATATATTATAATTTGTTTCTACTCATTTGAAATATTTGATATGCAAGTTACCAGTTAAATGCGTATCGGAGCCCATAACCCAAACGGGAAAGCGCGGATTCTTAAAGAATGAGCCGACTGTGCAGTAACGCATTTGCTCCATAAGTGTTATGAAGCCAATATCGCTCTGCTCACAAATTCCGCGCAATTTGAGACCGCCCACATCCTGTTCATTATCCCAAACATGCGCAACGGCACGTCCAGTAAGCATTAAGTTGATCAACGACTGTGCGCCATAGCCATATGTGCTATGTATTAGCGGCTCGGATGTATCCGATATCTCTGAAGTGACCTGCTCCGTGCCCTTGGTTAGAAATACCGAGTACATGAATAATAGCACCCCATAGGTCTGTTGCAATTGCTGTTGGTTGGCCATATAGTAACGTGCAACATCTATAATCTGATCAAAATATATTGTGTGCAGGCGCTCATGGAACTGTTCCGGTGTCAGTTCGAAATCAAAATCCCAGTCCAAGCGACTCTCCAACGTTGCATCCGCTCCAGATGCTGCCTCAGTGGCTTCCTCTGCCTCTTGTACATCGCTGGGGTTAGTGGCGGGCGACGACGATGCTGACATGCGATGCTCTTTGGTTGAACGACGCTGTAGAGTGACAATTTTAAAGCGCGGCGCTCGACAATTTTGCAATATATTGCACAGCGCCTCAATCAGCAGACTCTGGCATTTGTCACTGGGCAGCTGTGTGCGATGGGTGCGATAATAATATAATTTTATAATTTAATAATTTTAGTTAAAACGAACAGCACAGCTGTGCTGAGTGGGTATTGGGTGGGTGGTGTGGTAACTTACCTTGGCTAAATGTGTGCCTGGCATGTCCATGATAATTATCTTAAGCAAGTACGCCTGCACGGGCGCTATCACAGCACAAGGACCGCCCTGTTTTTGCACCAAAGCCGACGGCTCCACATCACTAAACTCAAAACCTGCAATTGTGTTTTTAGTATACATACACGAAACACATGCATACAGTTAGTTGTGAAGAAAAAAGCGCGCGCATATCGATGGGTGGTGTTGGGCCATCCCATGGGTGGGTGCATCAGACAGCTGCATCTGAACTTACCTTGAGACCAACGGTTGAATACATCTTCGCGCACCATATCGCCCCAAAGCAATTGTTTTATTTCGCGCAGCTCACGCATATCATTTTCACTAGGTCGCTGCATTTGTTGTTGTTGTTGTTGTTGCATTTGTTGTTGTTGTTGTTGCGGCTGCTGGTGTCCCGCTGCTGTTGATGCAGCTGCATTACCACCTGTACTACTCATGGCCACTTCCTGCTGTTGTTGTTGTTGGCCTGTTGATGATGCTGTTGTTGTTGTTGTTTTGTGCAATTGCGATTCCAAGGCTGTCGAAGCCAACGTCATCGACGGCGTTGCTGATGCAGTTTTCGGCGAGGCGCACTTTTCGCTGCGTTGCTCCCGTTCGCATGCGTCGCTCATATCGCGTCGCGCACTTTCGACTAAAGCAGGAGTTTCGGGAGAGCACGTATCAGAATCAAAATGTATTCGTCTTTAAATTTGTGATATATATTTATATATATATACATATAATAAGCGCACAGCCAACTATTTAGGTTGGCATTTTTTGGGCCTATGCAAATGCAACAATGTATCGATAATATGCGCAAGTGCGATAGCTCCTTACCAAGCCCTTACGATTACGGGTTGAATAATCGACAAATCAATTTATAAACTGCCTACACTGTCATCCATGTGGCAATTAAATAAATACAACAATACGCTACGCAGTCTGATCTATTGTATTTCCTATTGTTCGCCCAATTGGACTGTGCAGAAAGCCAGATTTGACGGGAAAAATGCTGAATTGTCAACACTCTCACGCTCTCACGGAAAGAACCAAAATTGCGCTCAAAGACGGAAGATCAGTGGAGCAATGGAGAAGAGTGTACGGCGCGTGGTCTTCGACTGTGATATTGGTATCGATGATGCTTGGGGACTGCTGATGCTATTGCGAGCCGAGGAATATCTTAAGTCCTTTAAATGTGAAATTCCCGAGTCAATCCCTATACAGAAGTTTAAGCTAACGGCCGTTACATGTGTTAGGGGCAATGCCGACATTGAAAATACGACAAAGAATGCAATGCGTGTGCTCTCAGCAGTAAAAAGAATGGACGTAAGTATGACAATATGGATAAGTGATATACATACATAACTGTTGTGCTATTTAACAGATTCCTGTATATAAAGGCTGCAGTGGACCCATTTTACCCACCAATTGGAAGCCTTATTCAGATTTTCATGGCAAGGACGGTTTGGGCGATGTGGGCGACTATCCGCAGATCAATGAGGAGCAGCAGCTATGTTCCGAGCATGCCGTAAATGCGATGTATCGCTTAGCCTGCGAATTTCCGGGACAGATTGATTATATACTCATAGGACCGCTGACAAATTTTGCCATGTGCATAAATCTTTATGGCGATGCATTTTTGGACAAAATTGGTAATGTGTATATTATGGGTGGCAACATCCATGGCAAAGGCAATGCGACGAAAAGTGCAGAGTTTAATTTCATGCTGGATCCCGAGGCTGCCTTTATAGTATTGGAGCGATTAAAGCAACCAGCGCTAATACTACCCTGGGAAACGTGCATTGATGAGGAGCTGGATCTAACTCTAGATTGGCGCCTCAACGTGTTGGGAGCTGTGAACAGCGATTTTATAAAGCTTATGAATCGCGTAGAGACAAACGTGTTTGTACCCCGCGGTTTTGTCAAGTGGTTAACCTGCGATGCGCTGCTTATAGCCGCTTATCTATTTCCCAGTCATGTTATTGCCCAGCAGCGCGGCTATTATGCCAGCGTGGAGCTAAGCGGCACACAGACACGCGGCCAAATGGTGCTGGATCATAAGAAGGGTCGCATTGTGGACTATCTGCATGGCAAGGACATTAATGCAAATCTCATTTATCATCTGCATGCGAAGCACATGCGGACCATATTTGCCTGGGCAGCTGGACTTGAAGGCGTGCGCATCGAGCAGTTGTGGGAGGAGGAGAAGTAAACAAACAAAACAATTTGTTAACTAATGCACATACAGCATAAACAGCATGTATATGCAATTATATATTTAGTATTGTATATAATCAAATGGCTACAAAATTCTGTGTGTGTGTGTGTGTGTGTGTGTGACTACAAAAAACAAAAATATAATTTACCAAAAACATTCTTGTGTGCACTAAAGTTAGCTTTAATTTGTATAATTTGTAAATCGACTATCTGAGGTGTTTGTGTACACTAGGCGCTACTTTAATTCATATAGATATAAAATTGTTTGTGCTTTATAGTTAAGCTTGTTCTTAGACAATGGATTTGTCTGCTAATTGAGTTGAGTTTGAGTATAATGTGCTTATGTAATAATTATGTATGAATTAGTTAAACCAGTTTAGCTAAGGCCTTTTATTTGTGCTACATTGTTATCAGCGAGGTTATTGTTTGCCAAGTGGCTAATTTCAATTTTATCGAGTCACATAAAAATTTCATTTGGGCTAAGCAACTATGGAGATTAGTTTAACTAATCGGTGTTTGTTTATGCTACAAGCGCACACTACAGAATTTGCTTACTAGCTGGGCATTATTTGCGTGTATTAATTTTTATTTCATTTGCATTAATTTTTGAAGTTTCTACAAATTTAATGTTTGCTAATTCGCTGCCTAATCAATTCCATTTTTATTTTTATATCTTGTATGCAAATAAATGGAAATTTATAAAACGATGTGACTAACTAACCTGCAGTTAAAGTAAATTTAAAACACATTCTTAAATATTAGATAGTGTAAGAAGTGTAACTGTGCGTTAGAATATTAATGCTTATGATAATTGTATTCAACAATTTGATGCTGATTTTGTATGTATAGAATAATTTGTGTGTATTTTGAATAAAAACAATTTTGATAAACTTAGCACAAGAAAACAAACAACAGTTGTAAAAACTTACACAATCTGCAATTTTCGTAGATTGCTTAAGACTATATACACGTAAGATATCGTTGTATATATAAGGTATATAAGGATTTGAGTTAAAAAAAAAGACAATATTTCAACAGTTTTAAGACACTAGTAGAAGCAGAGACATGGTCGCGCACATGGTCTAAACGGGTATGCCAGTGCGATCCTTGATCTTGCCCAGCACATTGACATGCACCTTGGAGTAGCCGCTGGGCTTTTTGCCTAGTGGCGGCGGTGTATCCATGCGTGGCAGTGCTGCGGTGGAGACGCCCACATCTAGCGAAGCAGATGACAGTGGCGACGAGTGCTTGGAGTCGTCCAAATGCGAGGAGCGCTGTGTGCTGGTATCATGCGAGAGCAAGAGGTCATCGCTGCTGGGACGCAGCTGCGTGGAAGAGGGCGTATAGATGGGCTGCAGTTTGTCCACCTCATCGTCAATGGCCTTGAACTGCCAGCTCCAGTTGGCGCGATACAAGAACGGACGATGATCGAAGCGATTATCATCCGGACTATAGCTCTCGGCATGCACCGATGGCGTCAGCACAGTCATCTTATGGCGATTGATGGCGTAGCAGCGAAAGAAGTGTTTCACCTTGTCGGCCACCTCCTTGGGACTGAGGTCACCCTTCCAGGTGGCCACCAGCTTGCAGAACATGCTATATGGACCACAGAATGCCTGCTTGCGGAGTCGTCCATATTCGCTCAGCTCGGCATAGCTCATGCCCATATCCTGCTCGTCCGTTTGCATCAGCTCGCCATTCTCCTGCAGCGGCTCCAGCTCAGCTGTGGGTGGCGCCTCTATGATAGATCCCAGCACGGGCAGATTATATCTGTAAAATTATAAAAGGCATTTCAATCATTTTCTAAAAAAGTTATTTCAAATTAATCATACCAAATAATATACTGTCATGTTTTTTTTTATCATTATTTACTACTACTGGTTACTAAATTTTATTAAATTATTTATTTCATTTCGTTCATTCAGCATAAATATGGTTGTAAGTGATAATCTGCGAATGACTGACAAACTGAATAAATAGAGCTATAGCTTAATTCTCTCGATTTGTTTTTTTCTATTAATATACAAATAAACAAGCAGAATACAAATATGTGTGTATAGACACAGCCATATAAATTATAGCTATTGAAAATTAATTACCATTATTCAATTAAATCATAATTGAAAAATAATCGGACTGATTACAGTCGCTAACAGCCAAAACGCAACTGAGCTGCTGGGCTTGAGCACACACACACAAAAGCACAAACACACACATACACTCATGTTAGCTAAGGCTGCTCTTCGGTCGTAGCTTAGAGAAAGAGAGCAGTGCTGCGCGCATCTCTCGTTCGTTTGCTTGGGCTCGATCGCTTCGCAACTGAGCGAGAGCGTCGCTGCGCTTTTGTGTGGGTGGGCTTGGGTGATAGGACTTTAACTGCAGGTAGAAACTGAGCGTGAGAGGCAGACTGCTCTCAGTCTTGTTACAATAAGTAAAAGGTGCTCTCTCCGTTAACGTTCAGTGATTGGCTGTTGAACTGAAGGGTTGGGCGCGGACGGAATTTGTGCACAAAGCTTAACCGTTACTTTACTTATCATGCTCTCAGTTAAATTGTGCTCAAAGCTTTGGCCTATGGACCAGTAGCTAAGTTTATATTGAGAGTTGTATTTGAAGCATTGATTAAAATGTTCTTAAATGCAAATTAACATATATTAGTTAATTGTCTGCTGATTTTTATGAACGATATAAAAAGCTCTGAGGCAAAAAAAATAAATATTGGAATAATACTGAGGTGAAATATTTCAATTATTTTATATTTTATATTCGAATCGAATCTATGCAGCATGTATGACTGTGATAATTATTTTTGCTATGCTAATGTGAATTTGAATACTGATTTTGTTGAACTTACTTATCCTTGGCATAGGTGAGAAAGCGACGCAGATCAGTCTTGCTTATGCCGCCAATGGGATTGATGTCCGCCGATGAGCAATCATATTTGGTCAGATAGCCACGCAGCGATTCATCGACATTGGCCGAGCCGAGGACGAGCAGGCCACCGGGACGATTGCGCACCCAAAGCATCAGCTGGGCAAAGATATAGGCCAGGACCATGCGTATGCGTGATTGGATATTCTGCAGCGCCAGATTCTGACGAGCACAGCCGCCCTGTTTGCGAAAAACTGGAGTCAGGCCGGTGACGGCATTGAAGATGCTGAGCAGCGCATTGACGGCCAGATCGATGCTGATCTCAATGTGATAGCTGCCCAGCTGATTGGCCAGCTGGGCGGCACGACGACGCGTCTCCTTGCTGCTATTGACGCTGCCCATGAAGCAGGTGACGAGCAGTCGATTGCACAGGGCGGCGGCATTGTCCGGCGTGTAGTCGCTGTCCGCCAATATTTTGCGTATATCGTAGAGCACCTGGGCATCGCCATGCTGCACGGCATGCACAATGAGGCGGCACATGGAGTGCACTATGGTGGCAGAGCTGCTGGAGTCGACGCCGCCGCTCAGCGGCAGAAAGAAGCCGCCCTGGCCAGAGCGACGCAAATAGTCCCAGAGCCAGCAGGCGGGCCCCAAGGCAATCTCCTCCTCGGGCGTATGATAGGCAAACTGCAGCGGCGGCGTCGATGTCTTGAATATATCGCTATGCGTGGACATTTCAAAGTCGCAGCGTATGCGCGGATAAGCCGCCGCACCCGCCGCCGTGGAGCAGCGCGAGCGCAAGCTAACGCGATACGCGCGTATCTCCTCCAGATCGATGGTGGCCAGCGTCACCTCCACATCCTGCAGCGCAAACTGCTGTCCACGCGCCAGCAGATCACCATTCAGCGCTATGGCCGAGCAGCCATTGAAGTAGACACGCTGTCCATCGCAGCCGCGCAGATTGCTGAACAAGTAGGCGCCGCCAGCCTTGAAGCTCGCATTGCGTATCAAATCGGTGGTAATGTGCGCCTTGCGCAGCTCCATATAGCTGCCCGATCCGTTCACAATCAGCTCAACGCCCGCCAGCGACATCTCGATGTGCTTGCTGCGCACATTCCACAGCTCCTCGCAGATCTCGTAGCCAATGCAAGTGTCCCGCGTGGCAATCACTGCATCGCCAAATGGCACAGTCAGCTGGCCCGTGTGCTCGCTAATCATGCGCGGCAGCTGGAACTCCTCCGTCTGCAGCGCCTTCGTCCATGCGGTAAACCAGCGCGTCTCCCTATAGTTGCCATCATCGCAGAGCGCCATCTTGGGCCTAATCAGCAGCAGCTGCCGGTTGTAGAACGCCACGCGGCAATTGTAGCTCACGTTCTGATGCATCACCGGCATGCCCACGTCCACCAGGATGTTCTCGCTACAAACAAGCACAGAGGATTAGTTTCTAGCTCTAGCTGAGCTCTTGGCTTGGCTTACCATATGGGCGACATCATAATCTCCAGCAGCGTCTCCCATGAATGCAAAAAGGTATCGGGCTCACGAAAATGATCCTCGCAGCTATAGCCGCTGTAAATGAAAAGATTTATGATTTAAGTACTTTAAGTAAAAACGCATAAGTGTGTAACAAAAATGTATAAATTAAAATTTTTGTTTAGTTTATATATTTTTGATAGCTATAATTTAATTGATTTTATTTGTCACTTGTATTGATTTCATTTAATAAGCAAAACAATTTGGTACTTTATATTTATGTTATTAATTAGATTAGATAAATCAAGTAAGTACAAGCAATAATTTAATTTAAGCTATTTTATTCACTTTTTTTTTATTTAAAAAATACCTACGAGTATATAAAAACCTTCATTTAGTTTATTTTTTATGCTTTAATTTTATTTTATAAACTTAACGATTTTGATTATGTATAAACCCAAATTTATAGAAAAAAGTAAAAACAAAATAAAATTGAAGTTTTCTAATTCAAAATAATTACACTTTCAGTTTATTTTATGCTTTAATTTTAATTGATAAAAGATTGCAGACTGACTGCATTATAATAATAAATAAAATCTTTAACAATCAATTCTAAAGCAATTTAAAACTGTTAAGGTATTTTTTTTATTTCATTTGAAATAAGTACATTTATTTCTAGGGCACAATTATAAGTGAGCAAACTAAAAACTTGGCTAGATTTGTAAACAATTGAATTGCGGCCCAGAGCACGACTTGTTGACTTACCAGATTTCCAGCTCTGGTCCTGTGCGATAGCTGGCGCCCATATCCTTGGCCTCCAGTATTGACTGCAGGATGCGAGCCATATTGCCCTCAAAGTCCAGCGCCCATTGATTGAGCGTGGTCACGGCCACGGTGATTTTACGTCCCATTTTTATTGTCAGTACTTCCGTTTAGAGACTAATAATAATAATAATAGTAAAATCCTTTTTATAAACAGGCAGGCAGTATTTAATTGTTGTTAAAGCGGCAGTGCAGCTGCAATGACAAAATTACAATATTTATTAATTAATAGTCGAACAAAACACTGCGCACAATTTGCGGCAAGTGGCAATTGTGCAACAAAATAAAGTTGTTGCCGCTACACTGGTTGCTATTGTTATTGTTGTTGTTGTTATTGCTGCTGCTGCTACTGCTGCTCTTTGATTATTGATCAAACACAGCGACTGACTGACGTAGCAGCTGAGATATTTATAGGTCTACAACTATTTCTGTGTGCCAAATGACGACAAGAGAATCAACCACCCAGCCACCCACCACCCCCGCCTAATATGCTGGCATGCCACTCTCATATTGATGGCTTTCGTTCTGGGCAACAACCGAACCCGAAACCACCAACAATTAACACCACACAAGTCAATGTATCTCTCTCTTCTTTTTTTTTTTGGCTGTTAAAATATGTGTTTGTAGCTTTAGTAACCGGCTAACCCAGTTGTCTGAAGTGTGTCAACTCCTAAGTATTATGCATATTTTTCGACTGCAATATTTATCCTGTAATTGTAATCAGATTACAAGAAATTGCAGCACGCATATCAAATTTAGCTAAGCAACATAGGAGAAGTAAAGCACGCATTCAACTTGAGGCGCAGCCGACTTTTTGATACACTTTGTTAGGCATTTACGCACTGCTTGGCTGCACTGCTTGCCTGGCTTTGCTTTAGATTTGAATATTTCCCAAGCCAATTGCTTCCAAATTTTCGACATCGGTTAAGCAAATATTTAAAGCATGTTATGTCTGCTAAATTTTGGACGTGCGCAGCTAAAATCTTTCATAATCTTTCATAATTTTTGAATTTATTCCAATACATTTTTTTTTTAATTTTATTTTAATTTGTATTTAATAATATTTAAATATTTAAAGCTTGCTGTGTGCTAAAGTTTGGGCGTGCGCAGCTAAAATCTTTAATAGTTTAGACTACAACTTTTTGAATTTATTAAAATACTTTTTTTTATGTTTTTTTAATTTGTATTTAATAATATTTTATTTTCGTAGAACTTCTAGAGAGTGCAATAAGTTTTATTATCAAGTATTTAATGCTAGTGCGCTAATTTAAATAATTGATTTATTTAACTAAATTGTAAGATTATTATTTGAAATAATGTGCATTTCTTTATTAACAATAGCTATAGAAAAATGTATAAATAAGGCGAACAAAATGCAAAATGCTAAAACTGGAAAGTTCAATGTATTTGGGTAAGGTTTAATTATGGCAATATCAATGAATAGTTAACTTCAGGTCTACTATTAGTACTAAATGTAACTCATTTATGCGCAGCTTGAGACACGCACATCGAGCTGTCTAGCTGCTGCTTTAGTGTGTATGCATTGCATGATTGCATAAAGTTCAAAGTTCATTTGAGTATCGAATGAGTTGCTGACAGGACTTCAGACTTTAGAAAGTTGCGTTCTGCCTTCGACGTGTGTAGGCAAATGCCATGCAACGTGCCACACAGAATAGAGTGAGAGAGTGAGAGAGAGAGAGAGAGAGAGAGAGTGAGAGACAGAGAGCGCTGTGCGTGTCGCAAACAATGGATTGCAATGCATTGAACTTTGAACTATGTGCAGCATGTAAAGTTAGTCCCAATTTGCAGTCAATATTAATGGCAGTTAACACAAACTGAGAATAGTACTATTTTTATAAAAATAAACTGCAGCGCTAAAGGGTGTTCGAAGCGACACTTGATATGCCTATAAAGCTATTTTCAAATGCATTTCCTTTATTAATAAGTTTGCAGCATGCGCCTGCAGGTAGGCAACGAAAAATGTGCATCAAATGATTTGCGCATTTTGCAAATAAGCTTATAATTAATATTTGAATTTAATTAAATTGAATAGCTATAAATTTCTTAGCAAACTTTTGTAATTTAGTTTTTGTATATTGTAAACTATTCGAAAATTATATAAAATAAATTATATTAAAAAAAGTTTTATTGGAATTGATTGCGTATTAAAAAAAACTGTATTATAGTCTTGAATTGTTTTAATCGATTTTCTTAACTTAGTTTTTTGTTTAAGATAAAAAAAATATTTTTTATTGGCTTATGCATTTTTAAAATGTGTCTTACTTAATTTTTTAAAATTTAATTTAGGCTTCAAAATGAAATACTTGTTAACGCATATTAAAAATATATTTAAAAATTTAATTGAATGAAATAGATGACAATAAAATGCAGTCATGATTATTCTGAAAATTGTTTATGCTTAAGTTTGTGGTAATTAATATACTAGCATATATAAATGAGTTTTTTGAATGCACTCATTTGTTTTCAAATTGAATGTAAATTACGCTCCAAAGCATTCCTAACAAAGTCTTTTCATGTTGAGCTAATTCCTTTTTTTAATGCACTCAACTGATTCAATTCAAACTGAATGCATTCTTTGAATTCCAATGCAAAATGAATTCTTTCCTTTAATTCTAATTCAAATTGAATTCTTTTCTTTAATTCCAATGCAAAGTTTGTGATAGTTAGGTAATGAATCAACCGAAATTTCGAGTTCTCTGAGCTGTGCCAATGGGACACCCATTACTGCGAGTTGCAGTTGCAAGCAGCCAAGCTTGCAACATATATACATATGTGCATACTTATGCGACTTGGGCTTGGGGTTATAGACACGCCAAGTTTGGCCAAGCTGTATGGTAACGGTATATTGGCTATAGGCCTGACTGCAATAGATCGACAATAAACCACCCGCCGCTGATAGCTGCCACTAATGCAACTAATTCGCTTTGATTTGTTTGCCAGCCCCACATTTGCCATTGATCACGGAGAGTAAACTATTCGATATATATATATATATATATATAAATATATTGTCCTTTTTTTATTTTTGGGGTTTAGCTTGCGGCCAGCCAGGACGAGGCTTGGGCTTAGTCAGTTGCAGCTTGTTGGCCTGGCCAGTGGTTAATGCTCGCCATTTTTTTTATAACTCCTTTTTTTTTTTTTGATCAAGTGTGCAAGACTTAAAAGTCAGACAACGTTTTTGGCACTACTACACATATTTATTGACATACAGAGATATATAGTTTGATTTCGAGTACGAGCAAAATCAAAACCAAAACATATACACACACATACATCTAAACTGACGACATTTCTTTAACAAAATTGAGCGCAAAGTGTGAAACAAATTGTAGCATCAAACGGCAAATTTAGCTCGCGTATTAATAGTTTAAGCCAAAAATACAAAAGATTCTGTGTAAGTTCAAAGGTGGCGGCAAGGCGAACGAGGAGCTAAGGCCAAGCAGCATGCAGAAGAGCGCCAAAGACAGAGAAATTGAGACGCAGCAACATCAAAAACAATGCGATGGTAAGTAAATTGATTTGGAATTTTGCGATATGCGCGTCATGGGCTTGGCTTAAAAGACTCGGAAGACTTGACTCTTGACGGCTGTTCCGAGCTCAAACGTCAAACAAATTGCATTTGTGATCTATTTTTGGTTACACCAGCCCACACCCCCCAAAATTAAGGCGGCGCATGTGGCATGTGCATGCCCCAAAACTCTGTCAACTGTCTCTAAGTTGAAGCGCTGCCATTTTTGTGGCATGTGGCAAGCTGTGCGCGCCACACATAAGAAACATTGTGCAAACAGCTAAGAAGCCAATTGCCAATTGCCAATTGCCAATGGTATGGACTCAAGTTTTCAGCCAAGTCTTGAGCTTTAAATAAATCTCAAGGTGTTGCATGTTCATTTCAACTATTTAAGAGTCTTAATGATAAAGCTGTAAGAGCAAGAGCTGCGAGTTGGAAATTGGGCAGTAGACAGCCTAGAGTTTACCCTGCAAAGACTCTGTACAAAGCAATGCACAGCGGTCTTATATGTAGTTTAATGAAATTCCTTGTAGCTAACAAAACTAAACAAGCTGAGGCTGAGTTAGGGCGGCTGGCATAGGTTTGAAAATTTAAATAAATTTTAAAGAATTAAAAGAAATATTTTAAGTCAATAATGCTTGAATCAATCCTAACCTCACTCAAGACTGTTCTTAGGCATATACATATTTCTTTTTTAGAAGCAAACATTTTAAATAATTTTTTGTTTGAGCAGCAGCAAATTTTAGTGGCTACTACGATTTGCTTTAACTATTTCGTTTGTAAAAATCTCTATGGCAAATCTGATATTAATTAAAGTGCTAATTGCACATTTTTTTTTTAAACTTTTTGTAGTACAAAACATTTGCAACAAGTTTAAATGTGAAAATTTGGAATTTTTTTTTCAAATTTAAAATAAAATGAATTTGTGTCTGTAGCTCAAAACATTTTCTAGCACAATTATTTGCATAGCTTATTTTGCAAAATATTTTTATGTGTAAATAGTCAAGGCATGAAATTTAGTAATTCCAGAGTCGCGAGCTGTCGACTGCGCTCAACTGCATATATCATATTTTTTTTTATTAAATTTAAAGGCACAAGCTTAACATTTTGTATATAACAATTAATTTGTTATTTTTGCAATGCAAATTAATATAGGGTATGCTGCAGTCAGCACCCTGTTTTTTTTTTATTTGTCTCTTCATTATTTGTTGTCATTGAGTGCGAAATTTCAATGTTATGCATTATTTGCGCTAGGACAAATATACGAAATTGTCCTTAAGCATGACTTGGCCAAGTTAAGGACGTCATTAGTCAGCGTCTAAGCTGCAGCAGCAGCTGCTGTCAAATGCCAATAAGTCGCAATGTTGCGTTTAGGGCGCACAAATTGGTGCCAAGACAAAGGGAGTTTGGCACGCGCCAAAAAGTAGGCAACACGCACGTCAAAACACACGGCATGGCAACAGGATTACGGATACGCGTCTGCTGTCAGATTTCGGACAAGCGCTGCTCGAAATTCCAACGAAATTTGTAGAGCACGCGCCAGCTATATATACATATATATATATATATAATAATAATATAGTTTTTTGATATAACAAAATGCCCAATGAGTTGGCGTTTAAGACGTGCGCGTTGGCGGGCTGGCGGACTGGCGGCTTGGGGGCGTGTCTTAAATTTTTTTGCGCTGTTTATAGCCCATGTCGTGCGCAATTTATGTTAATCACGACAGAGCCTAAAAAACAAGCAGCTCCGCAGCCCCCCGCAGCCGCCGTCGCTCTAGAGTTGTAAGGAGCGGGACGCGTGCGATGTCTGAGTGGGTGGCTGGTTGGCTGGCTGGCTGTGCTTTGTGGGTGTGTGTAGGCCTACAACAAAATAAAGAAAAGCAAGAAAACCCCAATGTTGCTGCTGCTGTTATTGTTGTTGTTGCTGTTGCTGCTGCTGTTGCTTTTGGTGCCTTGCACTGAGTTGACGAGACGCGCAGCTAGCAACAAATTTTTAATGCCGTGGTTTTTACGTTGGGTAACTCCGGATGGATTGAAAGCCAAGCTGGCGCTTGGGCTTTGGGCTTTGGCTTGGGCTTGCCGCAGTTCCAGTTAGTCAGTTGCTACAGACACGAGTCTGTCGCTGGGCGGCCAAGTGGCAGCTTTGAACTCTCGTGAGACGCGTGCAGCATTTTTTTATTTGTTTTTTTTTTTTTGCTGTTCGTTGGTTGGTGCAACATGCAGCCTGCAACAGACTTAGCCACGTGTCAAGACTTTAGTCAACTGCTGGCCAATCATAATATACAGCTGAGCAGCATGGAGGCCACCAGGCGTCGCTTGCTGCTGCGCAGCGCTCGGCATCCGCTGCCCATGCTGCTGGCTGCGCCTTCATTGCTAACGCCACCTGACAACAACTCCTCCGGCACCGGCACCGGCTCCAGCTCCATTTCTGTCTGCAGCGATGATGAAGCTGTCAGCGCCAGCAATAGTAACAACAACAACAACAACAACAACGTCTCCGCATCTCCCATCAGCAACTCCAATTGCGAATCGAGCAGCATTAGCTCCAATCTGCAATGCAACGATTTGGCCTGCTCGCTGCTCCTGGCTGACTATGCTAAGGGTGAGTCTATGTCGTCCTTGTTGTAACAAATCTATATTCATTAGCTTTATTGACAACTTGATTGAAAGCGCTGCCAGCCAGTGCAGCAACAATATTGCCAACTTGGCCAATTGAGTTGACAGCATTGGCTGCAGCCTTGCTCCTGCTCAAGTTAAGTTGTCAACATTTCTATAGAGAATATACTCTGATCAACCGATATACATATATATAATCAAATCAAGCCTTTGATTTGATACAATTATAAACAAGCTTAAGCACTCTTGACTTTTGTGTATAAATATATTAAATTATTTAGTTGGGCTAACAAACAATTACAGTGGACACTCGATACATTGTAATAAGCATTTCCAGTTAAAATTAAAAGACTATTCGTAGTTTTAATTGTAATTAATTCATGCAGCTAAATAAATTCAAAGCGAATTCTTCGACTACTTCCCATTCTGAATAATCCGTTATGTTTTTTCAAGCAAAGAATTAAATTAAAAATTTTAGAAAATTTCAATTCGTTAAACTCGTTCGATATAGTCTATATATAGTTGGTATAGAAATTTTATAATAAAAAATCAGTTGTTGCTTATATAGAATTTTGGCTGTATAGATGTTGCTTATAAAGAATGTCTGCTGTATAAATAATTATATTTTGAAGGCTAAAATAATAATAAAAAGCATTAATAGGTTGGATAAAGTTCATAAAAAGTTTAGTAAGGAAAGATAATAAATAAATTGAAATTATTTGTTTTTTAAGCTTGTGCAATTTAATAACTTAGGCTTGTTGAATAAATATAAAAATATATTGTATAAACTATAAATTGATTATATAATCGCTTTTCGTTCTTTGTAGACTAAACAATAAGTAACTTGAATAATATTTATGTTTATTTATTTTGCTGTTGTTGCAAGATTAACGAAAGATTATATAGAGACCCAAATGTGGGGACAATGGCGCATTTGGCTCAAAAAACTTGCTAATAAACTCAGTTGTGTTGCTTTTGCTTTTTTTTGTCGTTTGGCCACCAATACGAAAGATTTATCAAGTCATTCAGAATTGATCAAACAAGAGCAGGCAAGAGCATGAGAGCTAGAGCAGTTTTTAATTGGCGCACAAGTGAAAATTTGTTTTAATTGCAATTTACAGCAAATTATAAACACATTTCGTTTTGAAATGAGCGATGTGTGGCGAAAGCCCAAAAAACTACAGAAACAGAAGAAAAACCTAATCGCTGTCCGACTAGCGGGTCAATGAGGAAAATAGCAAAGTGTGGGCAAGAGGGGAGGGTGGGGTAGGGGAGCTACCTTGACAGTCACGTTGCGAGTGTTGCCAACAAAATAGAAAATACATAAATATTGTGATCAAGATCATTGCCGAGTTTGCTCTTGGGCTATGACATAACGAAACACAAAACACAAAAAAAAAGCAGCACAAAATTCACTTGACACCTGTTTGTGGGGCGTATACTTAATATATATTTTTGCAATTGTTACAATATAATATTTGAAATGTTGCATTCTTGCGCAGCGCACAGTGTGGCGGACAGCTGATCGACTGGGGCAAGTGTTATTTTATTTGTTCGATGTGGTTGGTTGCCGGTAACCAAGGCTGGCTTGCATTTCAATTGATTTGCCAGCGGAGCGCCATTCAAATAAAATATGTATGCACCTCTGGGCGTACGTCCGTCCGTCCGTCCGTCCGTTTGTACATGCCGCAGCACTTGGAGCGACTTAGTAGCTGCTTCTTCTTCTTCTTCTCTTCCAGTCACTTTAGGTTCGGCATTAGAGACAACGAAAAAGTTTTGCGCTTCGCTTTTTTGTTTATTTGTTTATAACAGTCTGACGCGAGCTGCGACCGTCAACTTCAGTTTCAGTTCGTTTGTTGCAAGTTCTCAGTGTTTCGGGCTTCAGTTGGAATTTGTCTAACGTTACGAAATGCCGCATTCAAAATGCCGCTATCAGCATTAGCAGCAGACGCGTCGTCGTTCGTCGGGTTGCAACTTATAATAAAACTCTCATTTGTTGTCTAAACAAATTGCATAAGTTTAGCGCTCTAATTTGTTTAACTAAAATCCAACAAAATAACTCGTATGCATCATCATCATCATCATCATCATCATCATGAGCTGAAGCGTTAGTCAGCAAACTCAATCCGCATCGTTGTCCACCACACTTTGCTGGCTCCACACTCGCTATATAAAACACCATGGACTTTAACGGTTTCGGCGGTGGTCGCGTGCAATTCTTGCAGGCTCAGCTGTTTCCCGTTTGTACACTAACAACATCTAGTGCAGGTAATATTTAAACAATACTCATAAATTTACAATTAGCAATTAGCTTAACTAATCATCAAATATATTCGCAAAGCAACTAAAATATTTATGAGCTGCAAACGATGTGTCATATAATTGATAGCTACAGTATTAAGAAAGAGACGGGCGCAACCAACAGTGTGAGACCCTGCACGAAAAGTTGTAAGCAAAAATCGAAGCCTTTACTAAAAGCAAAAATAAATACCCCAACAAAAATTGACGCGGGTAAAATTCGAAAGCCGTTATTTTCGCAAATGTGCCTTACTTAATTTCTTGGGGTATACGTATATCAAAATTCAATGCTATATTGACTTATTTTCAATATATCTCTATGAACTTAGCTCTTACTCTCGAATTTATAAGAGCGTTTTGTTCAGGGCTAAAATGTTTGTACCACAGATTCTCAAATTAATCTCAAACCAAGCTAAAATCAGCTTCGAGCTGGAACCCAGATTTCCATTTTCCCAAAATGGAAATATTCTATAGAATAAATCTCTCTCTACTATACCATTTGGTATTTATTTATACAAAAATCTCTAGATTTATTTATTTATTTTTATATAATTTTCTATTAACTTAAGAATATTGTAGTAAACTTGTTTGAAATTGTTTAAGGCACGTTAAGGAATTTGCTGATTTTTAAGCTAAAGTTCCCTCGATACCATCGACTTGACATTAAGTTAAGAGTATTTGGCACTGCTAAATTTATTGTTCCCTATTCAAGTTTAAAAATTTGGAAATTTAAATTTGTAGCACTAACTTTTTAATTTAAATTGACGTATACTTACATATTTATGTTTGCAATTAAAATATATCGTTGTACAAATTGATTGTCTAAGGGCACCACGGTGTTGTTATCGTTATCGTTGTTGTTGTTGTTGTTGTTTATTAACTGCAGTGCATGGCAATAATAGTTTTTGCCGTTGTAAAATTTACAAAACTTTTTATTACTGGGGGATACCCGTGCCTGAGTTCTTTCACACCTCCTTATTGTCCTTGCTCTTGCCTTGCCGCCACTGTAAAGGGAAAAGAGATTAAGATAATGCTGCGGTAGATTAGCAATGCGAATAAAATTAAAATGAAATTCGTTGCCAAATAAGTTTTGAAAAATGAATTATTATGCGGCATTCCAATGAATCTCGTTCTTTGCTGTTATGACAACAGCATAACAAAACCATTAGCACAAGCCCCAAATTGGCGTGGATAGCTGCCCTCTCCGCCCTTCAAGCCGCTAATGCCCCCAATTTAACCCATTTGACTGTTATACTACACCCGAGAATCTGAATGGGGTTTTTGTGTAAATATGTTTATGAATATAAACCTAGAAAATTTTTAGAGCAATCGAGTTGATTCCTATCGAAATCAATTAACAATTAAGCGCCCCCTCCCTTAAGACAATTAAATTATTATTCATGTGCTGTTATATGGAACAGACAGCAACTGAATATAGCAATTTTAGCTTTAATATATGTAAGAGAACATTAAATATTATAGTTTAATTAATGGAATAAGTTCAATCGAAACTGAAATTATTTATATAGAGTTAGTATTGCTTTTTAAATTAATTTTATGCAGACTCCTAAATATCAGTTGGAACTAAAAAGATATTGATATTTATTTATAGCTGATACTATATGTATTCCCTTAATATTTTTCAAATATTAATGTAATCTTTTTTTTTCTTTTTAAACAATTTGTTGCAAGATTTGTGCTAAAGCATTACAAAAAATTTCTGATATTTGTGCCAAAATATCTTAAAAGTTTATCATTTATCACAAGTCTAATTTGGCTAAAACTACTTTTGGCATTTGGTTTTTATTTTATTTTGCTATTATAGTATAATATGTACTACAATAGATAGAATAGCTACAGCCTACTGTCAAAAATTTCTTAAGAAAATTAAGAAATGCATTATGCATAAAAAAATTAACATAACATAAATTACTTATGTATAATTGAAATCAAATAAGTCTTAGCATTACTTTTTGCCAAGGAAATTAAGCTGTGAGTTTTATTTGATTGGTTTTTAATTTAAAATATATTAATTAAATAGCAGCTAAAAAAGTTCATAATTAAAAATGTAAGCAAGCAAGCAGAAACATTCATTTTAGAGAATAATTTGATAGAATTTATTTCGACGCTTTTAATAAAGAGCATTAGTTATTTAAATCTTACAACATATATAAATCGATCAATGCCATTGCACCACTGTTATATATATATTTATATATATATATGTTTATATCTGGCAATGTAAATTTGTTTAATGCACTGGCGCTGTTCGTGTTGACAGCAACAACCGCATAAATTTCCATTTTCATCCCGTCTACATATTTTGTATGCCATTGGTCTCGAGCCCCAGGTAGTCCAATATACAAAAATATAATAAGAGACTTTTCCAGCAAACAAAGCAAAGCGCCAGCTTTAATGCGTCGTTATAATTTCAATTTAATTTAATTAATTGTGTACTAAATAAGTGCACAATTTGCGCTGCAGCAAGTCAATGGCATTGCCTGCATATTTGGCTGACTGATAAACAAAATATTTCAAATATTAGCCGCTCGCTCGCTCTTGTTGGCAATTTGTTAAACAAAGCATAGTTTCTTGCATTTGCCAAAAAAGCAAATAAATAAATAATAAAAAAACAAAACAAGCAAAAGCTTTGAATCACGTAGAGCGTAAAATTTTAATTAATGAAAAATTCCTAACCTTGAGCCGAGTGCTCCCCAAACTTTTGTTGCTATAAATGGTAAAATGTTTGTTATTATTTTTGCCTTTTCGATTTACATTGATTTTTGATCAAACAAAACCAATTCGTGCGGCTTATGTATATGTCAGGCTATTAAATACACTTAGTTACTCGGCCGCCTAAACAAATTTATATTTCTAAGTTTCAACGTTACTTTCAAAAAGAATTCAAATCTGCTTTCGAAAAAAATACAACTGTTCTAGTTTTGAAAAGTCGAACAGAACTTCGAACATCGTTTTGCATATAAAATTCATTTTAAACTATTTTCAAATGTTCTTATGGCATGCAATTTATTCTTAATCTTATTAAATTCCAAATTAAAAAACTAAGAATATTTTTCTAAGCGCACTAGCTGTGATATAAATTAAATAAGGAGATTATAAATTATTACTTGATCCTAAAAGTTAACAATACGAAATATATTGCTAATAATGAATTTTTCGAAATTCGAAAAATGAGATAAAATGTTTTAAATTTAAAACTCATTTGTAGAACAATTAGTCTGCTCCAAAATCTTGTAAGCTTTAGTTTTTTGTTTTGTATTTTATATATTTTAGTGCACTGCTAACCATTATATTTTGCTCAATATAAAAACAATTGCATTACAGCTAAATTAGTTTCAAAGGCTGAGAAGTCTGCATGTAACAATTTCAAATATGCAAAGCTCTCCATTGTGCATTTACATTTGTATATTGCTTACAAATGTATGCAGCAGCTCATTTTGTATGCAATTGAGCATTGGATTTTATTTTTACATATTCTGTTCTATTCTGTTGTTGTTCTTGTTGTTATATATCTTGTCGTATTTGGTGCATAAAATTTTGTTTTGAAATTCGTGTAAATGCAACGAACGGCGCTCTAAGCAAGGTACAGTTTCAAAAATTTTCGGGTGAGCGAGAAAGGAGGAGAAAAGCTTACAAAGAGCTTGACAAAAGCAATGCTTAAAAAAAAAGCTTACGCGTGTGCTTGCTCTCTCACTCTCGCTCTCTCGCATTCACAGCTGGCGCTGCTTTCTCTTTGTCATGTGTGTGTGGCGCTCTTTGCAATAAATAATATTCGTAGCCGATGACTTATGCAGCCTACTGCTGGCTTAGGGGGGGGGGATATGGGGAAACGCTGCGAAAGCGCAGGCAATGGCAGAGTGTGCGAGGGCGTGCGCTGGCTGCGCTGCTGGCTGCGATATAAAGGAGACAGCAATTGGCAAACGGCGGCAGCTAGAACTGCACGCATCGACGTCGATTCATTCATTCGCTAGCATTTGCTGGTTTTAGTCAACAACAAATCGCGCAACTGGCAACGACGACAGCCAGCCTCGAGAGCAACAAATCAACAAACGAGACAACAAAGCGACAAAAAAAACAACAACGACAACAACAACGGTACTTGTGTGCGCATTTGTTATTACTAAAAACAATATCAAAATTAAATTTATACAACTATATAAATCAAATATTAACAACGCGACGCGTAAACTAAACTATTTTTATAGCTGTCGCCCAGCTCCCGCTCTATCACTAATACACTTTATGCTTAAATTAAATTTTTTTCTTTGCTTCTGATGATCTGTTGTGCCTAAAATTTTTTTTAGCGGCTCATCACTCAGTTTTTCAGTTTGACAAGCATCGCGTTCAGTTCTCAAAATCTATAAGTGTTGCAAACGCCAAACAGCTGCGTGTGTTTTGATTTGCTTTGGCTTATTTTCAGTGAAAATATATATTTATTTTTTGAATTGTTTTTTTTTCCGTGTGTTAAGCATTTTTTTTTGCCGGTAAGCCAAGTGAGCGTTATTTACAAACATCATTAATAATAGCACGAAAAAAAAAAATGTTTTTACCTGTTGCACAGTGAAAGCAAAAATTGTCTTAAGAATTATTAAAATTAATGATTATTAATTTTGAACTGCGATGCATGTAATTTAAATGTGTAAAATGTAATACAGTTATTTTTTTTCAAACATTTTTTTATAATATTTGCTTTTGCATTTCTTATCATTTTATTAATGCATAAATTGTTATATATATTTTTATTAGCTTGCGCATAAGCCTGAAGATTATAAATTTTCATTAAAGTGATATATTTATGAGTTTCGTGCTGCAAAAAAAAAAAATAAATGTATTTCGATATTAAGCACTTCACGAAATCACATTATATAGCATATCAAGCTATATAGCTATCGTTTATTCCCAATACATATTGAAGATAGATACACAACATTTATTTTGGCGTCTATAGGTCTCAGAATCGCATTTCCACAGAGATTTCAAATGAGTTCATTTTATGGCATTTTTTGTAGAAAAATAAAACTTAAAAATACAAGCACACACACATACATATAAACAAATATATGTAACAGCTGCAAATTTTGCTAAAAAAAAATGAGCAACAACAAAAAATTCAGTTTAATTTTTTAATGGCAGCATTAAAACTGACATTAAACATTTTGACACACACACATGTTAATATTTGTATGTGTGTGTGTGTGCCCCACAATTTAATGCAATTCTCCAGCGCTTAGTAATTGCAATTTGCAACTGTCTGTTCCAATAAAAAAAATTCTGACACTAATTGCGATAAATTGCAGCCCAAATAAAATTTGACAAAACATATGTAATTTAAAAACAAGTGAAAAGCTTGCACGACAAAATGAAAATGAAACTGAAATATATGTTTTCATACATATAAAATAAATAGCTTAAGCGTGTTGGGGGCAGAAGAAGAGAGATGAATAGATAAACAGACGAGGCACCCACACATTGCAATTAATTTTTTTTGTTGACATTTGGGTTGAAGACACATATTTTTGGCTAAATGAATATTAATGAGCACACACACACACACACACAGTTGTGTTTGTGTTTGTGGCTCCAGAAGTGAACAAACAAAATTATAAGTTTATATTTGTTTGTTGTTGTTTGTTTTTTCTTAGGCTTTCTTGGCAATTTTCTATCAAAGGGACTGAAAACCAATCAGTTGGTTGTTAATACGGATGAGAAAACATTGAGACCAATTGCACGATTAAAAGAGCCACGCGATCTTTTCGCCCTGCCTAAAGACAAGGACAATGACTGCTCACAGCAGGCCCCCCGATGGCCCGTCGAATGTCAGGTGAGTGTAAATCCCCCAGACCCCCCCACACTCACATTAACTGTAAGCAAAGTGCTTGGAACTGAGCTCTAGACATGCGTGTGCCACATAAATATTAATGCACATCAACAAGTTCCGACGTAGCCTTAAAGCAAAAGCGCACCCAACCAACCACCCACTTGCTCCCCACTTGCTCGTTCTCGCTCAGCACCTATGTAGGTCATTTTAGAGAGCAAAATTTCGCAATAAAAGCTACACAGGCGTAATGTAAATGGGTAATGTTCCATGCTTGGCTTAAGCTCCTTTGCCCTGGGCATGAAACATGAACCAAACCAAAGTGCGTCAAAGGCATGACCATGTTAATTGGCCTTCGGCTTGTATTAAAACTTTAACTACTATTGACTAAATAAAATATATGTGTGTATGTCTGCTTCGGTTGTTGCAGCTAGCAACATTCAATATTTTGCTGCGAGGGGTGCCACAAAAATCGAAATCGATTAACAAATCGAACGCTGCCTTTTTAGCATTTCTAGGCTAGGTTGAAATTCGATTTTTTCTTTTTATATTTAGACAGCTAAGTTATTATAGCTTAAAATTAATTTATAAAGCAAAAGGCTTTTTAAAAAATTACGTATACGTATGCTTAACGTATTTATGACGTATACGTAACTTAGTTTTAACGTAATTTCGAAAACGTAGAGCTCGAATATATATTTCAAATATTTTTAAAATATTTTATTAATAAGCATTAGCATAATTAGCTAATTATAAAATTTCTGTACTTTTTGTTACTTACACAACTTATTAACAATCTTCAAAGCCTTCGCTCGTCTACGCTCTGCCACACCTAAAATTAAATAGCATTATTAAAATAATTATTTGTTAACAAAAATATGCAGAACAGACTTATTTTTAGCACTAATTACTTTCGATAAACCTTTAGTTGTTAAAAGCAATTAAAAGTGATTTAGCCAAGCCGAGCAGTCTTATTTTTTTCTCTGCCATTGTTGCTCATAGCATTGACAATGACATAGGCACAAAAGCAGCAAAACGTGCAATAAAAAACAACAAGCAAATAAATAAATAAATAAAAAAAAAAACGAAGCAAAAAAATAGCAACATACACGCTAATTAGTTGCTTTGATAAAAGTTTTGCACGCACATGGCACATAAATAAAAATAAACTAGAGACGCCACTTGCAGCCAATGTGCATGGGCGTGCGCAAGAGGGTGGGGCGGGGAGAAGCTCAACTTGCGGCGTCAGAGCGGACAGCTAAAGGTCTTCGGCAACCTTTGGCAGAGCTACACACTACACACACACACACACATACACATATATGCATGTATTGCTATATAGTATATTCTTTTTTTACTATTGCCATTGCACAGAGGCGTGGGCGTGAATGGGTGCAAAAGTAAATTGACCTTCAAAGTTGTATTCGATTCTTTTGTTTATATGCGAAAGCAAAAAAGTCGAAAGAGTTGTGCCCCAAAGAGTCGTAAATTGGCCTAATGTGTAATCCATATATAAACTTCAAGTCAATAATGCGACTAACGTCGTCAGTTCGCCTTGTAAAACAAGCTTAGCACACTCGACTATGTAATACACTTTGTGAAGATAACATACAGTTAGATATTTAGTACAATATTAATATAATTTTTCGATATATGTATAGAATAAAAGTTTGTTAACATTTTTTTGCTAACCACAGATTGGTTGACTACCTTTTTACACTTTTTTTCGCCTATATAAATGTTAATAATACGATTACTAACGTCGTTAATTCTTTTTTTCAACATAATCACTCGTCTACTTTGGTCTCTTTATTAAGCTAGACAGCGTCATAAAAATGTTATGCAATTTTTACAATATTAATATTATCTGTGACCAACTTTCGATGCGCTTTGTTTATCCTTTTGGAAGATAATAATAATATGTGTAGCTTATAGACATTGCTAGCAATAAATTCTGATTTACATTTGTCGAATCATTGCTTTTCCAAACCACTCTATACACTTTGCTTAACTTTCTTCCATTGATTTAGGTCATTGAGGAGCGCATCATACACATTCCTTATGTACCGGCTCAGCCCGAGCCGCTCAATGTGCCCACGGGCAACGAGCTGAAGCCGCGTCCAGTTGGCGAAGAGAATGGCATTGTTGTATTCAACTATTGTCCTATAAGTGCTGTCAACTATGTGAGTATTATGCAAAATACACTTCAATAACACAATGCACCGTCGGCACATTGTCTGAGTGTGGTAGAGAGAGTTGTGTGCTTGGGGGTTGTGGGGATTTGAACTAATTGTGAGTTTTGCATAACTTAAACAGGGCAGCCAAACTGGGCGTTGTGCCAAGACAGAGGACAAGTCCAGCGATGATTCGGACGACTCCTCGGACTCGAGAAACGATTGCACGCCCAATTGTCGTCGCATGCCGGCGGGCAAAAGTCAGCTGAACAGCATCTCAAAGATATTGAATAGCGTCGAAAATCGCTCGACAAGCAATTCGCAGGATGATGACGATGACGATGATGATGAGACAAGTGGCGAGACGACACAAGAGGCGCGCGACAAAATTGCCATACAGAATCTCATTGAGGCGAAGAAGAAACGATACGAGATTGTTACGCCGACGCCAGCAGCTGGAGCAGCAGCAGGTGGCAGCAGCAGCAGCAAGCCGGAGAGCAAGCAAACTAGCCAGGACAATAGCGAAATTGATGACATATGGAAAAATAATAGCACCGAATACAAGCCCGCCTCACCGCACTATGTGCTCAGTCAGTTTGGCAAGAAGGTATCGAAGGCCATCATTGAGAAGATTGTGGATCACAGCGAGAAGCCGTCAACAGCCGCTGGCTCCGGCGTTAGCAAGGTACACAACAAATACGCCGTAACCCCTTTCAAGCTGCCCAAAACGAATATAACACGCTTGGAGGTCGCCTTTCAGAATAGTGCACGCCAATGCTTTGATAAGGTGGCGCAAATGCGCAAGAAAAATATTGCCATGGGTGAACCGGAAGAAGATTTGTTTAGCAGTGGTGATGATTGCAGCACGGATAATCCAGAGGCAGCCCTAACAACTAACAATTTAGCGGGCCAGAGTAGTGCTGCAGCTGGTCGTTTAACCGGCGGTGCTGATAAGCGTCCATGTAGCGGCTCTAGTTCCGTATCAGATACGGAGACGTTAGTGGGCGAAGAGAGTCTTATGAGGCTGGCAAGTAAGCGTCGCAGTTGATTTTATCGATTTATTGATTCGAATTCGACAACTCTTGTTGAAGATTTGTCAGTTAGCGCAATTTCATTCGGAACTGCTCTTTCTAGAGCTCTACTTGAATTTTCCACGTTATAAAGAGATTTATCTTTAAGCAAAATATCTTTTAACTCATTTTCTTTTTTTGAATTGAATTTTCAACTCTACTAAAAAGAGATTTATCTGTACATGAAATGATTCTCTTTTTAAAACTCTATTTGAGTATTCAACTCTAAAAAGAGATTTATCTGTAAAATGGAAAATTTTGGAAAAGAAATCACTTTTTGAATGTTCAACTCAAAAAAGAGATTTATCCTTAAGCGGTATTTTTGCTATAAATAATCTTTTAACTGATTTTCTTGAATGTAACCGAAGCTTTTGCGTTCCAAAAGACTTTTGCTCGTAACGTTAATATTTTGTCTAGACACAAACGTTTTATATTCATCTTCAAAACCAATTATAGCCACGGGAATGCTTAAGCATTTGATATTTTTATATATTTCGACCATAACGCTTTCCTCTGGGGCATGGCATATACTTATACATTTTATTCACAGCTGCAGCTCATGCGGATGACATGCAATCCCCGCTGAGCACACGCGTCATGAGCATGGCAGCAGCTGTTGCCGCTGTGGCACGTGGACGTCGTCGTTTTGATCCCACGCATTGTGATGATTTTGAGGTTGAGTCAAATTCAAGCAGCTTCAATACAAATACTAATACAACAACAACAACAACAACAAGCACTAGCACTTATACCAGCAGCTCGTTTGAGTTAGGCAGCGATAAGCTAAATACTGAATTTAATTTTAATGACAGCAATTATAAAAGTCCAAATACTTCTTATGAAATTCCACAAATGCAGTTCAGTCGCTCCGCAGTGGGCGGCGCCAAGTTCATATCCAACTGCCATCCGCTGAACAATGAGGAATACGATAGCCTGGAGTTTGAGTCACGCTTCGAGTCCGGCAATCTGGCGAAGGCGGTGCAAATAACGCCCACCTATTATGAGCTATATTTACGTCCTGATCTCTATACGAGCCGCTCCAAGCAGTGGTTCTATTTTCGTGTGCGCCGCACCAGACGTAATATGCTCTATCGCTTCTCCATTGTGAATCTGGTCAAGTCGGACAGTCTTTATAACGATGGCATGCGACCTGTGATGTACTCCAACCAGGCGGCCAAGGTTAAAAACGAGGGCTGGCGTCGTTGTGGCAACAACATTTGCTACTATCGCAATGATGATGAGTAAGTGAGGCCAAGGCACTGAACTAAAATCTCTGTAACGCAACGTTTCGTCCACAGAAGCAACAGTAATGCCAACAATGAGGAAGATGAGGATAACTCCAGCTATACGCTAACATTTACCATCGAATTTGACTACGACGATGATACGGTGTTCTTTGCCCACAGCTATCCATATACCTATAGCGACTTACAGGTAAATCACATTAGCACTTTTCACTCTTCACTTCTCCCTTCACTTCTCTGTCTGTTCAATTGTAGGACTATTTAATGGAAATCCAACGTCATCCTGTCAAATCGAAGTTTTGCAAATTACGTCTGCTCTGTCGCACGCTGGCCGGCAATAATGTTTATTATTTAACAGTCACTGCTCCATCCAGCAATGAGGAAAACATGCGCGTAAGTATTTCCGCTATTCCAATCATATATCACATATTCATATATATATATCATATATTGTTAGCGCAAGAAATCAATTGTTGTATCGGCACGCGTCCATCCAAGCGAAACGCCCGCTTCATGGATGATGAAAGGTCTTATGGACTTCATAACGGGTGATACAACAGTGGCTAAGCGTTTGCGTCACAAGTTTATATTTAAACTGGTGCCGATGCTAAATCCAGATGGTGTTATTGTTGGCAATACGCGTAATTCGTTAACTGGCAAGGATTTGAATCGACAATATCGCACAGTTATACGCGAAACATATCCATCCATTTGGTATACAAAAGCCATGATTAGAAGGTAAATATTAAGTTAAGGACAGAAATACCAAAAGGATGAATTGCATTGGTTAAAGAATTTAGTAAACTAATAGAACGAATAGATTTCGTATGATAAGGCATTCAACTGATAAGCAGAATGTTATAGATATTAGATAATATTAGATAAATTGATAAATTCAGAAACTTCTTAAGTCTGTGTAGACTCTTAAAACTTTGCAGTTGGTGAGAGTAATAATAGTTAATAAGATTTCAAATTAAGATATGCAAAATAAAATTTGTTCTTGTCTATAATATATGAAAGCAGTTTTCTAGAAATTTTGAGAATCGATAATGTTTTGAAAAGAGTTTTTGAGCCTACAAGTTTCTATCCGATCGATTTAAATGTTTTTATTCCTACTGTTTCACAATTTTTCGACCAGTGCAGTAGTTTTCTAGAAATGAAGACAAGATAAGCTTTTGAGTCTACAAGTTCCCTACTATTCGAAATGCTGAGGTTTGTGAACTATTTTGAACTATTCCAGACTGATTGAGGAATGCGGCGTAGCCATGTACTGTGATATGCACGCACATTCACGCAAGCACAACATATTTATATATGGCTGTGAGAACAAGCGCAATCCGGAGAAGAAGCTCACCGAGCAGGTCTTTCCATTGATGCTGCACAAGAATAGCGCCGATCGGGTAAGCTTGCATATTGCAGTTATCATGGCAAGTTATATGCTAATTGTTATTGCCCCACTAGTTTTCATTTGAAAGCTGTAAATTTAAAATACAGCGCAGCAAGGAGGGCACTGGACGCATTGTTGTTTGGATGCTGGGCATAACAAATAGCTATACGATTGAAGCATCCTTTGGCGGCTCCTCATTGGGCTCACGCAAGGGCACGCACTTTAATACACAGGTGAGAGCTTTATAGAAGCACTTGAAAGTTAATTGTATTTGATTGTGTTTTCTTTTCTCTTGACAGGATTATGAGCACATGGGCCGCGCATTTTGTGAGACTTTATTGGACTATTGTGATGAGAATCCGAACAAAGTAAAGCGACATGCTAAATTATTTAAGCAAATCAAAAAGATAAGAAAACGCGAGAAACGCGAACAGAAAGCATTAAAATTACAAAAAATGGCCGATCAGGGATGTATCATAAGCGACAAGTTAAAAGTGAAACGATCTGTGGAGAAAAGTGTCTCCTAGGAACGTTGTACACACACACACACACAGCCACACACACACACATACATACATACACAGTTAGTTAGACACTAATGCCTACAGTTGCAGCTTTTTGTTCAGTGTGTAATTTTAAACATTTTTGTGTAAATTGTCGTCTGCGTTTTTGTTTGTCTTTGTTGTTGCTCAATTTGCATAATATATATACTATCTATATGTTGTACCCCAAAAAAGAATCAGCTGAAAAGAGTAAAAGAGATAGAGAGAGAGACTAAGAGAGAAAAAAAAATTTGTTGCCAAAGTGCCAAAAGTTATTAATTTGAATGCTATCTATCGCTCATCGCTGTTTTTCTAATGTTTTTGAATTTATAGTTATTAGCACTATAAAACACATACTTAAATTTAGTAACAATTGCTGTTAGTCTAAGTTTATATAGTGCGCATAACCATAATCTTATATATATACTAGTAATTAATTCATATATGTTTAGCCTAAGCTGCACATTTATATATTTATTTAAATTGTTTATATTATTAAAATTAATTTGCTTTGTAAATTAATTTGCTTTGTAATTTTCTGTTAATTAGCCAAAGACTTGTGTTTACATTAAGTTCCTACACTACGCCAAAAGTTTTAGTTTATTCTTTGTCTGAAATAAAACATTTTACGTAGTTTTGCTTTTATTATTGTTTAAATATTTAGTTTTTAGCTTGTATCACATTAAACAACGACAACAACAACAACGACCAACGACTGCTTCATTATTAATTTGTCTCTTTTGAGCATTTTAAAAATGTTTCAATTCATTTTTGTTTTTTGATTTTTGTGCCCTATGTATGATTTTTAACTAATCCTTATGCATTGACATTTACAATAGATTTTAAATTTACTCAAACAACAGGAAAGACTACGCTCCAAAATTATCGAAAGACTGATGCGCGAAGGCTCTAGCGCTGATGAACCATTAAATATACCTCTATCTGATTATTCGAGGTAAGTACAAAAATATATAACAATATATTAAAAGCATTTCAGGATTTTTCACTTTTGCGACCCCATAATGTAAATGGGTCTAAGACTTTTCGTCTGTATAAACAACAAGATTTCAGCTATTATAAGTTTTAGCGTCACTTGACTTGGTTCCCCCGTTTCCGCACATTTGATTTAATATTTTTTTATAACGACAGACCCTTTAAATTCCAAATACCTGTATCAAAGTGTATATTAAGTTGGCCCTATCCAACGTTAGTTTTGCTTCTTTCAAAGAAGTTAAGTTATTCCTTCTATTCAATTAGGAACCCAACAATTAAAAGTAGCTGCTGATAAAAAAATATTTCTAGCAGCTTTAGGAGATTTCCAATTATTTCTATCATCTTCTATAAGCGGAAAAGAATATTATAAATTAATTTCATAGACTATTCAGGTTACAGAACCAGGAATTATAAGTTATTTTAATTACGATTGCTGTTATTAACGTTAAGAAACAATTTTTAATGAATTATTTGTGCATTTTGAGGCTAACTTTAGTTTTTATAGCATCTCTTTACAATACGCCAAACTAAATTACCGATTAACTAACTAACCTTTTAGCGATGAGGGCAACTGCAGCTCGAGCTCTGATAACGAGGGCAAGCACTCTATAACGGCCTCAGACCTTGAAGGTCCTTGCTGTGCGCCCACACGAGCGCCACCCAGTTCACCCGAGGTCTTGCACGAGATACGCAAGGTAGGTACCCCCACTCCCACTCTCTCTCTCTCTCTCACATGCCACTCGCTGTCACTGCACTCTCACCTCTTACCCAATTGCACCGTAAACAGTTCCGTGTTCGCCGCATGCACAAAGTCATGCATGTCCTGGATCAAATCTACTTCTCACCCGTGCTACAGCGCAAGTTCAAAGCCTTGGCGCGCTTGAAGCGCCGTCGCCATAAAGTGAGCAACAAGCCGAACAATGCCAAGCGTGCCACAGGTGGTAGTGCAAGTGGTGGTGGCAGCAGCAGCTCCCCCAATGGCAGTGCCAATGTTAATCTAACTGCCAGCGAGGCACGTGTGCGCTCACAGATAACGATACGGACATCCCAACAGCCGCAACCGCCCGTGGAATCCGAAAGTTCCGAAAGTCTGGGCTCACAGTCCTCAGAACAGTCCGATGAGCTGGGCGAATCCAAGCCAGCTGCTATGGTCAAGCAGCAATCCAGTGGCAGCTCACGCAAGCGTGGCAAACAGAAGCGAAAAGTCATGCCGATTGAGAAGAAGAATCGCAATATTAATCGCAAGATGCGTGTTGATCGCAATTTACGTCTCTGGCTGGCCAATCGACGTATTTTCATATTCAGACGCAAGAAGGTATAGTATGCACCCGATCCACTCGACAAATGCACCACACTGCACCCAACACTTGACAACAATTTAGTTTAATAGTTCAGAGTTGAAGATAGTGAAAAAGTTTCTTTGGGAGCCAGCGCAAAGCTATTTTGGGTTCCTTAGGGGGTGTTTTGAACCCCATTTTAATTTAAATTTTATCATGCTTTAATATGTTGTTAGACAAATGGAGGTATAGAATTAAATTGAATTGAATACAGTTTAATAAGAAAATAATTTAGAAAACCCTTTTTCAAAAGAAAGACCGTTTGTAGAAAAACAGGGTTATCTTCTTTTGAACGCTTTTAACATATTTTTATAAGTGAACGATTAACAATGTGTGGAGAGTAGTTGAAAATACTGAAGCAAATTCTTTTTCACACTCATAAGGGTGCTTAAGGGTTAAGAATAAATTAATATAATGATTTCGAAATAATGTTTAAAATAAATCGTTAAAAGTTCATAGTTTTGTCACTCTTCCAAAAGTGAAAAAATTAGGATACTAAATACAGCAGATTTGATTTCTAATATAGCAATGATATAAAAAATAATTCAGCTATTATTTATACACGAGCAGAAGAAAACTAAATAGAATTCTTCACAAACAAGAGTACAACGTAGATTGTAGAACATTTTTAGCATTGCGTGTTGTATATATATTATTTTTAATAATTATATAGAATTTTCCATCCGTACAGAATCGTCGTCCGCGTGTGCGCAGCAAGCCGCAGAAGAAACGCAACGAAGTGGCGCGCACCACACTCGATTTGCCCACCACAGATCCGGGCTCTGACTTGCATTTCTCAACGGATGATGAGGAGCATGCGCCCACTGGGAATACGCAGGGCTTTGGTGCCGTCGCACCGTTGCGCCACACGCTGTTGCAAAGTGAACTGCAGCGTCGCTATATTGAGGAAATTGGGGATATGGTGGTGCAGAAGCCGAAGCCGGCACATATGCCGCCCGAGTTGATTGTGACCACGCCCTCGAAGAGCTGCGGACCGGGTGGGATAAAGAAGTACGAGGTGTACAAGTTGACGCCACGCACAGCGCCGGAGCAAGTGGTGGGTCAGCTGCAGGGACAGACGAATGTGAACAGTGCCAGACGCACTTACTCCTGGCACAATCTCAATCAGGAAAGCAAGGCCAACTTCTTTGTGCATGAGCCCAAGCCGGTAAAGCTACATAAGCCGCCATCAAGACGGTAAGTAGTGGATGCCACAGTTGCCACAACTGCTAATCCTGTTTGGTTTTCAGCAACGTGCCCAGCAATTTCATACCCTTGGCACAGCAGCGTGCTCAAAGCAATCCCGGCAATGCCGAAGATCTGCAGCTGAAGCTGTCGCTAAAGAAGAAAATCTGGACGGGCGCTCATGGCGATGCCGATGGACGGCCCTTGGCCTGGTGCAAGGCACCACCTGGTCAAGCCCATGGACAGATGGCAAATGTAATGGCCACAGCAGCCGCCGCTGCTGCCATACGCAGCGCTGGAGGCGCTCAAACGCGCAACATATTCAACATGAGCAGCAACAAGGATGCCGGTTCCATGGGCATGCCGACCGCCCTGCCCGCTGCCTACATGTCAGCCCCACGCAAGCCACGCAAACTGGATCAAATGGATCTATTCAAGTAGGTAGAAAACAAATTAACAATAACAAATCAATTTTCAAATTGTTTATCAAAATAATTTTGGCTATGCGTAATTTGAAACTTTATGTTAAGGCATCAAATGTAGGAAAATTTTAGCTTTTAATTTGATTACTTAGTAATTGATTGATTTAAGAAGTTACGTATAATTTTAAAAGAAGCCGATTTTTACTAGCAAGTAGCAATAAATAAATTAAAATAAATTTTTCAATGTACTTTGCAAAAAATAAAGGTTTTTTTTTCAAAAACTATTTTAAATAAAACATAAATTTTTAAAGATTTAGAAAATAAGTTCTATCAGCAGCATTTTATAAATTTAATGAAAACTGTTATTTTCTACTAATATATTTTGCTATTGCTTGATTTAAATGTTTAATTTGAAATTTAACAGAATTTATTATGCTCAGTGTAGTTGAGTAGTGAAATCTTAAAAAAAAAGCTTAAATGCTTTGAGAATATTTTTGTTTTTCGAATTTTGTTTATAGTTAAACTGAAACTAATCTGAGCCCAATTCCCCCCTTTGCAGCGCCTGCTCGCAGAAGCTGTTGATGTGGCAACAGGAGCACAAGAAGATGCCACCAAATCATGCACGTCTGCTGGCCGGCAACAGTGGCAAGCTGGATGACCAGCAGCAGCTGTTTTTGCGCGGCGGTAAGCCGCTTACCAGCAAAAAGAACAGCAGCAAGCAGTCGGGAGGAGGAGGCGGCGGCATGGGCAGTGCCGAAATATTGCAGCTACAGATGGCCGCATCGACAGGCAAGACCAAACGCAAGAGCAGCAGCATGATGAAAATAGCCGAGACTACGCAACTGGTAACCAGATTTACACGCACACGCGCCAATGCCGGCGCAGGCGGTGGCAGTGCTGCTCAGTCAAGCTCAACAGCGCAGCAGCAACAGCAACTGACACAAATGCAGCGACTGTTGTTCAAGAATCAAATGGATAATAGTGCCTGTGGCACGGCTGGTGTTGGCGGCATGCGTGTGCCTAGCAAGTTCCGAACGGGCGGACTGGTGGTCACGGCAGTTCAGCAAACGAATGCCCAAGCGGGCGGCAGCAGCTCGCGGCGTATGCGTCATGCGGCTGGATTGCATGTGAAGGGCGGCGTCGGCAGTCAGGGCACCATGGTGGGTGCCACTAGCATGTTGGCCTATCGCAATAATAGTCTGGTGCAGGCCAACAAATCGGCAGCTGGCATATCGCTGGACACGGTTAGTTTGGTGCGCAAGGTGAAGACCAAGTTGAAGAAGCGCAAGTCGCGTTCGATGGCCAGCGCTGCTGCTGCGGCCGCTTCGGCATCGGCCAAGTGAAAAATCATTCCGTTCATAGATCCCTCCCTCTGTTTCAGCGTCGCCTCCGTTAGCCACAAGCAATAGCAAATATTTTTGTGTGAATTTCCCTGTTTTCTTGTTTATGCATTTTGTTTACTCTTCCCCCCTCTCACTCTATCTTCCTCTTTCTATATCTGTTTTAAACTAAATTTTAGTGCAGTGATGTTGCAAAATGAATGCAGACGCACAATTAGTTTAGCAAAATTATTGGTGTTCTGAACCCCCTTCCTACGAACTCTTCAACCCTTTGGTGTGGAGCGCGGCGGGGGGCTTACTCCCAAGTGTAGGCATTGTGTATACCGACTGTACATAAAAAAGTAGTAAAAAGAATGTGTTGCATGTTCAATTATGAAAGTACATATGATCGAACAAATAAATCAACATTATGTACATATAGCTAATTTTTTTTTTTTGTTTAACCATAAGCGCTGCCTTTTCTATGCAAAGTTGCAACTTTTAAATAAATAAAATGTAGCTTTATTGTAACTGCAATTGTCTGTGTTTGTATGTCCTGTCTGAAAAATCAATTACTTAGTAGGGCAAGTCGGCATCAAAACAATACAACAATAATTAATTAACACGCCAGCGCGGGGGCGCCCTACCACACTCTAATCTCAATCGCACTCACACATGCAGCACGCGCAAGGTGCCCTTGCCCATTGTTATTACAATAATTAAAGTTTAGCCTGCACGCCGCTTTGCAGTTTTACATACCCTGCTTGTCGTTGCGCCTTTTCAGCGTTACACAATTTAGTTAATTTATGTATTATTTTATTAGGCGAACGTTATGATACCAGGTTCAAGCTTGCAAAAGTAAACAAAACCAAATTGGCAACTGAAGACTGTTATCGAACTTGATTTTAGCAAGTGTCATCCAAAGCTTTGCTCGATATACGATACCTGCTGCTTGTTGAGCAGCCATAGCATATGCAAGTATTTGAATTGAACTAAACTTCAAAAAAAAAAAGAAAAAGTAAAACAATCTTTTGTTTATGGTTTTTATTTAGCTAATAAAATAATTGCTGTCATGTGTATTTGGAGCTGCTTGTTGGAATGTTGTACTAGTATATTTTTTTGTTATTATTGTTCGTAATATTTTGTTCATTTATATACCCAAGCCATTTGTTGCTTATTATGTATCATAAGATATATCGATATAAGTATAGATTTTAATGTTATGCTAAATATAATATATTTGTATATATATTTAATGTTGTATACTGTTGCTGTTAAAGTGCTTCACTATGTGTGTATATAACTGTGTGTTTATTGCACGCTGGTCTATGGCCCAAAGGGGAAGCGGCACTGATTTAACTAAGATTAGGCGCTACAAATAAATAAAACATTATCATATAAGTACATACCTACATATATGCAGACACTTGTCATTCCGAAAGGTTTACACATTTTATGCTATGTATGAAACAATTGTTTGCACATATGCAGCACGATTTTCGTTAAATGGATAGTCAGTAGAGTGGAGATGATAATCTCAAACATTGACGGCATTCTGCAAAGCAGTCTTGTCATCAACAATAATATTGGCCGTCGATGTTGTGGTTGGATTGGAGCTAAGAAGCTGCTTGGTTGATGAACTGGATGAGTAGCTGTCGCTTGAGCTACGCGTCGATGCCGAATTACCGCTCACCGGACTGTCCAGCATATCTAAAATAGAGAAGTTTTTATATATAAAGCTTAAAACAGTACAAATTGTTTTTAATTCATTGAAAACATTTAGAGACGCTTACCCGGTAGTGAGCTAACATTGTTGCTCTTTAGATCAACTGGCCCGCCTGGTCCCACAATATTGCCCACCGATGTGGATTTCTTGTGAAGAGCGGCAGCGGCGTTCTTCTTGACGCCGCTTACAAAGCCCACGACGACGGCATTGGGTGCACTCAAATTGGTGCTGCTGCGATTGGTAATTGTGGTGGCGCCACAAAGCGGATCGCCACTCTTGGCCCGCTCATTCGAACAGAGCGGACTGAGTATTGTGTTCTGAGTGTCCTCCGGCGTATAGTAGTCGGAGTCTTCGGCACTTAGATTGTTTGCCAGTGAGCCACTCTCCATGCTGGGCGTATTCTCATCTGCCAGTTCGGGACGTTGATTTGTGCGCTTTAATGATGAGCTCTTGCGCACTGGCTGAGACTCTGCATCCGGAGTGCTAGTTGGAGTTGCAGCCTCATTGACCACTACATCATCTTCATCGTCGTCGCCTAAGCTCGCCACCACCTGCTTGAGCGATTTAGTTGAATTGTGCTTGCTGCGACTTCCAGGCGAAAGCAGCGGCGATAATTTCTCATTTTCACTATCCTCATCATCACCTTCGTTGTGGTTGCGCTTCTGATACTTAAGACCCGCATGACGTTCATTAACAATATGCAGCTCTTGTTTGTCCGACGAGCAGCTTAGCGTTGGCGTTGGTGGCGACATGGGCGATGTGGCTGCGGACTTTTTCGGATCACTTTCAATTTCAACGACCGACAGCGCCGAGGAGGCGCCGCCGCCGCCGCCCCCACCAGCGGTATTGGTAATGGTGCCCACTTCGTTGGTGGTGGTGCATGTCGAAGCATTCTTCTTGATCTTTGGCCGACGCTGACTGCTCGACTTGATCGGTGATGTGGGCTTGATGTCACCAGTGGTCATTGTCGAAGCGGCTGCAGTGGCGCTGCTATCCGTTATATCATGTTCGCTGTTTCTGCAAAATGAAATAAAAGTTGATATGAATATGAATTAGGCGATATTGATATACACTTTGGCTAAAAATTTTTCATTGGCAACCCATTGATTTAAATGCTGCAGCATTACCTAGCGCGTGCCACATACTGTGGCGGACCATTGAGCGCCTCAATGAGCGAGACGGGTATATAGCCAGGCGGCACATCGACAGGCGCTGGCTCGCCGCCCGAAGTGGGCGTGTTCTGGTGCAACATATGCGTGCTGATGCCTTTCTGCACGGCACGGATTTGCAAGAGCGCACGGAATGGGGCACGACAAATGGGACAATTGTTGGCCTGGTAGCGCAACGAGTCAGCGCACGAGTTGCAGAGACAGAGATGGCGGCAGGGCAGTATGAGAGTGTCACGCGTTTCGCTCATGCAAATGACGCACTCGCTGCCATGATCATCGATATCCTCATCAATTGAGGATTTGTTCACTGCCTTGTTCTCAATGCCATAGATCTCCTGCAGCAAATAACAAAGGCCGTCGACAAAGATTTTCTGCTTCAGAGCACGCAGCACATAGCTATTGGTCTCCGGATGATGATCAATGACGCAAATTGTGGTGTGCGATTGGCGGCACTCGTCGTTGCCCTCCTCGATGACGCAGTGTATGGCCACAGGATATTGCTCGCGACCAGAATTGTAGATAAGTTCATCTTCGGGTATGAGTTGCGGGTTAAATATATGTCCGGGCTGTGAGAAGCTCTGGTTGATGCCCTTCTCGTAGTGATACGTATCCGAGGTGAGCGTAAGTCCCTCGCGTGGCGACAATGTCACACCGCTGGGGCTAACATCCTCACTACAAAAGTAATAAACAGTGATCGCGCACTTGGCATCCGAATCGAATGTGAATTCAACGTTATAGCAGCATGTGGGAGGCACTGCATCTATATCGACACCGCCCGTCATGCTGCACATTACATTTCCGTCCACTTCTTCAATGTTGCCCTCTTTGAGCTTCTTTTTCTTCTCTTTCAATGCATCGATATCGCTGTCTGTGGGCTTTTTGTCATTTGGTATACGCACAAAGCGCACGGACTCTTTGCGTATGTTGACCAGACTCTTAAGCGTCTTGGTTGGTTCATTCGCTTGTGGCGGAGGATAGGGAAACGCTGTGGGTCGACTGCCCAGAAAATTAAGATCTGCATTTTCACCAAACAAGTATGATTCGGGTTGGGGCGTGTCGAAACGTTCACCGCCCATTATGAAGTGACTGCCAAAGAAGTTGCCCATGCGTGGCGGATATTTGTAGGCATGGTTAGTAGGATGATCTGCTTCCTCGACAGCTGCATTTTGTCTGCTCACGAAGTTGCCCATTAGGTACGTAATGTGGTTTGGTCTTTTTGCTTTTTGCTTTCACCTTGCACTGGCTCTGTTGTTTTGTTCTTTCTTTTCTTTTTGCACACAATTACAACATTAGTGATGTGAGAAATCGATAACGTTGTTCGTTCAACTCGATTGCCTAAGAAAATTCGATTGATTAAGTGTTGTTAATTTTCATATCAGAATAAGTATGTTAATTGTTTAGTTTATTTTGCACGAAAATCTGCTTAAAAAAGCTAAAAAGCTAATAGTAGAATTTTTGTTATTCAGCAATGATTTATGTATAAATATCGCCGTCGGTTTCGATTGGTGTCGACTGTCGCTAAAAAGTCATATGTTCAATAATATCGATATTTGTGCGCGCAGTTGGCCGGCCGCCACATCCTGGAGTTTGTGCTCATACTGCTCAGCTATGCGCGCGTGGTTCAAATTTGCCATCACCAACAAATATAAATTTTGATGTTGACAATTGCTTAGCAATAATTAACTGCTATAGTCACAGTATACTAACGACTAAAACTAACTCATTTGATATATTTGTGAAAACTGAACTGCTTGCTTGCCGCATATTAGTTGAGGTTACGGAAATGTGCGAATAAATACATAGTTATGTATATATTTGTATAACCCTTGAAAACCAATGCTGGGATATCGCTTACACAAAGCTTTCGCTGCGGTTAATAAAAAACATGGATCTCTCTAGGCCTGAACTGGCTTTTAGCGGATAAGGGCTTACTAATGCAACAAAACGAATCTCAGATTACGTGTGCGCATAGTTTATATAAGTGAATGTATGGATGTATGTAGTAGAGCAAAACGCCTACGCCATTAATACGAATGAATGCTATAGCTCATCGATTTTTCTGACGCGCTAACCAAGATGAATTTTACAAGCATACAAAGTTAGAAAGGCAAACACAAGAGAAAGAAAAAGGTTGCAATTGCTATGTATATAAATATTAAAATGTTGATTATCGAAAGCAACAACAACTGTCGATCATAAGTCAAAGCTCTGCACAGATGCATATAGATAGATATATATACATATATAAAAATGCTGACAGGCCCAGACGCAATTCTATACGCAACACACACTACGAATAATATGCCAGTAACTTTTTACATACAGGCAAGCAGAACTACAACGCATAGCTATATATATACATATGTATATATGTATATGTATATGATATGACAGCTGCTGCTCTTTTGCTCGAAAGTTCTCTTTAGCATGCTCTTCTACTCTAACTGACAAAGTCAAAGGGCGGCGAAAAGCTCATAAAGGAGCATGACGAAAATAAAAGCTTTGCGCACAGCCAAGTGTAAATGACACTGCGTAACATAATTATAGTTTGATTAAAGCAAGCAAAAAGTTACGCGCATTTGCTTATGCAATCAAAGCAGTTTATATTAAAAAACAATATTTTACTAGTTGATTTAGTAAATTTAAATGCATGCACTTTGCTCTCGGTTATGTCGCACAGTGTGTAAAATACTTTTACGTTTTGGGAGTGAAGCCGGGCCGGCAAGTTTTAGCGACAACGTTAGCCGATACGTTGTTGTTGGTTTTTTTTCTCGCCTACGAGTGTACCGAGTGTACTTGGGGCGGCCCCAGTTGTCGTATATATAGCGAGAGACAGACGCGTTCGCGTTCATTCTCTTGTAGTGTTTAAAGTGACATGAAAGTGACGACATTGGTGCACTGCAACAAGTCATGTATCAGCATGTCGAACCAAACCACACAAATCATATTCATGCCGATGGTGAGTGCAAGCTGCCACAACAATAAAAGAACAACTATTTTTTTTTTACTTTTTTTTTTTTTGCAACACTAACTTATAATAAAATAAGCTACAAGTGTTAATTTTTTTTTTGGTTTGTTTGCTAATTAGTGTGTCGCATTTTTTTTTTGCATTGCCACGTGCATAATTGTGTGCGCTGGCGTATACGTTATATTTGGCTACATGGTGCGTATGAGCTATTATTTTAAAGCGATGTTTGCCCAGGCAAAATTTGAGCTCAATGCAGCAGCAGCAGCAAGCGCATGCGTTAAGCTAGTCGAAAATAAATAATTGCTAAAAAAAATATACATGTGCATGTGTTTGTGTGTGTGTTAAACAGCTGTTTGTGCTTTAAGCCAAGTTTATTATAAATTGCAACCGGCACAACTTGGGCTTCCGGCAAAAGTGCAACAACAAACTGTGTGTGTGTGTGTGTGTGGGTCACGCTCAGCAATTAGTGCAACACACACACACGCACGCACGCACGCACACACACAAGCAAATATGCAATGCGTAGCAAACAAAATCTCTTCCTGGGCGTGTGGGCGTGGTCTCGGTTGCGCTTTTTGATGTCAAACTGATTACGCAACAGTTAAGACTCTTATCACTAAGCTTAGAGCTATGCAACTGTACCAAAAGGCCACAAGGACATTTTCAGTTAATGCGCTTAACGAAATGAAAAGAGTCAAGTTTGCAGCTGCTTGGGTTGAAGCATTTCTTACATTTCTTGCTGTCAACTAAAGACTGCACTTAACTAGAGGCAGTCAGCAATATAATTTTAGCTAAGGCACGCACATTTCTGTGAATTTTTATGCCATTTCCACTAGCATTACTTTTCTAGCTACGAAGCGCCATGAAGCAAATTCTAATATTATACTAATTTAATAGCAAGACAGGCTTAAGGAATTGCGCAGCAGCATTTGCAATTAAGTCGCAGAGCTTTGTGGTCAAGGACAATGCCAAGAGCACAGCTGCAAAGCTGCTAGTCAATTAGTTAGCTCCAAGGCTTTTAATTTAATGCCTTGCATGACTGCAATATCAATCGAGTAATATGTTTAACAACGCAATTTAAATTAGCAGCGTCGTAAATCAAAGCACTAAAATCAACCCTTGGCTACAAGCTGTGTGGCTGTGTTGAGCTGTAACTGTAACTGTGCCTGGGCCGCAGCAAGACCTTCAGGCAATGACCCTTTTGCCAGGCAGCGGCTAGCTGCGCAGATAACTATGCTACAGTTTTACTCCATCATCAAAAATTTCGCACAAAACTTTCACACAACGATGCGGCGCACAGCAAAATCAGCAGCAGCAGCAGCCGGCACACACACACACACACACACACACGCATATGTATATGTGCGTTTATGCTTGTGTGTGTAGCCCACGCAAAGCGCTAGACTTTGGGGTTGGTCCTGCTGCTGCTGCTTTATTGGGGGTGGTTGGGTTGGGCTGGGCTGCTGGGGCTGCCTGATTTTGTCAGTGAGTGGTGCGTGGGAAGCGCACATATTATTAGCCAGCTCGTTGTCCTCGCAAGGACATGCACAGCAGCGCATGCGTTAAGCCAAAGCTTTTGTCATTGAACAACAAAATCAACATTGTGCCCACTACTATGGCTGCATATATATATATCATGATATATATATATATTTTATATATATATATATATAGCTGCTTTGTGGGCCACAACGTCACCAGTAACCGGCAATTGCGTAAGTTTTGCCTTATTTGGTAGCGACTATGTCATAAAAACAGGTGGCCACTCCGCCTACGCCTAGCTGTCTGTCTGTCTGAGTGTGTGTGTGTATTTGTGTATGTGTGTGTGACCCTGCACAGGCATTTGATTTTAATAGCAGCGCCTAGAAATATCCAATTTAGTAAACGTGCATTAAAATGTGCGCATTTGCAAACATCTGGCAACGCTGTCGGGTAGCTGCACTTTGAATAGAATTTAGAGAAAGTTTTAAAATGTTGAAATACTTTGCAAAATTAATGCAAATTTTATTGAAAATGCAAGTAAAAGAAATGTTTAAAATATAAAAAGTGTTAATAACCAACACTAACAGCTATTTATGAGTGTATCAAATTAATTTGAAATACTGTATTGTCAACTTTAAATAAATAACTAATTGTTAAAAGTCTAGTATTAGTTACATATTTAAAATTCAACACAAATTTGCCAAGTATAAGTTAATATTTATATTAATTTTTATATAATTTGTTTAAAGCATGCTAAAGATTTTTGAATTATTTTTAAATTGAAATATTAACAGATTCAAAGGCGCATAAATCGAAATTAACTTCAGCAAATACGATAGATATGTATGTATATAAGCTTTTGCTTTTATCTATGTATATATTTACATATATCTGCAATCTATGCATTCCATCTGCTCTTGCTGTTCTCCTATTACTTGCTGCCTTTTATAGTTACAATGTCCCCCAGCAAGGGCAACGACGAGCCCCTAAATTTAAGTCTCAATACCTTTACATAAACACACTTGTGTGTGTGTGCGTGTGTGTGAGAGTATCTGTTGTCGACTGGCTCGTGTCTGGATTATGCTCTCTTAAAATTGAGTTCAATGCCTTGCTCGTGCCACGTCCTTACGAGTCCTTCGGCTTTGGCGCTCGTGGCTTTGCTATTTCACAATTTTTGTCTATTTTCATTAAGCTTGCATGAGGAGAAAATAAACAAATGTCTCGAAAAACCATCAAGAAATTAACTGAGAAATTGTAGAAAGGCTCTCAAGGATGCATGCATAAGAAAGAAATGTGTGGGAAAAGCGGCCATAGGTGGGAAAGCTTTAATACATTAAATTTTCATTTATGAGCATTGACGTTGGACGTTGACGTTGAGAATATTTTGCTGTTGCGCCTTTGGTATTTTGTTATTTTTAGCAATCAATTGAATGGCAAAATTCTAAATTCTCTATTTCTATTTACAATTTGTCATCTCTGTGTGTGTGTGTGTGTGTGTCTGAAAATTGCGACGCCTAGCTGAGGCTAGTCAAATGAATTTATCGCTTTATAATTAAAATACATGCCCAATCATTAGCGTCAGCAATGTGGGGGGAAAGTCGCTGAAGTTGGCGCGTCACGAGTCAAATAAAAATCAATTGACTTAAATTGAAACGCGCAACGAGCAACACACACACACTCACACACACACACACACAAACATGCATAGGCTTAGACTCAAGCGTTAAATCTGTTTAGATCAAAACTGATGGACATTTAAAATTTTGCATTATCTTGTTTTTTTTAATACCCAACACTCAATTTCACTTATCGCTGTTGAAATTTTGATGATAATGTTTATAGAAAGTGAAAGACAGCGAGATTAAAATTGTTTAAATGAAAGTTATGCAACTTTTATCATAAATAAATTTTTCCATTGCCATTGCAAGGTTATCGCACATTTATTGTTGTTTCTATAATTACTGAGTACTTTTGAAATAATTATCTTGTCTTAAATATTTAATTAAGCTGCTTGCACTTTTTATCACATTTTAACTGAATTTATTTGCTGTCCCAACAGTTTTAGATTAGAATGGGGAATTTTTTTTTGATAAGTGTAAATATTTCGATATTGAAAGTAAATAACACTAACTTCAAATTTATTTAAGTTGCTCCTGAGCTGCTCTTCAAATACTTTAGACATTTAGTAAGCTGCTTAAATTGTGTTGCTAATGCTTAAAAATCATTGTATATTTTTTATTGTTGAAAACTAAAAACTTTATTTTTTTCCACTTTATTCTTTACCATTTCGCTTTGTATTATTTCTAATAATGTGACAGAGAGGAAAGTACTTGCAGCATATGCAACAAACGGTGGCAAGTGTCGAGTGCCAAAAGCTTTTCATGTTCTTTGCATTTTCCGCTTGTAGGCAGTGCAATCTTTTAGCCGAGGCAATTGTCACGCACTGCTTAAGTGCATGACCTTCGCACTAATGCGTTGACAATGTCAAGGTCGTTGATGTTTCTGTGTGTGTGTGTGTGCACTTTTTAAAATTAAAAAAAAAGAAAACATTATGTATATAAAAATATATGTAAATTGTGAGGCAAAATAAAATGCTTGACTGTGTGGCAAGTGCGCTTAATTGAGCGGCAGAGTGAGCGAGCGAGAGCGACACTTAAGCCAACCCCCTGTTGCTTGAGCTAAAATCATTGGCAAAGTGCAAGTCAGGCACAGAGCGAGGCACTTAAGACGCCTTGACATTGACTTTGGCTGCAGTTGGCAGCTGCCCACCCCCCCCAGTCAGCCACCCGCAGCTCAAAGTGAGAGCTAGTCCGTTGTCTGCACTTGTCGTTAATTGAGCTGAGTAAAAGTAAACGATACATTTCAATTAAGCGAACACTGCGAACATTTTCGACAGCATCCAATAAACCGGAGACATGCCGGGAGCAGCGAACTAGACACACACACACATATACAAAGCCGCTGCTGCTGACGCAAATGCTATGTACATATGTATAAACATATTTGTTTCAAGTTTTATATATAAATATATACATAAAAAGTAGCGCTGTGCTAAATACACGCCTCTCTCTCTCTCTCTCTCTCTCTCTCTCTCTCTCTCTGTCTCTGGTATTGCCTATGGGCGCAAACTTTAGTTAATATTTGCTTTTTATATTGACAAATCAATTAAGTTCGCATTGCTCTAGTCACACGCTGCGTATGCGTGTTGCTTTCGTTTGCTTAACATGTCCTGACAAGTTCGAGAGCGTGCTTTGATTGTCGGCATGCACAAATATTTGCCCAAAATACATATCAATCAATCAATCAATTGATCTAGCGCTTGTTTTCATTGAATTTTGTGACATTTTATAATTTATGTATAAAAACATTGCATGCGCTATTTTCATTAACAGGCACAGCAGCAGCCTAGCGCGATCGTTAAATAAATAAACTAATAAATTGTATATTTAATATTATACACTGCTGCGTGGGCAGCAAATAATTGTTAGGGTGGCTATGCAAAAAGTTTAAATATAACCCATACAACTTATTGTTTGTTTGTTTGTTTACCGCATTGCATTTCACAGTTGACAGTTAAACAATTGCAAAATATGCGCCCAACTAAATACAATACATTTATGCATGTGTGTGTGTGTGTGTGTGTGTGTTTGCTTAATAAATATTTAAACACACACACATACGCATAGAGCATCATTTTAATTTGGACACCTGCCAATAATAATGCAGCTAAACGTTTCACCCCTTGCGCTAAATTTCGCTTTGTGTGGCAAATTATATTTAAAATTTTCATTTGCAGCAGTCTGCGAAGAAAAAGAACGGAGAGAGAGAGAGAGAGAGAGAGAGGCGCAACTTTTATTTTTTTTTCTATCCGCGTGATTATTACTCATGGCAAGACGTTGCTCTGCCGGCGTCAGCAGCGCTTTGCTTTGCGTCACAGCTGTGTGCATATGTGTGTGTGTACCAAGCTCAATCACTTGCTAGCGCACCAGACTGACGCCCACTTCATAACAACAATTTGCTGGGTGTCCAGTAACATGAACTATTGTTTACTTAACTTTATCTATTTGACTCTCACATCAATTTGTCGAATTTATTAACAACAAAACGTAAGAAAAACAAATTTACTAAATCAGTCGCGCAGGCGACTTTGCTGACAATAACTGCACTGCTCTTACCTGTGGCGAGTTGCGCTCTCGCCCTCTCACTTTATCGCAGTCTACGTGCAAGTCCAAGCGTTCGCATTTTTCGCTTTTTGCTCTTTGCACAAGCTGAGCTAATTGTAAACTGACAAATGTCCCAAGCCTATGTAATAAGCTGGGGTCCGTTACTTGATTGATTTGCAGGGCTGGGGAGTAAGGGTAGGGCTGCGCCTTATTAATAGATGATCTGCTGTTGCCATTTAACAAGCTGTTAGTTTAATTAGTACATGTGCTATGTATGTGAATGAATGCTATGGGCAAAACAAATTAGATTCTTAATTGAAAAGGCTAATGTAAAGTTTTAATTAAAGAGCAATTTATTGGCTAACAAGCAATGCTGCTTTTCATTTATTTAGAATTTTGAGCTTAACACTAACAACCTTGTCCACTGTCAAAAACGAATACGAAGCAAAAGAAAAATAACGGTGCAATGCAATGCGCGCAAGCCAAACAAATGAGTTCGTTTGCCTTAATATTTGCTGTGACTTTAAGCCAGCAGGCTTCAATCCTGAAGGACAAACTCTAAAAATGAAGAATAATTAAAACATTGTATATATAATTGCTAACTTTAAATATGCTTTGCACTGAAAAATTTATGTTTATGTTGTTGGGCAAAATGTCAAATCAAATGTATGTACATATTTATAATATATATTTATATTTACATACATATGTATGTATGTACATAACTAAATACAAACTTAAAAGCTTAATATTATGTATAGCATATTTCAGAGGCTGTGACAAGTCTTGACACTTAACATTCAAAGGAACGGCAAGCATTTACATTTGAAAATACACTTGTTTTCAAATATTTGCATGCAAAAGCAATTATTCTGTAGACTTTGATTTGTTTACTAACGTTCTCTGTACCACTGTGCCTAGTTTAATACAGTAATGTGCTTGCAAAGCGAAAAAAAAAGGACAGAGAAACAAAAACAAAATTTAAGCATGGTAAACAAGAATGTTCGCTAACCGCGTGACTTTTATGACAGAAAGCATGGCAAAAAAGAAAAAGAAGAGCGAGAAAGGGAAAGACTAGCAAGATTAAGCACAATAAAATACTCGTGCAAGAAACAGTTTATTTATGTTTATATGTGACATGCATATACATACATACATAACTAAAAACATACATATTTAAAAACATGCTATGTATGTATGTACATATGTGTGTATGCTCGTCACACGTTATTTATTTATAAGTTTAGGCGCGTGTGTATGGCAGCTGCTGCTGACGTATTAGATAGGGTCCAGCAGCAATGCAGTCCATAGCCTAATGCGTGTTGCCCTGTAGGAGTCAAATGGCTGATGAAACAATTTAAGTGAAGAGCAAATGCGTAAGCGAGCGCACAACCCATGCAATTGCTTAACTTAACAGATGTGTAATAGACACGCAAGAGCAGCAGCGAGCACATGATCCATTGCAAAACAGAAAGAGCGTGAAAGAGTGAGAGGGCAATGGCAATCGTTTAGGGAATTCCGCATTTAATAAACAGTCAATTGAGCCAGCAAGTTGTTGTTGATTGAGATTGAGTACAGTGCAAACAAGACAGCCGCCAGCCGCCAGCCGCCAGCCACGAGCACACATTCAATTCAACCAAAAATCATTTCAAAACAATTATGCGAGAAAGAGCGCGCGCGCTGAAAAGAGCGCAAGAGTAATGAAAAAAAAATTCGACTGCTGTACAGCAGCACGCACAATAAAAGAGCAGCGATGCTTTTTATGCTTTTTTAAGAGCGCGAGTGTGTGTGGGAGCAGAGTTCTCTGCTTGGGAACCCTTGCAATGCTCAAATTGTGTGCCACTGTACAATTGTGTGCCACTGTACTGCAGTTTTGATTGAACAGTGGACAAGGCGACTACGGGCAAATAAAAACGTGGCCAAAGACACAAACGCCGACAAGCGCAAATAAAAGCACACAAGCGCAGCATTAGCTGAAAACACGAAAGAAAATTAGAAAAACAGCAGCAGCAGCAGCGCTGCTATAATAAAAAGCCAAATAGCCTGAGAAAATATTCAAATTGCGATATTTTGTGAACAGAAAATATTTGTGTGCTGTTATAAATAGCAAACGACGAGCAACCGACCAAAAAAAAAAAAAAAAAAAAAAAAAAACACATAAATAAATAAATAATCACCAATACATGCATACATACATAGATATATGTATGTACAAGCTTTCGCGTGTGTCTGTGTGTACATAAATTTGTAAAAGAAAATCTCTTCACCTTCGCGCTGCTCATCAGTGTGAAAATGTGGCTGCAAATAATTTGTCTGCAGTGACAAGCAGCGCGCTATTAAAATTCATACATAACAAATTGCAAAAACAGGCAAAAGCGTAAAAAACTTTGAGATTTTACTCTGGCTGTATAAATTAGGCGCACGAGGCGAGGACTTGTACTTGTGCAAATATACATACAATAAATTATATACATACATATGTACATATTGCCGGCATTCGTGTCACGTAGACAAGTGGCGAAGAAGCCGAGAACCGACGACAAACGTTAAAGAGAGCAATAGCAATAGAATTACAGGCGCCCAGCCTTTTGGAGCCGCAACGCGAGTGAGAGAGCCAGCCAGAGACAGAGAGAGAGAGATCTCTGCTCAGCATCAGCAGCAGCAGCAGCGACAATTTCGTGGACAGCGACAGGCGCTTGCTTCGTGTTCTTATTGTCGGCAGAACGAAGCTTTTACTTTTGTGTTCGTGTGTGCTCGCGCGTGTGTGTGTGTGTGTGGAAACATATTTGACGACGCGCCTGCAAACTGTTGGCATAGTTGCCAGCGAATAGTCGCCCACATCGCACGCGTTTTTTAGCAGCCGCATTAGCAGCAGCAGCAGCCAGCCAGCTAGCCAGCATTCGTTATTTTATTGAGATTCGCTTTCGTTGGTTATATTCTGAATCGCTGAGAGCTGAAATTCGCGGCGAAATAATTTTGGCTATTTGTTATCCGTCCATGCCATGCGCGATAAAATATCACAACTATTTTGCTTGCAAAAAAACGCATGCAAAACTAATTCAACAGATAATAGAGGTGGGTGCTCATCCATGTCTGTATGTGTGTGTGTGTGTGTGTGTATATATGTGAATGGGCGCCGCTATCTATGTAGATACATGTGTCTGCTGATATGCGTCTAATGCGTGAGGCATTCATTAGCCAAGGCTATAACCGAAATATACAATATACTTGTATGTGTGTGTGTGTGTGTGTATATAAAAACGAAAATAGAAACAGTTTTGCCGACTATTTGTTTATCTATCAAATCATTCAATAGGACAAGTTCTTTTTTTTTGTATTTTTTAACTAATGCCGACACAATTATCTGTGCATATATTTTATTGTTATTGTGTGTGTTTTGCTAATTGGCGTTTCTCTTTTTTTTTTTGTTTTTTTATTTTTGTTTTGCTCTGTGATTCGTAGGACATAATGTGCCAACAAAAGCAACGAACAACGGGACTATGTGTGCCAATGGGTCTTTTGGGACAGAAGGGCCCGAAGCGACAGAGACCGACTCATCAGGGACCGGGCGGATGCGGAAGTCGCTGGAGAGGAATGGCTCAACGCAGAACGACACTGTTCACCTCGAGAGAAGGTAAATAAAAGTTTTATTTTGAACGTTTTGTGATTTGATTTAACTTTGCTTAACCATTAACATAAATTATGCATTTATTTTTGATTTTCTTTTTTTCTAGGCTGGGCCTCTTCAGTGGGGTGGCTTTAATTGTCGGAACTATGATAGGTAAGTTCATAGGCAATATTTTTGCTATTGAGCGCTACGCTCACCTTGTGCTGCAGCATTGAGCACATTGGAGGCGCGTTTTGGCCAAAAATATACGCGTATAGCTCGCTAACGAGCAAACGCTGCGTATGCGTAATTTATTTTTAGCGCACGCATAAAAGTATCATATCCATTGACAACATTGATAAACAAAAGGCTAAATAACGAGCTCGCGTACTGTTTACAGTATACAGTATTAGCTCAAACTTCTTTGACGTTGACGTGTACATTTCAATTTCGACTGTTTGTTGTTTATACAATTTCGTAAATATTGCGCATACGCCACCGGCAACAACAACAGCAATGCGGTGCTATGCACCTATGACCTTAAAATGTTGTATGCCGCATGTGGCACGCAATGGCAATCAATGCAACACGCAATGCTTGACGCCCACTTGCCACGCCATAAAAGCTTCCAATGTCAAAGCTTTTTACACTGATGACGTATGCAAGCGAAAGCATTCTATGCAAGCCGGAAGTGCATTCATTCACTAATTTACATATATTAACTTTGTTGCAGGGTCTGGAATATTTGTGTCACCCTCCGGTTTACTGGTTCGCACCGGTTCCGTTGGAGTTAGCTTTATAATCTGGCTTGCCTGTGGTCTGCTCTCGCTTTTGGGTAAGTAAACACACACACACACACACACACACACACGTACACACACTAATACTTATGCAGCTGTCTAGCCAGTGTGCAGTGACCCATTTATATTGCACACTAGTTAGTCGTATTATATCCCAGGCTTCTCATCCATCACTTGTTGCTGCCGTTACGCCTGGCACTGGGCCAACATATTTAGTTTTTGCCCATTGGGGTGTGCCTGGCACCTCCATAATACTATATACACACATATACATATATACATATGCTATATGTGTCTATAAGTTACGTATGTTGCGCTCTATTGTTGTTTTTATACTCTAAACAACAATTGCCATATCAATTTCTGAGCCAAGTGTGCAACTTGCCATTATATTTGCCCACATTTTTCACCAGCCATATTTCAATTACAAATTTGAATTTGTCAGTTCATTGATTTACGTAAATATAGCATTGAATTTCAAGCAATGCGCTAGTTATATAAATAAATAATGCAAGAGCCTATATCGTAATATAATCTGTAATAAGCACAAACTATATTGAAAGTACTAAAAGTTTAATTATTTCAAATTGGCAAATCTGTAATACATTCAATTTTATATACAAATTAATATTATCTTAAATAAAAATATGCGTGCGTTTATATTTTTAGTATATTCAAATTTAAAAATTAAAGTTATTATATAAAAAAAAATAAATTTCAAAAATTAAAATCCTATAGTATCAAAAATACTTATAACAAAAATTGAATATCTTAAAGTATGTTAAAAATTTCAATATCAATATCTGAAATATTTCATTTTTTTCTGCTCGAATTGCAAAACTAAATTTTTATATTTTAGCAAATATCTTAATAATTTTAATAATTCATTTGATTACTATAAGTCAAACATAATAAACTTTTGTTTTGTCTATAAAAGAGATAAAAACAATGTTTTAAAAATTATAGTACTAAAAAAAATGCATCTTTATGTTTACATAAGTATAGTATATATCAGCTGCCTTATATAAATTTGGTGAGCCTTAAAGCAAATTCTTTTATGGCTATAACCGACACGTGCACGTGCTAAGCTGCTTACAAGACATTTAATTTAATGTTAGACTGGCTTACAACAAGTTAGCACGCCACTCTGTGGCCATAAGCAAACAGCAGGCGTCATATGTATAGGAACAATAAAAATAAATGTGAGCAGCAGCAAAATAATAAACTGAAATATGAATTCTATGCATAATTTTGAAAATCAAGCTGTAACTATTTGAATGGCCAGCACTGTGTGCGACGCAGACTCATTAAAACTTTCACTTATTCATGCTTATTAATTTGCTTAATTTGCAGGCGCTCTGGCATACGCTGAACTTGGCACGATGAATACTTCGTCTGGTGCGGAATGGGCCTACTTTATGGACGCTTATGGACCAGCGCCAGCGTTTCTTTTCTCATGGGTATCGACACTGGTGTTGAAGCCATCACAAATGGCCATAATCTGTTTATCCTTTGCGCAATATGCCGTTGAGGCATTTGTCACCGAATGTGATCCGCCCAGGGGCGTGGTCAAAATGGTTGCGCTTGTGGCAATTGGTAAGTTATATAACTGTCGAACTGTTTGTCAATAATTAACTCATTCTCTCTCTCTCCCTCTTTTAGTGATGATATTGTTTGTCAATTGCTATAGTGTTAATCTGGGCATGGCCGTGCAGAATGTTTTCACTGCTGCCAAGTTGGTGGCCGTTGTTATTGTCATCTGCGGCGGCGCTTGGAAATTGTTCCAGGGCAACACGCAGCATCTGTCGAATGCATTTAATGGGCCGATGCCGAATATTGGGGCCATTGCGACAGCATTTTATACGGGATTGTGGGCCTACGATGGCTGGAATAATCTCAACTATGTCACCGAGGAGATTAAGAATCCCAGCAAGAATTTGCCACGCTCTATTATGATTGGTATACCATTGGTAACGCTCTGTTATGCATTGATTAACATTTCCTATTTGGCTGCCATGTCGGCCACCGAGATGATCGAGTCCGAGGCAGTCGCTGTCACCTTTGGCAATCGCATTCTGGGCGCCCTTGCCTGGTTAATGCCGCTAAGTGTTACCATTAGCACATTTGGCAGTGCCAATGGCACGCTCTTCGCTGCTGGACGGTAAGTCGAATCGAATATCTACATATAAATAATAATAATTATAATATTTGTGAGATAATTTTTGACATATCCTAATGGAATTCTGAAATACTAACTGATACTAGATTAACAGCTAAGGACCTGATACTTTCTCAAAAGTTTCCCTTTAATATCTATACATGCCTAACGAAGTCTGAAGTTTCAAAAATATAAAAGAGATAGACTTTCACAATATCAGTTTTCTGCTCAGAAGTTCGAAAGAGAAAAGAGAATATGGAACTTTGAAGTCCGATTGACTTTACAATTGTTACACAATGAACTTTATCTGATGTTTTCCATTGAGAGCTGAGCTGAGAAGTTCCTTTTTAAGATTTATAGATAACGAAGCCCACGCTCTAGTTGTCGAATCGAAAAATTCGGAAAATAAAAGTGATAAACTTAAAATATTAATTCGAAATTCTGTAGATGGAAGTAAATTGTAGCAAATTGTAGTTTTCTATTCGACAAATTCGGAAAATAAAACATTATCGGAAAATATATCAGAATATCAGTTTTCTGCTCAGAGCTTCGAAAGATTAATGAGAATTCGGATCGATTGACTACAATTGTGGCAAAATGAACTTTCTCAAATGTTTTCCATTCTTAAAATGTCTTCTCTATTCTTTGCAGTCTTTGCTTTGCGGCCAGCCGTGAAGGTCATCTGTTGGACATCTTGTCGTATGTGCATGTGCGACGCTTGACACCAGCACCTGGTCTCATATTCCACGTAAGTTGCAGTTCAAGTTGCTCTAATTAAGCCCACAAACACATAATCTTTATATGCCGTCTTAAATGCAACCCCAAACACACACAAATTGCTTTTAATTGTATTTAGGCTATATTCCCCCCAACCATCCATAAATACAAAATTAGATTCATTGTGCTTCGATTATGTTTTTTTTTGTTTTCTTAACAAAATCCTCCTATTTCTGTGAATCCTTGTTCTAAACATTGCCTACTCCTTCTTTTCCACCCAATTTCTCTTCTAACAGTCGCTGATTGCCTCGGCAATGGTGCTGCATGGCACAATTGATTCGCTGATTGATTTCTTCAGCTTCACCGCATGGATATTCTATGGCGGCGCCATGTTGGCCCTCATCGTGATGCGATTCACCAAACCCAACTATCCACGGCCATATAAAGTGCCAATTATCATTCCCGTTGTGGTCTTGGTCATCTCAGTGTATCTCGTTGCCGCGCCCATATTCGAAACGCCACGCATTGAGTATCTCTATGCACTGCTCTTCATCTTTGCCGGGCTCATCTTCTATGTGCCGTTCGTCAAGCTGGGCATGACGCCACGCTTTATGAGTAAGTAACGCCCACTCTCAACTCTATCGAAATTTCGAACTAATTCAGAATCTATTTGCAGACAAGGTAACTTTGTTCTTCCAGCTGCTGCTGGAGGTGGTGCCCACATCTTCGATGGCCATGTTCGAGTAATAATTCTCCAAGTGCTCAAGAAACGTGTTGATGGAATGTTGATAATTACATATGTACTTAGTTCTGTAGACGCAACAAAAACAAAAACAACAAAAAAAAAAAAGCAAAGAAATTACCAAAATACTTACAAAAAATAATGAGCAAAAGCAAAGCAAAACATTCACAGATATTCAAGATTATATGTTACATAGAGAAGTTGCTTTAAGAATATTCTAATTGTTATGTCGTTGTTTGTTAACTATTAAAAATAGTTGACCCCAACCAAACAAACAAACAAAACAAATTCAGAGCGTGTTCTGCTTGCATTCAAATTATAGTTGTAAATTATAAACAATTGGAGGCGCTAGTGCTTAAAATTGTGTGAGCTTAGCTTAGCTTAACTATTGGTCTTTGCCCAACGAACTCAGACCACCAACAATAACAACAACAACTATAACTATAACAACAACAACAAAGGAAACACAACAACAAAAGTCTCTGAATAAATGTCTAGCAATTTGCACACGCTGCTGGCATTTTGTTAATTATATTAAGGAGTGAATCCTTTATGTTTATGTTTCACTGTAGAGCCCGTTAAGAAAGACATAGCAACTTAGCTACAGTTTAAGTTCTATCTTAAAACCTTTCTGTCCCCTTCTTTCAAACTGAATGTTTCTAGCATTGGCGTGTGTACTATAAAAAAAAAAAACACGTAACCCGAATTGTGAAAAACTGTAGGACTGCATATAGGCATTAATGATTGTAATTGATACCAAAGGTTTAGCAACAAAAAAAAGCAAAAAATTAAAAATTAAAAAAAAAATAACAAGATATTTATAAGCTTAAGACAAAGAATGTCCGATTTTTGTTTGATGTAGCGCTTAGGCGATAAATGTTGCAACAAAAATAACTCACATAAGAGAATAGCAAGCAAATTACAATATACTAAATACTATTAAGCAATTCGTCAAACGCTTATAAATTACATAAGTTAGAGCAGCACACACTATTAAATGCATAGTGTGTCGCTCTCTCTCTTTCTTTTTTGTTAAACAGCAAGAATTTTCAATTGATTATTATATTATTTACAATCGGAGAGAACCTACAGCATACACTATATATACTTAATTGTCTTGCTCGTCTTGCCAGATTTGAAAAGAATTATGGCAATGCTTATATTTGATATATATACAAACACACATACTATTTATATACTACAGTTATGCCCAGTTACAAGGGACGTACATACAATTGATGTACATATAATTTGTTAAGTTTATAAATTTTATAATTTTTATTACAATCTACATATTTACAAAGGAACTTAAGAAACAAAACAACAAAACTACAAATCTCTATTCTCTATTTACATACATACTTAAATTATATATACATACGTATTTACTATATACACGTACTTGTAAAACGGAGTATAAATTGTATTATGTAACGAAAATTTATATAATAAAGTTTTTGAAACAACAAATGCTCATATTTTTGACTAAGAATACATTTTGGTGCTCGTGTGCTTGAGTTTCTCTCATGGCTCTCACGCCTTATGCGTTTGCTCGCAGGTTTTATTTATTTTAAACTCTGGAAAGAGTATTGCTATTTCACGCAGAGCAGAGGCTTCACTGTCTGATCCATGGCAGGCATTGCGGGTATCCGAGAGTCCATAGAGCGCACGTATACAGTCGGGTTCGCTATAGACAGCTCTAAACACTTTCGTTGGACCCATGAGGTGGCGCCACTTTTGAATGCATGCCTCCGATTGCAATATGAGCGCATAGCAGGGGCCACTAAAACATATAATGTATTAATGGTTGGAGCTACTAATATATTGAAATACACTTGATTTACCTGTGCATAAATGTAGTTAGCCTGTTGTAGAAGAACTTTCCCTTGTGCTCCGCATAGAAGCGTTCCGACAGCTCTTTCGTAATGCGCACCTCTTTGGCTTCCAATATATTGAAATTGCTGCTAATTAGCGCTTTGATTTGTTGCAAGGCGTATGTGTTGCGACACACATGTGGCTTAAGCACGGCCAGCGTAATTTCCATAGTGCTATTATTTATATTACTTAACTTATTTTGTTTTGTTTCGCTGTTTTCGCTATGCAACCGCTGAGCGGCTAGAGATGTAACTTATTGAAAACAAGCTTAATCGATAACAATTAATGTTATATTTATATAAATTGCAGCTGCGGTTTTGTATAATTAAAAATTCACTCTTATTATTTTACAATCATTTGCTAAAATTATTCTGTTATTATTTGTTAAATGACGGCTGCATCGATATGTTTACTTATCGTTATGCTGCTGCGTTGTTATCGATAGCCATCTGTGTGTGTTTTGCTATATTACACAAGTGCCGCCGCATTGTAGTTATTTTTGCATTTAAATTGAATTAAAACTGCTGAAAAATGCCTTTCATGAAGGGACGAGAGCCTATAAGGCGCACTCTGAAATATTTGAATGCCGGCAAGCTGGTTCTTAAGGACAAGGTGCGCATTTTCAGTGTCAACTACAATACCTATGGAGATCATCATGCGGGCGCCAGGTGAGAGAGCACACATTCTTGCTAAACTTTACACAATAGATGCTAAACTAAACTTTCTTTCTCTATGCGCAGAGACTTTGTGTTTTGGAACATACCACAGATACAGTTTAGAAATCCTGAAGTACAGGTTGTTACGTTAAAAAACATGACCCCTTCGCCGTTTGTGCGCTGTTACTTTGAGGATGGTCGGGATATGATTGTGGATCTTGACAGTCGCAATAAGGACGAGATTATAGAGCATCTAGTCAAGGTGGTGGGCAAGACGCGGTAAGTGCATGTGTTCATCATTACATTTACTCTTTCATCGTTTAGAGCAATACAAGCGCTCTTCTATTTTATGGACAAATAAATGTATGTTATATTTTATAGTGAGCAACTGGATGCGGAGGCGCGTCTGGCTGAGAGTAAAGATAATCCAGCCAATTTTGGATATCGCTGTGAACGGCACTGCATCTGTGAAATTCCCGGACAACTGCCCTGTCCAGGCACAGTGAAGCTGCCAGATAATATGAGAGGAAAGTTCTTATTTGCACCCAAGTAGAATTAGACAAATTATTGTTTTGTTTTTTAAAAAAATCAGATAAACTATATGTATGTTTATATAAATTAGACGTAAAGTAATTTTTTAATGTACGTATGACTACGATGAGAGGGTAGCTCAACGTCTTTTGGGACGCTGTTGTCGATGATATGGGGCGGAGGATTTACTTTTACTGTATTTGCCATGTTGTCCAGGACGTTGCAATGAGTCTCGATCCTTGTTGAACTGATAGCGCTGGATGAAGGGCACATTTGGCTCACGACCGCTGTTATTGAGTTCTAAATTATCGTCTGTCTGGCGTTCCAACACCTTGAGTTTGGCCTCTATGGCGCGTATGGCTTCTGTTTTGCTTATTTTCTCCTCACGTTTGCCAGTACCCAGTGCGGGTATCTCAATACGAGGCTTTGGCTTTTGGAGATCATCCTGATAATGCATAAAAACTATGAATAATAATGTCTCAAGTTGGTTTTCCAGTCTTACTTACATATTTTATATTTTTAGCTAGTCGCACAGCAATGGAGCGACTGCCTACACTGGTGCCGTCCAATTTGAGCAAAGCATTTGTAGCGCCCTCAGTCTGTGCGAAGGTGACAAAGGCATAGCCTCGGGACTGGCCCACCATCGGTCCGCCCTTGTGAAAGAGCATGTCAAACTTTTCGATGGCGCCGCATTTTTGCATTAGTTTGAGGAGTTGAAACCAATAGTTGTCAAAGGCAGAGTATATATATTAGCACAATTTTGTCTATTTGGAACAATTCCTGTTTATACAGTACACAACTTACTCAGTGATGCGGGAATCTATATTTCCCACCCAGATGCGTCTGTGGTCCTCAGAGTTGGTGATGGTGTCTCCAGCACTGCTGCCGGCAGTCGCGTTTGCTGAGCTCCCCTGAAACATAAATAGCGCCACATTAATATAGAATAAATATTATTGTTATTTTCTTACGCACAGCATTCGCCATTTTTGTGTAGTTTTTTCCTTTCAGTTAGCTAGTTGGATGATAGTGTGTTGTCATGAACAGCTGATAGGTCGATAACGTTTAATATCGATATCTTTGGGCGGCAAAATTAAAAAATTGTATACAATTTCAATTTATAAATGCATGTCAACGGTAATTTAAAATAAATATAGTAAAAATCATGCTATTAGCCCAATACTCTTTTAAATTGTATATAATGTACACAGTAGCGCTAAATCGATAAGTTTGAAGTCGTTGATATTCGCAGCACACTGTGATTATTGCCATTCAAAAGGGCGCACGCGGTCTTTTATTTCAAATTTATAATTTGAATTGAAGTACGTGACTGAAATTTTACAAACGTAAATTTAGCAAATTGTGGCCATTTTTATGCCGTAAAGTGATTTGCTCAGCAAATTACATATGCAACAAATGACCAACATGTTGCATTTGCTACACTCAAGCCATAAAGAATAAAGACAAGAGAGGAAAAAAAAAGTGCAGTGTGTGCGGTAAAATATATGAGCATCAGCAATGGCGTATGAACTATATGTACCCCTACATAAGACCTTGCAACATTTTTGTAGCATGCATACTAAACTTCACTTGGCTGATGATGTCACTGGCAAAAGCGTTATCTTCTTACATATGCAACTAAGCATGTGTCCGGGAGCTCGACAAGCTCGATATGCATGGCGCTCTTGGTGCGGCTGCTGTAGCGTCGCGGTGAATTATTTAAACAAATGACGTTGAGAGTCGTACACAGCACACACACACACACATACACATACAGCAGCACTCATGGCAGGAACACAGGGACACACATCAAGACCTAGTTTTTCATCATCACTCCGTAACTCACAGTGGACGACACTGCCAGCTTGTTAGTGGTGCTTCAGCTCAACGATGGTAATTTGTGTTGGTCGTGCAGTTGAATGCCAAACCAACAACCGGCAGCCAGACGGCCAGACGGTCAGACAGCGGACGACGGTCGACACAGACGACATAAGACGGACATTTAGGATTCCGGTTTGCTGCAAGAGACTACGCCAACAACGGAAGCAAGCCAGCGAACACAGTATGTATGTATGTAATATATATATATATATATATATATATATATATACGCATGTGTATGGGTGCAAAGCGTAGGGAACGTGAACGACGCCGTCGGAAGTTGCCCCAGAGCGCTTGGAACTTATCGCATACAATGCGCATTAGCAGTGTCTACAAGCGTTCACATCAAGTTATTTCATCCTGTCCAGCGGGCGCTTGCTGTTGCATATTTCAAGTGGACTGTGGATTTGTCGTTGCGCGCCAGCTGCGCGCCTCTTCCCCATCACCAACTCCGCCCACATATTTTCGCATATTTGTGCTGCTCCGCTTTGTTATAAAATTCCCTTATTTCCTTTTCTTTTTTTCTTTTTCTGCATATTTTTTGGTATGCTCTTTGGTCATGTGTTAAGTGAGGCTTTCTGTCTGCGTCTTGGAATTTGTTAGCTGCATAAAATAAAAGGGTTAACTATGAATTGCTGCCGCCATCTAGCGGGCATATCATCAAAACTGACAGCTGTACGAATTAGCTTTGAGCATGCAGCAGGCATTACTACTAATGCATATTATACGTGTGTGTGTGTGTGTGTGTGTTAGCTGGGCTAATTAGCCCAATGTGTCATGCCAAAGTCATTTGCAGTCTGAGCATTTTAGCCAGCAACTGTCACCGACTGTGCTCGCTCTTGCTCTCTCTTTTGCTCTTCACCTAGCCGTAGCCCATTTGCCACTTGTGTCATGATTCAGTGCGGCGCGCCGGCGGCAAATTGCAAAATGGACACAATTTTTAGCCTTTTACAATGTTTTCTTTTGCTTTTTTCTAGTGCATAAATATAACTGTTATTATAAATGCACATAGACATGGCACACTTGTAGTTAGATATGCTGATATGCAGCAGCAGCATAGACCTTAGTGTGTGTGTGTGTGAGGGGGCGTGGGTTAGGTGCGATATGTGGCACGCATGCAAAACTTTTTGTATGGCAGCAGCAAAACCAGTTCAAGTGCTTGGAAAAGTAAAGTCCTTTAGTGACTTAAGTTCTTATAAAAATGCAAATTTTTTACAGCTTTTGCTATTTCCTAGAGCTGAAAGCAAGCGTGGCACACAAGCAAACACACACACACACGCAAATATAAACATCAGCTACAGCAGCAGCAGCAGCAGCATATCGTTAACATTGTGCGTCTGTGTTAGCTTGCAGTAAAAATTTTTATATAGACCATGATACCAAAAAATAAAAGAGACACACACAAAAAAAAACAACAACAATATAATGCTAGACTTTTATATACTCTCTAAGTAACTGCAGCGTCTGCACTAAGCTAAGCTTTGTTATCGATTAAGTAGTAACTGAGCAAAGCTTAAACTTATCGAATGCATTAGCATTTGGCTTTTAGGCAATACAGCTTGTCATTTATTGTTCTTAACATTACATTCATATGTATGTATATAAGAGTTTGCTGAATTGAATAAAATGAATGAATTGAATTGAATTGAATTGAATGCGTAGCAATTGAATGCCTGTCCATCATTTGGAAAAAAGGCTTGTTTGCTAGTGAGCTGAAACACTTGCTAGCAGCGCTGTACTATGGTCCTTGTAGCGACTTTTGCAGGCAATACTAAAAGGTTTTTAACAATTCAATTAATGTGTATTATTTGTAAATAAAAAATAGTATTTGAGCTTAGCTGATTTTTTGACTTTTATTGTGTTTGATTATCAGTAACTGAACAGCACATCAAATCAATTAATCTACACGAATTGAAAGTTTTTTTTTTTAATAAACTTATCTTGTTCTTACATTTACATTTTTTGTTTAACTTGCAAAACAAGAAAACCAAATTAAAACAAATAAAATTCTGCCAGCTGAAGACAAAATCATGCTCGCGACTGAAAGCTGTCTGCTATGATACGCGCAAATTTTTAATGCTGCATATCTTTAGGGGCACACCTAAGTATATTTGAGGAATTCAAGCGACACATTGCAATTAAGCTTAAGCTTAAGTCATAATTCAGTGTTGTAATAAAATTAACTGCTGTTTATTGCTTTTTGTACAAGTTTATATTGTTAAATATTTAATAATTAACTGCAGATTCCGATGAGCAACATTTGCTTTTGATGTTTTTTCTATTTCTATGCAATTATTGCTGCAAATTTTGCAACATCAACCAGAGTGGCAATGCATGCAGCTTTAGCTACTGTTTGTTAAGCTTGCCAAGCGTCAATCTATGTGTGTCTCTCTTTCATTCTTAGTTGGTTGCTTGCTCTACGAACTCTTTGATGTATATACGACAGAATTTATTATGCGATAAATGTGTCTTTTTTGCAAGTTATTTAAATTATGTAGATGTGTGTGTTGCAACTGGGCAGACAGCGAAATATTGTGGCAATCAAGAAATGCAGCGTCTTATTCTATGCATATGTCTCTCGTTATAATTGTTGGCAGTTGAAAGGTGTTGTAATGCCCATTAAAATGCCAAGTCAAGTCTTAAAATCAAATGGAAATTAGTTAACACACACACACATGCACAATTTGCATATATATGCAGACAGACATATTTTAATTTTAATTAAAACTTATGGAAGCTGTGACAATAGCTGAAGCAATGCCAGCAGTAAGGTAATCATAAATTTACTTAATTAAAGAGCTAGTTTTCAACAAGCCCAAGCTAAGATAGTAAGAAAGAGAGAGTGAGTGTGCGAGAGAGAGATAAAGTGAAAGCAGAGAGAGAAATCAGTGATATAATATTTGCTTTGCAATTATTTCAACGAAGCTTTAATACTCTAATAATAAACAAGAATTTTATAAAGCTGATGTGCAATAATATATGAGAAAATTTTAATATAACAAATTATTTTATTTCTAAGTGCTTCATTTAAAAACTAAAATTATTACAAATAATTGCAAAAATATTTATTAAAATTTTACAATTATACTATATATTTTTTCAGTTAATATTTATATTAATACATACATTTATTACTATTTGAAGCTATTTTTATAGGCGAATTAATGTATAATTTACAATTATTTGAGGGTTACCAGTCCCATAACAAATACAAATTGAAAAATTATGCAAATTAATTACAACTATTGAAACTAAAAATTACTAATTGCATAATTTTTATTTTAATTATGCGAAAGTAACTCGCATTAAATAAAAATAATTCACATATAATGAATATAATAGAAAAAAAATAATGCAGCAACTTTTGAGGCAATGTAAATTATTATAAGTAACATAGTTTATTAATTACTTAAATGTATTGACTTATGCTTTTTTTTACAATTTGAAGTATTTCTCAGATATATACACACTTTGTTTTATATGTTGCGAAAATTCTTAAAGTGCCCTGGTAGCCGCTAAAAGAGAAGAGAGTATAAAAAGCAGAAAGTGTCAGACGGCAAAGTAAAATAGTTAAAAGCATTGTATGCAAGTTTATATGCACTACAGCTGTGTACGCATGTGTGTGTGTGTGTGTGAAGCTCTTTTGATTTTGTAGCTGAGACAAGCGTGAGGGCGTGGGCGTGGGCGTGGGTTGAAGTGACGTTGACATGGCCTCGAAATGAGTTCTTCGCTGCTGTTGCTGAGACTCTTTGTGTCTTGACTTGTGTACATTTGTCTTACGAGTGTGTCGGCAATAAAAGTGCAACATAACTGTAAAAGCAAACAAACAGCAATAACAACAACAACAACAACAACTGCAATGAGTGTCAAATAATAATGCATAAATTGTGGCAAGAGACAATGAGATTGAAAGGCAGAGAAAGCAAAACTTTTAAATTGCCAGACTGCAGGCAATTCAACTCAAAAAGCAACTGCATATAAATTATGAAAATAAAAAGTGCCACGCAACGAACTTAACTTGAACTGAAAGTAGCAAAACATATTCTTAAAATTGACTTTGACAGCTGCAAAAAACAAAAAACGTTATTGTTGTTATTTTTAATTGTTAGCTAGTACATTGAATGATTTTATAAATTCTTTGCGCTTACAACTTTTTGCGGTTTTTTTTTTGTTGCCTACATTTTGGGGCAGCCACCTGCCAAAAGGCGTTAAAATAAAAATATATAAACAAAAAGTTTCGGGCGTTGCTTCACAACAATTTGCCAAGTTTCTTGATGCTTGAAATGAACAATAGTTCTAAAACGCTACACACACACACACACACACATGCTAACTGACTGATACAGTGAATACATTGGGGTATAGCTGACTGGCTTTATGGGCAGCAGTTTTATGAGCTTGAAAAGTTGCTAACAATTATTTCTTGCTCACTTTATTTTTTTATGCCATCCTTTTGCAAAATCTAGCAGAGCAAATCTACACGAGCTGAACTGAATGAGTTTGCCCAAAGTTTTTTCTATAAGTATTCAGCTCTTTTTTTTTTTAGTTTTTTTTTGCTTTTTTGAATTCAAACGCATTTACATGCGTTCATGGCCAGCAATATGCATGGCTCGTTTTCAAAATGTTTCTAATGTGTGCACACACACACGAACACACGCATACAAAGCAATAAAGCGAGAGTGAGAGCGAGAGTGAGAGCGAGCGGAAGCGGAAAGAAATCAGGCACTTCCTAAAAGCTCTTCACCAAGCAATAGTTACTCAGAGCTCTTCTCATATGACTGTCCGGCTCTCACACACACACACACACACACAGTTGTCAGTTCGTTAAAAAACTTTGCGCAATTGTAATTATTTTTCGATTTGCATGCAGCAGTTTTTCCAGTTGTCCAGAGCAACTTTACACACACACACACACACAGATACACACACAGCAGCCAAACAATGAGCCAAAATGCCCGAACGAATGTTTGGCTTTGTTCGCTTAATTACAAAAATTGCTGGCTTCAAATAATTTTGATCAGTGCTACGGACTTGACTTTGCTGCAGGAACTTAAATGGCAATGCAGAGTGAGTTTCAAGGCTACACACATGTGTCTGAGTGTGTGTCTGTGTGTGTGTTAGTGGGAAAAACTTTGACTTTTGTTTGCAGCATGCAAGCAAAGAAAAATGTCAGTTAAGGCAGCTGCCCAGCTGCTACTGTTGTTGGTGATAGAAAATTGCAGCCTGCTGTGGCATTTGTGGTCATCAGCAGTGAGTGGTACGACTTGCTCTGGCTTGACTATAAAGTTACTGGGAACAGAGCAACGACTACAACATCATCAAGTGCAATTCGCTTGAAAAGCCGAAAGTATTTAGTTCGCATGTGACTTGCATTCAAAATGCGGCCTAAGCTCGAGAGCATGAAATTCCATTCAATGATCAACGCATCACAACAACAAAGTAAACTCCCAAAATATTTGTTACTGAGCTGAGAGAAAAATAAGCTTGCACTCATTTGCTTGCAGCAATTTTTGTCAGGAGATTTTATATAACTTCTATTAGAGTAAGCTGCTGATATTTGTGTATTGTCTGTAACAAATTTAATAATTGATTTGCTTAATTCGGACAAATCAATTCGGGAATTGCAAGTCATTCGCATGTGCAATGCTGTTCAGAAGCATCCTGAACGAGTTCCTGCAAAAATTAAAATTAAGAAACTTAAAAAAAAAATACTCAACAAATTGAAGTCATTGTAAGAGACGAACTAGCCTAGGGGCTAGTGAAGCAGCTGTCAACTTCCACTACAGCCATGGCTTTATTTATTTATTTTATTTATTTGACTTTAACAGCAATAATATACGAATGCATATGTATAAATAAATAAAGAGTTATATGCTACTGAGAAAACAAAACTTTTGCTAAAGCAATAACTAAAGATTATTATTGGTTTTTGGTATGCTAGTTTTTATATACAAAATTATATAAAAATTTTTATAGCAATATGCTGCTTGTATTTTCAAAAATTCTAAAAAAAATTAGTTATGTTTCGTTAATATTTTGTCAGAGAAAAGAAATTCAAAAGTATCGCTTGAGCCTTTATGCTCTATATATGTTTACTTGTATCTGAACGGCTAATAAATAAAGCATCCTTCAATCTAAGTGCTCTTAGCTTTAATTAATTAAGCACACCTAGCCGTAAAACCATAAATTTCACGTTTATCCAAACAATTGACATGCAAGCGTTTATTTATGCCTTGACCTGACAACACTGGCACGGCACAACTTGCCAGCAATCCCCCGGTGGCTTGACAATATCAAAAAACAGAACAAAAAAAAAAAAAAAAATAAAAACAAAACCAGTTACATGCACAATCTGCGATTGGGATAAACCCAGCTGAACTGAACTGAAGTGAACTGAACTCAACTGAAGGGCAACGGGCAAACCGCAACGCCTGAGGTATTGTCCCAATGTGGGCGCAATACGCTTTGGGAGTTTGTTGTAGGTTGTGGAGGTGGCAACTATACCAGCGGCTTTATGTATATGTGTGTGTGTGTGTGTGTGACTTGCAGCTCTTTTTTGTTGTTGTTGTTGTTTTTGTTGCTGCTGGCCTGGCGTTGAAATTTAATACTTTTCACAATTTCTAAGCTGTCCTTGTCTATGCGTCCGTTGGCGTTTGTTGGAGTTGCTGCCGCTGCTGCTGCTGCTGCTGCAGTCCCAGGGCAAACAGGCAGTGTGGCAATGTGTGCAACCGCGACTGCCTCTGTGCATTTTTCTATTCCCGTTTTCATTTATGCAACAGCAGCAGCAGCAGCAGCAGCAGCAAAAGAAAATGACTGCGTTTTAAAATTAAAAAAAAAAAGAAAAAAATTAAAAAATATGTGTATATGTATACAACCAACAACAACAAGCAACAGCAGCAGAAGCAACAACAATAAGCACAACAAGCTGAAAAATATGCGCGCTGCGTCGTCGCTGCGGTTCATGCTGCTGCCGCCGCTGGCAGCGCTGAGATGAGAGCGTGAGCGCTTATAAAAAGTCAAGCGATCAAACTTGTGCTCTTTAAAGGTGGTGCTCTCTTTGCTTAAACGATGTCTTGAGAAATAATTATTTTGCTTGCAAAGAGTCAAAGGTGGCGTGGCGCTCTCTTTGCTTAAGTGCTCTCTTCACGCCTCCAAGCTTCACTTTGCTGTTGCTAACGCGTAATAATTATTTTGTTTAGAAAGAGTCAAACGATCAACTTGCTCTGCTTAATGATGGCGCAGCGTTCTCTTTGCTTAAGTGCTCTCTTGGCTCTTTCATGCAATTTACCGTTCTTTTACAACCTTAACTTTGTTGCTACTGCCTACGAGTCATAATTATAAAACTAGCGCTCTCTTTGCTTAAGCGCTCCTCTCTTGCTTCTTCCATGCAATTTACCGTTCTTTTACAAGCTTTGAGCTTTGTTGGCAGCCCGCGAGTAATAATTATTTCGAACATTTTCACATTTTCAATGCATGCAAACTGCCTGTGACAGCATTTAATAGCACATACTGTAGTTGCATTCTTCCATTGTAGTCACGCTCACGCGCTCAACTCTGTGCTGGGGCCAACATTGATGTTGCAGTCAACGTCGACGTCTCTGCTGGTGCTGCTGCTGTTGCTGCTGAGTTGCAATTTTTATGACATTTCATTTGCATGCCGTGCAAGGCAAAAAGAAATTAAACACAACAGCGATGAGAGAGCATGGGCGTGGGGGCGTGGCATGCGCCCATTTGGGCGCACAGTATGCTAACAATATGGCGGCGGTCCAATGCGGCGGCGTCTTGTGTGGGCGTGGCAGCTGTCGACGACTTTGTTGCCATTATTATTGCTGCACTGCGAAGGTTTTTTAGCTAGTTTTTTATATTTTTTTTGGCGTCGGGCTGCATTTTAATTAATTCAGTTTGCTCAATTAGTTTTGATGCGTTGCATTTAAATTAATTGCTGTTTGCGTTAATTGGCTGCAAAATCTGTTTGGCACCTCACAAAGCGAAAGTCTCAACAAATGTTTGACTAACTAATTTTATGTAATTTGCATTAAAGCAGAGCTGGCGACAATAAACGCTGTGTTCATCTGGTTTGATAAATCAACAGCTAATTTATTATGTTAGTAACTGCTGACCGCAAAATATTGATAATTAGAAAAATGTTCGCATATGAAAATTAAATACACTTATCATTTTGCCACAAAAGAGTCCACTGAATGTGTTTTTTGGCCTAAATTAAAATAACAAACATTTGATGTGTATATGTGATTGCGAATTTTATAAATTTGAATGTGTTCCTTGCTCAGCAAGCCATTTAGATTAGAGGCATGGGCGTTGGCCAGGGGGACGTGGGCAATTCATTTTTGTAAATATATTTACGTGGGATTATTCGCTCGACTAGAGACACGAGGACTTTGTACTATTTTAGGGAAATTTCATTTTAAATTTTTGAATAAAGTTAAGTATTATTATTCAATTGGAAAGTGGAATTCTGTGGTGTGCAGATCTCGCCATGAAATCTCTGCCAGGCAAGCTCGTGATATGGATGTGGGAGTGGGATGGGGAACCTCCAATTCCCATTGGATCATTGCGAGGAATAATTAAGTGCATCCCAGGCGGGAATGTGAATGTATTGGTAATGGCTTCTTTCGAAGCATATGATATCCGTTATTTATTCTTTATTTTAAAGAAAGAAATAATGGAGATCCAAAGAACGCTGGTGTTCTTCTATGAGATCTTGCTATAAAATCTCTACTAGGCAAGCACAAGGGTCCAAGCTAATCAATATATTAAGTCTACACGTACTATAACCACTTGGGAATTACAAGTCACTCGCATGTGCAAAGCAGTTCTCAGCGTATAAAAGTAGGCAACACTTTTTGAAATTTACTTCAAAATACTAAACAAATTGAAGTCGTTTTAAGAAGCAAACTGGCTTAGAGGCTAGTGAAGCAGCCGCTGGATTTGGATGCTGTGTGATCAACTCCCACCAGATGTATTTATTAATTTTTTTTTTTGACTTTAACAGCAATCATATACGAAAGAAAAAAAGTTGCCACTGTCAGTGTCATTTATGTTCCAATTTCTTTACTCTCTTTCAAATTACTTAACTCTTTTAAATAAGTTTCCATTTAATGTGTATGAAAGTAATTACTAGACTATTTTACCAATTATCAATTCAGAGACAAGTTCGAGAGAGAAATCGCTTTGTCTTTGCTTTGCTTTGCAGAGTTGCTTAAAGCTTTGATTATTGACACATGTGTTGGGCTTACTAACAAGCTAGTTATATCATTAGATTACATTGTTAACTTACTTAGAGATACATCTATTATATCTGCTTATCGAACTGCTCTACATGTGATGCATTCAGTCTATTTCTATTATTTAATTTGTGTTATTTCTTACTTATGCTATGGACATATCGAATTTGCTTGCAAGCTGCATATTCAAAGTTGTGCTTACATTATTCAATGCATTTCCATTTAATTACTCATTAGGCTTGCTTTAGCTATTCAATTACCAAAATGTCATGCAACAATACGAAAGCTGCTTTGTCCTCAAAGGACTCCAGCGGACAGGACAGTCTGGCAAAGCTTCGTATAAATTATTTAGTTAGCAAATGCGCCACTGTGCAAAAGCTGCAAACATATTTTCTTATACCCATACCAGTGTACATACTATATATGGCATATGCAAGTGTAATAGAGAAAGAGAGAGTGTGAGAGAGAGAGAGAGAGAGAGAGAGAGCGAGACATAGCGTGCAACACTTTGCATATTGAAAAACTCATGCAACCGATTCACATGTTAAGCGCCCAACGCTTCGCAATCCTTTGCTTTATGTGCATAAATATTTGCACCAGTGTGCATGTGCATGTATGTGTGTGAGTGTGTGTGTGTGTGTGCATGTCTTTCATTATCTTGATTGTGGGTTTTATGCTTAAATTATTTGCTTGTTTTTATGAATGCTCATGCTTAAAAGAAAATGCATCGCAAGTGAGCGAAAAGATAATACAAACATTAAAATTGAGCGCAGCCAACTTTCTGATACACTTTGGGCTTGCATTGAGCGTCAGCAAGCAGTAGGGAAATCTTAATGCGAATATAAGTTATAATCGAAAGATATAATAAAAAACTGGTTGCGGGGGGAGCAAATAAATCTTTGCTATATATTGGTGAACATTTTTGACAATACCACAGGCGAAATAATTATTGGAACACTAATATTATTTTTCTATTAATTAATATTTTTTATACACTTTGACATTTTTTTATAAATATGTTATTGAAGATAAGCAACATTTTTATTGAAATTAGCTTAAGCTTATCGAGTTATAGATGCTTTCAAGGAATATATATTATATTGTCTAGTGAGCATATGTATGGACCCATGTGATCCTTTGTTATTGTTTTCCCTTACATATAACTAGATTAAGTTGCCCCAGCGGTAACAGCAAGCTTGCTTAAAATAAATAAATTTTTTACTGAAGCGCCAGGTTGATGCAGAACCAGAGGACGAACAAAGCCAAGGATGCCACGGAGAACAAAACATTGAATGAGTGCGCCAAGCTTAAGGAACGCGTGCAAGAGACGTCAGATCTCGCTATAAAATCTCTACCAGGCGGTATGTGGATGTATCAGGGTCGAAGTTTACGACAGAAGAAGAAGATAATGGAGATTGCCAATTGCCAAATAATCAGACCAGATTTCGCTATAAAATCTCCAGAGCCCGCTCTTTTAATTTAACAATATACTAAAATATTTTTATGTAAGTATTTTTTATATAGCCAAGACTTATGAAGAATGATCTAACTTCCATACAAACAGCTGAAGGACGCTATAAAATCTCTACCAGGCAAGCATAGAGGCCCGGGCTATAATTTTAATTTAAATAATTTCCAGCTGAGAATTTTTCAATTCAGGAAATTTTAATTAATAAAAGCTGCTGTGCCGGTTTTTATTTTTAGTCTTAACCTCGTTGCCGATCCAAATGTGGGCTCACTTTTTATAAATTATAGTATGTTGGTATTATATATTTTTAGTCTTATACTACAAGCGGAAGAGAGAGAGGGAAAGAGACAGAGGGTTATGCAGTTAGTTTGGCAACAATTTTGAAGTCATTCTTATTAGCAAAACTAATTCACAAGAGCAAATAAATTGAAAATGAAAAGATTTTCGAGCAAGTTATGTGAAAATTAATTTGAAAATACGATTTTAGTAAAGCTGCTAAGTATTACTTTAAGAAACAATATTTCAAGATAAGACTTGGGGCTACAAACATGTGCACAACTTCAGCATTGCTTTCTGCATTTTTTGTATAAAAAGTGTGAGGAGATTTATCAAAAGCAAAAGTGCTAAATACTAGCGCCAATGAGAACAATGAATTGTTGCGTTCGTCCTTGCATATCTCAGATTCGTAAGCAATTCATTTATATGCAAATAAAGATTAAGTGAGAGCATAATTTGTGTGCTCATAAATAAAGCTATCATTTAGATTTTATTGCTATCTCTAGCTTTTTTTCAAAAACGTAACTTTAGCTAACTTAGCGACAGAGCTGGCAGCGCTGATGAGCGGCTCAAAGCTCAAGCTCTTAAACTAGGTCTCTCTCTTGACACGCTCTCTCGCTCTCTTCTAGCACTCTCTCTAGACACGCTCTCTCGCTCTCACTAGCCTCTCTCCCTCTCTCTCTCTTCTCTCTCTCTCTTTAGCTCACAACGTCGTTTAGCCCTATGGCAATTGCTTTGATTTTCGTCTATTTTTTTTTATGCTACAGCGCTTATTTGCGTTGGGCATTTGCTTGCGCCTCTTGCAGCTGCGGCGCTTGATTGATGGGCACACACACACACACATAGCTGCATATGTGTGGACAATTGTCGCAGCCTTGGGCAAAAACTTTAGGTACTCGACGCGCTCTTAACATAATCAAGAGTATTGAATGCTCGACTGCGTCACACACAGAGAGCGAGAGCGAAAGAGAGAGACGACAAATGAGCAGAAAGAGTAGCAGACAAAAGCGATTTAATCAAAGCGTTTCTCAGCGTATAATTGCGGTTTGTCAAGTGTTTGTGTGTGTGTGTGTGTTTGCATTTCAAGTGAGACACACATACATGCAAAGATTCAATAAGCATTGCGGCTATTTGGTCTACACACACACACACACACGAGTGCACATTAAACAATAGTACAAATAAATGCCTAACTGACGAGTGTTATTTAATTACGTTCAAATAAAATTGAATTCCAGTTTCAGCACTCAGCACTCGCTCTCTCTCTCTCTCTTGCGCTCTTTCTCTATTATTTACGCTCTTTGCTTGCGGCTGTCTGCCGCCTTAGTTAGCTTTGGGACAACAGCTATGCAATAACACGCACAAGACTTGACTTAGTTATGCAGACGTGCCGCCCTCTTTTGGCACACGCCCACCAGAATATGCAAAGCACACACACACACTAAAATACACACACACACACACGAGGCTTGGCACTCAAAGTGCAAACACATTTCGTTATACAAAATAAACAAATCAAATTAGAATTAATGTGAATAATTAGTTCAAGCATAACGCATTGAGGGCACAAAACTGTTCGGCCAGCTATATAGACTACCGACAGTTCAGCTGGCCGCCATATGCATACACACACACACACACATACACATACACTCTCTATGTGTGTGTGTGTTAGCATGCAAGTGGTTTGTTTGTTAAACATGTAATTTGATTTTGCATGGCCGTTGGGTTAGTTGAAAACCAGCTAAGAGCAACGAGTGTGCGTGTGCGTGTGCGTGTGTGTGTGTGTGTGTACTTATATTTATGCAGTTAACCTATACTAAGCCTACATACAATATTATGTATATAGATTTGCCCAGTTTGTTTGCTACAAATTGTATTTAACTTTTATTGAGCCGCATATTGTTGGCAGTAACTGTTTAGCCCAACCAGCCAATAGCCTAATGTTATATTAATCGCAATTTTATTATAATTATTATGCTTATTGCAGTTTTTGCATTTAAATATGCTCGAACTTGTTGCATAATTAAATTCAAGTTGGCAACACACACATTACGTATACGCATTGTTAGACAATAGTCGAAAAGCCTAAATGCAAATTGCAGTTACATTCGCAAATTTTTGTATAATTCATTGGCCTAAAAACATAAAAAGTATTTGCTCTGTTTTCTGTTTTGTTTTGTTTTATTTGCATGTTAGTTTAGTAATAATTTGATTTCAGTTTCGAAATTACAACATGCAAGTTCTTAGAAAAGTTATTATTCAACTATAACAATTGCAAACAGCAGTTGCATTTCGGCAATGTTCTGTTGTATTATTTATGCAATCAAATAACTTTAGCTCTTTAACTGTGGAGTAACAAAATTGCATGAAAATAAATAAAGAAACAAATTGCATAAAGATACAAAAATTAAGTAGTGACTGTAGCTTTTTATTTAAAAGAATTGCAATTAAAATAACTTTAAGTTTAAGATTTGAACAACAGCAGCCTTTAACTATAGTTAAGTGTTTTAATTATAAATATATACAAATAAGTAAAACAAACAAAAATGCTGTCAATTATTAGCAAAAGTTGCATGTGAATCGAAAAGAGTTTTAAGCAAAGTTCAGACATCAAGAGCAAAAGTTTTTTGGTTTACTTGTCAATGGCTGTAAATAGATTTAATAATAAATTAATATGCTTAGTTTTTGTTTGCTTTTGTATTGATTTTAAATTAAATCAAGCAATATGCATTTATAAAGAATTTGTTTGCTATTGATTTAATAATTTCTTTTACACTTTGAAGTCTATCGAAGTCACTTAGCTGCACTTTTGACTTAATTAAATAATTCAGCTCACCATTTTCGTCTTCAGACTGTAACAATTTTGGAGGAGCGTTGCTTAATTAACAGTAGTTAGGTATGGTTAAGCTTTAGCGTTGTTTGCCGCTGGCTAAAAGGATAATGCAAGCCCAACAAAGCTGCAAAGACAAAAGGCAAAAACATTAATTGTGGCTTGGCTGCAAAATCTTTGAAGTGGCTGAGGGGCTTAAAAATAAATGTATAAATATTTAAAAGCGCACTAAAATGCATTGAAGCAGCTGTGACTTGACCTCTGCTATAAGCAAAGCAAAAAGAGTGAGGCGGGAGGGTGGGGGGTCAGCTAGATTTAATGCCAATCATAAAAGCATAGCTTCTATTGATTTACGCTAATGCATTTTTAAATGTAGCTACGAGTAAGGCCACGCCGCAAGCTACAAGTCAAAGTGTAGAAGGTGTGTGTGTGTGTCTGTGTGTGTGTGTGGCAAGCCGCCAGGTGCTGGTTGCAGTCACAACAAGCAGCACAAGAGTTATGAGCTGCGAACCCCACACACACACACACACACAAGCGAAAGAAGCAGCAGCAGCAGCAGCAAGCCTCATAGCTAGACAGGATACTTTAAGCTACCTAAGTGCGTATAAATCAGCAAATTGCCAGACGAGACGACGACGACGTTAACGTTAGAGCGAGAACTTGGGCAAAAAAACACATTATAAGCTAAAATTATTATAATCGTTGCATACTTGCAGGCGCGCACAGTTCATAAATAACACAACCACCCGCTGTGGCTGTGGCTGTGGCTGTGGCTGTTGTTGCCCACCACCCACCACCCACTGCCTGGAAGCGCACAACAACATTAACTTGCAGTCTCGACCTGAGCATTGCACTTTAGTTCTTCAGTCTCAGCTTAGCCAATTGCTTGATGCAGTCAAAGTTTTCGCTGCTGCTGCTGCGGCCATAACTCAACAAAAAAGGACACTGCATTCGCTAAATCGCTAACAAATACGCATACAATTTATGATGATAAAATGCAATACTTATTTATCAGCTTTGCAAACTAAAAACGCGCTTGCAGCTATGAATGTAATGAACGTGAGGTAATTAATTGTATTCCTGGTATTTGCAAATAAAATAGTTTCGCTTAATACGCTTAAGAGGCTTTGCGAGCGTTGCAAAATTCAGCGAGCTCGTTGCTGTTCAATGTCCGTTACTATTAACAGTAATGCAATTTGATTCATTTAACAAAAGTTATTGCATTTCATGGTAATACTAGATAAAGCTGCATAAAAGTTCAACAATAATTACTTGGAATATTTTTGAACACCATTTTATTTAAACTATTTACTTGCAGACAGAGATAGATAGAGAGAGAAAGAAAAAGAGAGAGAGATAACCATAAGAATTTGTGGAGTTGTCATAACAAAATTGTCTGAATTTGCATTTTAAAATTATTGAATTAAAATTATTAAAAATTGTAATTATATATATTTTATTATATTAATTATGTACGCTGAAAATTGTGAGCAGCCTGAAGCCATCGAAGGCTTCGCGATATCTTACATTTTGAAATTTGTATTTGTTATCTAAGAAAATTATTAAAACTTAGTTAAATTAAGTACTAAATTATTAATACATTAATAATATGCTCAATTATTGCAAATTATCATTATTTTACTAATTGTGCTAAATTAAATGTAAGTTTATCACATTAGTTTATATGTAAATTAAAATTAAACGAATTATTTACTAATCGTTATTTATAAGTTGTTCGACTTTAATTTAAATAATAATAAATAGTTTAATATGTAAATTAAAAGTAATTGAATTACTAATCGTTACTCAACAGTTGTTCAACTTTAAATTAAATAATCTAAAAGTTGTAAACGATTATTTGCAATTATTTTGTAGCATCTCAATTAAAATGCTGCATTATTTGTGAACTACTTTTAAACGTTATTTAGAAACAATTAAGCACAAACGACAATAATCGTAATTCACTTATTATTTGCCTATTTGAGTCTATTACCAATTACGCAGAATTTCTAAATTGAGCAATATAAAAATAATTGCCAATCAGTCCATTCTGCCATCATTAGTGCAACATTGGCAGCTATTCAGTTCAATCTATTGTTATTAACCGAACAGAAGGCAACTGCTATTGTGTATTGCTTGTTGCTTCGTTAGTTGTTATGTCATTCAAGCTTAAGCTTTGCCTAACGAGCACTAATGCTGCAAGCCTGCGTTCGCTTGCTGCATTAATTTAGTTAATGTTGCACAATAATAAAAAATAAAGAAAGTTGTGCGCAACGGACTTTTATATACACTTTGACTAGAGCATTGCAGCAAACACACGCACGCACTCACAAACACATACACACAAACAGCCAACGCGTCACAGTTCGATTTCGTTGTAGCGTCAGCAGCGACGCCGCCGCCTGCGTCGGCAGTGACGTTTGTGTGCACCGCGCTGTTTATATTGAAAATTAGAATGTGAATAATTCCTAAGTTATTTGTGTGATCGTTCTGAAATGTTTAGCATCGTTCAATAACATGACAAAGCGTATTTGTGATTTATTTTAGATTTTTAAGTATTTTTTAACTACTTAATATTGTGGGTGTAAATATTTTTTTTGATTTGCGTAGTAGGGGGAAGGAAATAAATAAAAATAAAATAAAAGCATTTGGGTTTGGCTATAGGAGCAGCTACATACAAAATTTGGTTGCGCTAGCTCTTATAGTTGCTGAGAAACAGTCGCTCAAACAGCCAGACAGACGGACAGACGGACATGGCTATATCGACGCAGTTTGTCTTGCTGATCATGAATATGTGTACTTTGTTGGGTCTGCCACGTCTATTTCTCACTGTTGCATACATTTGCACAACTTCATAATACCCTTTTCCATTTTACACAATAATGTCAAAGTGTATCAAAATAAAGCATCAAACTCAGTGTGTGCAAAATGCGCTTACATGCCTTTTATACTCGCTTGTTTGCCTAGTATGAATGTTGTTTATCATTTTGATATTTTTCAGCGCAGGTTGGTGTTGCTTGCTGTTGTTGTTGTTCAGTTGATTGGAATCCTATTGTTGCACGCTTGTTTTGTTTGCGGCGTAGCGAGAGCTGCAGTTACGCACCTTGTCCTCACAATAGCGCCATTAATTGTTTACAAATACACACATGGATTTTTGCTTTATGCGTGGTTTACGTTTGTTTTTGTGTTTTCTTGCTGTTTTTGTTTTTGTGCATTTAATTGTTTGCGGATCTCTCTGCTCTTCTCACTTGTGACTATAATTAAGTTGCATGAATGAAAGTGTGCAACAGGCAGCGGCGGCAAGTAAATACGTTTGTTTGTTTTTTTCTTTATTAAAAAGCTGTCAAATATAACAAATAAAATCAGCATTTGTTAACGCATACAACAGTCTATAGCAGCTCAAAGAATATTTGAAAATATTGTATCAATTGTGCATTAAATTTATTATACGTATTATATTTGCCTAACTGAATTTGCAATAAATATAAAATACAAATTAGCATTTACTTAATAATAAACGCGCATTGAAATGTAACAAAACTATTCATTTATATAAATTTTGTATTTTTTATTGAAGATTTATTATTTAAATTTTCAAACTTGTCTGTAGCGTATTTCAGCGTGTTTATTCTTTTTAAATAATTTTATTCAAGGCAACAATTTTAACTATAATAAAATAAAAAAAGCTTATACAAATACTTATTAAATACTTATTTTAATTTAATCATTTTCTTTTAGCGTCGACTGTGCATAGTTGACATTAAATTTAAATTAATTTAAAATTCCAACTTTAGCGTATTTGAAATTCGTTTCAGCTTCATGACTTGCCTTACTTTATTGTTTTTAAATAGTTATTGCCTTTGCTATTGGCTAGTTTGCAAGTCTTTTTTTTAATAAAGCCATAACAATCAACATCATAATCATTGTTGTCATTGTCTGTAAATAATTGTAATTAACCTCAAAATAAATTATTACTACAATAAAATATTATGACTCTTTTGCTTGTTTGTTTGCTGCTGCTTTTAATTTTATTTTGTGTGCGCTCATTTAAAATGCAAGCAATGAAAAAAAAACGCATGATGAAATTCATAATAATCGGGGCGGGGGTGAAACAAATATTAATATATTTGTATATTGGCAGCAAACAGGGCAATTTTAATATAATTTCCAGCGCTAATTAAATATTTACAAGTCGCGTTTGGGGGCAAATGTGTTACAAAATTAAATGCGTTCACTTAATATTTATTTGCATTGTATTGCGGTGTGTTGTGGCGGCGAGAGCAATTGCAAATTGTTAAATGTTAAATGCAATATAAAGTGCATTCGCTTAATCGATTTAAATTGAGTGCATTGCTCATTGCTCATACGCTCAGTGTGTCTTTACAATTGGCTACAAGTTATTTCTCTCTCTCTCTCTCTCTCTCTTTCTCTGCTATTTAAATAAAATCCAAGCCAACTATTTAAGTAATGAATAATGCGTAGTTGTATTTTCACACACATACATACACATTTGCAAATAGTTTTAGCACTTTTTTTTCTGTGTCTTACATTTGCCCAACTTATTAAATTTGCATTTAATTAAAGTGCCACAAAACTCTCTCTTCAATGAATGCATTGCCTGCATTGCTCTTTCACACTCTCTCGAGTGTCTCTTTTGCTCCTTTTCGGGCTCTGACTATTAACTTTTTACATTAGTCAGCAGCTTGCTTGTGCTTGAAGAAAGTTTCTAAATATTTCTAAAAAGCAAATGTCAAATGCTTTAGTAAAATGCAGAGCTAACAGTTTAATTAAATTTGTTTTTAGTAGCAAGTGGCAATCATTCAAATATTTCCAACACACAATTAATAACTTTAGTTGATTATGTGTGATAAAATTTTAGTTGCAAACTCTGCATGTTCCTTGATTTTTTATTTTATTTAAGTGATGGCAACTTTCTTATTAGAGCCTCATTGCTTCTTTTTAACACTCTATCTCTCTTTCATTCTCTCGTAGTATAAGACAAACAATATGTAATACCAAAAACATACTACGATTTATAAAAAGTGAGCCCACATTTTCGTAGACAAAAAATAGTTAAGAGAGTGTCATCTATCATGTTAACTGACACTCAAGCAGGCAATTATATTTGGGCCGACAACAAGGTTAAGAAAAAAATAACCACAGGCGGCAGTCTAGAGACTTTTCCTGCATTAAAAAATATAAAATTATCAACTGGATTATTATTTAAGTTAAAATAATAGCCTGGGCTCTTGTGCTTGCCTGTTACAGAGTTTATAGCGAGACTTAATAATGACAATCTCTCACATCCCGCCTGGTAGAGATTTTATAGCGATGATCGCTTGGTAGTTTGATTATTTGGCAAATCGGCAAATCATCATCATCTCCTTCTTCTGTCGTAAACTTCGACACTGATACATCCACATCCACGTCCACTTACCGCCTGGTAGAGATTTTATAGCGAGATCTTCATGGGTATTTAGCAGTTTGGTTTGAAATATTTTACCTCAATGCAAAAGAGTTCTTCGGCCGAAACAATTGCAGCTTAGGACAGATCTGAGTTGTGACATGTTATTGGTATTACAGAGAGTTAGGTCAAAATCTTTGCAACTCTTTTCTAGCTATCTAGCCTTTAAATTATTGCTAAAAATTAAGCTTTCTGCAAATCTTCAGATGTGAACAAGTTGGGAAATAAGCAGTTGGAAAAAAAGTTTTGCCTACTTTGCAGCGCTGCATAGAAATTTACAATTGCAAATTTGCATTGTTTATAGTTAGCTAGCGAGATCAAATTAATGCTGCAATGTATACATTATATACATAATATATTAATTAATGCTCTAATTGATTTGTTTTTGTTGCTTCAATTTTAATATGCGCATTGCTTCAATTTTGTTAATTGATGCAAGCTCTAGGCTGGGCTCTAGTGCAAGCTTAACTGTATTTCCAGCATCTTTAATAAAATACAATTAACATTTACGACGCCCTGACGCTTGACTGCATTCTACAAGCATTTTGATTTATTTGCATATGAGGCTACGTAAATTGCAAACAAAACTTTGCAGACACACACAGCGAACAGAGCACAGAGCACAGAGGCAGACGCAGACACACGAGCGTTGCATGTTAAGTGACTGTTGCTGTCTACGCACACACACAATCACACACACACACACACACATACGCACAATGTGCTATTGCGGCTTGTTTAAAGTCAAAGCGTAGCGCGAACTTCTAATTGTCAAATTGGGCGGCATCGGGTTAAAAGTTTGTCTCCCTCAATGCCAAAGCATTGCAATTTACCAACACACACACACACACACATGCACCCAAGAGTCTCTATGCACGTGTCAAGAGCGACAAGCAATGAACTTTTTGTATTAAACTGTCGAGGCGCCATTGTCTGAGTGCGCGCCTAAGACGACAGGATGCATTGAAGTTGGCTGCTTACGAGCATCCTTGGGCTGCTTTCCAGGTAGCTGCAGTGCTCTTAGCTTTTTTAATTCATCCAATATACCCTGTAGTGCAAGACTAAGAGAGGAGACTTTCAACTTTTAGAAAAGTTAATCTTACAATAGTTTGACGCTCAGTTGTTGCTCAATGCTGTGAAAATCGAACAACAACGAAAAGACCACAAATCTCTTTTTATTTAACAATTCATATATATAATATATTACCATTCATGCCCTGTAGGGCAGACTAACAACAAGAGAGCAGAGTTTAAATATTTTTTGATAAATATTCTTACTATGTGAGCGATAAAAGTTTGACGCTCAGTTGTTGCTCAATTCAAAATCAAATAACGATATTTAGCTAAAATATCGGTGCGAAATTTTGACTCAATGAGTAAATTTAACAATTTATAAATAATATTTATTTGCTTACAATCGATGGCCTAAAATATATACAAAGCAGTAAAAAAATGTGAGCCGTTGTGTTTTATTTTTATTAATTAATTTCAGTTTTATTTATTTATTTTTATAAACAGCTTAAAGAAAAATAAACTTATGAAATATTGCCATTCACACATTTACAAATGATCGATGCATCGATATTTTTTTGCACATCACCAACTAACAGCTGATCTCTGCTGTTTGCTAAGCAAAAAAATTGCTTCAATTTTCTGCTCACAATTTGCTGCTCACAGCACGCTGAAGAGACAAAAAACAGTTGCCACACTGCCTTTTGCGCTATTTTGTTAACCCTTTTTAAAAGCTCATACGGCTGCCAGGCAGCCTGAGATATTTGCTTGTCTTTGAGTTCTCTTTTGTATTTGTTGGCTGCTGCGTTCTCAACACTTTAGAGCCCGTGCGTGCGTCTGACTTTGTTTGCTTTATTTAGGCTGCTGTGTGTTGTCTATTTACTCAACAAAGGCTATAGAGTAAACTGTAAACGAAATTCAAATACGCTACCAGTCTGTGTAAAACTCAAAAATTAAGAATAATACTTGATGCTAATTTTGTGTGGCGGCTCACATGCAAATTATGTTGAAGCCGCAAATTAGTTTGCCAAAGTGTGAAGTGGCAAAGGCTTGCACAAGTGTGTGCCGCGCTATATTGACACAGTTAACTTGGCAAACAGAGACAGAGGGAGAGAGAGAGAGAGAGAGAGAGAGAGGGAGTTCATTCATCTGTTCAAAGTTGCGCGCCAAAGTAACAAACTCAACAGTCAGTTGGCAACTTGGGGCTGGGGCTGGGTCTGGGGTTGTGGGCAGGCTCAAACGTGTCTGAGTTTCTTGGCTTTGATATGCGTTTTCGCTGCTTTAATATTATTAAATCAATGCTGCTGACAGGCTACAAGTAATTTGAATTTATAGCAGACGCACAAACTAAAAACAAGCAGCTGCAAAAAAAAAGTAAATAAACATTTAGCTGCTTATTCAAAGCTACAGTTTGTGTTCGCTCTTTTTATTTATTTTTGTGTGCGCTTGTGTTTTTCTTTTTATTGGCAAAGCGTTTTGGAAATGGCTAGTACACTGTAAGAAAAGCGTAAGTCACTTCTAATTGAAATCAAGTGTAAGTAAGCGATAAGTATCGATAGTCGATAGCGCAGCAGTTTACAAATTAAATAAAATACAAGTGCAACAAGTTGCAGTGCAGCAAAGTCCGTGGTGGGGGGAGGGGGGTGCCAAAAAGTTTTCGGAAATGTATTTGCTTCGTTGGTCAACTGGTTGACCTTTAAGCCAACGCAGCTGCTTGCTCTGCATGGCTGATTACGTATACGCCGCATATGCGCTGTTGATTGTTGCGTTTGCTTGAAGCTCAATTTTATCTGAAGCCGTTTTGTGTGGCACAATTTCAAGTGCAACAACTTCAATGAAGCATTGCAGCAACTTCAGTGCAGCAGCAGCAGCAGCGTCAAAAGTTGTCATAGCCCACGTCCTTGTCGCTGGTTCTCCTTGCAGTCTGCTTATTACGCTTCGCTGTGCTGCTCTCTCTCTCTCTCTCTCTCTCTCTCTCTCTCTGTCAGTCTGCCTTTGCTTGTCGCTTGCTTTTTGGCTGACTGCCCCTTGTCTCGCATTTTTATTTGCAGCAACTGATAAGCTTCGATATAAGAGGATTTCAAAGTGTCTTAAATAACGCTTGAGCGCATTCTGTGTGAGTGAGCCGCTGGGACCGACCGCACTGGGGAGCGCTCGCCATAGCCACAGCAAATGTAAGAAGAGTGTAGGAATGATAAACGCAAGCAGCAGCAGCAGCAGCTGAAGTACCAAACGTAGTCAGCAGCCAGTTAAGTCCCAGTGAACGGGTTCACCTCCTTGTTGCTGCTGCTGCTGCTGCTGCATTGGGGTCACAGTTTGAGAGATGTGTCAACGCTACGCTCTTGCGGTTCAATTTAGACCACCCAGCCCAGCCCAGCCCAGCCCCTTCTCTCACCTATTGGGGCGTGGCTGCTGCCTAGGCCCAGAAGTTTATTGCTGTGAATGCTTTTATTGTGTCATAGTCTCGACGTCATGGACTCTCTCTTTGTTTTCTTTTTTTTTTTTTGGGCTACATGGCAGCTTCTTGCTTCACAGACATTCTTTATTCATTTTGCATGGCGCGGGTGTGCGGAGGCAGTGAATAATATGCCTCAATACACACGAGCATAGACAGGTCACAAACAAACAGACTTTAACACACTCACACACACACGCATACACTTGCAATCTGCGTGGTTGGCTTGATAGCTTTTGACTCAACAGCTTGCTATTGTTATCGATAGTTATTAGTAGCTTAAGATTTATACAAATTAAAGTAAAACGTATTTAGTATTAAAAAAGTATAATTCATTTAAAATAAATACCTGTTGCATCGAATTAGAATGCAAAACTAGTTTATATTGGCCACGAACAGTTGTTTATAATAAATGTTAGCATATTATTTTATTTTGTGATTTTTTATGCACCAATTACAAGTTAAGGCTAATGTTGAAAACAAGCAACAGAACTAAACTCAAAAAGAAACTAAGATGTCTATTAAATATAAATAAAATATACAACATTTATTTATGATCTGTTTAATTATTATTATTATGTTTAAAATGTCATTCAAATCAAGCTTATTTATAAATTTTCTTAAGTAAACTTTCATTAATTTAGTTATTTTGATTATTATTATGTTTAAATGTCAATCAAATCAAATTTTAATTATTATTCATTATTTATTATTATATATATATATTTTTTTTAAGTAAATAACTATTATTAAAAATGTCGAAACAATAAACGTAAAGTAAATATTTTATTTTGGCTTATATCAAGTTGTTAAAACAATCTTTGCAATTCACTTACTAAGCCTTTTATTGTTCAATTCGTTAATAAATTATTATTGACTCAATTCATAAACAGTTACATTAAATGCGTAGCATGAATATTCTGTTTAATTTATGAATTGCGCGCCTTAAACTTATTTTATTTTGCTTGCAATTAACTTTCAAGCCACCCTCGCTGCTCAGTGACCAAATGTCAGGTGTTGCCACTTACACATACATATATATATATATATATAGCTCTTTACTTTTACCTACTAACGTTTACTTGCCATCAGCTCCCAACACTTTGTCTGTATGAAAAAATAACGAAAAAAAAAAGAAAAAATAAGACGAAGAGAAAAGGTTACACCTTTCCGCATGTTTCATTGAATATTTCCCTTTCGTTAGTGAAGCAATGAAATGTCTGTTATAAATGCACGCACACACAGCCACACACACACACACACATACATGCGAATAGCTGCACACATATAGTTTATAGTCTGGTGCTATCAACACTTCTGGATCTCGTATGTTAAACCGACTTAAACACATAAGATTTATGCCTTTTGGACAAACGTGCAGCAGCTACACACACACACATATACATACACATACACACACACACACACATACATTAAATGTGCTTGGGGTAAAATGGAGGTCAGTTCGGTAGCCGCAATCAGAAAATATTTTCAACTTCTGCAATGACATTGCCAATTGGCCTTAATTTAAAAGCAAAATGAATATACTATGCGCTATTATTATTACACACACACACACACGCACGCACGCACATAATAAATACATAAATATTTGTGTTTGCAGCTTTGGCAATTTTTAGTTGCAGCTTGTTTACAATTTAAAGCGCAAGAGCGCATTTCAAATTGTTCAAATGCTTTAAATGCTGTAGCACGTTGCATGCCCCACGCTGGCAAACTGTTGCAATTGCAGCAAAGCTATTTGAGTAACAAACATGACAAACAATTCCACAAGCAAAGCAAAAAACATGCCATACAAATTTTGTAAATATTTTTGGTAATGCTTCGGTTGTTGCTATTGCTGAGCTGGAAGTGAATGGTTGGTTGGTTGGTTGCTTGGGTGGGTGGGTGGATGGGTGGATGGTTGGGTGGCACCTCACTTCAATGCCCCACAGAGTTACTCGACCTTTTGAGCAAATCGAGTCCAAATTAGGCTTAGCTTGAGATTTTTGCATTTATATATTGTAGCTAAGCATTTTGATACGCTCACAGTTCGGGCATTGTGAATAAAATGTGAGCTTAGGATTTAGAAATTTAATTGCCCAAAAGGCTTGGAGCAATCAATAGATTTATGTCAGTTTTCTGATTTGATTAAAAATTAGAAAATAAAGCGCATTTATTAGAGTTTGCAGTTAAATGTTTGTTATATTTATTTGTTTTATCAAAAAAGCTAAAAACTTTAAAGCTACAACTTTTGCTTTGTTGTTAAAAGTAGTTAAAAGTAGTGAAATTATTAAAGATTAATTTTTATAATCGTAGCTTAGACATTATTGTTTCAAATATAAATATTTGTACAGATATGTATTAATATAAAAATACATTTACAATTGTTTAAAAAAGAGAAAAACCTTCAAAGTAAAACTCTTGCTTAAAAGTTTTATAATTATGATAAAAGCTTAACTTTTTTTATATAAGCGTAGGCTTCAATTTTTTTTAAATATAGATTTTTGTAGAATATTCAATCAGCCAAACGAATTTGTAGTATTTTTTTAATATAAATTGTTAATATTTTTTAATTCAGTGTAGTGCGTCTATCAATTTTAAAATAAGTTTAACTATTATTAAGCAATTATTTATATTCGTAGCTTGTACCCTTATGCACTTAATATGAATTTAATGAATAAAATATGAACATTTTTTATTATATACAAATTGGAGCACTCAAATGAAGTGTAATTATTATTAAGCAATATTTTTTTATAATCGTAGCTTGGACTTTTATTAGTTTTGTGTTATTTTTTTTTATGAATTGTAAACATTTTTGTTACTTAAGTCGAGTGCGTCTATCAATTTTCTAGCACATCCATCAGTGAAACAAACACATTACAATTTTTAGCGCTGCCTATATGCAATGTTTGCTTAGCAAACAAACTAGATTAGTAGAGTATACAGCTTGAACTTGAGCTTAAAAAACTTTTGTTTTTATTTTTATTTGCTTTTGTTGTTGCTGTTGTTTGTTTGCTTTTTGGCATAACAGGATGAATCGTAATTTGAATCGGTTCACTGAATAGGCAAGCCATGGGGTCACACACACACACACACACACACACACACACACACCATGACAACTAGGAACTGGGTGTGGGAGTCGAAAGATATTTTTCTTCTTTTTTTTTTTGCCTTTGTGGTCAATGGGACAAAAAACCTATTTAGATAGTAATCAAAAATGCTATTAACTTTATGCCAAAAAATTTTACAATGTCGCTTCAATGAAAATGAGCTGCTGAAGTGGCGCATGTTGTCTCACATGCCTGCCTAGCTGGGCGTAAGGTAAGGCTCAAGGTAAGTTGAGCCGGCAACAAAAAAAAGAAAAAAAAGTAAATAAACTTTTCAATTCAATAGCCAAGAAAATCCACAGCCAAGCCTACGAGCGCAAAGACAAACAAAAGTTATGCTTTGTTGCTGGAGGGGGTTGGGGTGGGGTGCGGCTTTGGGTGTGGGGTAAAGGACTAGCACATAAAGTGCGTAACAGCGGCTGGGGCTGAAAATAGTTTTGGACATGGGTCTTAGCCCTGAATAGAGAGAGAGAGAGAGAGAGAGAGAGCGCACGTAATTCACAGACTCTGCACGAAAAGCAAGTGAGGCGGTCTATTGGTTTCTAAGGCAGAACAGGGCGTGGCAGATCGAACTGATTAGCTAGAAATGCTTAAGCAAGCTTTCGAATATTGAATTGAATGTATCTATGGCTATGTAGTCGGCAAATTATCAAAGCTGCTTTTAAATAAAAAAAAAAAATGTAAACGTGTTTTTGTGTAATTATTAAAACAAAATTTTTAAATGTTGTCAGTATGATTTAATTAAAAAGCAGCGTCGTAAGTAAAATATTAATGAAATTAAAGTTGACATTATTGGAATAAAAAGTTAATTCTTGATGATTCAGCTATGGAAAAAAGCTAAAAATGCAGACGGTTCCCTTAATGGAAGAAAATGTGATAGATGTGACAGAAAAGTTTAAAATACATTAAATATTTTATTTCGGAATTTCGAAAAATTTTGCTCTTGCTATTGCTTCATTGATTTCAATTTCCAGTAAATTATTACTGGGTTTTTATTAGTTTTCATTGATTTAAATAATTTATTAATTGTTTTACTTAAAATTTATTGCTTCTCATCGATTTAAATAATTAACTCATTTTATTATAGCAATTTTGATTATCTGTTGCGTATAAAATTATTATTTTTTATATGCATACATATATTTATGCTAACTGCAGAGTTTGCTTCGAGTCGACTGTAACCAATTTTCGAGGGCTTTTTTATTTTCTATTTTTTATTTTCAGTAGGGCAGCAATTGTGTGATTTGGATGCTGCCACGCGGGCTGTTTTGAAATATTAATGTACTTTTAAATGCGATGACCCTATACCACACACACACAAACACACACAAACACACACACACACACATACAGCAGCTTGAAGAAGCGCTTTAGTCACGCATGAGTGGTTGGGGACAGCTTCACTCGCTCTCTCTCTCTCTCTCTTTCACTGCCACTATCTTGCTTGCTTTATCGCTCTCTATCTTTGTCTATTTGTGCTGTACGCCTTGGCGCGCATTCGTGACTGGCAGTCGTAAAAAACGTGAGCAACGTTGTCGACGTCGCTTAATGCAAAACAATTTAATTAAAATTGTGCGCGTGCCCGCCGCGCGCCACCAGCATATGCAACAAATTTTTGCGCTTGCAACACGTTACCCTGCCGCACACATGTGGCCAGAGCAGCAGCAGCAGCAAAGCGAAGAACGTTGTTGCGTTATAGTTTTATGTTGTTAATGGTAAATCACTGGGGCTTGAGCGAGCACTGAGAGCACATTGAGCACAAGTTAAAAGCAAAGCACAATAAAAATCGAGCCAAGCTGTAAATATCGAGGCATTGCGTACGTGTTGAAAGCCGTTTTGGCGCTTTAGCTGCTGCTGCTGCTGCTACTGCAGCTTTGGCTTCGGTCTCGGCTTTGGGTATTAGCGTAACCACAAGCAGATTGGGTTAAAAGATAGCCAGCACATACAATGGCAGCTTTGCTCCTCCCCCTCCCCCGCTCCCCTTTGGCACAACTAGTTACTGCCGATGCATAACATAGATATGCGAATACAATTTGCGCCTCCTGTTGTTTGTTGCGTGGGCACTTACAATCGATTTTGAGGCGCCAGGCTTAGTTGCTCAGTTATTTGTTGTTGTTGTTGTCACTGGCTTTAGGATTATTGCCCACAAGCGCAAATTAGTTTTGACATTATCAAAAGTCTGTAGCCACTGACAACGGCCCCAGCAAGCCAAATTAATAAAGTTGCTAGCGCAAGTGGCTTAAAATAATTCAATACGATAAAATTCAAAGCAAGCTCACCACGCATTCATTGCTAATAATCATAGCTGTTAAATTTCAACTAACATTTCTAATCAATTCAATTATTCACTGTCTTATAAATAATTTTTTATCGCTGCTTCATTACTCTTTTGATTTGTTTGCTTTAGGCTTTTGGCGTGCTAAACATGCTAATGCAAATTAATTAACAATTAAGAATCCAAGTTAAACTTTAATTAAAGCTGTTAAGCAAGTCTCGAAATTTATTTGGCTATTTTTGATAATAGATATGTTTAATAATTTCACATATTGAGTAAGTCCAAACTTGAACTTGTTCAAGCAATATGCGCTAATGTTTTTAGAAATCGGCTGACAATCGACAAAGCATACTCAAAACATGACGCACAAATTTAAAGCAAAAGAAAATGCACAAATAAACGGTTAAGCTTTCAATACATGCATATTATGTACAGTGGGCACGTAGGCTCAATGCGGTGAACAGAATTTCAGTTAAATCAGCTGTTGCTTAGCTAAGCTTAAAGGTACCCCCCGCCCCATCGTACGATGCACTGTTTGTTAGTGAGCGCTCTCGCAGCAGCAAGGCAGCGACGCTTTCGTTCAGTCGCAGCAGCGTAGAGCGATCGAACGAAAGACGCGAGGAAGTAGATAAGATAAGCAAGAAAGACTGTCGCTTGCGCTCTCACATTTCCGTAGTGCGTTCTCTTCTTTTTCTATTGCAGCGAAGAGCGTCAAAGGAACGAAAGACGCGAGCAGCGCTGCCTTTGCTAGCAAGCGAGCAGCGCTGCCCATGGTAGAATAATACAAGGTAGCGGACTGCGCTCTTAAGTTACTTAGCTTCTTCTTCATTTTTGCTGTTTTCTCGCTGTCGCTCTTTTCGTTTTGTATACGGTGTGAGCGGGAGAGCGAATGAAGCTAAGTACCAACACTCAAAAATTAGGTTGCAGTCCGATAATTGTTAATTTTGTATCATGGGCGCTGCCTTTGCGTAAGCAAGCAAGAGAGCTTGCGCTCTTTACATTTTCGTAGTGACGTTCTCTTCTTTTTTCAATTGCAGCGAAGAGGCGTTGAGGAACGAAAGTGCTTGTGATTGGTGTTGACATTTTAAAGCGAAGCACCAGTAGGCCTCGCTTGCAACCGTAGCACGCTCTTGACTAGCTGGGCTCTCAACTTTGCTGACTGCTCTTTTGCGCGCGCTCTCTCTCCTTTTTTTTATTACCCTGCGATCAATGTCAAATTAGTTGTGCATTGCATGTTGACGATTGTGCAGTGAACCCGTGGCCGGCATACGAATAATGCTTACTTATAATTATTTTTTTAACATGTGCACATTTTTGTCATTTAGCGCGCTGTCTTTTTTTATTGAATGCCAAGTATAGGCAACCACTTTAAGTGCCTAAGTCGCTATGATTAGTGAAGTGCAGCTTCAACGATTTTATGGTAAGCTGCTACTTATTGTTAAACATATAGACGATTAATATTAAGGGACACTTGAGTTTCGCGTTAATTAAAACTTATTACGCTTAAGCCGAAATAGCAACAAACGGCGCTATTAATTCGCCTATGAATTTAATACCAACTATAACTATACAAAAGTCAAATAGCGGCGATGGCTGAGCCAAAGCAAAGGAGATATTAAAACTTTTGCAAGGATGCGCTGTTAGTACATTAGCTTAGCTTAGTAAACGGGTTGGGGCTGCGCTGCTGCTTCTACTTTTTGTTGTTGTTGTTTTTTTTTGCGCAGGGCTGCCGCTTAATGGACGCTTGCCACGCCTATTCGCGCTTTTCGGTAGCTTGCAACCGCCCACATTAAATGCGCAAATAATGAGTAAAATAAATAGTTGCATAAAATATTTGTAAATTGCCTGCAAAAGTTTTCGCGCGCTCTACGCGCAAAACTTTTATAGTTTCATATTCATTGCCTGGGCATAGGAGGCAAACGTCGAGTCCTGCTTGTCCCCACCCGAAGTCCTTTGCATCCAGCAGCCTTCGCTGCTTAGAGCTTTCTTCAGAGCCGCCAGCTACCAGCATAAAAGTTAATTGGCAAGCGTCAAGAGTTAAAATTGCTCCTGTTGTTGCTGCTGCTGCTGCTGCTGTTGTCACGAAATTGCATTGTGTCTTTTAAAGTTGTTCTTTTTGCTTCTTCTTCATCTTTTTGTTGCTCTTTTTTTTTTATTTTTTTTTGGGATTTCTTTGCATGTGATTTTCATGCGGCGTGGCAAAGCTGAGCTCAACAATTTCGTGGTATATGTAAATGTAACAGCATACATGTGTGTATGTGTGTGTGCGTGCGTGTGTGTGTAACTCTAAGCATGTGTGTTAGCATGTCAAGCGCTTGAAATGGGCTGCTCTCTGGTCTAGACGCGAACTTACAATACGCATAACAATTTATACACGTGACAAAAATGTTACGCGATATTTGTTATTAATAGCTAAAAAAATTTGAAAAATAAATATATATAAAAGTTTAAACAATTAAAAATAAAATAAAATCAGTTTATTTTCGACTTCTTTTGTATATTTGTTGTAATTTTATATGATTTGTATTTAATAACTAAGCAAAGCTGAAAGTAATTATTTAATCCAGGAAATTTGAATACTGCATCAAGCTAAAGAAGTAATGCTAAAAAGATTTCAATCAAAAATTAACAAATAAGACTTAAAAGATTTAATTAACAAATAAGTTTGCAATTTTCTTATTTTCTTTATATTTTTATTATATTTTTATATGTTGAAAATATTAAGCAATGTGTTCAAATTAGTTTGCTTACATAGAACTTAAGCTATTTGTTTTATTAAATTTCTTTGAGCTGCATATATTTCTTTCAGTGTTTTCAATGTACAACGGTGGCGTATACGTAACGCTTGTACCTTGATGCCACGCCCTTTAATGCTATTTTATGTTTATTACATTTTGTTCTAAGCCTCTGCCCGTGCCTTCAAAGAGTTTTTTAATTGAAAATAAAGAGTTTAAGCACACATTAAAAATCACACATACGCCCCATTGGCAAAAGCAGCAGCGTTAATGGCTTCATTTGTGACACACACAGATTGTGTGTACTCTCACACTCTCATTGCCTGTATGTGTGTGTGTGTTTGTGTGTGTTTTTCTGACAGCTGCCAACACCCGCAAAATGTCATTTTAATAGACTAAACAAAGGCGCAAATAAAAATCAACAACATACGCGAATGCGCGAGGCGGCATTGCTTGATTTGAAAAGCAGGCGCTACCCACTGCTGCTGCTGCTGCTGCTAACCACCAGCGACAGCACATAAAGTAACCACCCACTTACCCCCACCCCCAACCCTACTAACGCGCACTTGCTTGCTGGCAAACATAAACACGGCAGGAGCTATGCGTTTCGTTTTTATGACAATACTTTGACGCCATAAAATGGCGCAGTCATCGCCTGCTCGCGTTCTTCTTCTTCTTCTTCTTCTTCTTCGACTTCATCTTGTTGTCGTCGTCCTTGGCGCTTTATGGTTACTTTTCGACGTGCCTTTGAATTTGACTGTTGACTCTATACTCTCTATACAAATATATAATTTTCTTTCTCTCTCTGGGCTTTTGCAGTTTGAGTCGCGCTTTTGTTATTTCCACACAACAACAAGTGGCAATTTGATTAATTTACCGTTAGCATTGTAACGCGCGAACTCGCTGCCACATCAAAGTTTATCAAGTGGCGTAATTATTTATGAAAATTGATTTGCAGTAAACGCAAAAAAAAAAAAACGAACAAAAGCTTATAAATTAAAATGCAAGCAGCCGAACATTTATACAAAATATCATTTATACAAATATTTATATTTGAAATTGACGTGCTCGAAAAAATTATTTTTATATCTTTTGTTCGCTTTAATGGCAATGATTAATTTAGAGTAATTATTTGCTTAAGTTTCTTGTTAAGGTTGAGAACATGAGGGCAAGGAAACTTCTCCAAGGTGTGAGCCGTATTGTTAAATTATATATTTGATATCGAATAGGAAAATAAGCAAGATTAAAATTCAGCTAGTTAAATTCAAAAGTAACAAAACATAATCATAAATAGAAATAAAACATTTAACATTTGAGCAAACTTTAGCAAGAGTTTTGATTTCGTTGCCGTTAACATTATCTACATGTAATATCTGTATTTATCTATAGATTTTATTTTGTATATAATTTCAGTTAAAATTAAAAATATTGAATAAAAAGAAACAAATAAATAATGTAATGTATGTAATTTAACATAAATTGAAAAAAGTCTTGCCTACTTTTATGTGCTTAGAACAGCTTTCAACATGCGAGTGATTTGCAATTCCCAACTGGTTATAGCATGTGTAAATCTATTATGTTAAGAATATATTGAAACATTATCTTCTGCCTAATGGAGATTTTATAGCGAGATCTGATGCAAATACTCCGTAGTTGACAGCAGTGCCGACATATACATGCTTTTGATATTCGAAGAGGTTGGTAACAGTTTTTGTTATTTGCTTATCGACAATCTCCATTATCTTCTTCTTCATATCTGTGTGTATATAATGCTTTGGAAAATGATCGCGTATGGAAAATGATACTGCGCAATCAGAATTACAAATAAATATGAAACATTTATGTTCGGTAATATATTTTAGAAAATATTTGGGAGCTAGCTTAAATCAAAAGCAGCAATAAAAATATGCAATTTATATAAAAAGTATTTTCTAGAAATTAACATGCTTAAAAAATTGATTGAAAATAAAACATAATTAATTTATTTATGTTAGGACTATGCTTGCAACATAATAAATATTAAGCTAAATATTAGAATTGAATCTTTCAGTTTTAAAATACTTTTGTATTTTCTTTCTGCAACTTTCAAAGCAAATTGCTAACTCATTGTCTATCTAGCCATACTCCATTAACTGAGTAGTAGTGCCTAAGTAAAGCTACTGATTGACTAACTGGCAAACGGACAGCAGCAAGCCGGACAAGTGGTGGGTGGACAGGACGAAGGACAACTGTTGTGGCTGAGCTGCGCTTAGCTGCTGTAAGCTCTTTAGTATGCCACGCGTGTGCTGCTGCCGCTGCCGCGTGCGTTTGGTGGATGGGGCAGCCATTGGGGGCAGAGCCTACACTTCGAGTTGTGTTGGCTCGTTTTTCAAATTTGAATTTACTGCGTTTTCGGCAGTCATGCATGAAGGAACAATAACAGCCGCAGCTGTTAGTGTTGCGAGCACTAGCAATGCACTGAAAAAAATTAAAAGTGAGCAGTGAGTGAGAAAAATAAAATTAATGCTAATAATCAAGCCAAAAGCAAATGCACAAATAACTTTAACTATATAACAAATGCCTTTAGATCAAGCTTTATATATCAATCAGCAGTTACGTCTATAGCTCAGCTAAATTATATTTAATTATATAAAACAAATACTTGAAAATTAAACTAAGTACTGCAAACTAAAGCAAAGAATTTTCTTTTCTAACATTTTTTTAAGCTGCGCTATTTAAATTGAAACAAACAATAACAAATATTATAGCCAATAATTAATTAACAGTTCATTTGTATTGTTTAAGAATTGCTATTAAACATATTTTATTATCTATGCTTGAGCAATTCTTAATTAGTATACCGTAATTATAGCTTTGCTGCCAGTTTTATGGCTTTTGGATTTTTGCGCAGTGTAGTACAGCCACTACAGGATAACAGGATATAGCCAGGATACAGCTCTACATATCCAGGCTTTCAACGCTGGCGTGTGCTCATTCATTTGGCCGCTAATCAAACAAAATTGAAGCGCAGTGCACACTTAAAGCATAGTGTGTGTGGCATGCCCCTCACACTTGCCACACACACACACACACATAGAGCCAGAGTGAGGAAGAGCAAATTTTACTTAGCTGCTTAAGGGCCGCACACGTACGCAAATAATGTCACTCTACTCATCAAGTCCAGCGGCTCTAGCACTGCAAACTACGCAGAAGGAGATGGCGCAACTTTTCGCCAAATTCGAGAACGTGATTTGCCACAAACAAATACATTTAGTCCTGCCAGCTACCACAGCTAGAAAATTAACAACAGTGCCACAAACGATTGTCATCAATTTGATTGCCCAGCTCTCGCACAAGTTTTATATGCACATTGCTCTGATTAACAAAAACAAAGCAACAAAATATAAAGCAAAACTGTTTAATTAGCCGATGCTCAAGACGCAAGTAAAGCACAGGTTTTAATTATAACAGCAGATTTTTATTTTTTTTAATACTTTTATGTCAAATAGTTGATTAAAAGTAAATGAAGTTATACTCTTATTTATGTCAAATATTATAAATATATATATTTAATTATATATATATATAAATGAAGTTCAAATAATATTTATTAATTAGGCTAATTTAGCAAAAACTAAAGAATTTAGTATATACATTTAATATTTAGTAATAATATTATTATTTGAATTACTTGCTTGCTTAACTTTAATTTCTTTTAGTTTAGAAATTATGTGAATTATGAAATTGCTTTAATTAGAGTTTACTTCAATATATTTTTAATACATAAAATGCTGTTGTGTTTTCCATTCATTTTCATTGGCATCTTAAATCATTTTAAATTGGTGAAAATCTGTGCGTCGCTGCCTCAAACCCAATTTTGAGTTTGTCTTTTGATGTGATTAAACCTTAATTAATTTCACACGCAGCCCAAGGCGTGGACGCGCTTTGTCAAAACGCAATGGTATTAATAAAATTAATATACTAATAAACAAGAAAGTGACAAAACACGGGATTTAAAACAAAGCTTATAGCTTCTGCTTCTGCTTCTGCTTTTAGTTACAACACCTTTAAATTGATATATTTAAATTTTGTTTGTTCAACAAAATGTTAACAAAACATAACTAATTTGTTTCTATTGCTATGCACATTATTATAAAATTTGTTATATAAAAACAAAAAAAATAATCTGTAGTTATTGCTTTAGCAAAAGTTTTGTTTTCTCACTAACATTATCTTCAAGTAACTCTTTATTTATTTTTATATTTGCTTTGGTAAGTAAATAAATAAAGTCTTGGCTGTAGTGTAAGTTGAACTCACAGCAACCAAATCCAGTGGCTGCCCCTAGTCTAGTTCGGTTCTTAAAATGACTTCAATTTGTTTAGTATTTTGAAGTAAATTTCAAAAAGAATTGCCTACTTTTATGTGCTTAGAACAGCTCTTTGCACATGCGCGTGACTTGTAATTCCCAACTGGTTGTAGCACGTGTAGACTTAATATATTGATTATATACTGAAACAGTTATCTTGGGCCCTTGCGCTTGCCCAGTAGAGATTTTATAGCAAGATCTCATAGAAGAACACAGGCGTTCTTTGGAGTTGACTATAGTTTCGACTGGCAAAGCAGCAGCAGCCTCCATTATCTCTTTTTTTTAAATAAAGAATAAATAACGGATTTCGTAAGCTTCGAACGAAGCCATTAGTAATACATTCACATTCCCGCCTGGGATGCACATAATGATTCCTCGCAATGTTCCAATGGGAGTTGGATGTTCCCCATTCCAATTCCACATCCCCATATCACGAGCTTGCCCGGCAGAGATTTTATAACGATTTATAGAGCTTCGTCATATGGATAAGTAATATAATTGCTCGAATTAGGCATATCCATTATTATATTTGTTGCTTGCTCTAATCAAAATGCAGTGAAATTCTCTTGATAAAAAGTGCTGCTTATTTTTCTTTCTCAGTTTGCTTTGTTGTTGTCAATGGAATTTAATGCTCGCACTTTGAATTCAAGTCAAGCGAAATGCACTTGACTGCGACACAAGCTGTTGTTATATATAACATATACATAGATCATAGCTATATAAAAATATATAAGCTGCATGCTTCGCTTACAATTAACGTTAGCATTTGGCTTTAGCTCAATTAGCTACGCTCCCTGAGCTTTTAATTACAAGCAAATTAGCAAGCGCTTACTGTTTATAGCCTAACTATATATATATATTATATAGTATATGTGCTGGCATTTGGCCATAATTATTGCTCGCTTGGTCTGCAGGTATCAGTTACAGCTACAGTTTGATTTCCATGTGTCTTATGTGCGTTGATAGCAGCGGCTTAGCTGGCAAGACAGATTACAGCTTAAATGGTGCATTAAATAAACCAACAGACATGCGAAACACACACACACACACACATAGACATACGAACAAACATTGCCATTGGGCTTTAAGCTATTGACGGGCAAGGCGAAGTGGGAGTGAAAGTTAAGCCGTAACATATCTGTGAGACAAGCAGGACAGACAGACCGAAAGGCGTTGACATTTAAAAGGATTTAATGCGGCAGCTTCCAGTTACTTGCCACTGGCTACGATGCGAAATTTTATTTGTAGCCACAGCTAAGTAGAAGGTGTTTGCCACTAAAGTTTGTTTGTTCAAACGCGATTTAAAATCCCCCCCACACACACACACACACACAGTCACTCACTGCATCTCTTTCTTAGCATTGTTAGTCCCCAAGTTTTGTTTTAAATTCTATCAATTTAATTTATTTTTAAAGTTCGCACTCACTTGTCTTGTATAAACAAAAATATTTCTTATTACTTTGAGCTTCATTTTAGCTGTTGGCACGTCCTTTTTGGCTCAGGACATGTCCGCTGCTAATTTTTCTAATGTTCCTACCATAAATTTCATGCGCCAAAAAGTGCGTTCGCATGCGCTCGAAATAAAATAGCCCAGCTAACAAACAAATAAACAAACAAACAGATATAAATAATTGTCCGCAAGTGAAAAGCAAACAGAGGCTCTGGGATTGCTGAATACTCTTCAAAAATATAGAGCAAATGCGAGTCGCTGCCCTAAGCTACAGAAGTTGGCAGACTTAAGTTTTACAATTCATTTTAATCAGTATTCAATTTTATATTATTTACTGTATTTTATTTTATGATTTATGCACTCAATTTTAGCTAATATTTTTATAAAGCTAAAAACTAATAATAAAATTAATTTAAAAAAATGTATTACAAATTAAAATAATTTTAAACTTATAATAGTTGCTATATATTATTATTTTTTTATGATTTATTTCTTATTTTTTATTATTTTGACTACAATAAAAACAAATATATTTTAAAATAATTAACATTTTAATTCAAACAATTTGTTAAGCAAGATTTAGCAATGTTTTGAGTTCTAGAATATAATAATAGTTACAAAAAGTAAAGTAATAATATATTTTAATTTCTAGAAAATAATATTATATTATATTTGCTAAATTTTACTTTGAATTAAAATAATTTAAAAAGTATACATATGTTTATTATTTTTAAAATTCATTTATTTTTTTATATGTATTTAAGCTTGTAAATTAATTAATTTATGGGCAAAACTAAATAAGTGCAACAGTAGTTTGGCATTAAAATAAAAATTCAAACTCAGTGGCGCTATAGGCGCTTTATAGTTGCCAGAGCTTAGCACCCCCCACCCACTTCCACCTCCCCCCACACACTTGAAGCTCCAGCAATTCGACACTGAGCAAACATTTGTTATAAAGTGCTAAAGTTTTAAGTAAGTAGCTGTAGCTTAAGCCCAAAATGAAAGATGTGCGCGTTCCGCGGTAGTAAAAGTAGTCGGAGTCGCCATCGCCATCGCCATGGCCGTAGTCCTCGTCGCAGTCTAGTGGAAATATTTATTGTAAGCAGTCAACATTTAGCAGCACCTTAGCGCCCCCTATGCGAGCTGCTGCTGTTGCTAAAAGCGTTTAATGCGCTCACTTGTGTGTGTGTGTGTGTGTGTTGAGTGAGTGGCTAAAGAAAATTAATTATTAGCACGGACTTCTAGTTAAGATTAAATAACTGTGAAAATTGCTAGAGCTTTAATTGAAATTAAGCAGCACTTGAGCTGACACTAAACGCAGCTGCCCACCCATGCACCCACCACCCACTGCCAACACACAGCTGAACGCATTAAGTTCTGCCAGTTACTTTTGTTTTTGTTTGCCAGCAGCTGCGCTTGCGGATTAATTCTAATTTATTTACATATTTGCCGCCAAGCAAGTGAAATTCTTTTATTTTGAAATGTGCGCAAATTATTTTTCAGTCTAAGGATTTAGTCAATAAGTTCCATAAGTAAAAATCAACAAGCAATGAGAACTAACGACAAAAGAAGAAGAGTTTAAGTTTTAAGATTCAACAAACTAGTGCAGAGTCAGTGTTTGTTTCTTTGCGTGTGTGAAAGTGTGTGTAACGGCATTAAGCTTCTACTTTCTCTCTCTTTCTCTTTGGGCAAAAGTTTGCCTCAAATTCGCTGGAAAAACAAAATCCAAACAACGAAGGCAGCGGCATTGACAACACACAAAAACTTTCTAATAAATAACTTATTAAAATATTAAAGCGTGCGCCGTGGAGTGTGCTGAGGCATGTAGTATAACATTCTATTACCACACACACACACACACATGCACATGTTTTTAAGCCGCCTTAAGACAAAGTAACTTTTTAAGTTTGCTGCTTAAGCAAGTTCTTTGCCAAGAGAGTGCACAAGACCAAAATAAGCACAACAACAACAACGAAAGTAAAATGTGAATCAGAAAGCACTTTTTGCGTTCAAGCGTTTGCTAATCAGCACACACACGCACACACATATGCGCATGTGTGTGTAAATCGACAAACTGAAGTTCAAAGCTGTATCAATGCCATATACAAATTTTTAGTACAGTGCACGCTCGTTTTAAGCAAAACTTTCCAATTAGGCATTGTTTTTGCAAGTATTTTACAGCACTATTTTAAATTAAAAATAAAATTTAACAACACTTAACAATGCATTTTCTATAACACAACGATTGAGTTTTACTTTTTGTTTTATAGAGTTGAATTGAAGAGTTTTTGAAGTTTACTAATTTAAATATATAAAATGACGGAATAAAAAATGTAATATCATTAATAATTCCAGTTAAATTCTGTAAGCTTAGTAATTGTTATGCTAGCAAATTCTATGTTATGCAAAAAAATAAAAATATATTCAACAATGAGAAAACAAATGTTTGAAAAAGAATGTGTGAGAATATTTAAAATAATTCCAATTATGCAATCTATAAGCTTATAAAATTTAAAAATAAAAACATAATTTTAAATACTTTTAAATTTAATTTTAAATATTTTTCTTTTATCGTTGACTGTTCATTGCATAATTATTTGAAGCTCGTTAAAAATTTTAACACACTTTACTACACTAACATTTGATATAGCTCATCAACAGATTTTGAACGCTACTTAGTATAAAATATTAAAGCTTGTAGTAAAACTGATTAAATATAATTAAAAATATATAAAAAAAATAAACTCAGTTCTAATGTAATTATTTTATTTGCATACTGCTAAATAATTCCGCATTATTTTTCAACTATTTGTAAGCAATTTCAAATATAGGCCATTATTTTTAATTATTAACAAAGCAGCAGCAGCAGCAGCGAGCGTTCACTGTATGGGTAGCATTAGTGTTAGACAGAGACAGCGCTAACCTAGATTAATGCTTAACATTCATGCGTAAAATGTTGCTAAGCTGTGTGCTGAAGCTGAGAGAGAGTTCTAAAAATAACATGTATTCATTTAACGTCGTTTATTATTAACACACACATACACATGCAGCAGTTGAGGGCAGTTCGATTAATCGATAACAACAAATCGCAAGCAATAGCGCTTGAGACAAGCTGTTACAACAAACTGTTTGCCAAACAAATTGCCACAGCTACAAATGCTGGACCTCACCCGCTTTGCGCTTACTCTTGCACTCTTGTGTTATTTTAATACACTTTGTAATCATTTATAAATGCAAAAGGGTATAATGCAGTTGTGCCAATGCATAGCTAGAAGAAGGCGTGGCAGACACTATCAAGTGATATACGATTGAACAGCAAGACAAACAGAGTCATTATAGCTAGTATGTGCCTACAACTGGATGTATGAGCAACAGCATCTCAGCAACTAGAGCAGCTAGAGCAACCAAATTTGTTAGAAAGCTGCTGCTGTATGCGACTCATATTTTCTTTAAGTTGTTTGTTTTCATTTCGTACTCAATTCACCGCAAATCAAAAAATTTGTAAGGAAAAAATTCGTAAAAAACTGAAATAAATTTAACAGCTGCTTTTTAGTATTTCAAAACGTTTGGCTTATTAATTTGAGTATTTTTCACATTTTATAGTCACCAAAGTGTATTTAAAAGTTGTCTGCGCCCAACTTTAATGCATTTACTTTTTTTCGTTTGCCTGTCAGGCAACATACGTATTTTGTTTGTTGTTGTTGGGCTGGGCAACATGTTGCTGTTGCTGTTGCTGTTGCTGCTGTTGCGCTCTTGAAATTATGCATAAATTGACTTTTGCAGCTTTTAGATTATGAAGCGTGTAAAAAGCAAGAAACAGCAGCAACAACAACAATAAACATGTGTAACTCAGTGTCTGTGTTTGTGTCTGTGTCTGTGTCTGTGTCTGTGTGCGTGTTGTTCACAGGTTGAACACGTTGCGCACGTAAAAAGGGCAATAATAAAAACGATAACAATGCGTATACGTGATGGGCTTCAAGCTGGCGAAAATATGCTCGCTGCTCTCTAAGTATATGCCGCTTGGCCATAAATTCTCAGCCTTGTTAACTGTTTGCCTAACTCTCTAATCCATCATTTGATGCTTGTAATTATGACTCAAATTAATAGAGGGCTCAGTTCTCTATACGCCAGACTGCGTTCAGTGGGTGGGGCGGGTCACAAAGGTGCAAAGCAAAAGCAAAAAAAAAAAAAGCAAAACATGTGCGCAACATAAAAACACAGCTACATGTGTGTGTGTGTACACAAAACAAAATGGCGTCAGCTGGGCTCTGCCGAGTTGTCCCATGATACAAGCGCTGCCTGCCTCCCCCTTGCCCTTCCCACGACTGCACACATTTATGCAAATTGAAAACTTAACAGCAATTTTAGTTCGCCTCAGCTTCCTTTTTGCCCCACCTCCCATGCACTCCGCCCACATTTTAGGCGCAGACAGACAGCAATTAATCGTAGCGCACTTTCGAGTGCCACTCGTTGGCCGCCAGTCAGTGCAACTGTAAATGTAACTGTAACTGTAACTGTAATTGCTTTGCAGCTGCAGCAGTAAAACAGAAAAGAAAAAATAAAAACAAAACGCTGCTTCGCACAATGTTAATTTGATGGCTTTGGTGGCAAGCTTGTAGTGCGGCTTAGCTTGAGCACCTTGAGCTGCGCTTACGTGCAGCAAATAGTTGAAACAAGCATTAGACTTGCTTTGTTGCATTCAAGGCTATGCAAACATTTCTTAAGCAACTGAGTGCAAGCGCTAAAGAACGTATATTAAGGCTAATCATTAGCTGAGTTAATTAATTAATAAATAAAATTCAATCAAGACTAACTAGCTGCAATTTCATTTGAAAGTTTCGATTAATTATAATTAATACTGAGCCAATAACTAGAACGTAGCTTAGCAGGGTTTCTATCTATAGATATGAACCCCATTTAAATTTTAAATAAATTTTTTAATAGCCTTGTTGTTTACGTTAGACATTTAAAAAAATTATTTGCAATTAATTTTTAGCAGCTCTAACGTTTAAAGAAACAACCCGCCGGCCATCGGGCTCGCGGGCTTTCCTGTGCCACAGGCCAACTCGGTAAAATATCTTGGCCTATTTTTCGATCGTAGACTAAACTTTGGAAAGAACCCACAACTGCGATAACGACTTGGACTGCGCTCAGACAGCAAAATGTCACTCGCGAATAAAAGTACAATCTATAAGAAAATCATAGCTCCGATTTGGAAACATGGATGCCAAATCTGGGTTATCGCAAACTCTGAAAAGAGTGCAAAACATGCCCTTAAGGCTAATTACCGGTTGCGAGTGGAAGCCCATAGTCTTGGAGCAAATAAAGAACCACTTCAGCTGGTACAACGAAAGACTCTTACGGCACCGAAACAGTTTAGAGCGAGAGCTCTAGCTAGAGAAACATCAACCAGAAGACTGAGGAGGCGGAGGCCGCGAGAGGCCGCACTACACCAGCAGCAAGATCTCTTAGATTATAATTTATGTCTGTTAGTATAGATTAAGTGCTAATTGTTAATTGTTTTTAATTGTTATGTGCTCAATCTAGCCCCAATCTAGCCGGTGCGCCGAATAAGGCTGAACGAACATAAACGAAGGCCACAAAGGGCAATATTGTTAGCCTGTATGCCTTATAAATAAATAATAAAAAACAATCCGCAGCCGCTTTCCTAGCGCCTCTGCTACGTCGCTTGTTGAAGTTGCTTCAATTTGTTGAGTTTCTTTTTCAAAAGGTGTTGCCTACTTTTATAGGCTTAGGATAAAACTTATAATTCCCAACTAGTAATATATTGAAACATTTAGCATGAGCCCTTGTGATTGCCTAGTAGAGATTTAATAGCGAAATATCATGCAAGGACAATGTCAGATAATCAGATAATACACTTGAAGCCAGGGAATGCTTCGAAGAAGTCGTGATAACCAAATTGGTAATCTCCAGTACCTTGTTCTTCAGTATAGATAAAACAAGTAGTGGTATGTCGTATGCTTCGAAAGAAGCATTCAGATCCCGCCTGGTATGCACTTAATGATTGCGTAGGAAAAATGCTGCCACGCAATATTTCAAGGTATGGAGGAGCAGCATCCCACATTCATTTGCCTGAAAAGGACAAACTTGGCGTTAGGCTGATTCCAAACACAGCGTGTCAAATGATTTGCAAACTGTTCCTTATCGCAAGGACCAAAACATTGATTAAATTTAAAATAAAAACAATTAAACAGACTTTGAATTTACCTTAATCCATTCAAATGTTGCGGTTGAAAATTTTACATATTGTTATCCTAGCTTATTATTTTTTACAATTTGACAAATTCCGTAGCTAAATTAATATGATCATTCTATATTTTTATAACAAATTTTTTAATTTACGTTGCAGTTCGACAATTTTAGTAGCTGCTTTATTAACTGTGAGTAGCTTTGTTCAAGTTTCTGTCAAGTTAATTAAATATTAAGGTTGTGCCAATATTAAATTAAAATAATAACTTAGAAAAAATTAGCTGTGGTTAGCATCAAAATATAAATTGTTTCAGTTTTAGTAATTGCTAAACAATTATCTAACATAAGAATTCACTCATTTTGTGTATTTTTTTAATGCAGTAAATATAAATTAATAAAAATAAAATAAACTTTTGTTTATCAGTAAATATACATTAAATTATAATATAAATATAAAAATATAGTTTAGGCATTGAAAACTTTCGTTTAATAGCAAAATTTACTTCGATTGACTTTAAATTCTGTGAAATAATCTATATGTAAATATTATTCATTATTATAAATAAAATAAATACAAGACCATAGTTAATGCAGTTAATTAACTAACTTTTTCTATGTCGTTTAGTTTGTGCTTTTATTACGAAAACATTTGTAAACAAAATTGTAATGTGGGCAGAAATTAGAGCAGACACAAATTGATTGCAACTAAAGTTGCCCTTTGCAATGCTTACGCATTTATAAACTAAGCACACACACACACACACAGACACACATACATGCATATATAGTTAACTATTGTGAAACTACTTGGAAATGGTCATTGAGGACGAGATCCTTATGCAAAATACCCAAGTGTGTACACATTTAATTTCGAAGAAAAGCAACCGCATATAAAATTTCAAATGAATGCCACACACACACACACATACACATAAAACGTGCAACTAGAGAGGGCTAGGCTAGGCCCAAGACCAAGTAGTTGGTCAATGGTTTTAGCCAACAGCCACAGGATGCCACAAAATGAACAATTGCCGCAACGTAACACGGAAAATTAATGAAATTCTTGAAACGTAGGAAATGACCAGGCAATGAACGCAATGAAGACATTCCTACCCACACACACCAGCACACGCACACACATACACACACACACTTATTCAGGTCATTGTCACCGTGGTCAAGTGGGCAAAGTGACGGACAAAAGGCAAACAGAGTCCGCAACGTTCATCGTCTAGTGGCTCTGGCCTCTAAATTTTGCCAAAAAGTTCATTACTGTGTAGACCAAGATGCTTAGCAGGGCAGCAAAGAAAGCACCCACGCCCAGCCCAACCCACTACCACCCACTCACTCTCTCTCTCTCTCTCTCTCTCTCTCTCTGTCTCTGTCTCTGTCTCGCTGTTCAACTTTATTCAACGCCTTGGCTCTTTTGCTCGCTTGTGTTGTGTGTTGGTTATTTTAATTAAAAGCACATAAACGAGCCGAGGTCCAGCTTGGGCTGCCGCTTGGGTTTGGACTTTCTCTCCCTATGTATGTGTGTGTGTGTGTGTGTGTGTGTGGCATGCATGACTTCAACTGCCAGCGCCCACACAAAATAATTATTTCAAGCCAAATGTTACAAAACTTTTGAATGCTGTTTTTAGTTTTCTTCATTTTTTTTTTTTGTTTTTTTTTTTTTTCGTACTTGGCTCAAGTCAAACAATGCCAGCTGACAAAGTGTGTGAGTTATTTGGGCTGGGGATTGGGGCAAAAAACTTGGGCTGTGCTTTAATTTGAAGATTTGTGTTATATATAAATGTAAAATCATATATTTTTATTATGCGCATAAACATGTTTTAGGGTTTTAGGCTTGCGGCTTTCATTTCAAAATTTAAGAGGCAATAAACATATTTTTGTGCTTGCGAGTGAAGCCGGAACGACTAAGCTATACACTTTAGCTGGCTGCGTTGACTACCAATAGTTGAAATTATTTTCAAAGTAGTTTGGGTTGCATGTAAAGATAAATAAAAATAAATAAATAAAATAGAATATATAGAATACTCATATTTAGCCCAAATATTTGATACACTTTTTGAATAAAATGAATTAATTTAATTTGCTTAAAATATATATTTTATATATGGAAATCAGATTGAATTTTTATTTCTATTCAAAAGAAATGCATTCCAAAGTGTATTAAAATATTTACAATAGTTGGAAAGTAAGTATACGCAATGTGTACATAATATTTTGAATAATAAAAATACATAGTAATATTTAAAAAAATGTTTTTAAGCTATTATAAAACAATAAAAACGTACTGAGACTTAAACAAATATTTATGGCTTATTATAAGTATAATTGTTAGAATATTTAAAAATTAAGTATACGCAAGTGGACAATTTTAAAAATAATATTTTAATATTTTTTGAAACTAGTATTATATTTATATTTAAAATAAGAATACGTAATGAACAAGTATAGAATAATATAAATATTAAGTAAACGCATGGATTTTGAAAAATAAAAATACATGCAGATATAAAAAAAAATATATTTTTTAAGCCAATAATATTTATTGAACAAGTATAATAGTTGGAGTAAAACAAAAATTAAGTATACGCAATGCATATTAATATAGATTAAGCTATGCATAACATATACTTGCAGCTTTACTGCTCTTGCCCCTGAGGTGTGTTGCAAGTGCCACAGAGCTGCACCACAAACTTCATTTACTAATATAAGATAATCCTTAATGCAACTCTCTTGCCACACACACACACACACAGAGAGATGAGCAAATTGCTGTAACAGCACTGCAGACAGCATAGCAATTTTATTTATTTATTTTTTATATATATATATATATTTTTTTTTTGTGTTACTGCAGAAGAAGTATAAGCTAATCCTTTGACGCTGACTGCTGCTAGATTTAGAAGTGCCAGCGAGCTGGCTACATATATACATTTTATCTTTTCGTTTAGTTTGGTTCTTTTTTTTGTTGCAAGCTTATGTGGCACACAGTGCGTATGAATTTGTAACTTAATTGAGTAAATGGTGGCCATCAGTGGCACTTTGGGCAATGGACGAGCGCGCGTAATGGGCAACGGAAATGGCAACGACCAGAGAAGCTGCCGCTAAGCAGCTTTACGGAACTTGCAGCAGCAAAGTTTGCGGATAGCCTCAGTTTGATGTTGATGCTGCTGCTGCCGCTGCTGCTGCTAAGTAAATTTGCATGTGATGTGTGGCATGTAGCAGACATGGGAGTGTCTGTCTGTGAGGTTAGTCGCTTGGCTGGCAGCACAAATTTAGCTATTGCCATTTTCGCCCAAGCATTTAAATATTAAACGCATCTGACAGTTGCAGTTGCTACTACTGTTGCTATGCTTAGGCCACAAGCACGAGGCACGCGGCACGAACCAACAAAAAAAAAAGCAGAAGCAGCAGCAGCAGCAAAACTTTTGGGAGCTCTGGAGAGTGCCCGCTCAACGTTATGCGCTTTATTTCATTTGTAATTTGTGCGCTGCTGCTGTAAATTGAAACATTTCGTTGCTGCAACGAGTGCTAAGAGCACCAATGACAGCAATGTGGCAGCAACAATGCCCCACGCTCTGACCAGCTTCTAGTCTTGCTCGCTTACTCGCTCGCTCAGTTCGCGTCACTTTGACTGCCAACTGCTGCTGCTACATACATATGTATGTGTGTGTCTGTGTCTGTGTCTGTGTGTGTGGCAACGCCTGAAAATGAATCAAGTGCTGCAGCTGCACTGTCAAGTGGTTTAGCTTGCCACATTGCGCCAATGCACAGAGACAGGCGTAGGCTCATTTAAATTAATTTGCATGCACTCACAGCATACCCTGTGCTCTTTTTTTGCACAAGGCTTGATGCACTAGACTTGTTGCTGAAACAAATATTAGTGCAAAAGCATTTAGCTAGAAATATATAGTGCATTATTTATATATAAAAGCAATATCAATTGACTTTAGTTTACAATCATTCAACTATAGTTAAGACTGTAGTGCAGCGTTATATACCTAGGTATATAGGCATTTATATTATAAAATTTAAAGTCATTAAAATCGACAAACGTCTGTAGCAAATTACTTTTTGTATTATTTGCATTTCAAATTTACTTTATAAATTCTCTTGCTCTTTCATTTAAACAGCTTTATAATTTAATGCTGTTCTTAGTTTGTCAGCTTATACATTAATAGCTTATTAGTAGCTTAAGCTACTTCAGCAAGCCCTTGATTTCAATACTGTATTTTTTTTTTGTTTTCATAATTTGTTTATATTTCAATGATTTATTTGCATTTCACTTGAGCAGCGCCTTAGGCAACTGAGTGAAAGCGCTACAGATTAAAGCACTCTTGTTAAAATTCCTATAGATATAAAACTCTTTAAATTGAATATAATTTTTAAAAATTATAAAAAGCAGCTACTTGTTTTTCAAAAGCTGCAACTCAAACTCATGCATCACATGCTTAAATTTAAATAGCAAAAAAAAATATAAATAAAAAAAATACTCTGTACATAGAGTGGGGAGTTGAACCCACTGCAGCCAAAACCAGCGGCTGCTTCACTAGCCTCTAGGCTAGTTTGCTTCTTAAAATGACTTCAATTTGTTTAGTATTTTGAAGTAAATTTCAAAAAGAATTGCCTACTTTTATGTGCTTAGAACAGCTTTGCACATGCGCGTGACTTGTAATTCCCAACTGGTTGTAGCACGTGTAGACTTAATATATTGATTATATACTGAAACAGTTATCTTGGGCCCTTGCGCTTGCCCAGTAGAGATTTTATAGCAAGATCTCATAGAAGAACACAGGCGTTCTTTGGAGTTGACTATAGTTTCGACTGGCAAAGCAGCAGTCTCCATTATCTCTTTTTTTTAAATAAAGAATAAATAACGGATTTCGTAAGCTTCGAAGCCTGGGATGCACTTAATGATTCTTCGCAATGTTCTAATGGGAGTTGGAGGTTCCCCATCCCAATCCCACATCCATATCACGAGCTTGCCTGGTAGAGATTTTAAAGCGATTTATAGAGCTTCGTTATATGGATAAGTAATATAATTGCCCGAATTAGGCATATCCATTATTAATTTTGTTACAAATATCAGCAGCTTACTATAATTAAAATTCAGCGAAATCTCTTGACAATAATTGCTGCAAACAAATGAGTGCAAGTTTATTTTTCCCTCAGCTCATCGTGCATTTTTTATTTTCAATCTTTTGATTTTTATTTAGTTGAAACAAGCTTGCTGTTACCGCTGTGGCAACTTAATCTAGTTATATATAAGGAAAACTAATAAAAGCATTACATGGGTCATACATATACTAACTAGACAATATCATACGTTTTACTACAATATACTATATACATATACAATTAATTACATTTAAGTGATGAGCCTTTTCGTGTGTTGAGCCGTTTTCGCGTTTGTTGCGCTTTTAGTTGCCTGGCTAGCGCATTTGTGTGGTCTCCGAGGCGTTCCACATATCTGGTTACCAAATTTTGCGGTACGTCTCCAATCATCGGCACTTTTAAATTTTTTTTTCGATGTCCCTGTCGCGGACATACCACGGAACGCCGGAATTATTCCTCAGGATCTGCGCTTGGGCTACCCTTATTTTGATTAAGTTGGACTTAGCAGCTGTGCCGTATATTTGCAGAGCGTATCTCCATATAGGGGAAAGAATGGCTTTGTGGATAGTTAACTTGTTGTGTAAGCTCCGCTTATTCTGTGGCGAGAGCAGCCACTGCCGTTTCATTAACTTCTGCAGAACTCAGTGCTTAATCATAGTCGTTTGGTCTTTAAAATTTAATAGCGTCTTAAACTTAAATTTGTTGAGTAACTTAACCCTCAAAGGCGTAAGTAAGCGTGTCTTTTTTTTCTAAGGTACAAATTGGTATTGCCAGAGCAACAAAGGCCTTCAGGCTGGAGACACGTTTTACATTATTGACATTTGCGCAGAAATTAAAAACTTTTGCATCAATTGAATATTTATCAGCAGTTAATTAAACACCAAATTACGTGTAGAAGACTTAAGAGCTCTCAGAAGCTTGTAGCGGTACATTTTATTATAGTTTTATTATATTATATCGCGCCAATAATTCTGAGCTGCAGCAAGTTGTGTTTTGTTTCGTTTGTAAAAGTTAACATATTTAACCAAATCATTGCATATTTTTTAGCTTTGAGGTATGTTTATTTACTATTAAAATCACCTTGAATATTTGCAAATATATAATAGATGTGCGTTGTTGCAGTGAAATAGTGATACGTGTCTAGTGACACGCTTGGGGATTTAAGGAAACTCTTGTTGCCCACAAATATTTTAGAACTGCTTGCAATTTGTATGCTGAATTTGGTTATTAGTGTGAATTTTGCTTATACAAATGTAATTAATTAAAGAAGTGGCAAAGCGGGTTCGTCTTAAGTTATCCGACTTGTCAGATTAGCAGTTACTGGAGCTGTTTGAGCCAGTCACACTAATAACCAAAATCACCATACAAATTGCAAAATCTAAATAGAAATAAAAAACAAAAAAATCCTTTTTGAAAATGTTATTGGTGACGTTTGGTTATTTGGTTTTCGTAAGCTTCGAAAGAAGCCCCAAATTAAAATATTCCAAGGTATTCACTAGCCCAATCCAACAGTCCCATTCCGGCCTTTCCTGTTTAAAATTTTATAGCGAGATCAGCAGCTTAGATTATAAAAAAATAGAAATTGCTAGCTAGCAAATATTAATTTAAATATTATACTCAACACGCAAAGCCAAACGCCTGTCTATAGAAAAAATTTATTTCAAATAAAGCGAGACAGGCCTATTGAGATTCTTTTGTTTGTTTGTTTGTTTACACAAATGCGAACAAACATTTGCAATTATCTACATTAAAGTCTAAGTTCTGTCTATTGCTGTAAGCCAACTTCATTGCTCGTGTCTCTCACTGTCTGTGTCTGCTTGGCAGTTACTTGTGTAAGCGCTGTAGCCAGCAGAGGCAGCAGCTATTAATGATGCTCTATTTAAGCTGTTTGAATGATTGATTGTTGGTTGGATGGGTTGCTTGCTGGCTGGCTGGCTGGCTGGCTGGCTTGGTTCGAATGAATGAATGAACAAGCAAAAAGCAACAGACTAACGCCAAGCTTAAGACATACGTAACCCACATACAGCAACAGCTGCTGCTGCTTACTAAATTGAGTATACGCAGCGTTGCTGCTGTGACCTGTGCTTAACCCAAAGACTCAGACACACACACAGACACTTATGTCAGCAGCTATTTGAACCAAGTGCATACATATAAATAAACACTGACGTATATATATTTATACTAAGCATATATATAGCTGATAAATTTTTGCTCTTGCTGCCACTTGCTTTGTTTGTTTTATTTTGTGGCAACACATGCAATTACTTAACATTTATTTGGCGCCAAGCCTGTGTTGCTTTTATTGTTGTTGCTGCTGTTGCTGCTGCTGATAATGTGGCGGTTAACAAACTTATTGCCGAACGAAATGAAAAGCGAAACTCAAAAATTGACTAGCAGCAAGTACTAAATTCATTTACTCACTCAATCTACACAGCAAAAATTTTGTATTAAAAATTAAATAAAAAAATAAAACACTTGAAATAAGTTGATTTCAATGCTATGCTCAATTATAATTTATTAAAAATATAAATAAAATCGTTTGAATACAGCTGAGTCTGCTTAGTCTATAGAAATATATTTATATAATTTATTATAAGCTCAACATTATTTTTTGACTCAATCAAATGAAATTATTTGATAAAGTAGCTACTGCTAATTTATGAATTTCTATTAGCTTAAAGTAATAATTGCTAATTACACTTAGTTGTTAATTTATTTGCACAGCTGTTGAGTTTTTAGTGCAATTTTAGCAAAACAAACTTTTAGCTTAAGGCCTTAAGCTAATTTAGAAATTTGTATTCAAGACTTGGTTGCTAAAGAATTTTTATAAGCTGCTAAATGGATTGAAAGTTTCATAAGCTAACAAATTTCAATACAGTCCTTTAAGCTTAAATCTTTAAAACAATAATAACTTAAATAATTTTGCATTTACGTCTTGGCGCTGTTATTAATATTTTGACGAATTTTTAAAGCTGTGACAAAATCTTAAAGTAGAAATTATTTTTAATAGAATCTTTTAGTTTAAAGTCTTTAGTTAATTTAGATATTTAAGAAATTTGCTTACAAGCGTTAGTTGCTAATTAATTGCTCAGTACTAATTTATATATTATGCTTAACTAAATAGTTGTGAAGGTTTTAAAATTAGTTCAAAGTATTTTAACTAAGCAGCTTATTTTCAATACATAGCATTTTAAGCTTAAAACTTGGAGGATAATATTTGTTAATAATTGCTAATAAATAAATTTTTATTCAATAATTAGTTGCTATTACATTTTTGAATATTAGAAATGCAGAAAATCCTTACAATGGAACTAAGTTATTTATTAAAGACTTTTTAAAGCTTAAAAACTTGGAGGATAATATTTGCTAATAATTAAGACTTAGTTGCTATTAAATTTATCAATACTAAAAGTATATCTTGATATTTTGAAAGCTTTGTGAAAACTCAAAGTTGAAAATGCTTGAAATGGAATCAGCCTTCAGTTAATTTTTAATTATTTATTAAAGACTTCGATACAAACTATAAGCTTAACTTTAAGCTAAAGCTAATAAATAGATTTGCTTGCAAATCAATTTATTTATATTAAAAGCGTAAAAATGTTAAGCATTCAATTGAAATTTGTGCACTGTGTATGAACGAACTTGACATTGCAGTCAGCTAAGAGTTGCTTTGCTTGAGCTTTGAGCCAACAGCTGTAGCAGCTGCTGTTGTTGTTGTTGTTGTTGTTGCTGCTGCAGGCAAGTGACTCGACACCATGCCACAGAGGAAGCAAAGACAGCAAAACACTCGCCACATGTCTCTGCAAAGCGGCAAGCCATAGCTGTTGCTAGTAAGTGTGTCTGTGTGTGTGTGTGTGTGTGTGTGTGTATTGGTGAGTGTTGTTGGCATGTGCTTGTTTGCCTTGCTGTCTTGTTTGAAATTTATTTGCGGCAGAGGTGTAGCCAGTTTTAGCCTTAACTTCAGTCTCAGTCTCAGTCTCAGTCTCTTGCTCATTGTTGTTGTTGTTGTTGTAGTTCTTTGTACGCAGCCACATCATTATTTCAGTTGGTGAGCAATTGTTGTGCTTGCCCAAGGTCCAACAATACACATGCCCACATGCCACATGCCACTTGCCACTTGACATCAAATGATGTTGCAAGCAACAAACCAAACCAAGCCACCCAGCCAACCAGCCAAGCGAATTTATTTGTTTTGATCACATTTTTATTGCCAGCAATTTAGCAATGAGTACAAATCGCTCATTTCTAATGGACTCGCATTTATTCAGTTACAACACACACACACACAAACGCAATTTGACACACAGCATGTAATAATTGAAAATGAAAACTACAATCAGCAATAACTAAAGCTTTTATACTTCAGCTATTTTTCTTAGAATGCAAAAAGCTGCTTTGCGTTTTATGCAAGTCGTTTGTGTTCAATATAATTTGCTCGAGCAGCAGTTCTAAGAAGACAAGCAGGGGCTTATAAATAGTATTCCACTTAGTTACTAACGAGGCTAGTTAAAGCTTTAAAGCAATTTGCTTGTCAGCTGAACAATTCAAGCTTGAAATTTATGCGATTTATTAACTTTATTGCACTTTTTGTTAAATTACATGCAGCGTTTTGTTTTTTAACTCTTGCCACAAATATTGGCACTGAGTAATTCAGTTTAATACTCAAAATTAAATATACTTTATATAAAATATTATAAATTAATAAATAATAATGCAGCTGTTGGCTGAATAATTAATTTTATTTAATTTACAAAACATTACACTTAAAGTTTTTCTCAATTTGCTGTTGAAAGTAAATTTCAAAAAAATTGTTGCCTACTTTTTTGTGCTTAGCACAGCTTTGCACATTCGAGTGACTAACAATTCCCAACTGGTTGTAGCACCTGTAGACTTATTATATTGAGCATAGATTGAAGTAGCAGCCGTGGTCCGTTTGTTCGGCAAAATCTCAAATAGCAAACTTGGCGCCAGCTAAGGTAGCCTTGATCTTTCCAGTAGTATAGATGCTGTACTCCGATTAACTGCAAAACTCACACTTTCCTTGAGTTAGCTCAGACCTAAAAATTCTCAGTCAACTCATGTTACTGGGCAAAACACAGCAGTGAGTGAAAATCAGCTCAAGCTGGCGTATAGAGCTACAGCCTTCGTTCCGAAATAAGCAAACTCAGTTCTTTATGACAAACTGCTCATTTGATAATTTTGCTTATTGAAGAAATATGATTGATGTGTGCCTGGCACACTGTTCCAATTGTTACTCATATTTTTTTCTTAAATACCTTACTATATGGTATGTGTATATTAATCTTGTATGCTTCGCATCTTGAATGCATAGAAGACTATCAGTCGCCAGTTCTGCGACAATTTCTAAAAATGAGTTTGCTCATACGCATTGAATTTACTCATTTGAGTTCGTGTTTTGCTTCAACACCATCATTATTAGGCGAGTGATTTGAGCACAAGCATGAATAAACTCAGAGACCAAAAAAATTGACAACAGTTGAGTGATTTGAACTCAATACGTATAACATATACAAACGCCTGCTTGAGCTGTAGTGGTAGATTTTACGGATATTTTTCGTGTATGAACGTTTTTGTGCTCAACGGAAGCCGTTCTCTGATCTGTACCTTTGTCAAATTTACACTTATTAAATATTGAATAATATATTCACATCCTGTCTGGAATGCACTCAATGATTGCATATGAAGAATTATTGCTCGCAACGTTTCAAGGAATTATATTAATTCCAAACTCAATGCCCAGATCGGACTATTGATGTAAGCTTAAATTATAAAATTATTTAAGCCGCTGCCAATGCAACAATTAAACAAAATTTAAAAAGCTTGTAGAGAAAATATTTATTATTTATATAGTGCAATTTATTTTAGCAACAAGTCTCTCAACTTAAGCTTGTAATTTTAAAAAGCATAAAAATAAATTTAAAAAAAATTCTAAATTGATAACGAATTATGTGAAGGATGCGGCTCGAATTTAATAATTTGAGCAGTTATTGCTATAAGAAATTTATTTTTAATGCTGTGAGCTAAAGGAATTTTCAATAAAATAATATTGAATAAGAAATTGGACATAAGTTGTTAAGCTTGTTGGTTGCGATTGCAGCATAAGAAACGAAATAAAGTGTGTGCGGCATGAAAACGTTGCAGACACATGTGTGTTGCAGGCTTAAGCGATGCAATGACCCATTTGCATGTTTGTGGGTGGTGAGTGGGTGGCTGGCAGCCACACAGACAATGGCAGACGTTGGCTGCATGTGCAAGTGTAATGGCATTAGCATGGCCCAAAGCTGGCGTTAAGCGTTACCGTTGCCGTTGCCGTTGCCGTTACGTAATCCGCCCGCAATGCCAGCTTGCCACCTTGTATCAGCGCCTCCAAGTTGCATGCAACAGCAACAGCTCAGAGTTTTGAGTTAAAAAAAAAAACAAAAATGCAAATGATTGACGGCATTGTGATTGACATTTGAACTGCTAATGAAGCTATCAGCACAGCATGCAGCATGTCAACGAGGCAAGCAGCAGCAGCATGGTGCACATATGTACGTGTGTTGCACGCTGCTGCTTTGTGCAACTGCCACAATAATAACACACTTGGCAATGCCAAGCATTTGCTGCTTTTACATTTTTGTTTTGACAACTGCGAATTCATCAATTTGTGCCACATGCGCAAAAGACAATCAAACGAATGCAAATTGAAGTAGAAGCGATTAAGCTGAAAATGGATTTTGTGTATTTTATGCCATTGCCGTTTGCCATCTTCGGCTTTTTCTTCTCTCTTTTCGGGGCTTAGCAAAACAGCTTGACTCGGCAAAGTTTTTTGTAGGCAGCAGCCAAGGCCGCCGAGAGACAAAATTGTGGCTCAAGAAGTTTTTACCCAGCCGAGCCATCGAGCCATCGAGCATTGCATTATGCAACCTTATTGCAAATTTTAATGCTGACGCCAGCAACGCTCCTTGCAACTTGCAACCTCCAACGCCAAACGCCCAAAATCGCAAACGCTGCATAAAATGCAATTTTTTTTTTTTGCACTTTGCTTATGGCCAAAATATCGCTGCTCAGAAGTGCGCTTGAGTCTGCTGCGTGTGGCTACCGCAACTTGTGGCAAATGAAGTGACAATTTTGTCAATTTGTTAAAGCATTTGCTCTTTTGATTTGAGAGCTCTGCTTGCTTTTCATAGCTAATTGGCAATGTGCCCACATGCATTGGAATTTATGTAGAAGCCTTTGCTATCCATTTCGACTTTGCTGTTCAGCTATAGCCCTTTGCAGCTGCCTACGGCTTCTAATCTCAAATTTCCCTGTATCCCAAAGCCTTCTATGCTGTAGCTCTTTACAAGAATATGAGACAGGCAGCATTCATTTCTATGAATTTTTAGTCATTAGCCGTTACGTGTGCTCTAGAGTTGGATTGGTCAGAATTTTGGCTTTGGATGCTCACAGTTTCTGCTTCGTATCTAAATTGATGCAAAATTGAGCATGTGTGTATTATTGTCTGCATTATAGACTGCACTGCTTTATTGAAAATGCGTATTTAAGTCATTTATTGTGCCTTCTCTTTTCTTATTCATGTCCTTTTTACTGATTTGTTTGCATATTTCGCACTTGTTGTTAATTTCATTCATAATTTATATTCGCTAAGTTTTCCATTTGGCTTACTGCATTATTTCTTTATTTAATAAACAAATAGCAGCATTGTTTCTTATTTTTTTTTTTTTTTGCAGCTAGTGCGCGCCATAGAAATTGATTTGCTTTTTGGCTACATTAAACTGTCATTGCCAAACAATAAAAAATAAACATTTAAAAATTAAAAAAAAAACGCTTAAATATTGCATTTTATTCTATGTTTGTTATGTTGCCACGCTAAGATCAGCAGCTAACCCAAGAGTTTGTCAAGTTCATGCAAAACATACAACATTTTAATTTTTTTAATTTTGTTAGCTGCCTTCAAACAATTTGTAATATTTATATATATAACAACATATTTTGAGAGAAATAAGCCTCATGAACTTCATTTTAGACCGAGAGTGCTGGGCAGAGCTTTACAACTATCAAAATATTTTGGGAACTGCATTTGTTTTAGGCCAAGCGATGAGTCGCCAAGCTCTCAATATGAGAAAATAGATATTGATAGTCTGTGAATTAAGATCTGAAAAGAGCAAAGTTAGTTCCTTGATTCTTTTAGTTAGGCAGATGCCGCATATCTGCTGCTGCTGTTTATTTTGTTTAAGGTGCAAAGTTAGGGTGTTTACCTGGTATTCTGGCATTTGTAGATTATTTGCGTGTTCCCGGGGTTATATATTCTAGTTTGATTGCTAGCTATGCGCCCTTTAAGACTTTTTCGAGTGAAGCATGCATTTGTTAAGGGGTTCAACTGCATTTTTGCACCTTCTGTAACGAGATACCCTCGCAGTAATTAGACGTGGGGTGGTGTAGGCAAAGCACTGAGCGCTGACCTTGGCTTTACGTTCTAGCAGCTTTGACAGTAGCGGGCCAAAGTAATTTGAGGTTTTTAATTTTAGCTAAGAGCTGTCTCTCTCTCTCTCTCTCTCTCTCTTTCTCTCGCTCTACATGAAGACAACAGTGCAGCAGCTGAAGGTCACCCCAGCCCAGCGCTTAACCCTCTCTTAAAAACCAAACTGCTTAGTCGTCAAACTGTTACTAACTTTGCTTTCTCATAATTTAAAATAAATACGCGCTACTTGGCTGAGCTGTAAAATTATTATTTAGTTAAATTAAATGCAACCTTTCAGCTATTATTTATTGATTAAGTTCTAGCTACAATTTGTTTTTTTTTTTATACATTTTTGGCTTTCAATTATGTTGTTAGCATGGTTGACAAACAATTATGGCCAAGGCCAACAAATACAAGCAGTAAAACATCAAAAAAAAAAAAATACATAAATTAACGCAAATTATTGTTGAAATGATGGCTGGTGGGGAGGGGGAGGGGCTGAAAATCTCGGTCTTGGCGTAGCGCTTATCGATTTAATTTGCAAAGGCGTTTTAATGTTTACAACGCAAACGGCAGCTGTTCGCATATTTGCGGCCAAGTGGCCAACTGACATGGCCCAGCCAGCTAGCCAGCCAGCCAACTACCCCAGCATGTACCCCTTATTGGGGGTGGGGGTGGTTCACTTGACGTGCGCCGCGTGCTTCAAATTTTCAAATACACAAATTGTTGGTAAATTAAACGCAAATATTTCGCCGCCTGGTTTTATGTGTTTACTTTGAGGGGTGAGCGCGGGTGGTGGACGGTGGGCCGTTTGCTTCGACAAATTCCAAGAAGCAAGTTGCCACTTGGTGGCAGCTTGTCGCTCTAGCTGCGAAAACTTCCTGTGAACTGTTTGGGCGTCTTTAGAGTTCCCCTGTTATTGCCATAAATTATTTAGCTTTGTTGTTTTGGTAATACGCGCGCTCAATGCGTATTACAAAATGTTCGCTTAATGCTAATGAAGTCGTTAATTAAAATTAAATTTAAATTTTATGCCCGCACACAGAGCACAGAGCATAATAAATGTGTTTAATTCGAATTTTTTCAATTCGCTAGCTAAAACAGCAGCAGCTTTTTCTTAGTTTGATTGCAGTACATGGCGTATGCTTAATATGACGTTCTTTGTGTGACTAAAAAAAAAACATTTTTTCGCAGTAGTCTGATTATTTTTTATTTGGTTTTTATCACTTTGCACTGATTTGCAGCACATGGCGTATACGCTGTATGCGCCTTTGCTTGTGTGTTCTCTTTCGTTCGCTGTCAAAGAAATATTTGCACAATATGACGTATGCGTAATATGCGCTTAATATAACACGACTCAGTGCTTTTCTCTCTCACCGCAATACAAAAAACTCTTTGCTTAATTCTTTGTATATTAATTTTAATATTTTTCAACTTGAATAGTTTTATTTGCTTGCCGTACATGGCGTATGCTTAATATGCGCCTTGCAACTGACCAACTAACGTTGCCTTAAATCAACAGACACCACCACACGGCTGAATTCATTCTCTTTGACTGTCTTCTTATTTTTGTTTACTTTGAGATTTTAATATAAAACGATTTTCGTATTTTCGTGTCTGTATGAGCAACAAGATCTCAGCAACTATAAGAGCTAGAGCAAACAAATTTTGCAACTATCTATTTTGCTTATTTTTTTTTATATTCTGCCACAAATGGCATAAATAGGCTTGAAAATTTTCTGCTATTAAACAAAATAGTCTGAAAATGTATAAAAAACTTTATATCAATCTCACTTATATTTATTTCAAGCGTTTTATTTGCGTGCCACACAGGGCGTATGCTTAATATGCGTTTGTACGTAAACACGACTACTCAGGCACTCGCCTTTCAAGTTTTTAATATATTGGCATTTTATTTGCTTCAATTACAGTCAATAGTTGCATTTAATTGCAATACATGTCGTATGCTTAATATGGCTTTTAATATATGTCACGCAGTTTTATTTAGTAATTAGTTTGATATCACTTTACTGAGCGCATGGCGAATACTTAATAAGCGCGACCTTGATTTTGCCTCAAATTAGCATAAGCTCTTGCTCTCCCGCTCTAACTGCAGCTGCTGTGAGAGTTGACCGCATGTCAGGCCTCACGCGCGGCTTGCCACACTTGTTTGCTGTTGCAACAACAAATGCAGCTGCAATAATAATAATAATAATAATAATAATAATAATAATAATAATAATTGTAATGGCAGCAGCAGCAAATAATCATAACGTTTTGCTGAGCTAACACGTTTGCTGCCCCATTGGCGCTAATTGCACGTTGCACGCCCACACTGCCACGCCTACCAAATTGTGGCAGTCGCATGACATTTTATTTTTGTTTTTGCTTTGCCATCATAAATTTCTCATTAACATTTCATGTAACTTGAGTGAACGCATAACCGCAAGCAGTTGCCAAGCGACAGAGACAGCGATAGTGTGTGCGAGCGAGAGCGAGCGATAATGTGTGCAACTGCAGCAAGCTGTGGCAGCCAACTAGTTGTCAAGCAGCTTGTTTGCCACACATGCATTATTAAATAAGAAAATCTAGTTGCTTGCCACAGACACTTGAGGGGCTAAAGTAAGTTCAATCATGATTGATGCTCACACACACACACACACGGACACGCACGCACACAGCCACAGCTTCAATAAACCAATTTAACTGTTGACAAAATTTGTCACTTAAGACTGGACAGCAGGGCCACGCCCAGCCACTGCAGTGACCAGCTGCACAGTGGTTTACAGCTTTCGCTTATTTTGCATAAATAAAAATTTAAAAATATACTCAGAATTGAGTTTTATTGAATTTTATTTTAAGAGTGTTTAATTAATTTATTTTTTTAACAAAAATATTTGCAAAATAATTATTATTTAAATCATATATAAAGTAAAAAAATAATAAGTAATTACAAGTTAACAAATGAAAAGAATTTAAATCAATTGTATTGTAATACAAATAAATTTAATTTAATAATTGACAAAACTATTTTGATTTTAGGCTTTTTGAATTCAAAAAATACTGTGTATTTATTTTTATAAGTTGAAAAATAATTTAAATTTAAAGTTTGATTATTATATAATAACTAAAAAGTTATAAGTCTGTGATTTACGTTTAAATTAAAAATGGAATAGCTTAAATTGAAAAATGAATATAATACTAAAATATGAATCTGTTATTATGCACATTATGCTAAAATATGAAATCTTTGATTTTTAATTTTTTTTTCTGTTGTTTAAATTTTTTATTAATTGTCGAATTTGCATTCGCTACTAACTTGTTTTCTAAATTAAAGCAATTCAGCACAATAGTAAGCGATGCTTTTTTTTTTTTTTTTGGCTGCATTAGCATTGCATATTGAACCACTGTGCGTACGCGTTCGCGTTGCGTTTGTTATCGTTATGTTAATTTCTTGTTGGCTTTCAGCTCACGTCAACAAGCGCCCGTCGAAATTGGCCAAGAAGGCCGCAACGTTTATTTGGCCATCAAATTTTCTATGCGTATAACTGTATGTGTGTGTGTGTGTGTTGCCTATTTAGCAGCGCCAAAACTTGGCAGCAACTCAAGTAGCCAAGGCAAACAAAAACTTGGCCAAGCACGCAAGCCTCTCAGCCAAGTCGACAGTCTTCCAAATGAACAAGCAAATGCAGCAGCAGCAGCAGCAGCGATGGCGCCAAACGGAAATGAGTAGGCGCTCTGAGTGGGCGTGGGGGGCGTGGTTATCAGTCAATCAAGCATCTGGCCCAGGCACAGGCACAAATCTAGGCTTGAGTTCTATGCTGACGGCTGCAAGGCATAGACGAGCTTTAGTTATTCTAAACACCGACTACACACCCACCGCCCCCTTTACCCTTTTGGCAATTTCGCAGTACTTCAAAAACAACAGCCAGCGTCAGCGTCAGCTGCGACGTCGACTGCGACTTGTCGGAAGCGCTGGCGGGCAACACTTCGCCTCGCCTACTACGTTTACTTATTTTCGGGCACTTCTTGTTCGCTCGCTCAATATTATGCAGCGCAAATAACTTTCTAACTTTTTACCCCACACACACAAACACACACACACACACCACCCAGCACCCACTTATAGCTCATACGCATTTGATAGCGTTGGTAGCTCTGCTTGGGCAGAGGGCGCGCAAGTTTATTAGCCGCATCAGCGCTGCTAATGCTAGGTGAGCTACACGCAATTAACCTGCCTGCACTCACACTCCCACACGCTAGCACACACACACAAACATGCACTTGTAGTTGTAGTCAGACAGGCACGTTCACGTTCAATAACAAATACAGTGGTTGTCGCATATTTCATTTGCAGCAAATCGCAGCTGAAATTAAATAAATGCAAATGGTGCATAAATTCGCAGGAAATCGAAATTAAATAACTTACGAAATCGATATAATTATAATACATATAAGCAAATCGAAATCGAAATTGATATATTTGAAAGTATTTTAAACTTTATTGGAATTAAATAATTCAAAGACCTGCAAGCTTGTGCTTCCAAAATTTCATAGTAGTTCAAACCCAACCAAAGTAATTCAAAGCAACGCTGTGAAACGATAGACGCTTTAATCGATATCTTTTATAATCAACGCTTGCAGCATTATAAATTCATTTGTTGCGCAATTTCAAAAACAAATTTTTGCTTAGTAAATTCAAGTAAATTATTTAAATACTGACACTTTGTTTTGGTTTTTGCGTTTTATAAGCTGAAAAATAAATGCAGCTTTATTTTGAAATTCAAACTTTAATCCTCGAAGTGAAAACTGTTATTGCTAAAAAAAATATTTAACCAATGTTTGATTGAACTCCAGAAAAAGTTGAAGCAAAAGCCAAAATTATATATAAATATTTTAAAAATTTCGTATGACTGTGAAATTTGCATAAAATGAGTAAAAGTCAATTTTAAAACGAATTTTGCTAATTATAATTTTTTATATTAAAAAAAAATTTAAAAAATTCAGTCACGAAAACTGATAACTGATATTTATGAGATTTGAGATAATATTTCAAGCTAACTAAATTTTGAAACTTTGAAACTTAATCTAGATTGACTTCATTTAAATATAAAACTTATCTATGTGTTTAAAAGTCGAGCTTCAATTCTTTTAATTTATTTATGCAATGCAACAAATTTTCATTTAAAACATTGTAGCAAATCAGTTAAAGTTTATCATTGAATTGAGCGCACCTTGCCCACTTGCCACACACAGCGTGTGTGTGTGTATGTGTTGCAAGTGCAAAAGATGCTGCGCGGTGCACACACACACAAGTCTCGTGTGGCAGTCACTGTTGCATGGTGTGTAAGACTCTTGCCGCACTACTCGCAGCTAATTAGAAAAGCAGTCACGCTGCGCTTTACACACACACACACACACACACACACACACACAAATACATACTTGAGCACATAGTCAGGCCACATCATATTGTTATTAATTCCTCGGGGCTGGCAAAAGCCAGCAGCGAAAGTTTTTATTTTTTTTCCGCTGCTCTGGAAGGAAGTGAAGCTAAAAGTATTACAGAGTAAACAAAATTTGCTATAATTGCTTTCATTTATTGTTAGTAAGGCTGTCTTTTAACTTTTTGTTTCAGTTGGCTGGCGCTTTGGCTGTTGTTTGCCTTAAAGCCAACAATTAATGGGCATTTGTCTTGCCAGCTGAATTTCAATAAAGCGCCGAGGCGAGACTCGAAAAATAAGTAAGTGAGGCACAAAAGCCGCTGCCGCTGCCGTTCTATATTGCAACAAACTGTGCCACAAACTCATTGCAAACGTCTCTTTCTCTTACTTTCGTTTCAACGTTTTGGGCTCGAGCCGCAAGTGAACTGAACTGCGGTGCGCCTTAGCTTATGCAACGCATTTGCCAATTAAGCAGTTGCAACAACAACAACAACAGCAACTGTTGCTACTGCTTCTGCTGCTGAGGTAGCCAGCTCACAGCTTGCGGTTGGCAGCTGCACCACAGTGCACAGTGTTACCAAAAACACCAAAAATTTGTTTGCAAAATTTATTAAACATTTTTTTTTGCTGTGTTTATTTATTTAACCTGCCCATGTTTAGCAACAATACGCGGAAATATTCATTAAATGTTTATTTATTGTGGTTTGCAATTAGCTGAGCGGCAAGTAATGCTTATAAATTAAGTGAAGCCGAGCGTTAACAATTGCTGTTCAGTTAGCAGTTAACACATTAGCTAGAGCAGCAGATATTTTTAAAATCTAAATTTACCTATAGAATATTCAAAAAATGTATATAGTTTGTTAGCACAAACATTTTCGCTATTATAAAAACAACAATTAGAAGCTTTAGTAGCTTTTAAGTTAATTTAATGATTATACTAAGTTAATTTAATAAAATAAAAAGAACTGATATACATATGAGTTAAAATGAAGGCTCTTAAGTATTTAGCCCATTTCATTGCTTAATGATTGAAACTTTCTTCATAGCTCATAAACTTTATGCCAATGCAGCGTTTTCTATAAAAATTCTTACACGTTGCTTAAGATTTAAGGTAACTTATTCGAATGTTTCATATTTTTGCTAAACTAAGAATAAGCTACAATTGAATTTCATTAAGCTCAACTTAAATCTTAAACCACTGCAATATGTTTCTAATTATTGGGGGCTACTAACTTGTTACCAATGCAACGATTTCCATGAAAAGACGCGCAAGACTTTAATTAAGCAATTAAAGATCAACTTACGGGTTTTGAATATAAAAACTTAAATATACAAAACAGTTTTACTTTTGTTTTTGCAAATTTCTATTCATCGCTGAGCTGATAATCCATGTTAATTTGATTGTGAATGTAAAAAATTCACATAATACTGACAATATATTTAATTTATAATGGGTAGTAATCATTTTAATTGCATTAGTTTGAATTTTGTAGTATAAATATTTTGCTATTGCTAAAGCATTCATACATTTTTTTAGTATTAGTTGTTAATGAATTAATATCAGTTTTTGCTTATACAATTGAAATTGAAATAATATTTATTATCTAGCACACTTTTGAGCGCAACAATTGAATAATGTGCAGTTTTAATTTTTTAAATATATTTTTAACTATTTATGGCATGCATACATTTTTTTTAGTATTAGTTGTTACTGAATTAATTAAAGCTTTTGCTTATATATTTTGTATGCTATTTTGATTGAAATAATTTATTTATTTTGTTTCATTTTTTCCAATTTTAATTTCTTCATCTATATTTTGTTGCTAGTATTAGTTGTAAGTTTAATAAAAAAATATTTGCTCTGACATTGATAATATTTTGTTTGAAATCATTTTTACGTTTCGCCATATTGTGCACCACTGTGCGCACTAGACTGACTGGAAACTAATTAAGTTTAGCCAACCAAAGACACTAGACGTATGGCTGCTGACTATGAATGCAGCGCTGCCTGGCGTTGACGTCGACGTCAACGTCATCAACGAGCAGCGGCAATTGCTGCGGCAACAGCAGCAGAAGCAGCAACAGCAGCAACAGACTCGTGCCTTCAACGGCAACGAGGCGCGCTCTTTGAATTTACTTGGCAACATTCACAACTAAATTAGACGCATAAACTTTAGTTTATTGTTTAGTTTATGTCTTGCTGACGTGCGCCAACTAAGTTTGCAAAGAGTTGCAAGCAACGAGGCTAAGGCAACTGCTAAAATTTTGCAGGTTAGCCAAATGGAAAATGCTTTATAACTTTTGTGTGTGCCACACACACATGCAACACTTTGTGGCAGCTAGTGAAACTAAGTAGCTGCTGCTGCTAAGTAAAAATTGCTAGGCAGTGCCTGCTTGCAACATATGACAAGCAACAGCAGCAACATAAAAGAACCCAAAAAAAAAAAAAAAAATAAAAAAGGAAACAGAATTACTTGTAAAGCTTCTTTTTTTGGGTTGACATTTTACATGCTTGTTGCCATTTCCGTTGCCGTTGCCGTCTCCGTTTCCGTTTCCGGCATTGATTTTGTAACCCTACTATATATATTTTCTATAAAGCACTCAGGCAAATTTTCTAGCGCCTCAGCAGCTACAACAAATTAAACACGAAATCGTTGACAATGCGCCACGCCCCCAACCGCTGGCTATAAACTCAATTGCAGCTCAACAATGGGACACACACATACGCACACACACACACACATAGAGAGCCAAAGCGCTGGTTGCCATATTGGTTTTTAATTTAAAATGGCCTCGCACTTTTGATGTTGCCGCTGCTGCTGCTGCTGGGAAAAATGCTTCATCTAATTGAATTTGTGGGCGGTGCTGAGGTAAGCCCCCAGGGCTGGGGGTGCTAGGGTTGCGTGCCTGCGGCTTGTTGTGCGTGCCACGCACATAATTCAAAGCCAAAATCTGTTGCTGACATCAGCTGACAAACAGCAGCAGCAGCAACAGCAACAGAAAAATGTGTGACTGGCAATAGTTTAAACAACAAACTTTCGAACAGCGTGTGCATGTGTGTGTGTGTTAGTGTTAGCCACAAACTTCCGCTTGACAACAACAAAAAGCTTGTTGCTATAGCTAAAACCACAACTAGTTGCATACACAACTTAGCAACACTCGATATAGCAAAACAATTGCCCAATTGTCAAACTTGCCACACACACGCGAAATCGAATCAACGAATGATCTACAGCAAGTTCACTGATTGAATCACTCGAGTCGGATATTGCCTAAGGCAACCGCAAGTTGCAGCTGCGGCTGCAGCTGCTTGCAACGTACGTGGCTGACAGCTGACTTCAAAAACAAAAAAAAAAAAAAAAATAGAAAACTTTGGTGAAAAAAGAAAAGCAGCAGCAACCGCAGTCAAGTTCGATTGCTGTTGCTGGCAGACGTTGCGTGACAGCAGCAACTGTTGCAAGTGTGAAATATTTTGCAAACATGAGGGCATGTGTGTGGGCGTGGCATGTGAGGCGGCAGCAGCAGCAGCAACATTGACGCCAACTGACGACCAATGACTGCCGAATCATGTTAATTGTTTTTGCCGCTCTGTCTGTGTCTGTGTGGCATGCAACCAACGCATTGCCTTAGTTCATGACTGCCACCAAACTCGGCATGAATATCTTTGGAGCTTCAGCCATTGCATGTTGCATCACAGTTAAGAGCACAAAATGATTTTGTCTCTATGTGTGCATCTGCGCGCGTGTGTGTGCGTGTCATTGTTTATGCTCTGCTGCAGCAGCAACAGCTGCAACATCGAGCGAATGGCCATTGCCTCTTTGTCTGTTGCACTTGGCCGCGGTGCGAACATTGCTGAGATAATTACAAGATATTCACACATGCCAAACCACACACACACACACTGAAGCTTTAGAAGCTATGTACTTAAGCAGCTTAGTAACATTCATCACAGAAATTTATGAAGCAAATGCAACTGCATTTTTATATTTAATGAGCTAAACGAATAATTTCTGCTCGCCTTAAAATTAGCATTAAATATTAATTAAATTATGAAAGTATTAAAAGTATTATGCTGCATATTTAAGAGCGAATGTAGTGGGAAAATGTCTAGGGCATAAAAGTGAAGAGAGTGTCCAAAAGACTAAGAGGGTGCAGCTTGGAGAAGCTGAAGCCTTTAGAAGCGACGCTCTTCAGTCTAAGAGTTTGATATCGAACTGCATGCAATTTGCAATATCGAGTGTCTGTCCATATGAAATTTAAAAGTACTACGCACAGTGGGCACGTGGGCTTAATGCTGTGCACACAATTTCAGTTAAATCAGCTGCTGCCTAGCTAAGCTCAGCGTACGATGCACAGTTAGTTAGTGAGCGCTCTCGCAGCAGCAAAGAGCGATCGAACAAAAGACGCGAGCAAACAGATAAGATAAACAAGATATGGCTATCGCTTGCACTCTTACATTTTCGTATTGCGTTCTCTTCTTTTTCTATTGCAGCAAAGAGCGTCAAACGAGCGAAAGACGCGAGCAGCGCTGCCATCGCTAGCAAGCAGAGAGGCTTGCTCTCTCACATTTTCTTAACGCGCTATCTTCTTTTCTTAATGCGCTGTGATTGCCTGTGGACAATACAATAATATTAATACAATTTTTTTTTTAATATTCAGTTAATTTATGGCGTATTGTTTTATTTAACATATGTACATATATACAATTAAGCAACTCTTAGACGAAAAAATATTAATAAAGTACTTAAAATAAATCATAAAGAACGACATAATTGATAGGACAATTAGTAATTAAGCAGAACCCCAAACAATTGTTAATCAATTGATTAACCTTTTAAGCAACAAACAATGTATAGGCATGCAATGATTAATGTTTTTAATACACGTTATTAATAAAAGAGCCTCAGCGTACTCCAAACACAGTTAATTAATGAATGAAATTCGTTTGACACGTAAATTGCAACTTTTTTTTCTATTCTATTTATTCTGTTTTTTTTTTAAGCAATAATTTCATAAGCAAGCTTTCTTGTATTGTTATAGAATCATAGTAAGCTCAATTTCAATAAACAAATAATTGCAAATGCAAATGTTCATATTAAAAAATATATACATATGTATGTACATATATGTATGTATGTGTATTGCATATATATGAAACATCAATTTTGATATGCAGCTGTCGCTATTACTAGCTTTTGACGTTGACAACGTTGTGGCGTTTCTCTTTTCTTTTCTGCATTGTACTATGGGCCATTTGTTGTGATTTTGTGGCATTTGAAAATTAACGTTTTAATTTAGCAAAATTGTTGCTCATCGTCATATCTTGGTCAATCTACGCCTATAGTAAGTTCATAGCAAAGTTTGAAATTAAAACAAAGTTACACTATGACATTTGGAATTTTATAAGATTTGTTTGTATTGGGTTTTGACATTTTAAGAAAAGCGTATGTATCAGAATTGTTGTTCAAAAATTAATATCTATAAAAATTAATTTACAAGCATTAATAATAATATCAACTCATTAAAAGCTGTTATTTGAGAGATCAATAAGAGGTTAACATACTAAGAAAATGTCGGCAGTAATGTACATTTGTACAAATATAGATATATTTTTTATTAGTTTTATTTCTTTTTATTTTTAGCTAAGCAAGATTGTCTTGTATATAAATTTGCATTTGTTATTAGGCTGAGTAAGCATTTGTGTTATGGAAAATAAATTTATATTTGAAGTTTCCAAGTTTCGCTCTGAAGCATTCCACAGTGGCGCCGCTTTGAAATTTCATTAGATTTGTGGCACACACACTCACAAACTGTTGCACATAAACTAATTAATCCTTTTAGCAGCAAGTGTCTACCGCTAGCTGTAAATAGTTTGTGTGTGTGTGTGTGTGTGTGTTTATTTAATTATGGAAGGGAAATTTAATTTTAAATGAAAATTGTTTAAAATTTACACTTGCTATGCGTCTGGCTATCTCAGCTGCCATATTGCAAATATATATATATATATATATGTATATATGTTCACTATGATTTATGCACATAGTGTCAGATAGGTTTTTGCTTTATATATTCATATATATATTTGTTTGTTTGCATTTACATGCGCGCAATGTTCACTTTCTTTCTTTGTAAAACGCTGCGACTCAAATATATTACCTTTAATTAAAAACACCATTTGTCAATGTAAATGGCACTTATATGTGTGTGCGTGTGCGTATTTTTGTTCTGACACACACATGCATATGCATGTATGCAAGCATATCCCGGGCATCGATATTATTAATTGCTTTCAATTAAAACAAAATGTGCCAGCGGCTTTCAACCAGACGACGACCAAGCAACCAGTTGTAGCTGCTTTATAATCGCCCACTCACACACTCACATACACACACACACACACACACACACACACAAAGGGCAACACAGAAAAAAATAACAAGAAATCAGCGCTGAAAATCAACAAACTGATTTTGTAAAACTCAAATTGCTTTAAGCCCTGGAATATTTATTCTATTTACAAAAGACATAAAGTCCAAACAGATTTTCTCGGAAATATTTTCAATTATGATTGTTTGCGCCTGCATATTTCAGTTTAATAGTATAAGCCGCAGTTCTCGGATTTCATGTATGCTCACTCACTTTGTTAAATATATTTAACAGTAAGCATATCAATGGACATTTTTTATGACAGCTATTATTAATTTATATTTAATATGTTTCAATGCTTCGCAATTTTTATATAATTATCATCAGAATCTCAGAATTCGTTTTTTATATTTTTCCCAGCTGCCTGCCTTTGATATATACAAAAATATCACATTTAATTGCACAGCGCAGCTCCCACAAATTTGAAATAACAACAATTGTATCAATTACAATAAAATATAAAATAAATAAAAAATAAAAATATATAAATAAAATAAAAAATAGAAAAAAAACTACAACAGCAGTTAATGCTTCCAAATATAATATTCAATGCAAGCATGCACAGTGGGCTTAATGCTGTGAACACCATTTTAATTTATAGGCTTAGCTAAGCTGCAAGGCAATTTCTACCTGCAGCCAAAAAGAAACCCCTGCTCCAGCGTACGATGCACAGTTAGTTAGTCTAAGCGCCCTCTAAGCAGCAAGGCAGCGACGTTTTCGTTCAGTCGCAGCAGCGAAGAGCGATCAAACGAAATACACAAGCAAGATAAGATAAGCAAAAAGGGCTGTCGCTTGCGCTCTCACAATTTCTTAATGCGCTCTCTTCTTTTCTTACCGCGCTGTGATTGCCTGTTAACGAATCAGCGAGCGAAAGCAGCGCTGCTTTCGCCTGCAAGCACGTGGGGCATAATACAAGAATATTCTACCATGGTGGGGCTGTAGCTCACGCTCTCTTGCTTGCGCTCTCATCTTTGCAAACGGGTTTTCTTACTGTTCGCTCTCTTCTTTTCTAATTGCGTTGTGATCAATGTCATGCAAATCAGTTGTGCACTTGCCTGTTGAAGAAAAAACAAGAAGTGAACGCATAATATGCTTATTTAAAATAAATTATTTTTAAAATTTGTCATTTATAGCGCTGTTTTTATTAATATACATACGCCAAGTATTGGCAAAGACTTTAAGTTCATAATGCGATGTAATTTATGAAGTGAAGTGAATTTTGGGTGGGACAGAAAAACGAAAAGCTGATTTGCTTACATGCGAGTGAGAAGCAGAGAGGAAGGAACGAGAAACGAGAAAACTGCGCTCAGCATGCAGTAATGAATTGAAGATTAATAATAATAAATCAATTAAGTGTTTTTGCTAACAAGCAATTTATTTAGGGTTATAGTCTATAACAATTGCAACTGCTTGATTTGTAATTACTTTACAATTACAATTACTTTACGACGCGAATAAGAAAGAGTGTTAATTGGATTAAATAGAGAGCTTTTTACTGTAGCAAGCAAAGAGTAAATAGCTAGCGGAAGAGCCCGAAAGTAAATAAATTAGTAATTTATTCTTTATTTGGAAAAATATGAAATTTTAAATTCGACTTGCAGCGTTTTTTATGCAGCAATTAGTTTGAGAATTAATATATTAATTGATAAATGTAAATTAATATATGTAAGCAATAGTTTTGTTTTTTGTATAAATATTGTTTGTATTGATTATAAATTAAAAACAATTTTAATAGCCAGCCATGCCGCTTGCATAGCAGTCAGCTTTTTGTTCAGCTGCGTTAATTGCGGTTTATAACTAGAACTAATCATTGTCCGATTGTGTTGCAGAGCATTTTGCTTACGTCACGTTGCTGCTTAACCCATGTGCGCCAGCAGTGGGAGCAGCAACAGTTAAGTTGAGCAAATATGACAGAACATGCAATTGCACTTAAATGGTCAATCAATTGCACTTTACACGCATTTACATGCGCCTGTTAAAAAAGGACACTTGACCCCCAGGACAACACACACACACACACACACACACACACTGGCACGCCCCACGCGTCAACGCCTTTGCTGTTAGCCTGAGCACAACAATGCGTTGGCATAAAACGCAAACAATATGCCCACAACACAAGCAAATATTTATTTAGTTGCAAACACACACACACACACACACACACACAAATATACGAGCGGTCCCATAGTTGCCACGCCTCGTAGTTTACAGTTTGACGGCGGCAGAAAAAAAATGGTGGCAGGCGTGTGTAAGAAAGAAAAAGAAAGCGAGCGAGCGAACTCTAAAGAAAATGCGCGCTGCAACTTTTTGCACACAAAAGTTCAAACTAGTAAAAAGTTTTGTCTAGCAAAATTTTTGCTTTCTTGTTTTTTTATTTTTTCATTTTTGTGTCAGAAATTTTCTTGCAGCTTTGCCGCGCTGCAATAAAAAAGAGAACGCAAGGCATGACGAATATTTCATGTTTATTTTGAAATCATGCGAAAACAGCAAAATCAAATTATGCACAAATTTCGTAGCGAAAGAAAGAATTGCGCGTAGCAAAAGAAAAACATCAAATTTATATATGCAAAGAGACATAGACTTATGTATGCTAGCAAGTAATAGAATAAAGAACACACAGCCTGTGCGACGGAGAGAGAGAGAGAGAGAGAGCGAGAGAGAGCGAAAGAAAGTGAAAGAGACTGCAGGCTTTTGGGGAATTGCAGCTGAGAAAACTGCAACTGCAATCAAAAGTTTTCTTCATTTCAATGAGCAATAATATGCTAAAGTTTACTATGCTCATGCATATGCATGTTAAACAATAAAATATAAAAAATATGCTTACCGTACAATTGTCAATTGAAGTTTGAGTTCGCGTTCGAGTTCGAGTTCGAGTTCGAGCTCTCGAGCAATTTGTTTATGTCTAATGCTCAAATATTTGGCTTAACTTTAATTTAAATGTTGGTATTTTATTTTTCAGTTCAATAGCTCTTTATTAGTTCTTTTGGTATCTAATTTATTTTGAATTTACTTTTGATGTTCAGCCGCTCAGCTTAATAATCCTTTGGTAATCGATAATTACTATAGTATAGATATCGATAAAATTGTTTGAGAGCTAATTTGAATAAATACATTAATTGTAATTATTAATGGTAATTTTTATCATTTTTAAATTATTTATAATTCGATTATTTAATTATTTTGACTAATTATTTAATGTAAGCGATGACAAATATTTGAAAAATAAAGCGCAAGTGTAAGATTTTTGATATATTTTCTATTTGTGCACTTATTTCAATTATTTTTGGTTTATTGAGCTAATATTTTATTATATTCTTGAGTACAAATATATAAATATATTAATAATAATATTAAACTTAAGTTTGCAATTAACAAGAATTGTTTGATTCAGAGAGTACTGCAAATAATTCTACGGCAAAATATAATTATTGCATTACTTTTTAAGTATTTGCTGTGTAAATAGTAATTGAAAACGAATTATAGCGATAAATTTAGTGATATAAATAAATAAATTCAACAACTAAATTGTAATTAACTGTCGATTACTTAGCACAATTAGTAGTAATTACAATTGAATTGTTTATGCCAGAGCTGCAAAAAACTTTGATTCTAACTTTAGTGCTCATCAGCTTAAGTTTTTATGTAAAGCAAATGGTATTGATAAAAATTGCATTACCAACAATTTGGACACGTTGCAATATAATCTGTGTGTGTGTGTGTGTGTGTTTGCAACGTAATGTGGCATGCTACGTGCAGCAACTACGTAAGCAACTGCAGCACGCAAGGGCAATGCAAAAGAAAACTGAGACTGAGACTGAGACCTAGAGAGAGCGAAAGAAAAAGGTCAGTGTGGCAAGTGGAATGTTGTAGGTTGCAAGCGGCAGCGTCGGCATTAGCGCGCTTTATTAGCGTCGTTCAACGCATCAACATTGTTGTCCGGCTCCAGCTCCGGCTCTGGCTGCTGCTTAAGCTTGGCCCAGTTTACTTTACACTTCATCATCAACTGGCTCGCTCTTGCGCTTTTTTTCGCTTTTTGTCCTTTCTTTTCTTGCTGCAAGTTTAGTTCAACAAAAGCAGCTGCCGACTGGCCTGGCCCAAACTAAAAAAAAATATGAGGCAGACTGGCCCACCCCCAACTCAGTGCCGTGTGTCTTCTTTGGCCAGGCGCTTGTTGCAGTCGAAAGTTTTGTGCGCATCATCAGCAGTTTATGAAATTGTTGCAGCTGCAACACGAAGATGCCCCCAAGCTGCGAGAGCATGCCAGGCATGTTCAAAGTTAGCCGGCTTCCATCCAGCTGGCTACAAGGCCTCATAAAACAATAAAGAACCCACTTTGAACGGATTCAACAGCTACAAATCCGACTAAAGTCGCTGCAGTCCACGCAGTTCGCACTTCAAAATATTGCCAAGCAGCGAAAGAAAAACAAATGAACTATCATTCAACAAAATAACATCAAGTATTTTGTTAAATTAAATAATTATCGCTTTCGATTTGCAGCACAAGACACACAGTAATTTTAAATAAATATACTGAGCAAATATATTACAAAAAACAACATAAAGTTTATTTATTAATTCAATAATTTTCGCTTTCAATTTGTTAATAGTTTTCTCGCTGTCAATTTATTTGTGTATGTTTTTTATTTAAAAATATTTATTTATTTATTTAGACAGTTCTGTTTGCAATGCAATGATTTTTATTTATATCTATTTTAAATTAATTAATATTAAAAGTTAGTCGCTGTTGCATTAGATTAATATTAATATCAATATAACATTCTTTAATGCATTAAATTAGGCGCTTAATATTACCTAAGCTTAGTTTGATTCAAATCATTTTGCTTTAAATTAAGTCAAGCTCATTAGTATGAAATTTTGTTTTAATATTAAATATACTTGAGCTAATTGCCTTGCATAAATTTAATTAAGTCCAATATATATTTAAAATACAATTTTATTTATTTGAAAAGAAAAAATAATTGTATTTGCATTTGTTGCAAACTCAAACAGATCACAGCTAAGTGTGAGTTATTTACTCAGTGTTAATTAAAGTATAATATATATTATATAAATATTATAGCTCTTTTTATTTATATTGCTAATAAAGCTTTTAATAAGAAACTTAGTTTTGTTGTATTTTAAAGAAAAAGCCTAAAATCGATTCAAAAATATTAAAATAATATGCACAAAATAAAAAGATTAATCTAATGGCTTGCTGCAGGCAATCACTGGAAAGTGTGGCAACCCTGTAAGCGTTTGAATGTTAAAAAAAGACAAACAGTTGGCCTAGAATCGTTAAAAAAAATTATATAAAAATAAAAAAATTTGCACTTTATAATGCTTAGGCTAACTGCATTTATTGGAAAGTGTGGCAACCCTGTAAGCGTTGCATTAAATCAATTGCGAAAGCTAAAGTTGGTGTAAACAGTTAGAAGCAGAATTAAAATAAAAAAACAGTGGCGTAAAATCGTTAAAAAAAATTATAAAAAAATATAATAATATGAATTTTATAAGGCTTACGCTAACGGTAATTATTGGCAAGTGTGGCAGCCCTGTAAGGCGTCACATTAAATCAATTGCCAAAGCCAAAGGCAGAAGCAGAAGCAGAAGCATTTTCTTAACAAATGCTAATTTATAACAATGACTGCGTGTGTGTGTGCGTGTGTGTGTGTGTTGAGTCAGGTGGCAGTCAGCGACAAGCTAAACAATTTCCAAAATAATTTGCATATGAGCGACTATGAGGTTTTGCCTGCTTGTCATAACTTCAGCGACATTTATCTCAATTTCACGCACGCTAAATACGCGACAGAGACAGAGAAGGAGACAGACAGACAGAGATAGAGAGAGAGAGAGAGAGAGAGAGAGAGACAGACAAAGGCGTTTTGGTAAAGCTACTTGGCATTATAATAACCTGGACCGACTGTGTCGTTTGCCTCATTTACATTCCGCATTCAAAGTTAAACTCACACTCTCGTTCTCGTTCGCTCAGCGTCGTTGTCGTTGCCTGTTCCTGTTTAAATAATAAACTAAGAAAGCTTATCGCAGAAATGCAAAGTTAAATATGCAAAAGATACACACACACACACACACACACATAGTGAGCGAGAGTGAGGAAACGCCCTAAAGCAGGATCATAAGCCGCTCAGCAGCTCGTTGAATGTATTTAAGCATATACGACTACATATATTTCAATTATGCACAGAATAAAAGCATTAGTGTAACAGAGACAAACGCAGTGTGCGAGCGAGACAGCTGCATACAGTTATGCATATTCTGCTCTGCTCTAAGCCGGCTGCCATTAAAGCCAAGCAAATAACCGTCTTTGAGCTTAAAATATATTTCATCTTATTTATTTCACGTTGTTCTGCGCTTTTTTTTCGCCCCTCTCTCTCTCTCTCTCTCTCTCTATCTATCTGTTTAGCTTGTCTTCATTTAGGTTAATACGCATACGCCCCGAGTGCGTTTTTTTTTGCATTCGCTTGTGTTGATTTTGCTGCCGCCGACTTTGTACTTTGACATACTTAGCTTAGCTGCACATGTATGTGTGTCTGCCTGGATTTGGGCCAGGCTTTAGTCTGGCTTACATGCGCTAAGTCAGGGCAATCAATTAGCATTAGAACTCATATATATAAATTTTTTGACAAGCTCATTGCAATGATTTTCGAGCAGCAGCAAATGCTTAGCAAACGAATTTTAGATCGTGCAAGAATTGCCAGAAAGTTAAAGCAAAATATGTAAATTAATTTATTTCATAGCTACATAGTCGTTACTACAATAAATCAAAACTCTAAAACTAAAAGTATTCAAGCTAAACATTTTAAATAAAACAAAATAATCAAAGCAAATTTTGAGTGCAGTGCTTTGAGCTTATTGCTGGCATTAAATAAATCATTAAGTATCGACGATAAAAGAAAATTCTAGCAAAGCAGTATTCAAAATTAATTAAAATAAATACTTAAAATTCAAACTATTGGCAGAAAGCTTAAACAAAATATTTAGGCCAAATGCTTACAGATTATTGCCGCCATTAATTAATTTATTTAATATTTACATAGTCGATATGACGGTATAAGAAAATGCTAACAACGATAAAAAGCTAAATTAATTAAACTAAATATTTTCATAAAAATGTTCGTTAAAGAGTAAAAGAAAAAAAATGTTTTTAATGCTTAAAACAGCTGCAAGAATTAAGAAAATCGCCAACATTCCATCAGATTCAGTTCTGGTTTATGACACGTTGACAACAATTTATTCAAGAAATTTTGTGTTAACCCATTCGTTGCAATTTCAAATGTTTAAATGCTAACGGTAATCGTTTCTTTTCTAAGTGTTTGCTCACTTTTCGATTTTACGATACTTTTTGTGTTTAAAAGAATTTTAATTTGCACAACAGCTGACGAAATAATTTTCAAGAAAAACAAAAATGTTGTGAAATTCTGAAACTTTTTAAAAGCGATAAAATTAATATATAAAGCTTCAAAGTATACATGAATGTTGGGGTTAATTGTCTATTGTTGGCATTGACTTTATGTGAATTGACTCAGTTTTCAAGCATCGAAAACGAGGCATAAGTGTTATTAATTGTTAAATAAAATAATTTATTTGTATAATATAATTTAGCAAATTTAATTTTTCTATTTTAACATCAGCTAACTAAACAGTTGAACAGCTTAAATACAAATATTATTATTAATTAAATACAACAAGTATGAGAAGAATTTTTAGATTCATCTAATTATATGATTAATGTAATTTTATTTATTAATTTTTCAGTTTTGATGTGATGAGAGTCGCAGCATAAGGCAGCGCTACTTAAATTATATCTGAAGAATTAAATAGCAGCTTAGGCTTGGCCTTGGATCAGCCAGCTAAGACTTATATAAGCCAACTGACTTCTCAAATATTATTGAGCACATTTATGGGTTAAGCTAATTTGCAGTCATTTCAATTAATTTTTAATTTCACTAGTTAACATTAAAAAACTTTCAATTGAGTGCAAGCATTTGTTTCAGCTTTCAGCACGCTGCATAATTAACGGCTATTTGTTTTTAAACAATTCTAGATTGTTATTGATTTATTAAAATGCGTAACGTGCTCGATTGAATGTGATTCGTGCCTTTGGTTGTGCTAACGAACAAAAAGTGTTAATGTTGTTTTAAATTTTGGCACTTTTTGTTGGCTTAATTGAATTGAGTTTTCGATAAGCAAGTGCGTGGGCTTGGGCTTGGGATCGAGCTCGAGCGCTCAGGCTTCGTTCAATTAATTGAAAACGTGAAACACACAAATAAGCTCAATAAACGCAATATAATATTAACTATATATGTATATACGCTTGTTGAATATATTTACTACGAGTGTTTTTTTTTTTTTTATTGTTGTTGTTGTATATTTTGTATTTGTTTTTGTTGTTTGCAGCACGTAGCGCGGCAAAATGCAATTGAAAAAGTTTTTAATTTATTTCCATTGAATATGGCAGGCAGTTTGGCTAGCGGGCACACACACACACACACACACATACATAGAGTAAAAGCTGGTAGGCCTAGGCCTGTTGGGCGCACATCGTTTATTTATCACTCATACGCCGCGTGTTGCGCACGTTCATTGCTGTAAGTTAATAGCAAGCACTCAACATAATATAAATATTAGAGAGAGAGAGAGAGAGAGTGAGAGCATGAGGTGGGTGGGGGGAGTTAGTGGCTGTGTGTGAGGCTATAAAAGCCATAAAAGGCAACCGATGCTATAGCTCGAGCTTCTGTATCTGCAGCTTGAATTTCGCTGCCTTTGGCTTTAACTTTACCTTTAGCCCAGGCGCAGTCATAAAACAGACGCTTATTAAGCATTCAAACCGAGTTTAGCAACTGAAAAACAAAACCAAACTTAAGTGATTCCAGGCACACACACACACACACACACACACATGTTCAGCTTGAAGGCTTCAGCTCGCGTATTGAGACATTAAAACTTATGACAGCCAAAACGACTGAACAAATGAGAGAACAGCGGACAGCAGCCGCAGTCCAGAGCAATGCCAAAGGTGACACTACACACACACACACACACGCACACGCACACGCACACGCTTGCACGCGCTTCTAACAAATTTGTGCGCAGTGGGAACTCGTTTTGTCTTTTGGCCTGCCTCAGGAACTTGCCATAATTTATGAACTTGCATAACATACACCTACGCACACACACACACACACACGCACACATACTGTCAGCATGACAATAATAATTCAAATATTCATTTATACGCACGACAACTCTGACATGAATCATATTTTTGTCTCAACGCCTACAGCGACTCGAATGGGCGTTGGGCGTTGGGCGATGCGGTAAGGCGACGCTCAAAATTGCGCCAAGTCGTGCAAATTGACTGCCTGTGCGTAATATATGCATATATATATAACATACACACACACACATACAGTGGACACTCGCTAATGAGCCAAGCGATTTCAAGCAATCAACATTTTTTTTTTAATTAAAAATTTCATAAAAATTTGCTAATTCGCTCTTCAGTCATAATAAAATGTATCTTAAATTTCTGTTTAATTTTCAGACAAAAATATTCCAATTTAACTTAAAAAAAATCTCAAGCGATTTAAATTATTCTCATATTTTATATATTAAAACAAAATTTACTCGTTACTCAACATTAAATTCCAATAAAATTTCAGTTTTAAGTTCAAAGCATTTGCAACTCAAAATTATTTATTATACACATATTTCTATATAAATTTTCAATTGAATTTAATATTTTAAGATTCTATGACAATAACTCGAGCGCAAATTGAAAATCAAAATTTAATTAATATTTTGAAAACTATTTTTCTATTTAAATTGCAAAAAATGTGCTAATTTTTTCAAATTGAATTGCAGTCAAAAATTCTATTGCATTTAAAAGATTTCCAAAATGGTTGCAATTGATTCGAACTCGCTCTTATTTTGCTTACATATATTTTAATTGATTTTATGCAATTTAAATTTGCTAATTAGAAATTCTTTTTCAATTAGAATTTCATTAAAGTTCAAGCTAGCAAACTTAAATATTATTGAATGCTCACTGTAATGCAGTAAACACTTAACTGTAAGTATTCTCTGCATAATATTTAAGGCCGAAAGTTTGTCTTGTGTGAATTTAATCGTCAGCGCCTGCGTCAAAGTCAGAGCTGAAGCTGAAGCTAGAGCTAGGGAGTAGCCAAGCCCACACGTTGATGGACTGGCAAAAAAGTTGACTGACAGTGTTTGCCATGATTTTGCACCTCGCGCCTGGAGCCTGTCCGATTTGGTTTTGGGCAAAAGTTGCATGTGAAAGTTTCGTGTGTATTTGTGTGTGTGTTTGCCAAAGCCTCAGCGATTTGGGCAACGCCTGATGCTGATTGCATGCGATGTGGCTTGTGCTTATGCTTGATGTGCTTGGTGTTGAGCGGCAGTTAGTCTAATACACTGATAAGTCGCCAAGCAACAGAATCACGCAATGTCTGCAACAGAACTGAACAGAGCCTCAAACAACAGCCACAGTCACAGCTAAAGGCCACAGCCTTATGGCTTATTGGGGACCGTTCTTAGTAGATTATAATATATTAATGCAGTTCCAGGAAAGGTGCAATGGACAGCAATAATTATCTCTGGCCTATGCCTTTGGTTTTACCTTGGCTTGTGGTCTCAATTGGCAAGGTGCAGTGCAAATTTCTGTAGCATACTTATTCGGGTGAGTGCTCAAAACTCAATTCAAAGGAGATTGAAAACACAGTTCGATTGTCATTTACACTACGAATTAATTTAATTAATTAGATAGTAACTAAGTTACTGACTCATAATATTGCAATTAGCTAAAGTTACAAAACGTAGTAGTTGCCTTTAGTTTATTTCAACAAAAGCTCTGCACTCTCATTCATTTGCTCATTATAATTAGAACTCTTGCGCTAATAATTCCGCATTATTTTTGCAATTGTTAGCAATTGAAAATATTTTAGCTGCGCATTTAGTAATTATTGCAATTAATTCTTAAAACTTATTTAATTGATTAGCAAATTAGTCATTTACAATAAAAGTTTATATAAAAAAAAATGCATAAAAATTAAAACAACAAACAAAAAGCGTACGCAATTGCTATTTTTTTTTTTGAAAATTTTATTATATTCGCATAAATTAAAATGTAGAATCAAAACAATATGCATATTAAAAAAAGCTGCCTTAAAATTATAAATAAAAGTATTTTTTTATACAACAAAAATAAAATCTGTTTGGCTTTACAACGCTTTTTACAAATTATATGGATAAAAATATTTAAGACAGAAGCTAATAATTTTATTGTGAACATAAAAAGATAGAAAGCTTGTATTTTTTTTTGCTTACAAGTAATATTTAATTTTAGAATTAATATATAAGAATGCAATAAAAAATGAATAAACAAATTTTTTTTGCTTGATTTTTGAAAATAAGTAATATTAATCTTATTATGAATATATTTTGAATTATTTTGCATAAGCTGCATTAAAATATTGTTGCAATTTAAGCAAAACTTAATAATAATAATGAGTGCGCATTATTAAGCAACATTGATCTTTAACTAGCTGCGAGCTGATCAGTGGCCAAACTTGACGTGAAACATGCTGTGACTGCTAATTGCTTGACCCATCCCCCAACCCAACAAGTGTATAAGCACATGTGTGTGTGTGTGTGTGTGTGTGTGTGTGAGTGAGTGTGTGTGGTGATGGCGGCGAGTTAATAAAATGACTGAACAGCTGGCAGCTGGCATGTGCCATCAATATCCTGCCTGAATGTTGTGTGTAGTTAATGTCAACTATTACACACACACACACACACACACATGCTTTTATATATATATATTTATATGTATGTTTGTATGTTAGATGTATGGCTGGGGGTCGTGTCAGGCTTGTTGTTATTACAGTTACTGATGTTGTTGCCGCCTGTTCGTGCCTGTCGTGTTATTGTATCCGCTACGTGCTGCAAACTGTCAATTGCGTATTTGTCAATAGCCCAGAGTCGAGCTCGAGCTTCAGCCTCAGCTCCAGCTTGGGCTGCTTCCTTTTTGCAATTGGAACTAGTAGTGCCGGGAGCAGCAGCAGCAGCAGCAGCAGCAGAGCAAAGAGTCGAGGACTTGAGCATAACAAGCAGCAAAGCAGACAAGACCAGAACCGAGGCTGCCACTCAGCCAAAAGCGTCTTGCTCGCTCTCGCTCTCGCTTGCTCTCTCTTTCTATCATTTTTTGAGTGTCTGTGTGATGTTCCGGATTTTAGTCCTCTTAAATAGACAGCCCACCCACCCACAGCAAAAGGCGACACACATCAAAAAGCTGCAAATATGACAAGCAGGTTGAAATGAAATCGCTTTAGGTTCAGCTGCTGCACAGTGTGACAAAAGCTAATGTAATAATATATACTTTGGCAATAATACAAAACTAGGCATTGGCATTGCTCGAAAAAAATCCATAAACAAATAAAAAAAATGCACTAAAAATTGCGAATTAATTTTAATTTAATTTATTGCCAATTATTAGGACTTTTAACGATTTACTTGCAATGTGCAATTTAAATTTAATTTATTGTGCGCTTACTTTTGTACCACTGTGCCATGGCAGCTACTGTAACCTGTTCTGCACTTGAGCGAATGAGCGAGAGTGAGCGAGACTGAGCGGAAATACTAAAGTTAGTCGGAAATATATTGTAACCTACGCTATCTCTCTTTCTCTCTCTTTCGCTCGCTAGCGCTCTTGCTCGCTCTCTCGCTTTGGCATTTGGCTCATAGCTCATGCTTTGGCATGTCTTTTGTTTTAAACATGGCCAGCAAACAACTTGAAAACTTGAGCAGCAATCTTTCACGTTTTGCCAGCTCATTCTCAGTGCTGTGTCTGTCTCGCTCTCTCACTCTCTCACTCACTCACTCGTGTTGCATGAATAATAGCGCTTGTTATTGTTGCTCTAAGTGGTTGTGTCAATTTCGAGTGAAATGAATAATATGTCATGCAAGTCGCCAATGTTGTCGGCTTTTGTCTTCGTTATTTTCACTTGCTGCTCCACTCTCTGTGTGTGTATTCAAGTGTATCTGTGTCTGTGTGTGTGTGTGTGTGTGTGCCATATATCATAAGACAAGAGCAAACTTAGCTGCAGCAGCTACAGTGTGCACTCGCTACGCACGCACTTGCCAGCAGCAGCACTTTAATTAATTTTATCTTCTATTTCTCAGCGTAAACAGTTTTGACCTTTCTGCTTTGTGGCCATTGATTAATTGTCATCTTGACCTGGCTCAAGTCGCTAGCTCCACTTCAGCCCGTTCTTGTGTGTCCTTGGGGATTCGTTTTATGTGTTTTGATTTGACTTTGCAGCAACTTAAGTCTGCTTTTCATTACGTTCCATTTGCAGTGAAAATATTTATCTCCGCTCATTGATTGGCAGTCGTTGCTTAACCAGCCACCCAGTCGCCCAGCCACCCAGCTATGTGGTCAGCAGCCGTGTCTAAGCTACTTACTCACCACATTGATTTTTACCTTTAAACGCTATAAAAGGCTTAAAGCATTTCCAGCTTAGGCTTGCACTCAGATTTTTACTATGATATGCTGCTAATTGTAATCCCATACCTAGAAATCCATTCAATGCATTTTTTTTTTGTTCATTATTCGACTATGAACTCATTGCTGATGCATTCAACATTTTTATCGTTTTAACAGCTAACTGATTAGTTTTGCTTCATTTGAAACGAACACACGCAAAATCTAAATTAGCGCAAAATTCTGAGCATATTTCGTTTGGCCTAAAATTAACAATGAACTAGTTTGGCCGAAAAATCGAATCGTTCTTAAATTAAAATTGAAAATTTGAATATGTATAAATGCAAATTTTTTTATTTCGCATCAAGCCAAGCTCATGTAAAGCTAAAAATAAAACAAGCAAAGTCTTAACATTTTATTAGGCTAAAGCTGAGAGAGAGAGAATATAGAAGAGAGATAAATATATTTCTAAGGCTCTGCTTGTTGCAAATTTTGCGAACTCAAACTTGCTATAAAGTTAGGTTGATCACACAGCTATGTCAGTCAACATTGCGTATACGTAATATTGCTTAGCATCTTTCGCATTTGGCTCAATTTCAAGCCGCCATGGACTAGTTACTGCTTGTTCGTTGATTGAGCTAAGCTTGTAAATCGTTGCGCTCGAGCTTAATCAAGTGTATTGGAAAAACAAAAGCGTGCGTAGGCAGTAGTTTGAGTTTTTGATTGGTTTGCATATGACGAGGGGAGTGGGAGTGGGGAGGGGCTGGGACTGAGACTGAGGCAGACAGTAATCGAACAAACTCGTTGTAGCTTGTGGTGATGCAACAAAGCGAAGAGCGACAAGTCACGCAAATTGCATCAAAAGTGCAGTCGACAGGCACGCCCAACGCCCATACACACACACACAGGCACACACACACACAGGCACACACACGCTTGTGCTTTATGGTGGGCCATTTGTTGCTGCTGCATGTTTGCGGTGCTGATTAATGCAGCCGAGACGCGCATCAAACTGTGGCAATGTCGCTTCAAAATCCAAGTGGCAAGCGGGTGACGGGCGTGCGGGTGGGGGCGGGGAGGCGTGGCGCCGCATAACATGGTGAGTTTACAGATTTATAGCATTCAATATATTTTCAATACTTCCGCGAAACGTCAACGACAGCAGCAGCAAAGCACTTGTATGTAGCTGTAGCTGTAGCTAAATAACAGTCAGACGTATTCAAATGGGCGTGGCTAGGGGCTAAGTGGTGCGTGGCAGAGCGTTGGTTGGTGGTGGGGGGATTGGGGGGTGTACTGAAGTTTGACTGGCGCCTAATATATATTTTCTAAGCGCGCTCATGTTGCCAGTGGCGATGACGCCAACAGATCCCCGGATGTGTGTGAATGAGCGTTAGGCGGATGCGAGTCCGACACATGTAAGCACCACACAATGCAAAACGTTTATGTGTGTGTGTGTGTGTGTGCTGCAGACTCCATCGGATTCACTGCTCGATGCACATGAATGCATGTTTCCACAAAATTTAACTTTCATCGCAGCATGCAGAACGCTTAAGGCGACAGACAGAGCAAGAGAGAGAGAGAGAGAGAGAGAGAGAGAGAGAGCCCGTTGCCGTTTTGACCACGGTCACGACTTTATGCGATTTGTCGTTACCTGGCACTGCGCCCTTTGTTACGCTGCTAAAGCTGGCAGTCTACCCGGTATCGATACTATCGATATAATAAATACAATTTATAAATAAGGAGCAGAGCAGACAAATCAAACACTAAAGTTTTCAAAAAATAAACAAATTATAAATATGCCTTATGTTTTAAAGCTACTGGCAACTAACAGAGAACTTTCTTTATACTTTGTTAGGCGTAGTTTAGCTTAAGCACAACACTTGATCATAAACAATTTAATACTAACATATAATATTCACAAAAAACTCAATTAATAATAAATAATATTTTTAGAGCCAAAGCCACCACACTCTGCAATTTTATCAGCTGCACTTTGCTGTTTGTTTCACAAGCTTATATATTTAGTTAATTAATTCCATTTACAATCCAAAAACAGCTTAATGCAGAAACTTTTAATTAAGCTAAGCTGACTAACTAAAATCGCTGACTAAAATTTGCTGTTGCATTGGCGCCTTTTTTACATGTTTTATTCAATCGAAAGCTGATCAAAACTTTTTAACATGAGCGCAGCTGCAGTTTTTACTTAACTTATTGCTAATCTTTAGTTGCTTTTAGCGCAAAATCTACGGTGCGCAAATTGGTCTCAATGTTTTGAACACAATATTAGTTAAATTCATTACCGTTCGACGCGCTCTCTCTCGTTCTTTTCAAAACGATTTGTAATTTCAAACTTAAAGCAAACGGCGTAAGGCTCAGAAATATTTTATTGAATTGCTTTACAATTATATTGAACAAATGTTTATCAATATATGTATTTATTAAATGAAAATAATTGCGCTGAAATCAGGTGAAGTTTAGCTTAGTTGGTACCACGGTTCAGTGTCTGGCCGTCTGCAGTCAAAGCAACGTACGATGCAGCGACGCTCTTGCCCAGTCGCAGCAGAGAAGAGCGATCGAGCGCAGTCGAACGAAAGCAGCGCCATGATACAATAATACAAGGTAGCGGACTGCGCTCTTATTTACTTAGCTTCTCTCTTCTTCCCTTTTTGACACACTGCTTTCTCGCTCCGCCTCTTTTCGTTTCTGTTATACGGTGTAGCGGAGCGATGAAGCTAAGTACCCAAACACTCAAAAAGAAGAGCACAGTCCGCGACCTTGTATTATTCTATCATGAGCAGCGCTAGAAGCTTTGACTGTTGCTCACGCTCTCTGAGTGGCTTGCGCTCTCATCTTTGCTTTTCGTAATGCGCGCTCTCTTTTTTCTTATTGGCTGTCGCCTGCGCTCTCATCTTTGCTGACTGCGCTATCAGCTTTTCTTATTGCGCGCTCTCTTCTTTGCTCTCTTCTTATTGCGCTGTGCTCAATGTCATGCAAATCAGTTGTGCATGTCTGTTGAAGAAAAAACAAACAGTAAAGACGTTCCTGGTCGAAGAATAAATAATATGCTTACTTTTAATTTAATTCATTATAAAATGAGTTATGTGCATAACTTTGACACTTGTCGCGCTGTTTTTTTTTCTTAACAGATGCGAAGTATTGGCAAATTCGTAGGACGATGTAATGAGTGAAGTAAAATTTGGTGTACGAGCAAAACGAAAAACTGCTTTGCTTACATGTGAGTGGGAAGCAGAGCCTAGAATAGCAAATAAAAGCAAACGAGCTAACTGTGGTCAGCAAGCAGTGAATGAGTGCAAAAACATAATATTAAAAAATCATTTGAATTTGTTTGCTAACAAGCAATATACTAAGCTAGATGAGCAAATAATTAATTTTGTAAAATAGTCAACCCTTATATTTGTTTTAGTCTATACAATTTATTTGCTGAAATGTTGTGAAATTAGTTTAAAGCGTATAAAGAACTATGCAATTTTCAAAATAAGCCAAATTGCTTTTCGAATGAACTAAATGCGGCAATTACTTTGTTATCATTACAGCTGCAGTATGTATGCAAAACTTTGATGGAATCGACAGACTATAGAGCTGGCCAGCTCGGATTGTTGGGCAGCTGAGTGTCGCTTGTTCGTTGTACTCAACGGTAGTTGCAGCAGTGGCTGCTTGATTGGATTTTCCGCCAATGCAGCCAAAAGCCCTAATGTGGCCCAAGCTCAGTTTCTTTGTTGTGCCTGCAGCCTGCAGCCAGCAGCAGCAGCCAGCAGCTCAACAAGCCACCCACCTGGCTGGCTGGCTGCTTGCTCACCTGTCTGTTGGCCCTTTGTTTATGAATTGCAGCGAGCTGGCGAATTTAGCAGCAGACACAGAGCTACGCAATGCTCTTGGATTTTTCTGTCTGTGTGTGTGTGTGTGTGTGTGTTGCCGGCGTGTGCGGCAAACGATGTGTTAACAAGCATAAAATCCAAATCAAACCTCAAGTGCTACCCCGAACTTCTGGTTGTTGTATGGGGTGAGGGGAGGGGGTGGGTTAGGGGCGCGTGCCTGCGCCAAATGCTACAATTCATGATTGAAATTTAAATTGAATCTGTAATCTGAAACAAAATCTAATCGAATTATAGCAACAACAGACACACACACACACACACATCACAGCCCAAAACAGAGGCTAAGCTGTAGCATGGGTGGGGGGAATTTGGGGGTGGGCGCAACGCTTTGCCAATTGTAGCAATAGAGCCAAAAGTAGTGAGAGCAAGAATTGCATTCAAATATAAAAAAAAAAATTGTAAAATTTCTTTGAACTGACATGCAAAATACAATCGAAATGAATGCATAAGTTGCCAATAATAATTTTTCCAAGACTTTTGAGCATTAGTTTTTCTTTTGACAAGCAAATTGCCAAACAGCTGCACCGCTCCTTTGAAGGTGTAGAGTATACGAAAAAGGCTGGCAGGACTTGAAGCTGGAGGCAGCTGCTTATGAACTGCGTGCGAGTAGTCAAAAGGTTGCTCAAACTACAAAAATCAACAACAACAACAACAACTAGCTAAGGTTAGCCAGCTCGTTGGGCGTGGTTGGGCAGACAAAAATGGCAACATCATCAATGCCAAGAATCAGCAGATAAAATCTCACAACGTACAGCAGAGTCTACATGTGTGTGTGTGTGTGTGTGTGTATTTATGTTTGTAGCCCAAGCCATATTTAAGTCAATTTACATGCAACAATCAATATTTTGTGTGCAAATAGCAAAACCAGAGCGGCCAGAGTAGCAGAGTCCGACCCAAAAATTGTGTACACACAATTTTGCAGTTTGTTTGGGTAACCAGCAGCACCCCAACCACCCACCTAACGTACAGTAGAAAGCTTGGCAACTTAGCTAATAACTGGCTGCGTGTATTTGACTTGGGTGGTTGGTTGGGTTCGGTTTGGTTTGGTTTGGTTTGAGCTTATTGCCATTTTCGAAAATAGACACACATATAATCATAAAGCAGAGCAGCGCAGCAGCGAAGCAGAGCGCAGAGCAGTGAGTATCAAAGCTACAAGTGTTGAGCCTGTCGTTTTTGCTTTGAGTGTTCACAACTATAAGCTACACTGCAAAGAAATAACAAAAATTCATATTTTATACTGCTCTCTTTGCATTTTTATAGTTTAGCTTATATTTTTCTTTCAGTGCATTTGGATGCAGTTACAAATGCAATATTTAGTAAAAATACTTTTGCAAAAATTGGTTTGTACTAATTGCCTTTGTGCCTTGTTTCTCATACCCTCCCCCCAACACGCTCCTGCTTCGACATCGCTCATACGCCTAGTGCGTCTTTGGGGTTTTTTGCTATTTTGATTTCCCGCCTTGTCTGCTTGCAGCAAATGTGATTTATCTGTTGGCCAAAAATTTATTTGGTCCACACACACACACACACACACATGCGGCCAAAAGTAGGCGAAATCAAATGTTTACTGCCAGAGACTAAAAACCAGCAGCTACTTTGTTCAGATTACGCTTGTTCTTGCTTCTTGCACTCTCTCTCTCTCTCTCTCTCTCTCTCTCTCTTCTCTCAGTCAGTACTTTTGCTATTTTGTTGGCATTTTGTGCTCTGATCTGTTGCTTGTTGTTGTTGCCTTCAATTTTCAAACTTGTGCAACGTTTATCGTTTAGTTTAGCTGCAAGTAACCCTCATATATATGTGTGTGTGTGTGTGTGTGTGTGTGTGTGTGTGCTACAAATAGCATTGAGTGCAACTTGACTTTGGACTTTGGGCTTCGGCTTTAGCTTTAGCTTTACGTTACAACAATTTTGTTGCCTGGCCATATACAAAATGGTCAAAGAGTTCATTTGTTGTTATTGCTTTTAACTGGGCATTAAATGCACCGAGCGAGTCCCAAAGGCAAACGTAAATGAAAAAATTGTTGCTAGTGATTGTAGCTCAGCTCGGCCTCAAAGGTGTAGCTAGCTTCTTCTTCTTGATTTACCAATGAGCTTAAATTGTATCAATTTCACAACTGCACTGGATTTTCACATTAATTAGCTTGCTACACACTCATGTCGTTTTATCAATTTGTTGCAAATCTCATTTAACTATTTAAGCCTCAGGGGTTATGCATATTTTTAGACCCAGTACAGAAAAGTGCAGCAAAGAGTCTTTCAATTTAGTCAAATGCAATTTTTGCATAGCATAACTTATTTATATGTAAATTCTTAATCTGCCATTCTAGCCATTATTTTCATTGTTTGTCTGTGTGAGCGCCAAGATTTCAGCAACTATTAATTCTAGCTATACCAAACTTTGTACATAGCTTCTAGTATGGCTTAAGCAAATCCAGCTTATTTTTGAATTTTGATACGTACACTTATTCTTACTTAAATTAGGGAAAAACTCTAGCCGGCAGCGCTTTCAAACTCAAGTAATCATTTTATTCTAATCTTAACTGATTAAGTCAGCGGTATTGAATAGAATGATGTGCAGAAATATGTTTCTAGCCTTTATTGTCTGTCTTTAAGTTTGTATGAGCGCCAAAATTTCAGCAACTATTAGAGCTAGATATTCCAAACTTTATAGATAGCTTTGTATGTATCGTAAGCAAATCTATTTTACATTAGAATTCTGCTGCGCACACTCATTACTGCTCAAAACAAGAAAAACTCTAGCCGAGTGTGCTTTTAAGCTCTTAAGTAATCATTTAAGTTTATTCTTTTACTCAGAAGCCAGCGATATATTAAATAAAATGGGGAGCTGCCAAGTTTCTTGGTTGTAAGCACTGGGTCTTGTATAATCGGCTACATGCGGCTCAAGCTTGGCTGATCCCTATGTTTCTGATTGATGTTTCCCTTCCTTTTCGACAATTTGTTCGTTGAGTTTTCGAGGAGCTTACAGAGTCTTCTGCTGTCGACTGCGCACGGTTGCATTTTTTTTATGTTTATTTTTCTTAGTACTTGTGATTTGAATTTTCAATGCAGAGCTCTTTTTAATTGAACCCAAACCCCTTTGAGCGCAGCTTTGGCTTAGGCTTTGATACGCTTCGGTGTGCAAGTTGCAACTAGTTGCTGCATAAGTCTGTCTTAAGCGCTGTGTACAGCTTTTGGGTGAATTTGGCTTTGCCGCAGAACTATTTTCGTAGCAGTTGCAGTTGCAGTTGCAAGTACAGCTCAGACAGCTGCTTCAGCACTAATGACTAGCTCGAATATTGGCTGCTGACAAAATAGTGAACAGCATGCATTCGCCAATGCGGCAGCAAGTTTGTAGTGGGGGCGGTGGCTGTGGTGGTGGCGGGTTGGGATTGCTGCAGTTGGATTCGCATTGTCATGAATCTTTTGGCTTTGGCCGTTTTTATAAGCGAGCGAGAGAGAGAGAGAGAGAGAGAGAGCGAGTGGCAACGGCAAAAGGAGAAAAGGCAAACTAACAAACGGTAACCCGAACAATAAATCGTGGTATTTTCTTTCAGCAACTTTTGTGGGGCACGGTCGCTTTGAGTCCGCTGACAGTTTTATTGCCGCCCCACAGAGAGAATGTGCTGCCTGCCACCTGGCAGAAGTACAAAGCTCCGAGAGCTGCAATCACACGTCCATCTAGGCAAGCGGCCCACCCACTCTACCGCCCACTCAGCCAAGCTTTTTGCTTTTGCATACATTCCAAAATGAATCAAAATAAAAATATAAATATATTTTGCGATTGATAACAATTGCACTAGTGACAAATTAATAAAAATAATTCAAAGAAAAGCCAAGCTAATAAAAATAAATACAATAGTTAAAAAAAAAACAGTTCTCAGTTTTTAATTCACTTTGATATAGCCATAGATAAAATGAAAAATGTTTTATATTTAATAGGCAAAGTTGTTTTTGTTTAGCAAAACAAATCGAGACGATTTATCCACTGTTCGTCTGTATGAGCAACAAGAATTCAGTAACTGTGCGAGCTAATGAAACGAAATTTTGCATATGCATTGATAGTTATATTTTTAAAAGTTGTATGTTTTTATTTTTTTAGTATTTTATGTATTTCACGCTTACACGCAAATACTTAATGTAGTAGTTGCAAATTTAATCTGCAACGTATTACCAATTAAAGTGTATCCCAAAGTTGGGCTGCGCTCATATTTTATTATCAAATGCATGAAATCGTTAAGCTGCTTCAAAATTTATAATATAGAGCTATGTAGAGTTGAGCTAATTCAGTTAAGCGGGCGTGTATATTATAAATTGAAATTAATAATTATTTACTTTTTTTTAGTTTAAATGTAGCTTAATTTTATTGAAAATTTTAATTCACATTTTAAGTTAAAAGATTTTAATTATTAATAAAATACAAGAGCAAGCTTTCGATCTGAATTTACAACTTCAATTGTCAATTGCATTGTTTATATTAAGAAAAGAAAAAAACGAAATTTAAATATAATAAGCAACAGCTTTTAATATTGCAAACAAAGTGTGGAGAGTGAAACGATTTTGGAAATGCCAGCGATATATAACTCGTAAATTGAAATAGAATTTTGAATAGTCGTAATAAATAAGCCAAAGCTTTTACTTCGGCTGCAGCGCCTACAATTTAAGCTCTAGCCACTTTTATTGAAAACAACTGTGCAACAATTTTTATTGCAAGCGAAAACTTTGACAAACAAATTTGTTGGCTATGCAGTAAGCAAAAAATTATTAAGCGCCTACTGGAAACTTTGGCTGCGGCTACCTTAAATTGTCTACAAAACTGTCTGTCGCTGCAATATCTTGTTTGTGTAAAGTTGTTCGGTTAGCTCCGATATTAGATGAATGCCGCCACATAAAATACAAAACGCAAGCAGAAAGAAAAACACATGCATAACAAACTGGCAGCTGAACTTGTGTGTGTGTCGTTGTCGCTTGTCGTTTAGCATAAGAAAAACAAGCAGCAAATTTTTCTTGCTATACAAGCCACACATACGTATACGTTTTATATATATATATATATATAAAAATTTCCAACGTTTATATGTCGAGGCAATTTGTGAAAAAATTTTCGACGTCTGTTTGCGATTTTTATCAGTGCAGCGCGCGTTTGTCTGTGTGTAGGCCAGTCACACACACACACATACAGACACACACATATGCTGACATATCGAGTACAAGTTTAGCATTTTGAATGTTGTTGCATACTTGTAGGCGGAAACTTTTATGTTGCCTTGATTCCGAAAAAAGTTGATATAAATAAAGAAAAGTTTGACATGTGTAAAAGTCGACAGTACATGGCAGATATGCTTATATACATATATCTATATATATATAGTACAGTTATATTTGAGTTAAGCAACAAAACTTACTATGGGCAACGTTATTGCTTTAACTCAAATTTTTGTAGGCTTAGCTTATTGAATTTATAGCCTCGACAAGGAGAGCATACAATTGTAGACTTGCAACTTTGTTTCTTGGCTGCCAGTAACAGCGCCCAGGGCTGCACATACACGAAAGTTTGCAATTGTCTTGTCAGATAAAAAACGAAAACAACAACAACAGCAAGCTGAGCACATAATTTATTTGTTAAATTTTCAACATTTTCGTTGCGCTGCTAGAAATTATTTGATGCTGTAAGCAACACACGATTTATGAGCGAATTGAGTTTTTAACTTTCGGCAGTGGCTGGGGCTGGAGCTGGCAATTGCCGCCATTTGATTTCGTAGGCCAGCAAATTGACAAAATGGCCGAAAATGAGAAACGCACGCAATTTACGAACTTGCCGCAATTACGAAAGGGTAAAGCACAAGCTGGAGCTGGGGCTGGGGCTGGGTTGCAAGCAGCGGCGGTGGCAACGGCAACGGCAACGGCAACGGCAACGACGACGGCGCTGACAACTTTCGACAATTAAGTGCAACAACGTGACCAGCAAACACAAAATGGCCATCAAAATGGCGTGCTGGGCTCCCAAAAAGCTGAAGCCGCAATCCAATTCTCCATCTTTGCGAAAAAAAAATAAAACCCCAACCCCAATGCTGTGCTGGGCCGCCTTCAGGCAATGGGCGTGGCTGCATTGCAGTGCATCATAAATGCCAATGAAATCGCAATGTGTGCGCAGCCAACAATTCAAGGATAAGGCCAACACACACACACACACACACACGCACAGCCAGAGCCCAATGGCAATTTAAACTGTGTGCAATTGCATTTGGCTGCAGCTATTAAGAGCAAACTGCCGCTGCGTATATCGAACTTGCAACAAATGTGCCTGCCACTTGAAAATGAAGCGCTTTAAGCAAAGCTTATATAAACAACAGTCAAAAGCGTTTAACTACACTAGACAACAAGTTAGAAGATTTCTATACGAGCTGCAGTTGCAACTAAATAATGTATACAATTAATATAATTTTAAATAAATATAGAAACTTTTGTGAAAAAGTATTTTAAAAATATATAAAAAGAAATTGCAAAATATTTATATATTAGCATAAATAATTTTACTATGATATACTGACTGAAATTTAACAAATTAAATTTAAAGCTTAACAAATCTTAAGAATTTGCAAAGAATTTTCTTTTGAGTTAACAGCTTTTTGCACTACAATTAATAAAGTTGTTATATAATAATACAAATTATATAATATAATATAAATTTGTAGCGCTCAAAAAATGTTTGCCCATTGATCTGAATTTGCAGTTCCAATTTCAATGATAATGACAAAAATTTTACTTATTTATTAATTGATTGAGTAATATAGAAAATGTTTATTGATATTAAGCTTAAAAAGGCAAAGCACTTTTACATTAAAATGGTTTTTTATTGTTATATTTCTTTTATTATTTAACTAAATTAAAGAAATAATAGTGGCTCGGCTTTCAAATTTTAATAATGAATAAGCAATTATTGTATTTAGTACACAACATTGGCTTACTTGTCAACTCGTTAATTAACTTCTAAAATTAAATTAGTCAAAAGCTTTATTTTTTTTAGATGGCAGAAGTCATTACATTACTAATAACATTACATGGAGCGATTCATTTGTGGAAACTTTCTAATATTTAAATGAATATAACTGCTAAAGTTATGGCTATAACTGTACTTCTAGTACTTATTTAAGGTCATGTGCTTTTTTTAAAATAAATAAATTTTTAGCAAAATTGTTGAGTTGGCTTAGCAAGTTATTTGCATTTTATATTAGCGTTAATTTCGGTTAGACAACTATCAAAACTATATTAATAAATATAATAAATACATAATTTTTAGCTGCGTAAAAAACAATTTGCTTGCCGCACTAGAACTTTTAAATAATTTAAAAGCTTTCGCAAACTATAAGTTAAATATTTATTGATAATATTTGTTAAGTAATATTTGCAAAATAAATTGCTGCACTTTGCTTTGAATTCAGCATAAGAACAAAACAATTGGAGCTTAATTTTATAATAAAACCAAAGTTCTAAATTCACATTTATGCATTTAGTTTAAATATTTGTAATGTAGCTAAGCAATGTTTTGTCAAGTGATTTTGTTCATTCATTTTTAACTTTTGTCATTTTGTTGGATTATCAACGCTTTCTTGATGACTCGACGCATTTTGCTGTTTGCTCAAGCGCAAAGACTTTTGTTGTTATTTGTTTGTTTTTGTTTTTTTTGTATTGATTTGCATTTAATATTTGCTGGTTGCTGGTTTTTTGCGCTATTTAGTGTTGTGCTCCATTGGCGCTACAATTTTTTTTAGCGCTGCGCAAATTCAATTAAGTGCCAGCTCAAAGGAAATCAAAGCGCGCAAATTGATTTGCTGAAGGCCAAATAGTTTAATAACATATCATAAGCAGATTGCAGTTTGCCAATTGTTGTTAACAATTGTCTGCTGGCAATGCAATCAATATTATTACATTTCGAATTTGTTTTCAATTACAACGAAAAAAGCAGCGCTTTGTTATGTAACTGACTGCGACGCCGACTGCGACGGCGACTGCGACTGCGGCGAAAGCATAGAAAATTATTTTCAAGCATTTAAGTCCATTATGCGAGTGTGAGGCGCTCTCATCATAAGTAGCTTACGGCGTGACCAATGACTAAACAAGATTGAGACAAGCTCCTCATGGCAGATGCACGACCAATAAGCTGAGCTTTGGCCACAGCGCCGGTCGTTGGGGGGGAGGGGGGGTCGACTTATACAAACTGCTGTGAGGATTAGCACATGCAACGCTTAGCTGAGCATAAAATCACGCATGTGGCAATTGAATCGTTTGAGATAATGAAAGCTGTAAGGCGCTGGGGGAGTGTGGGGTTAATTCAATCAGTTGAAGTACTCACGTAAAATTTCCATCAAAATGTGAAGCGTTGATGAGTTGCACGCTTAGAAGCGAGTTAAGTAATTTATTAGAAAACTTTACTTATAGTTTGAACTTAAGCAACACAACAATAAAATAAAAATTAATTTAATTTTGATTTTATTATTTTTGTCCCTCTCTTTATTTGTCAAAATATATTTTAATTGTTATTTGTGTTTCTGACAAAGCCAAATTAATTTTATTTGCTTCACTTTAAGTTAAAGCTCAAGCTTTATTTATTTATTTATTATTTTTGCTTTACTGCGCTTTTATTTTATTTCGCTTGTCTCAATCGAAATCTGTTTTAGTTCAATTTACAATTTGTTGATTTTATGTATGCAACAATTATTGTTGCTAATTATTTTTATACAAAAATTAAAATTAAATTTATAAAGCTGAATATTAATTTTTTTTAATATTTATTTTTGTATTTCACTTTACAGCGCTTGTATTTTATTTAAATTGTCTGAATAAAAATTTACAATTTTTTGAATGAATGCAACAATTATTGTTGTTAATTTTTTTTATAAATTTCATTTTTAATACTATTAAAATTATTTTGCATAAAATATAGCTTAATATTAATTTATTTAAATTTTTATTTATTATTTTTGTAAGAATAGGAGAGATTCGTTTTCTTAATTAATAAATGTTTAATATTTGGCAAGTTCATTCGACTTAATATTTTATAACTAATTTTAATTCATACTTAGAATTGAACTAACGCAAGTTTAAACTTGCAATGAAAACAAAAAAATGCAATAAGAAATTCAAATAAAATAATATAATTTGCGCTTTAGTTTTTATATTTTTTTATGTCTTTGTTAGAGCAACAACAATTTGTTAAGCAGCTTGTAGTCTACATTAATAACAATAAATTGATAAGCTCATGTGCTTGGCAGTTCATTGACCTGCAGCACCTGCTGTGTGGCATATGTGGCAAGCTCAGTTCACTTCACTTCACTAATTCTGAGAAGCTCCACGCTGGCATTAGAATTTGCGCATTGCATTTTCGCTTGCCAACGGCTGCTATATTATATTCATTTTCATTTACGTGGACGCTTACTTTGACGTTTTGTGTTTGTTGCTGCTACGATGGGTTGGTTGGGTGGTGGGTGGCACACCTGGAGCGTATTTTGGGTGGTAGCTGCTGGGACAATAAGCTTAGCTCCAATCCGTTTGACATTTTCTACAAATTTCTCGCATTCCTGTTGCTATTCTAATGTAAGTTCGCAGCCCCCAACCCCACCCCAACACACACACACACACACACACACATATACACATACACATACATAGTTTATAGCTATTTCGTGTTGCTGCTGCTTGGGATTTGCCGTTTTACTGGGCTCCGATGCCACATTCTCGACAGCCAAATTCCAATGCTAATTCTAATTAAGCGCATTTGATGAAGTAAACGTGTTCCGAGTTTTCACTTTATAAAGCGCCTCAAAAAAAAAAAAAAAAAAAAAAAAATGGCAAAGAAAAGAGAGCGAGACAAAGGGCAACAAAACGTCGAGCTAAGCGCCCAGTGCTCAGATAAAATTTCAACGCGCGCTCATTAAAAACTTTTCGCAGCAGCAATAAAGCTAAAAAGAATATAGAATGTATACCAAAAATAAAAAACACACACACATACACAACAACTGTAAGAGATGAATAAATAAAATAAAAATGTTTGGTAAGAAGAAGCAGAAATATTCATTGTCATCGTCAAAATAAATTTTCCTTTTGAAATCCATTAAAGGTTTCATTTGAAGCGAAATTGTTAGAAAAGTGCAAACAACAACAGCAAAAGAATGAATAAGAGTAAAGCAAAAAAAAAAAGAAAAAAAATGGAAAATATTACAAAACTTTTGTGATTATCTCGGTTTGGCGTTCATTGTTGCCACTGCCACTTGCCACACACAGCGAACAGCGAACAGCGAGCTGACCAAACTGGCGAACGCCCAATTGCTTAGCTGAAAGTTCTTCTTTTTTTTTTTGTGCTTTTGGCCCAATAACTGTCAATGCGGCAAGCGTTTGCTTCATTGCTCGGACAATTGTTGCGCCAATAACAAAAACAAGACGCGAAGCAATCGAAGTTTGTATAGCTGGCAATCAAATCAGCCAACAAATTGAAATAAAAATACAACAATTAATGCGGCAAGCTGCTTAAGTCTGAGGTGAAATTCTTTTATATATAAAAATACAAAATCTGTCGGCAGCTGCAGCCAAAGTTCCCAGCTTCAGTCTCTAGCCTCCGCTAAAGTTCCAGCTCCAGCTTCAGCTTCATTCTCCAGCGTCAGCTAATGTCCCAGTCCCAGTCCCAGCATCAGCTTCCGTCTTTAGCCTCAGCTAAGGTCCCAGCTCCAGCTTCAGCTTAAGTCTCCAGCACCAACTAAAGTCCCAGCTCCAGTTCCAGCATCAGCTTCAGTCTCCAGCTTCAGCTAAAGTCCTAGTCCCAGGTCTAGCTCCAGCTTCAGCTTCAGTCTCCAGCCTTAGCTTAAGTCCTAGCTCCAGCTCTAGCTTCAGCTTCAGCTTCAGCTCCAGTCCCAGCTCCAGCCAAAGTCCCAGTCCCAGCTCCAGCTTCAGTCTCCAGCCTCAGCTAATGTCCCAGTCCCAGTCCCAGTCCCAGTCCCAGCTCCAGCTTCAGTCTCCACTTCCCAGTGGCTCGCACTTTTTGTGGTGGCAACTTGATATTGTCGCCTCGCTGTCGCGTCAGCTACTTTAATATAGAGATTTATGCAAATCAAATCCAAGTAGGGGGTAGCTTCAAGTCCAAGGTGTCGTCGGTCCCCACTAATGAAAGTGAAAATTCCTATGTAATGTGATGAGACTTCTTTGAGCCGCGCCTTGAAATTTTTGTTGTTTGTTTTGTTTTGTTTTTTTTTCCGTATTACGAAAGATTTTTTTATAACGCGCGTCTCGTTGTTGTTGTTGCTTTTGAATTTATGAATGTGAAAGCGAATAAACTTAGAAGTGGTTGAGCCACTGTGCGGGGCATTAATAATTGACTAGCTAAAAAATAAAAACAACAAGCAGAAATTTATTTATGCTGCTGTTTCTTTTCGTCTTTCGTTTGTTTCGATTTGATTTTAATTTTTCGTTGTTTTTGTTGTTGTTGTTGTTTGGCTATCAACTACATTGATCTTTGTGCCCCATTAGATAATACATAAGTTGCTCCAGCTTTGCTTTTATTTATGCATTTGCATTCGAAATTAATTGATTAGCCCCTTGCCGTTGTAAATTGGAAAGTTTTCGTTTTGATATTTGAAAATTGCATATAATCGTTATTTTAATTCAGTTTGATATTTATGCTCAGCTTAAAAATCAATTCACGCTGAGCGCAGCAAAAACACAAAAAGCAACAAATTTGCAGACACGCATACTATTATTATTAACAACAATAAGCGTAAATTACACACACACACACACACACACACACACAAAGCGAGAGAGAGGAAGGTCGTTAAGTAAAATAAATAAACAAATGGCTGCACTTAATTAGTTAAACCGGAAGCAGTTAAACGTGCACCAACCACTAACTACACATCGGCTGTCAACTGCTGATATGACATTTATAGCTGCCCATATATATCTAATTTTTTTATTTGTTGTCTGCAATTAATGCAAATAATTGTTTGTCGAACAGACCAAAAGTTGTTCAATCGAATTTTTTGGCTTCAACAAAGTTAAAGCTTCCGCCCACATTTTGCAAATTTTTAGTGTTCAATTAATTAAAAAACGTTTTACTACTTTTTTGTAAATTTACTTTTCTTATGCCCAAGTCTTGCTTATCGATTTGTCCACTTGTTTATCTATAGGAAAGTCGCTTTCAGCCAATCATAAAGAAACTTTAATTTTAGACCCATAGCTTAAATTACTTTACCAAATTTGTAGCATTTAAAATTGTAAGCCAAGCATTTAAAAATTTCCTTTATAGTTTTCATCAAAAGATTCTAAGCAGATATCGATAAAAAATATCGTAAAGTCTGTGACTTATTATTTGATAAAATACAAATACAATTTTAAGTGTGTATAGGGATCGAACAAAAATTAAACAGATATAGCATGATAATATATTAATATAATATTATAATAATTATTAAATTTGCTGCCCAATTCGTTGCGCTTCTAAAATTAATCGATTTGGTCAGTTGTGTTCCGCTCTTTTTTCTGTTTTTGGTTTGGAGAGTTGTAAAAATAAATAAATAAAATTCTCTATAAATTTGAATTTTTTTGGGCGCATCAAAACTTATCGATATGTATACTCGGAATTCGTTTAATGAATATCGATTAGATCGATAGGTATTGAACAATGCTAAATAAAATTGTCCCACTGTCTGTTTAATTGCAAAATAATTAAATGAATTATTTGTTGGGCTTTAAACAAGACTTTAATTGCACTTAAAATAGCTATGGAATTAATGCAAAAATTAATGCAGCATTAACTTGTTGGAATTTTTGCAAAATTGTTATTAAGCCCGTGTAAAGACTAAAAGTTGATGCTTTAAATAAATTACAAATATATGCATAAAATACAGTTAAATAAATAAATAAAACAACATTGACATAGTCGGCAGTCGGCAGTCGGCAGCGCAGTCAGCAGTCAGCAGTCAGCAGCGCAGTCTTCAAGTGCGACCGACCGCACCGAGTGTACGCATACTGCTAGTAGGGACTGTTGCAGCAGCAGTTCTTGATGAGGGCGTGTTCATAGCAGGATTTCGCATAGAGCAGCGAGCAGTCGTAGTAGGCGCATTGGGGTGGACGCAGCTGTGGTGCGGCTGCAGCGACGCCGACGCAGGCAGCGAAAAGAAAAAAGCAGAGAGAATGACAAACGCAAATGAATTTAACATGTAAAGTAATCAAGTGGGGAGGGGGAGGGGGGGGGCGTGGTTGAAACGCATTAAGCACCGCGATAGGAAATTCATTAAAATTAATAAATGCAGCAAAAAAATAAAAAAAAAAAATGTGCATAAATAAATAAAGTGTTGCGAAAGGCATCAAACACACACATAATGTGGCTAAGCTTTCAATGCAATAATTAAAGAGCGTGTGTGGCTGAAGCGGGGGGTGGGGGTGTATTACCTGTAAAGTCGCAGCAGCAAGCATCGTGTATAACTTTATGTGAACAATAAGTATAAACAGAGGAGTCGCACAGTGGGCAATTTTGACCAATGCCCTGTTGGCCAAAGCCAGGCTGTGGACCAGAGCCAGGACCTAAGCCAATGCCGGGTCCATAGCCAATGCCATTGCCCAGTCCATTGTTCTGCCCAAAGTTCTGTCCTGCAAACTGACGCGCTGAAAAATATTTTGACATTTAACAATTTATAGAATTTAATTTTTATGTTGCTTCGATTTTTGTAATAAATAATTGAATTGACTGTTGTCAAAGCTGATTAAATGAAAGTTTAGTTTAGCTATTGAAATACATTAAAATTTGTAGAATTAGATTTTTAAATGGAATTTATGTTCTTAGTTTTTATTTTGCTTACATGAAGTTTTGTAATAAAAAATTTGAAAAATATTTTGACATTAGATTAAATTAAATGCAAATTAAATTAATGACTAAGAACTCGATTTTTAAATTGAATTTTTGTGCAGATTATTTTTAATAGTTAATTGAGTATTAAAAGTGCATTGAGTGAAAGAATTTTTTCCATTAGAATTGACTGACAAAATTAAATTAAAAGTTCAATTTAGATCTCGCATTTTTTAATTAAAATTTTAATATTAATAAATAATTTGCAAGATTTTTTGCTTAATAATCATGCAAAATCTTTATGGATATTCAAATATTTAGCAAATGTTGAATTCGATTCTTGAATTTAATGTCTAATTGAATTACTACTAGCAGATTATATAACTTATTAAATTAAACAGTTTACTTAATTCAATGTCAAGTGCTTTCAGTTAAAAAATTTAACAATTGTTATAACTTTTTTTTATTCCTTTTTTTTTTGGAAGACTCACGCGTTTGCAGCTGCTTGGCTGATGCTGCTGCTGAGCAGGCCAAGAGCGCTAGCAAGATGCTGGCCAAGAAGCGCATTTTCTGTTTTAACTACGTTAACACGTTGCACGTTTGCCGGCTGCAACAGCTGAAACTGTTATGAGCTCGCCGAGCTCTCAATCTAAAATAACTGAGCAGACAAACTTGAAACTCGCTTTCGTTTTGCTTTCAACAACAACAAAAAAAACTGTAACATGACCATAAATAAAATCAAAACAAAGCCAACAACTGTGTGTGTGTGTGTGTGTGTGTGTGTGTGTTGGTTTGTCATTTATTTGGGCCACAACTTTGATTGGCAAAAAAGAACGCCCACGCTTCAGCTTCAGCTTCAGCCCAAACGACAATTGTTGCAAGTTCTCTTTTGGTTTAAACTTTTACTTTTCACCAAGCAGCAACTGTTGGCCAATTGGCCATGGGAGCAGCAGCAGCATCTCCATCTCCATCTTCATCATAAACTAGCTTGTTCCAATGCGGAAACAGTCGAACGCTTATGTAAAATAATTAATAAGATATAAAAATAAATTTCGAATTATGCGCATAAAGCAAATGAACGAGCGAAACTTCCAACCAAAAACCACAACCAAAGTAAAAGTGTTTTTATTTTGATTGTAAGCGTCGGCGTCGGCGTCGGCGTTAGCGGCGACTGCGACTGCGACCGACTGACCGAGTAAGCTACAAGTGAATGCTGTTGAGACTTTTGTCGATATAAATTTTGTGGGCTTGGCTGTTAAATAGAAATTCCCTAGAGATCATTTATCTCTCTCTCTCTCTCTCGCTCGAGACTTAAATCTTAAGCAATCTCAAGCTAATCGTCGATCTTTTAATTTCAAATGCTGCAAGCGAGACATAGGCGTAGCCAAGACCCCTCTTGCACTCAGTCCCCCCCCCACTCAATTGCATTCTAACCTCAAAGGAAATGAAGAAAATATTTTGCCCAACTAACTTTTGATTAAACTTTAATGCTCCAAATTAATTTGACTTAGCATATGTCGTAAGAAAAGTAGAACATAAATTTTTTTTAACGAAACAGAAAATATTTGAACAAGCCCATGCATTTTTACTGGTTAATTTTAATTGATTTTGTTATTTAGGTGATCTTCGCTTCGTTAGTTTAGTTTGCTGCTTAACAAGGCGAAAGAAAATCATTAGATAATAGTTATAAACAATTCAAATTTTATATCAAAAAATTATGTGCAATTTAAATTTATTAATGGCTTTTCACCAATAATTTTGCATAACTTTAAAAAGAGTTTACTAAGCTAATTAATAATAATAGAAATTAATACTTTTGCATAAGTTTAAAAGGAGCTTACTAAACTAAGCTGATTAAGCTAATTAATAAGTTAAAAATTATGACTTAACAATTATGACTTAAATTCTCATTTAAATGCAAAGAAAAAATGCATAATTTTCAATATTATTTTAAAAAAAATATTTATACCATTTAAATTAAATTGGTTAATTCAAAGTTATTATTAATAAATTTTTTTTTATATATACATTTTTTTAATTGGTAAGTAGTACTTATAAATTTGTTTTATATCGTAATACAATAAAATATATAAAAAAAATAATAAATACTGTTACTCAAGCCTTCCCGCCCCCTTGCCTACGCCTCTACATTGTATACATTATTTATTATTTTTATACATTAGCTTTTGTTAATCGCGCAGCTTTTGTTTGAAATTTCATTTAATTAACATTACACTTGCAACAGTTGCAAGTTGATTGAGTTGAAGCTGCAACAAGCTGCCAACAGCAGTTGAAAGATAATAAAGTAAAGTATGCTGCGATTGACAGAAGAAGGGAGAGGGGGCGGGGTAGGGAGAGACAGAGAGAGAGTTGGGAGTTGAGCAATTTGAATGCGTTGCAGGCAATTAAAGTGACCATAAAATGCGTCGCTCTTGCTCGCTCACACTCTCGCTCTTGCTCGCTCTTGCACTTGAGTAATAAATCAAAATATGTTGAGTTGATTTTGAGTTTTTAGAGTTTTTTGTTTATTTTTGGAAACTGCTGACAGTCTTAAGCTGTAATTGAGTTGCTATCGCTCTCTTTCACTCACTCTAGCGCTCACTCTCTCTCTCTCTCTCTCGCTCTCTCTCTCTCAATCTTTTTTGTTCGCTAGCTCTGCATATTTTTGTTTCTACGTGTTGTCTGTGCCTTTTGTGTTGATTATCTTGTCAATTTGTTGCACGTTTCGATGCAAATCCGCTTGTCATGTACATAGAAACAACAAAATTAAATGATGTCATCACCTGAAACACGCACACACACACACACACACATAGACATGTCAGTTGCTTGACATTCTTATGCACATTCACCTTTCAACTGCCTTGGCACGCACAATGTCACAATAAACCAAAAAAAAAAAAAAGGGAAAAAAGAGAAAAAAAAATGACAAAAAAAAAGTTAATCTGCAATCAGTGCGCACAGGTTGTTTGCATTTGTATCTGTGTCATTGACTAACTGCTGCTGCTAGCTCACTCGCACACACTCGCGCTGTCTCTTTCACTCACAACAACAATAGCGCCCGAGTTTACATAGAGAACAATACGCTGAGGCTCAAAACTTGTCTCGCCTCTCGTCTCAGGCCTCAGCTCGTGTCGATCGCTTCAGCTACGTGCCGGCGCATCTGTAAGATACTTTTGCTTGTGATGCAATCGTTGTGCTACTTTCCCCCCCTCCCCACCCCACCTTCTGTCTCTTTGCTTTCGTTACTCCAGTTTAAACTCTGGCCCATAGCTTCGAACTGCTTTGGGTTTTATTTATTGCTTACCATTGCCTGTTGTTGTTATTCTTTGTGCTGGAATTTGCTGCACTTATCTCACACACACACACACATGCACACGTGTGTGTGTAGCATAAACAGGTCACACACACACACACACACCTCAAGTGTCTGTTGTGGCAGCCACTTTCCAACTTAAAATAGCGACCTCAATTCAAATCCCTACAACTTCTTCTTCATCTCCTTGCTGCATTTCCTTTTGTCAAGCCACACCCGTTTGCATTTAAATTGAATATCTATTTATTATGCAATTTATGTTTTATGTGCGTCTTGCTTGATTTAGTCGCAAATTCAATTTAGCTAAGCTCTCATGCGATTGCTGCATTGTAATCGAATTAAACAAATTATTTAATTCATATTTTGTGTGTTTTAGTTTTTCGCATAACTCGCAGCTTAGTCTGTGTCTCTTGCGAATTTAATTTAAAATAAAATAGTTTTGCTCTAGCTAAAGATATATAAGTTTATAAGTCTATTGGCTGATTTGAAAAGCAGGCAACAAACAAAATTAGTTTAGAGCTGGAATTAAATGGAGCGCATATTCAATTTTACAACAAGCCGAAATTAACTTTGATTTTGGTTTCAGTTTTCACACAGTTACCGCTTTTATGGCCAACGGCTACATTTGAAGACATTTCTTTGTTCAATGGCAACAAACTCTTTGTCTTGACTGCAAGCAATAAAATTTCTTTAGTTTGTTAAGTGCCAAACGCTTTGGCCTAATAAATTTTAGACTTAAGTGCTATGCCAGTCTTAATTATAATTAAAAAAGTGCCCAAATATTAAGCAAATCAATTTTAGTAGACAGCGCGTATACTTAATGCTGCATAAGAAATGCTCATACGCCATGTTGAGCAGCAAAATTTTAGTTTACAAAATTTATCAAATTTGTTCAGCTTGCAGCTAAGCTAAGCTGCTGAGCTTAATGCCATATTCGTTATTCAGCGTATTTTAATTAAATTGATAACTGAACAATAATTAAGGTTAGCACAATAGAAACTTTGATTGAATATATCAGCTTAAGCCTAAACAAAAATGCAAACTATTGAAAGCTGCTTTGAGCTAAGCTCAAAACACTTTTGTTATAAGACATTGCATGCCTGTATAGAATTTTTGCAGTGCTGCGTGAGCTTCACATACACAGTATGTGCCATAAGTTATCTACGCAGCGCAGGCAGCTGCTGGTTTTAATTGAAAATCATAAGCTGAAGCTGTAGCTGCAGCGCTGTAATGTGTGCAAGCAAATAAAACAATAAGTTTGTTAAAATCTTAATAAAGCGGCAAGCACAACTAGCAACATGGCTCAGTAAAAATAAAAAAGCGAGAGAGAGCCAAAAAATATGCAAATAAGCTTTATTATTTGACAGTTTTCATAAAATGCAAAAAGCCACTAAAGGGGCTGTGGGTGGGGGCGAGGCTGGGGGTGGGGCAACAATTGTGTGGCAGCAACTTCATCAACGTCAATGAAAAGTTCTGCATGCTGCTAAGAAATTTTTGGCTGTCTGTGTGTGGCTTTTATCAACTGAAGGGCCATAAACTGAGCTACAGGCGAGACGAGCGTCGAGCTATATGCAAAATATATTAAATATGCACATATGTGTGCGTGTGTGTGTGTTGCTTTATGTGAATAACTGTACAACTGTCTAACAGGCAATGCAATAAACAAGTTGTCAACTCTGACAATTTTGATAAAAAGTAACATGTTAACTGCTGCAAATGGCCGACAAGTGTCTCGCTCGCACTCGCTCCATCTCGCTCGCACACTGTGTGTGTGTGTGTTTGTCCAAACAGCATAAAGTATTAGTAATTAGCTGTATAAATGCAGCCAAGAGAGCAACAACAACAACTGAAGCAGCTGAGTAGAAGATACAGAAATAATTTAGCTCAACGCACTTGGCTTAATTACTCATAGGGCAAGACTTCAAAAGGCAGCGAGAGTGAGAGTGAGAGTAAGAGAAAGAGAAAGAGAGAGTGAGAGCGAAAGAGATGGCTTGCTTTAATAAATTGGCAGCAACTGCAGCTAAAAGTTGCTAAGCTAATTGTATTTAAAGCTAAATGCACTGCCTTTTAGCTATGGCTATAGCTATAAAAAAATACTCTAGCTATATATAAGCTAAGGCTATAAGCTCTAGCTTTTTTGTAGCTGTAAGTTACTCATTTATCACAAATTGTAGCTGCCGAAATGGCAGCTAGATTTATGCTTTAGCTAGAACTAGCTGCCATTTCGACAGCAACAATTTGTGATACTAGCTAAAGCATAAATCTAGCTATTTATTAGCTTCAGCTATAAATGCTCGCTTTTTTTTAGCTGAAATTTACGCCGTAATCACCAATTGTCGCAGTCAAAATGGTAGCTAGCTTTAGCTAAAGTATAAAGTTAACTAGATACTAGCTATAACTCTAAATTCTAGCTTTTGGCTTTAGCTAGAGTCCTTGCCATTTCGTCTGCGGCATTTGCTGATTACAGCGAAACTTTTAGCTGCTAAACATTTTAATTTACATATGTGTATGTGTGTGTGTTCACTTGGGTGTTTTTTACTGTCAGCGATAACAAAAGAAGTTTCACGGATTTGTTTGCCTGCTGGCTGCACTGCTTGCTCTTCTGCTTTTGTTTGTTTTTTTTTGTTAACTTCCGGTCTGTTAAAAAATATATCTGTTTGTTATATATTTTATTTGCAACTTGGGTGAAATTGATTTGCAAATTTACGAGCCAACAGTCGAGTCGAGCGCGCGTATCTATAAGATACGAAAAAAACAAAAAAACGAGCAACAAGCTACAATTTTATTTGTTCAGTGGTTTTTGTGTTGCAAAGTCAACAAAGTGGCGGAGGCAACAACAACAATGATGTGTGTCTGAGGCCATTGTTGGCGCTTTAATTGTTTGTTTTTATTGTAACGCTAAAAAAATTATGCAAAAGTATGTCATACAAACAGCAGCAGCAACAACAATAAGCAAACAAACAAGCCACACGCATAAACAAACAGCAAGAGAGAGAGAGAGAGGGAGAGCGCAGAGGTGTGTATGTGTGTGGGGTGGGGGGCTAACTGCATTGATAGCTTGACCATGTGAACCGAGCTGGCCCCAAAGCGCACGCATCGGAATCGTTTACATAAATCAAAATTATGTATACGCCGTGTGAGCCACGAAACGCTTTTAGCTTAGATAAGATGCCCAAATTGCACAAACAATGCACAAATCAATTATAACATTTAAATATGTTAACTCACTTTAATTGATAATTATATATATAGAGCTCAAGAATATTCCAATCCGAATGCCATAGCTATGAAATTAATCTGCACATAAATTACGCATTAAAACTTAATATATTTGTTTATGGTCATGTGGCTACCACACACACTCACACACACACACACAGACACATGTATGTGTGTGTTAACTTTAGCTGCCCTGCAGTTCTTAGCTTGAATACTTAAGCTAGCGCCTGGTGGACAAGTCTGTGGCTAGTCTAAGCAATTTCATTGGCTGCGTTATTTGATTTCATTAAATGAAAATTATTGCACTTAACAATTCATTTAAATATTTAAATTTAAAAAAAAAAACATCAATATTTATTTTATATAATTTAAATGATTGTACTTTAAAAGCTTTAGTATTAATATTTTATAGCAATCATTGCCCATTTGTTTGTATCATAGTTGAGTCCAAGTCGATGCAGAGCAGAGACTTAACATTCTATATAGGCAACTAATCTGAAGCTATAGCTATATTTTTTCCATTTATATATATAAGAAACATATTTATAAGAAACTTGTTTGATAGTTTCAGATAAGTTGCCCATACTTGTTTTACAATTAAGTTTATATGTTGATAAAGTCACTAGTAAAATTTAGGTACTTAGAATAAGTGCGGCTTAAAATTTAAATATATGCTAGCAGCTTTTACGTTAGTTAGTGAATATAAAGTTCTATATCTGATTGCTGTCAGTACTTGCATTTTTCTATGTTTTGTTTTAGTTTTGATGCTCTAACTTTGAATTGATTGATTGAAAATGTTAGAAATCTTGGAGTTCAAAAAGTTGCTACTAACAAATTGTTGCCTTGTTGATGCATTTATTCCACTTGGACTGGGCCTTAGGCTCTAGTTCGCTTGACCCAATTGGATTAAAAAGCAGTTGAGTTCCAGCCAAGACTTAAAGCTTGTGTACAAAAATTATGAATATTAATTTAATCAATTCAAATTCAAAGCATTTCAATGCAGTTTATTTCTATATATTTATTCTAAACCGAAATCTATGCGCTGGAGCTTCGCATTGAAATCTCCAAGTCTTCGCCATCGCTTCGCTCACTGCTCAAGGCGAACTTCAGGGTCCGCTCACATTCTTGTTGGCCATAAATAAATGGCTAGCAAAAAGGTAATAAAGCGATAGCGAAAAGCAAAGGCCAGCCAAATGACAATAGAATTTCAATGCCCACTGGTTCAGCAATTATTATGGCAAAAATTGTGTGTGCCAAATCAATAGACATATAATTTTTTTTTTTTTTTTCAGCTGCTAATCAGCATTGCATAATTCACAAAAATATTGTTTAATGCGCTCAAATTGCAGCTGTCAGCAAATAATTAAATTGTTTGGCCTCAGAGACTTCCCCAATGCTCAGTTGCTGTAATAAATTAAAAGTTTATTGCAACACGACGCTGATTACGTTTGAGCTAACTTTTTTTTTATAACAAATTTGATGTATTTATGCAATGAGTGTGTGTGTGTGTGTGTGTTTTCATTTTCATTTATTCATACACTTTGCTTTGCCCGCAGCTTCAAAACCAAGTGCTAAGTGAGACTATTGTTGGTAAATTGCATAATAATGACAACAGTTGTTCAAGTAGCTGGGCTGGGCCCTTGGCCATAATGGCCAAAGATGTTGGCCAGTGCCCATAGCTTTTGATTTTTATTTCCATTTTGTTGTTGCAGCCATCGCATTTCGTCTATTTGCATTTCAATTATGCATTGTGCGGGGAAACGAACGAAACACAGGTAAGCAAACAATGAAACTTGTTTCGGGGCACGCTGCCAAAACGACACAAGTTGCAACGCCTCACAAGTTGCAGGTGAAGAGGCAAGGCCTGAGACTCAGATCAGATTTCAGTAAAGATTGAATATATAGACTGAGCTGCATAGATTTTAATATGCTAAATTTCATAATTGTGCAATAAATTTCAAAACAAAGCTAAATGCTATTAAACTTCAATTGGATAAGACGACAACACTGATTAGCGCTGTCGCTTTAGCTTTTTTTCTAGCTAGCATTTAGATTTCAAATTACTGCAGTTGGAATAATATTTAAAAGTGCAGCCTTTTATTTTTTAGTTGCTTAGCTCTTTTCTTTATTTTCATTCATCGCTTGTTGCTGTGCATTTGATTTAGAAATTCTGAAAATCAGATCTGCAATCAAAATTAATCCACTATAAATTATAGCTTAAGCCTAAGAAAATATGCAAATTTAATACTTGACTTGTATTCATATATTTTTTATATATAAAATCACTTTTTGCAGTTGATCTTTTGATTGCAAACAAAAAAATTTAAATTTTATGTTATAAATCGTTATTAAAGTAACTACATATATTTGTTAAATTAACAAATTTCAAAGTCTGTTTATATTTTTGAAAACCTTTTAAGAGCTAAGCCTCGAATAATAGAAAACCCGCCCGCTGCTTTTGGTTTTTCGAAAACTAAAAAATCGCTGTCACAATTCTGGAACATTTGATGCGAAACTAAAAGCTTAAAATGTTATTTTGGACTACTCAGGGTGAGAGTATAAGCCGCTTTGGCATTGCGTTGCATTTGGAGCCGGGCTAGGGCTCAGGGCTGGGGGCTATGTCCGTTCGAAAGGTGCGGAAGTGCCGGCAGATGCAAAAATATTTGCATGCGCAAAAATGTGGCAAAAGCAAAAGCAAAAGCAAACAAGCAAACAAAGCATTGTTGCTATAGCTGTGCCAGACAGACAGACGGACGGACGGACGGACAGACAGTGAGACAGGAACTTAAGTCAAGCTGTAACTGAGAGGCTGACGCTAAGGCCTGAGCTAAAGCGAAAATGTTTATAAATAAATTGCAGAAAATATTTTGCAAGTTGAGCATTTGTAGTGTAATTACGACAAATGTTGTTTGGCTTTCAGCCTCAAGGGCTTGCTGCCTGCTCTGCCTAAAAGCTGTCAAGACAGGCCCGAAAGGTGGGTCAGGTGGTGCAGTGGGGCAGCCACATTGGCACATGTTGTAAATATTTGCACATTTTAAGCGTCGCCGTCGCCGTCGCCGTCGCCGTCGCCGTCGCTGCTGTTTGCACTTTCACCCAAATAAAATTCGCATGTGCCATTCGCATTGGTCCAGATCGCACACACACACACACATACTGGCTGCAATAAGTATGCGTACTGCATTCATGCCAGGCAAATAAACAAGCTTATGGCATATCAAACACAAAACACAAAGCACACAGCGCATAATCAGCCAAAGTCGCTGCCACTGCCACTGCCGCTGGCGCTGCTGCTGTCATTGAATCGTTGCCATGACAGCCATTGGACAATGCGTTGCATGCAACGGTGTGTGGCACGCTTCTTTGTCGCTCTATGGGGTTTGCAAAACTATTTGGTTTGTAGTTGCTGCTGCTCCTTTTTGGAGTCCAGCACAAGTTGCAAAGCATTCTCATCTACAAATATCAAATTTACGCGAATTCTACACGATTCAAAATGATGCAGCAAATGCTCAAAATTCAACAATTCCTTTAAATTGATTACTTAAAATATTACACAAAATTAATAAACTTATAATGCCAGCTCTTATAAATAAGCAAATTTAAATGCATTACCAAATTTTCGCTTTTATTTATTATAATTATTATTACTATCAATCAAATATAAAATAAATAATAATAAAATTTTATTAAATAATTATTATAAAACATGTATTATTATTTTTATTTATTCATTAAATATGTATATGTATTATTTATTAAATAAACATTATACCAATTTTTTTATTATTATTTTTAATCAAAATATTTTAAAGTATATTTGCTGAAGTTAATAATAAAATTTGTAAAATTATATTATAAGATTGTATTATTATTTATTTATTTCTTACATAAATATTATAAAATTTGTATTATTATTTAAGCAATTTATATATTATTTTTATCACTTCACTTGAAATGAACAGTCACCAATCACCAACGAATTCACCAACATGCGATTGCTATATTGGAATTCTAATGCCAGCAAATATTGAAACATTACTTAAGCTTTAATTCTGCTTATATTTTTATTTTTAAAACAATTTGACATATTTATTGATGAAATCACTAACGAAATTACCAATTGGTAATAAAATGCAAATAAGCGCAAATATTAAATGAAAATGAGCTATAGTTGAATTGTGCTAGCAATTAATTAATTATTATTCATTATTTCAACTATTTAAACAACTTTTAATTCTGATTCGTATTAATAAATAATTTGAGTATTTTAAGCTTAGTATTTTATTAAAATATTTAATAGGCAAATAATCAACTATAAGCGAAGCAACTGGCTTTAACTTTGAACATTTTGCTGCAATTTCTTTCGGTGTACTTTGAATTTTGATCATTTCTATGCGAGCAACAAAAAAAAAACTGTGGCATGTGCCACAAAAAAAAATGCTTACATCTATGTCCGAATAGTGCGCTCATATTTTGCGCTTTTCGCAGAACTAAAAAACAAAACGCAATTTTGTTTGCTTAATGCGAATTTTGAGGGGGACATGCGGATGGATTTCTATCCAATTTGCCATTTTTCATAATACGAGCCCTAACTACAATTCATTAGTGCATAGCAACGATTTTTTTAGCCGTGTGCATTGCATAATGCGTTTTGCTTTGGACTCTTCAGTTCTCTATGTTTGAGCATTTAATATGCTTAAGAGAAACTAATAAATGGGAATATGTTTATATTTAGCTTCGATTTTTTCATAAAAAATGTGAGTATAATATTTACAATTTTATTGGTTTACTAGTTTAATTTAAAGAACCTATTAACTTAAAAATAAATTAAAAGTTAAATGTGCTAGCTGAGTATTTATTAATTGAATTTTAAGAATGTAGAAGTAGCTAATAAAGGCGGCAAAGGGCGTGGCAGAGCCTACATTATATATTGATTATTTAATCAGTCTAACGTGCTGATTCATAATTTTAGCATAGCTAGCATATTTTTTATTGAATTTATTTATATTCTAAGGCAACAAGAATTTTCTTAAGATTTGGCTTAAGCGTTTTATTTACTGCAGCGACTCAAACTGTCTGCTGTGCTCGACTTTTAATAAATATGGAGAATCTAGAGGCTAAGCCTAGATTTCGCTACTAATTGATAAATGAAGTCAGTGTCCAGTTGCAAGCAGCTGTGGCATGCAACAAGCCAAAGAGCTGTGCATTTATTCATTTTATTTTTTTTTTTTTTTGGTAAAAGGTATCAGTTTATCAGAGAAGGGCACAGCTCGCGGCAAAGTAAGTGAAAGTTAATTAAGCCGGGGCATTGGGGAAAAAAAAAAAACAAAATCGCAGTCAACTCAGATATTTAGCTTTGGGGCTAGTTGTGAATGATTAGGCGCTGACGATTGACAGGAGGCGGCTGCTGGGCGTGGCAATGACATAAGCAAATGTTGTATGCAACAAGTGCGTGCGACACACACACGCACACACACACACATGCATATTTATTTATTTATTATTTTTGGCATTTGCATGTGCTCGCCTTTATTTGCTTTTTTGTTCGATCTTCAGCTTTAGCTTCAGCTTCGGCTCGTTGTCACTTCTATGCGCATTTTGCGCAATGGGTGAAAGTTGAGCGCAGCTTCACACACTTGTGATTGTGAGTGAGAAAAATATGAAAACACAACAAGTTAAATAAATCGCTTAAACACAGCGTGTCGCGTGTATTACGACAGCCTAAGCCTGGTTTAGCTTTTGATATTTTAATTTATGAGCTCTACGCACATTCTACTCAACTTGGCGGCTAAAATTAGTGCGACAGCCAAACAAAAATACATGCGCACTTATTTTGTTAAATGCAAATGAGCATTGAAATTGAAATTTGAAAATTGGCAAAATGCTTTTGCAGCCTCGTGGGCTTGTCGCCCTGTCTGCAAAAATTCAAAGTTAATCAACGAAATATTTATGTGGAAATATTTGCCAAACACATGCGAACCAGAGCCAGAGCCAGAGCCAGATCCAGAGCCATGCCTCTTAACTATGAATGCAAATTTGCAGCTTATGCCAGCCTGGGCCACGGATAAGTCTGCCAAACACACACACACACATACACATACTTAAATTGGGGCGTTTGCGAGGTGGGCGTGAGCAGTCTATAAAATATTTTAAGTGCGTGCTAAATGCAGCAAGTGGCTCAAATTGAAACTAGACAAACAATTTCAAAGCTTATTATGTTAGTTCAAGAGAGAGAAAGAAAGAGAGAAAGAAAGAGCGAGATAATACTTGTTTATAAAATTAGTTGTGATTATTATTGTAATAATTATTTAAGGCCAATGCATAATATTTTCAATTAATAATGCTTTCGTTTATTATTTTCAGAAATTCTGCGCAATTATTTAAGCTTATATACATAATTAAAAATATGGCGCATTTGATGTTTTTAAATTAATATAATAATAATTTTCTAAATAGTTGCAAAATAATTTTCTCTAATTAGCTGCCAAATCTTTTTGACATTTGTTAAGTTTAAGTTTGGTACATAATTTATATTATTTATGCATTATTCATTATATAAATAAGCAAAAATGAGCTCAATACAAAAATAAAATTACGTGGAAATATCTTCCTTGAATACTAAAATAATTGCTTACTTATTTTGAATTAATTTTTATTGTAATTTAATAATTAGCTATATAATTATTTTTATATATAATTATACAAACAGCAATGCTTTTTTTTATTTGTAAATACATATAAATATAAAATGAAAACAATAATTTATTTATAACATTTATAATTATATTATTTAAATATGGAAATTTAATTAAATAAATTTGAGTTAGCATGTAAAATAATAAATAAAATATAAAAAAATATATTTAAATAATTATTTTAAAATTACATATTATTTTATAATTACTTACATGTATGGTACATATTTAATTCAATTATATGTATATGTTTGAAGTACTTGAGTTGCAATGCTGATTTAATAAATGTGCAATACTTTGGTAGCACACCTCGCATTCGGCATTCGGCTTATAGGCGTCGCATAAATATATTTATGAATTTTCTATTCTACATTGCAATGCTGATTGTCAAATAAATATGAATGAAAATGAAAATGAAAATGGCAATGGCAATGCGTATGCGAATTCAGCGCCCAGACTCATTTGCATGCGAAGAGAGAGCGAGAGCGAGAGCGAGAGAGCGAGAGAGAGAGAGGGCAAGAGAGTGTGAGACAGAGAGAGGGAGAGCGCTCAGCTCAGTCTGTGATTAACATAAAATGAAAGCGTTTAAAGGAGGCGCCTGCGCTGCGCCTGATAAGCTGCGCCTGGACTGATAAGCGCATTTAATTAGCATTAATTAAAGCAACAAACAGAGACAGACAGAGAGAAAGAGAGAGAGAGAGAGAGAGAGAGACTGAGCTATTGTGAAAGTGAAGCAATGACAGTGCCTATGGCAATTGTTGAGGGCGCAATCAATGAAATTTTTGGAGCACGCGGCATGACAAATTGCAAATCGCTTTAGCCGCCAGAAGCGGATGCGAAGTCTCGAGCAGCAGCAGCAGCCGGAGCAGCAGCAAGTGTCATAGAAGAAAGAGACGGACGGTCAAGAGAATGAAAGACGGCAAGAAGAAAGTCGATTGCGCAATTATTTGCGTCATCACATTAAAGCTTGGAACTGGAACTGGAATTGGAACTGACGCGGCTGCGGCTGCGGCTGCGGCTGCTGCACGTGAGTGGACCCGCATAATTTGTGGCTACAACCGAAAATGTGGGCGCGGCAGCCTACGCAACAACAACAACTAAAGATGACAACAAGCTTTGGAATGCAATTTCACTTCTTAAAATATTTTCACACTCGCATATTTTTTTTTTTGTTTTGGTTTTTTTTTTTTGCTGTTCAATAAATCCGCTTTAATTATTTGGCTGCCCTTTTGGCCAAGTGCGCATACAAGGAAGTAAAAGCGACAGCAACAGTTGCTGCCAAAATATTGTTGCAACAGGAAGTCGTTGCAGCAACAATTATGAAGTCAGTAAAACTGGACAAAGATGCAACTGGCAACAGCAACAGCAACAGCAACTGGCAACTGGCAACTGACTGGGTAACTATGTTGGCTTTGGCTTTGGCTTTGGCTGACTTTGTTTTGCATTTAAATAAATAGAAATAAAGCCTGCAGTTCGCTCATTTATCAGCACTGAGAAAGTCAAAGCCGCAAACGAGTTTTGAGTTGCTGCAACTCAAGACGTTGCAACTGCAAGCAGCAGAGGATGACGACGCTGCCGCTTCTGCTGCTGCTGCTGCTGCTGCTGCTGGTGGTGGCAAAGTCAAAGTCGGCACCTTTTGCTTTTTTTTTGGGTGAAATGTGCAGCGGCCCAGCGCCCAAAAATGCAAATGAAAGCGAAATCGAAGCCTGAGACTGAGCGATGAGCTCAGCTGACTCAAGCGAATTCCACAAGATGTTGCAAGCAGCTTCAGCTTCGATTGCTGCCACTCAAAACGGAAGCAGGCTGCAGCTTCGATGCCCAATGCTAAATGCTGATTAAATATTTGATTAACATCAATTTTGTTAGCGAGCTTCGAAATGAAAGCGTTACCAACTGAGCTATAAATAAATTAAGCAACAAAATATGCAAAGCAACATCATTAACCAAAAAAAAAAAAGACAGCAGACAAATGTAATTATGTCCAGCGGGTAAATTAATTAATATATCAAAATGAAACTATGAGAAAATTTTGTAAATAAAAATAAATAAATTAATATGGCAAATAATTTATATATGAGCTTATTTTTTCTAAATAAGTAAAGCTTATGTAATTTATTTTGTGGTTCTATTGTGGCACATGCAACATGTGGCAAGTGCCGCCGCCGCAGCTTGTCAAACAAGTTGCGCGCTATCTCACTCGCTCGCGCTATTGCTTGCTCACTCGCGCTTCTGTGCGTTGCGCATTCGCCCAATTGGCGATCCCTTCAACTCTTTGCAGCTTCGCTCGCTCGTCTTTTTATTTACTTTTGTTGTTGTTGTTGTTGTTGGTTTTTTTCGCGCTCGTCGCGCTCGCTTACAAAATTTCTTCACTTTCGGTTTCGAGTTTGCCGTCGACTGCGCAGTCGACGTCGCTGCCAACGCTGCTGGCGGCGGCTATTACCTACATATATGAGCTGGCGTTATCATCTGAGCGGCAGCATTTGAAATTCGACAGTGAGCACTAACGGAGCGGCCGAATCCGAATCCGAATACGTCTCCGAATCCGATCCGTAGACCGTTAACTTGCTTAACTTGCAACGCGTCTCGTGTGGCATCCAAAGAAATTGTTCGACTTGCATTTTTTTTTTTCAAACGAACGTCGCGTGTTTGCAAATTGTTTTGTATAATTTTTTTTGTGTGCCAAAAGTGTTGCAAGCCAAGGATAACGCAGCTAAAGGATAACAATAGACAGCTAGAGACTGGAAAGCAGCCAACATGGTAATAATTTAAACAGAGAGAGAGAGAGCGAGAGAGAGAGTCAAGCAGTCCAGACTAATTGCAATTAATTTGCAAGGATTATAAAAATATTAAAAGCCAAGAGCAGCTGCAATGGACTCAAATGGCCAGCAGCTCATCAATGAGCTTAGGCTATGAAAATTTCCACATATGCATGCATGACTTTTATTTTGTTGTTGTTGTTGTTGTTGTGCTTTGACCTTGTGCCTGTGACCTCGACTCTGCAACTTAATTGATAAGGGTCTCTATGTCTAATGCATAGACAAATGAAAATTGATGCCAGAGCGAGCAACTTGCTCCATTGCTAGATTATTCATTATGCGAGAAGTCGAAACAGAAACCGAAAGCCAAAGCCAAAACCAAAGCCCAAAGCCTTTTGGGCTGTACGCATAATTAATTCATGATCGAAATTGATTCATAAATAATTCGCATTTGCTAGTTAATGTTTGTCTATGTGTGCGTGTGTCTGTGTGTGTTTTGTTATTTGCTGAACTGGCAAAGTTTAATTAACGCAGATTACCGTTACTCGCTTTTGAGCGGAAGCTGAGCCAGCTGGTGACCAAAAGGGAATGTTAATTGCAATTTGCTGTGGCTCGTTCTGTTTGCCACTTTATGTTGCCACACACATTTTTTTGGAATTTTTTTTGTTTTTTTTTTTGCCAGCCAATGTTGGTGGCTGGCTCATCTTCAAAACGAATTTATCGTTTTCTCAACGAGAGTGAAAGTTCGCTTGTTGTTTTGTCAATTGTTTAGCATCAATAACAAATATTTGTAGGCTATGCTAATGAACAGAAATCGGTCGAAAGCTGCTCAATGTCAACAGCAGTTGCTGGCAGCAGCAGCAGCAGCAGCAGCAGCTACAGCTGAGGGCGTTCAGTTAAGCAAGTGGGCGTGGTTGTTTAATAAAAATTTTTGCTCATTCTGTGACTGACTCAATGACTTGCCACAAAGTCAGCAACAACAACAACAAGAGCAGCAGCAGCAACATGCGGGTCACTTCACACGCTTTACAGACAATGGGCGTAACACGCCCACCGCCCCAACTCACACCGCGCGCTTTAGTCAGCTCAACCGCAACAGCTTTGAATTTTATGCACGTAACTTCACTTGTTGGCATTTTTAATTGTTTGCCATTTCGCTTATAATAACTTTTTTTATTTTATATGCATATCTGCTGTTGTTGTTGTTGTAATTTCACTTGCATTTGTGACACCTACTCATCTGCAAAAGAAGAAGCAGCAGCAGCCGCCGCCGACGCCGCCAACGACGCCGCTGCTGCTAAGGTTCATGTCTTGGCTAACTGACAGCAGCAAAGTGAAAGTTTTTTTTTCTGCTTTTGTTTTCTTCCATTTACTTCTTACGTTATTTTTCGGCTGCTTCTGCCTCGAATCGAATTGGTGGTCAGCCACTTGGGCAGCGCTTATGACATTTAAATGCTGCTTGCCAAATTGTTGTTCATTATGCTTATTGTTGTTGAAATTGTTGTTGCTGCTGCTGTTGGAATTCAATGCGCATCGCTGACCATTCGGATCTTCCAGCTCTTACGCAATGCCAACAATTGGAGAAAGGGGCACTCAGCAACTCAACGACAACAACAACAACAACAACAGCAACAACAACAACTGTAAGCATTTATTCATACAATCAAGCTTTTGTCTGTCTGTTCATTGGCTTTGTTGTTAGTAACTGCGACTTATGTAAGGCAATAAGTTAATTAATGCAACTTGACTGCAATTCTTAAGCTGCAAATATAATTATGCAATTATACAAGCTGCTATAAAATAATTGTTGTATTTATTTAATTGTTGCAAAGTGTGATTATAAATTGCAAACAATTGTTGAAATTGTTGTTGTTGTTGCTTGTTAAACATCAAACGCAACTAAACGACGCTTGCTACATTGTTTTGTTAATTATATTTGACTTGTAAGCGTTTTGTTTTTATTTTTTTGGCAATTTTGCGTGTTTTTTTTTTAAATTTTGTTGTTGAATTATTGATGTTGAATGTTTTGTTGAGATGCTGAGTTTGAGGCAATTATGTTTTAATTAGAGCGTAATGCTTGCTCCGTTTGTTTTGGGCTAACCGCTGGCTAATTACGTCGGCTGAGCTGCTTAGAGGGCGGGCGGCTTGAGGGGCGTGGCGGTCAGAGTTACCGCATTAACTTGTTCGGAATGACAAATGCCAAATTAGCGCAAATTATTGCAACAGCGCAAAACCCACAAGACGCTCAGACAGACAAACGAAATTGACAACTGGCCCGCAGGTGGAAGCAGCAGCAACCGAATGGCTCTGAGGCAACTGCCACATGCCACACACACACACACAGACACACATATCAATGCCCTTAAATATTTACATTAATGTGCACGCAAGTCGCTCAACGCTCGTCGCTCAACCCTCAACCTCAAGCTTAACTTGCAGCCTGAGCTGGGATTTGTTGCTTCACTTGTTATGCGTCGTGACATGGAGAACCTTTAAGCCTTTAAACCTTTAAACTGCAAGTCAGCTAACAAGTTTGCAGTTCATTAAGTTGAAGTTTAACTAAGCGACGTATAAATATTTTTAGTTATTTATTTATTTGCCTAAGCGACAGCGCAACTTAAGCAACTAATCTGTATGAGTTCTTACTTATGCGGCAAATTAATATATTATTTATTTATTTAGCATTAGTATTATACAAAAATAATATAATAACTTAAATAGGCTGTTCTAAATATTAAATACTCAGTTATTGCTAGTTAAAGTTTGTTGCTAATATTTCTGCCTTTGCAGCAGCAAGCTCAACTTTAATTGCTTGCTATATTTATTTATTTTATTATTTTAAATTATATAAAATATTGTGGCGTATTATTTTTAACGCTTGGAGTTATTATGAAGCTTTGAGTTGATCAATTTTAGCTTCAATTTGCTGTGCTGAAGTTAAAGAAAATTTTTTTTATTTATTTACAAGTTTAATTATTATACCAAAATAATTAATAACTAAGTTAAGCAGTACGCAACTTTTTTTAATTAATATTTTTGCCCTTGCTTTTATTAGTCGCAGCAAAAATATCAGCATTAAAATAATAATTATTTATTTCTTAAATTCTATAAAATCGCTTAGCATAATATTGAGGCAGCTTGTCAATTTTAGTTGCTTTTAATTTGACTTTGCTTTGTGTTTTTTAGTTGTTAATAAAATTGATAAAATTGCTTGCAAAGAAATTTTACTACTTTTACTAGCATAAACTTTTAGCTAAAGCGTATAAAATTCCTTTCTAAGACACTTTGTAGTTTATTTTAATTGAACGAAAAATGTTGTGGCTGCCAAAATTTACAATTTCGCTTAGAGTTGAATGGAGGTTTAAATTTCGGTAAATTACTTTTGACAAAGCAATTGAGTTGCTCTAAAAATATGAGACGAGGCTACTGAATTAAGAAAGACAGAGAGAGCAAGAGAGACAGAGAGAGCGAGAGAGACAGAGAGAGCGAGAGAGACAGAGAGAGCGAGAGAGAGAGAGAGAGAGACAAGCAGATAAAGTCAACGAACTACAAACAAATTCAAATAGAAGTTCTTAGCTGCTTTTTATACTTGATATGAGAGCATAAAATTATTAAAATATTTAAATTATTCAAGCATTAATTAATTTGTTATTATTTATAAATATTTTTTAGATGCTGCTACGTTCAACTTTAGCGCTAGTGATTTGCGCTTGCGCCACCCAAGCGGTGCTAGTTGGAGACTTGAACCGCGGCGGCGGCGGTGGTGGTGGCTTCGATAGCTATGGCCCACCACCGCGTCCAGCGCCACAGTATGGCGCACCACCACCACAGCATGTGCCACATCGCGAGTACGGCGTGCCACAGCAGATTCCATTCCGGGAGTACGGACCACCAGCGCTCAAGTACGGCCCACCCAAGCTGAACTTCTTGGGTGGTGGCGGTGCCGGCGGCAGCGCATTGCACGAGCAGATTAAGATGCACTTTGGAGTGCCCAAGCCTTACTATGGACCTCCGCATATACAGCACAAGCCGGCACCACAGTACGGACCTCCACCACCGAAGGTGGTGTATGGCCCACCGAAGCCACAGTATGGCCCACCACCGAAGCCACAGTATGGCCCACCGCCACCACTGAAGCTGCAGCATCGCCCCGCACCACAATATGGACCACCCAAGCCACACTACGGCCCACCACCACCACAATCGCTGCCAGCACCACATCCCGCACCGCTGTTCAAGCCCGCCCATCAGCCCGCCAGCAGCTACGGCCCACCCGCCTCCGGGCCACTCAACCTGCCACCCAAGCCCGTCTACGATACACCACCCAACTATGGCCCACCACCACTGCCCATCAATGTGCCTGGACCACAACCCGGCGGCTTCAATCGCGCACCCGAAACCACCATCATCCTCAGCGGTGGTGGCGGCAACCATGGCCAGCAGCTATCCGGCGGTCCAGTCAAGCAGGTTCAAATCCAAATCGACGCCTCTGGCCACACCCACAGCGTCAGCGGCTCCCAGGCGCCCTTCCACACCGCCTGCGATGGCTGGAAACCCATTCCAGCGCCCATTGGCGCCTACGTCGAGCAGAACCACATTGAAACCCAAGGTGGCTACAGCCATGTGGCCCAGGCCCAGGCCCAAGCTCAGGCTCAGGCTCAAGCTCAAGCTCAGCTGCACTCGCAACAATCCTTTGGCACTCAATACAGCATTGGAAGCAGCAGCAGCGGCGGCGGCAGCATTGTCGATGGTCTGACGGATGAGCAGCTGGTGGCTGTGGCGCTGCAAGGCGAAGGCGGCAATATCATCACCACAAGCGGCGGCGGCGGCGGCGGCAATGATGGACGTCTCAACTCCATTGAATCCGAAGCGCTGCAGGTGCGAATTGAATAGAATATAAAAGCGATGAAGAATACCAAAGAGAAGAAGAAGATCATTAAGGAAGAAGAAAGAAAGAACTTTCTCTTTTGAGTCCAATATATAAATAGATAGATAGTTATATAGAGAAAAGACTGGATTAACTTAGCTGGGTAATGCTTCAAACACCACTGCTATGTATTGAAGAAAAGGAGGAGCAGAGGAAAGAAGAATAAGAAGAAGCTTGAACTCTTCTTTTTCTCTAGAGTGCGATTGATAAATAGTTGTTGAATATAGAGGAAAGACTGGATGAGCTTAGCTTAGAAATGCTTCAAACACCACTGCTATCCTACTGTTATATTTTGTAGTATCTTCTTTTTTTCTATATCTCTTCGGACCCATTTTGGACTTTGAACGTTTATAGCTATAAGAAAGTTGTCAAATATATCTGGGAAATTGTAGCTGCTAGAACTTGGCCCGATCATCAGCAATACGTATTTCCGAATAAGCTTTGCTTCAGTCTTATTCCAAATTCCATTTGGAATAGAGAATTCTACCAAAAACATTTAGAATGGATACAACAAAACGATATACAATTATATGAAGCATTTTCTCAACTCGCAACTGCAATTCTATATGAAATGTAGTCCGCCCAGTTTTGCTTAAATTTCATTGTAACAATAAGGAAAAATATCGAAGAAGAAGAAGAAGAAGAAGAAGAAGCTGCTGCTGCTGCGAGTTTATTAATTTTAATTTCAAATTTGTTTTGACCAAGAAGTTGGTCAGAGAGAGCCTAAGCCTAAGGCTCAGTTTGAGCTTTTCATATGTAGAGGTCCTAGACTCACTGGGGTTCAATCTTTGTCTTGTGTCTCAAAGTCAAAAGTGTTAGCCAAATGGCATTTACAGTTTATAGCAAAAGATCTAATGAAGCTTTTGTCAATTGTCTTAGAATCTTCCGAAAAGAAAGTGCACACATTTATTTCTTCGGAGCTGTAGCTGAAGGAATAAGCGTAGATAGAATAAATATGTAAATAGATAGAATGGAAAAGTTTTATGAACCTGAATTTAAATTCATAAGTTCACCTACTAAATGTTTTTTTGATGTTTTCAGCTCTCGCTTGGCTCCATTGACGACAGTTACTCGAAGCCGCCAGCGGACTCCTTTGCTCCTGGCTCTGGACACGCGCACAAGTATCAAACGATTGGCAATGACTTGCCACCACCAGCAGCACAGTATGCAGCACCACCACCACCGCCGCCGCAGTTTGCTGCACTCAGCAGCAGCCAGTCCCACGCCCAATCTCAGTCCCACTCCCACTCCAATGTGAATATTCAGTACGGCGCACCCTCGGGCAACCCTCAGCCGTATCCACAGCATGGCGCTGGTCAGCCAAACAAGCCCGTTGCCTATCGCCCGCCCGTGCCCGCTGGTCTGCTGGAGTCCATTGGCGCCACTGTGCAGCATTTGGATCAGTTTGGCGTCAAGCCCGCCCAGCAGCCAGCCACGTATATTCCACCAGCGGCCCATGAGCTGCCCGTGAATGCACCTGCGCCCAGCTACAATCCACCACAAGCATTGCAGGCACCACCACCACCGCAGATCATAGTGCAGCAACAACTGCCGCAGCCACAGCCCGGACCAGCGTTCGGACATCAGAAGCAGCAGTATGGACCACCACCACCACCACAGTTCCTGCCACCACCCAATCAGCAGTATCTGCCCGCACCACCAGCAGCTGTCTTCTTGCAGCAGCAGCAGCAGCAGCAGCAACACCACCAGCAGCACTTGGAGCACAGCTTCAGTGGCTCACAGCATCAGCAGCAGCAGCAGCAGCAGTTTATTCATGCCCAGGGCTTGCCGCTGGCTCAGCAAGCGCCGCGCTTTAGTCACGGCCCACAGCAGCAGTTGGCACCACAGACGGTTGTGGTGCACGACTGCGGCCATGGACCCAATCTAGTCAGCAGCAATGGCTACCAAATCCAACAGCAGCAGCAGCAACACTTTGGCAGCGTCTCTGCCGCCTCAGCTGGCGCCTACAATGCCATTGCCCAGAGCATTCCCGTGGCGGAGCAGCACACGCAGTTCGTCACCGGACCCGCCGACAGCTACGGCCCGCCGCCCTCGGGCAATGACATTGACTTCGATCACAGCGGCTATGCCTCGCAGAAGTCGCAGGTGGCGGCGCTGCCCGATGGCACTGATCCCCAGCAGCTGCCAGGACTGGATGGCCTCAATGTCATCTCGGCGCAAAAGTCGCAGAGCATTCAGCTGAATGCAAATGCGCCCACGCAGAATTTCCAAGTGCAGTTTGGCAGCTCACTGAGTGCCGCCCAGTCGGGTCAACAGCAGCAGCAGCAACAGACGCAGCAGAGCATTGAGGATGGCGCCAATCATGAGGAGATACTCTCCCAGGGATTGCTGCAATCCATACTCACGGCCATTGAGCAGCCGCAGCAGAACCACAAGGCGCAAAGTCGCTCCGATGAGCAGCACCCCAAGGAGCAGGCCGAGGCGGAGGAGGAGCAAGAGCAAGAGCAGGAGCAGCAGCTGCTCCGTTCTGATGCCTCCAATCAGGTTGAGGTGCGTGTGCTGCCCAATGGAGTTGCAGATGAGGGAGAAGAAGAAGAGAAGCCAGCTGTGGTCAAGCAAATTGAGCCCATTGTGGTCGATGAGGAAGCCAGGCATTGAGCCTGCCAGTCACTGCTCTCAGTTGCAGCAGCTTTAAACACACACACACACACACACACTGAAACACACACACACACACTCATTCGCTATTGCTTATATTTATTGCTGCCTCATTATCATCGTTTAGCGTATTCATAGATTCGTATTCGTTATTTCTACGAATTGCCATAACAAAGAGTTGATAACACACACAAAGACACACACACACACACACACACACATGTATGTGTATGTATAGAAGCTAGAAATGTGAGTCACATGCATATTTGCAATTGCCAAATATGTAACGAATGAATGTGAAAAATGCATTTTATATTATCATAAACACTTCAAAAAAAAAAAACAAACGTATGTAATCAAGAATTAATTTATTGTTATATGTACTTAATAAAATTTAAACAATAAATTTATTTATATATATATATTTATGCTTGTATGGTATATATATTTTCTTTATCTATTATGCCTTTTATTTTTGCTAGCTACATTAATATTAACTATAGCTAAATAATACAAGACAACAACAAATATAATATATAAATATATAGCAGATATATCTATAAATTTTTTGAAAGTTTATTTAGTTAAAGTTAATTTTATAACAAATTATTAAGATTAATTAGTTCTGTAAGCATTCAAATTCCAAAATAGTTTAGCAGCTTGGCTGAGAAGGGAAAGAGAGAGAGAGAGAGAGAGAGAGAGAGTGAGAAAGATAGAGAGAACAATGCTAATGCTTCAATTTTTAGAACTCGAACTTCGATATTTTTGTTAGCAATGAATTGTTGACTCCCAATTTTTTGTTCAAGCTTATATCATATTTTATAAATTATAAACTGAGCGATAAATTATCAATAAGTGAATTTTCAATAGCACAAATTACTTGTAAGCGATAATTGTCTGGATAAATTAATTCAACTGATAGTTTAGGCTTTTCATTTAAATGAACAAAATATAAATTTACAAACTAAAACCGCAACTAGTAGTTCAAATTAAATTGAGCGCTTTTAGAACTTATATCTGTGCAATGTTTATTAGCGAAAGGCGCACTTAATGCTTAATGATTAAACTTTGGCACATTTGTTTATATCGCTTAAGCTTGCATATCGCTCTGGCCATAAGTATTCATTAGCTTTAGCACTCTCGTAGCTCTTGTAATAATTTTACTCTCCCCCCCGATCCGCACCCCAGACACATTTAAAGATTTATGTCAGAGCATCGCGCTTATTACTTCTGCGCATTTTCCTTTTTTTTACTCACTGCAGTTTCATTTGATTTTAATTGAGATACATGGGTTATGCTTTTGCTTCGGTCCATGGCCACAATTCTTATTTTCTTGGCAGTTGCTGTGTTTGCTCTTTTGGCTAATGAATAATTTTTCAAGTTTGGCACAAGTTGCGCTCGTCGAACACGTCGAATTCCAATTTCAACTGGCATTTTGGCCAAGTCAATCACACACAAGTCACAATGCCAGCCAGGCCAACACTTCAAGTATTCCCCAGCTGCAGTTCCCAGTTCCCAGCTCCCAGTTCGCAGTTCCCAGTTCGCAGTTCCCAGTTCGCAGTTCCCAGTGCCTAGTTGAGCAGCTGAAAGACATAAAATTAATTAAATTACGCATAAACAAAGCGAAAAGGTGATTAATTAACTAGGAATTTATACCGTTACATATACCGTAACGTGGCATAAAAGACGTGCCCGCGTCCCAAAGCGAACGCGCCGCAATTCAATGCACTGAATGGAGCTCGGGCACGAGTTTGCGTCCCTTTCAGGATTCCGTGAATTTGACCATAACTGGGTTGTGAACTCACGCCAAGCACTCAGTGCTGCATTGTGGGATGCTGGGTGGGGCGTTTGGCAATTGCGGCCAAATTTTGTGCCTTATTTGCTCATTCATTATTATTTTGTTGCTTGGGCTGCGTTTGAGCTCGCCGTCACTTTTGTTTGCCCACTTGAGTTGAGTGGGGCAGGTGAGCGGGGGTGGGGGTGGAGACACTCAACGGTAATTTCATTCATTTCATTGCTTACTTTTAAGTGGGCCAAAGACTTGGCTACGACGTCATAGTACTGCAGCAAAACTGGAACTTAGATATGGCGAAAAGAAAGCTATAATTAACACGATCTTGTTGCCAGCTGGATAAAGTATAACTAAATGATGAGTGTTAAGTTTTTATGAGCCTGGCTAAGGACGAGTTACTTGCCTTTGGGTCAAGTCGGGCAACAAGGGGCGGCCACTCAAAATGTTATCAATCTGATCTGCATCAGAACCCGAAGATCAGCAGCACCTGCAACAAGATTATCATTTTAGGCAGCAACCAGGTTGAACTGAAGTCCTCCAGGCCAAGGATCTGTCTTCAGCCCCTAATCTGACCAAGAAGATTACCAAGATCAGTCATAACAATCACTACACCCAGTTCCCACTCAGAGCATTAGAGTCTGCTCCCAGCTTATCAAGAACTAAGCAGAGGGCACAGCACAAAAGTAAGCTGCAGTGCTAATATAAAATTGAATATAATTTGCAATCGAATTGATCGTTTTCTAAATAAGAACATTTCATTCAAAGTTTCAAATAGAATACTCAATGCAAAACTTGTGATTAAATCAGCTGAAGTTAGCGTAGCTAACGGCAATTTAGTTCCCACGCTCAGTGTCTGTCCAACTGCAGTTAAAACAAAAGCAAACAAGCAAAGCACCGTACGATGCAGCGACGCTCTTGTTCTGTCGCAGCTGCGAAGATCGATCGAGCGCAGACGAACGAAAGCAGCGCTGCTCTCTCTCTCACTCTCTCGCTAGCCAGCACGTGGGCTAATTAGAATAAGCATTGACTGCTGCTCACGCTCTCTGAGTGACTTGCGCTCTCCGCTTTTTTCTTGCACTCTGCACTCAAATTCTGTAGGGCTGGCAGCAAGCGAGGAAGGCGCTGCGTTTAACAGTTTTTTTATGCAGTGTTGGTGATTGAACAAGTAGTGAAAGTGAAGTGCAGTGAGTTGAGAATGCAAAACACCAAAGCTGGTGAGGTATTAGCTTAGCTGTTAATTATTTTAGTTTAAATACTCGTTTGTGTATGCAAGCATATAAATAATAAACAATAAACTACACTGGACAACACACAACAGCAGTTGCTCATGGTAAAAAATAAAATGCATATTATTTAATACTTAAGTCACTCATCGTACGATGCACAGTGAGCTGAGCGCTCTCTCTAAGCTATGGAAACGGCCGCGCTCCCATTCGGCCGCAGCAGCGGCGCTCAGTCACCGCTATAGTCAAAGCAAAACCCACTCACGCTCTCACTCACAATGAGTGACGCTCTCTAAGCAACGAAACGGCGACGCTCAAGTTCAGCCGCAGCAGCAAAGCTGCACAGTCACACGATCGAGCGCCTACGAACGAAAGAGGCGGGCAGCGAAGAGCAGCAAAGCAGCGACGCTCGCATGCGTGGAAGCCTGAGTGAATAAGAATGCATGTATGTAGGTCAGTTCATGGTAGAATAATACAAGGTAGCGGACTGCGCTCTTAGGTTATTAGCTATCTTCATCCCGTTTTCTGATTTCTCGCTCCCTCGCTGTTTTCGTTTTGTTACGGTGTGAGCGGAGCGAATGAAGCTAAGTACCCAAACACTCAAAAAGAAGAGTGCAGACCGCTACCAGTCCTAGTAAAGTTATTAGTTGAGCTATAATTTTATTTTTTTAAAAATTAATTTATCTAATAAAATGATTTATTTTACAGCGAACGCAGGACTTCATCATACACGATATCTGGCTATTGCAGTCGGATCTACATCCTGGAGAGTTACCGGAGTTAACATCACATTTCAGCGGAAAAATCAACAACAATAGCTTAAAGGAATTCTGAATCAATTATATTTAGTTAAATTAATGCATTAATACATTCTTTGCAGTTTTATTATTTATAGTCGCTTAACTTTAAAGTTTAGTTATAAGACTTAGCTGCTAAATTGATTTGTAATAAATAAGCAATTATAAAGGACACGACTTCTTATTTTGAGGGGATACTGGCTTTCGGCAAAACGGTCGTTTTTTAGCTCCTATTTCTTGGTTATCCTTCCAATTCCAATAGGACACGCATTTCCTGGGCATCGAAATGCATACCAGGATATAAAAGGTTGCTTAAGTCGTTTTGTTTAAATTTTTTGAATGGAAAATTTCCATGCGTTTTTTAAGTTCATTTTGAATTGCAAGCAAAGAATCAAATAATTAGCTGCATTTTGTACCACTGTGCACTCATTTCAATGCAAAATGGCTAAATGTATGTCAGCTAAGCCGCTTAATTAAAAAACATCAAAGTTGCTAATGGCAACGAGCAATTGGCCATTGTCCATTGGCTATTGGCTATAAATGCAACTGAGTCGTTGAATTGGCTGCAACTGCCGTCAATTAGTCAATCAGGCAATAAGTTATGGCAACACTTAACACTTGGCCCCAAATGATTTCGCTTTAGCTTACTGCTACTGTTTGTTTCCAAAGGATTTACGTCGAACTCTTTTATGATGTTGCAGCTCAATTTACTCACTTATTTCCCATCAAGTTTCACAATTTGATGTTTTGTTGCATTTTTGTCGTTTGACTGCGAAAAGGCGAAAAGCGTAATTTGCAAGCAACAATTGTTGAAAATGGTATTTTGATTAATCGTCGATTTGCATGCAAATGCAAATGCATGTAACCAATGAAAACAGAGCCAGCAATAAATAGCAGTAGCATGAAAAAACGAAAGAAGGTGCAACATACCCTAGAAAAATATAAAATTAAATAAATTAGCTGAGTGCAAGTGCCGCGTTTTGCTTTTTGCACTTTTTGCAATTTTATGTGGCAGCACACAAGCCGCCACGCCTACCGCCCTCCGCCCACATACGAACACGGCAGACCGAAAACTGTGTTGATTTTTGCCAACATTTTATTTGAATTCTTTTCATGCATTTCAGACATTGGTCAACCAACGAACAAACCAAACACAAGCGTTTGTATTTACATATATGTGATGTGTGTGTGGGTGTGTGTGTGTGTTTGTGCTTAACTATTTGCTTCAATGCATTCGGCATTCGAACTTAAGAATTCGCCAGCAACTTCAACTGCTGCTGCTTTTGTTTTATTTCGCTTTGCTTGGCGCCAACGCATTTAGTTTGTTTGCATTTGGTCACGCAGCAGCAAGCGGCGCCCCTAATTACAGTTAATTGATGCCGCACAGTCTGAGCCAGCGCCAATAGTTTGTGTGTGTGTGAGCGAGAGAGATGCGCATTCAAAAATACACAATTTTCCACTTTGTACTAATCAAGAACTCATTATCCTTCATTATGCTTCCTCAAGTTGCCGTGCGAGCGACGCAAGCAGCTGCAATTGTAATCTCTCAACCCCCCACCCCTTAGACAACCCCTTTCTAGCTACCGCTGTGCCTTAACTTATGCACATTTTTATGGATTCGACGACAACACACATGAGCACTTAGCCCAAGATGCGGCGACGGCGGCGGCGACGACTCTGACTGTGGCCAACATAAATAACAGCTCAAGGCGCTACAGCGCTTTGTATACACTACACTAATAGCCAGAGAGACAGAGAGAGAGAGAGAGAGCACATAAGTCACAGTCTAGGTCACACAGTGTGGCAAATTTGGCAAAAATATTTGCTTGATTTCAATTATAAATTAGTTCTCTTCTCTTTGGCACTGCATTTTAAATTTAATATATAAATTTGTTTAATATTTAATGTAAAATAATTTAAAAACTAAGCAATGTTTGTTTTTCGTTGCACTCGTAAAAGCATAAACAAACAAATTAAGTATACGCACTGTTGCACTTTATACACAAGACTTGCCTAATTGCAAATTAAAAATTATTTACAAATAAACTAAGCAAAATATATTATTATTTAATATTTAATGTATATTGTACAATTTGCTGCGACTGGCTAAAATGCATAAATAAATTAAGCATACGCGCTGTTGCCTTTTGCAAAATAAAAATTATTTAAAAGTAAATAAAGCTTAGAGAATGCATTTTGAAGCTTTTTATATTAGCTGCTTACACTGCCTGCAAATTGAAGTGAACGCTTGGCAGCCCAAATTGCAGTTTGTGGTTCACTGTGCGCCGCCATGTCAATGTGCTTTTAATGATCGCATTTATGCCAAATAGCTAACGCTGCTCGGCTTTGGCTTTAGCCCAGGGCCAGCAGGAAGAGCGAGGCGCCTGGCCACACGCTGAGCCGGCGACCAAGTCCGAGTGCTGGTCGCGATACGAGGCTGTTTTAAAAATGAAAAGGCGCTAATAAAGTGCACTTGTCGCTTCAGCAACAACAACAAAGCGAAGAAGCAGCAGCAGCAGCAGAAGAAGAAGAAGAAGGAGCAGCAGCGAATGTCCAACGGCTGCTTCTTAGTTTGGTATACGCTTGGCCAGCATTTGCTGTTGTTGTTTACTGCCTGCAAAACAAGGACACACACTACAAAGAGAGAGAGAAAGAGAGAGAGAGAGTGAAAGAGAGAGCGAGAGAGAGAGTGGCAGTGAAAGCAAAGCGCAGCAAGAAAAACGTTTCTAATTTCAGTCTGTCGCGCATAAATCTTTGGGTCAGAGCCACTAGCCAAAGGCACCACCCAAAGGCACTCGAAAGTGGCACAGCACCACCCCCCACTCTCCACTCCCCAACTCCCCCTTTGGCTCGCTTGACTGTAAATGTAACCTGTTAAAATTATTGTTATTGCTGCGAGTGTTTGTTAAAATTTTGCAATTAAGTTTCAATCCTGGCAGCCAAAGCGTCCATTACAAAACGTTTAGTTGGCCAGTCCCAGTTCGAGTGCCACATGCACATGTGTGTGTGTGTGTGTGTTTGTATAGAGAAAGCTCTACTCATGCATTTATTCATTTCATTTTGTTTAAGTGACCTTTTTGGTTGAAGCCAGCGCGTGACCTTAGCGCACAGGTGAGCGGTCTAGCTATCTATGTATGCATGTATGCGTGTCCGTGTGTCCGTGTGTCCGTGTGTGTGTGTATAAGTGTGGCAAGTGGTGAGTGGTAAGTGCTGAGTGCTATTTGGGCGTGCACTGTGGGCGTCAACTGTGGCTGAGGCGTGGCAGTTGCTGTTTAATGACTGCACGTAGCCGCATGTGTGAACTATCTATACATATATACATATACATACATATATATACATATATATGTATATATCTATCTATATAGACTCTCTTGTGTGTGCGTGTATTTTGTATGCGTCGCACAGTTCATTAAATGCGCATATAATTTGTGAGTTGAGCTGAACTTTGAACTCGCTTTTAATTGCCTCGCAGCGCTTTTACTGTGGTCCACAAACATACAGCAGCAACTGTGCTGTGTTTGATTATCTATAAATTTATAGCTCAACCCAATGCGCTTGCATTATAAATATAGCCAAGTAATTGTAATTACTAATTTCATTTAAAGCTGCACTTATAATCAAATTACAACTTTTTTTTCTATGTTTAATTAATAAATTATTAGTAAGCAGCATAAACAAATAAGGCAGCGTTATTTTAAATTATGCACATGATAGTTTGGCTGCATATATAATTGATATAATATTTAATATGACGTCAAATAATGATTTGAATATAATAATTAAAAGTAGTTGCTTCGATTTTCAAATAATTTCAATAATTGCTAACAATTTAATTTATTGCCAATTATTTTCAGTGTTTACTTGTGTAAATAAAATTGAAAATAACAATAATATTAAACAAATAAATAATCTAACAAATAAACTTTGCACTATTTCGTATTATTTATTTGTAGTATCTTTAGTATAAGTAATTGAAAATAATGCAAAGCTACGCAAATAATTAAATTGTTCACTTGAGTGTTTATTTAAATTGAACTTTATGCTCGCCTATTCCCTTTAGCTTGAGTTTACTTCATATGTTTGGCACCACTGTGCTGGCTGTTATGGATCTGCTTTGCACTCTCGCTTTCATTGCCGGCCTTTTGTGTAATTTGTTTTATTGCACTTGCATTACAGTCACACAGCTGCTGACAACTGATGATGGCCACTGCACGTTTCCTTCGCCTTTGCTAGTAAATTAGCTCTGCTTCTTTTTCGGGGCTGTAGCTGTGCCGGGCAGGGGCTGGGGGTGTGATACACTTAAAATGTTATTCATAGCTCAAGTGGTACAAATGCTTATTACACCTTTTAATTGGAAATTTATAGTCACCTTGGCTCGTTGGCTGCGCACGGCTGAGAGCTCAGAGCACAGCTGTGGCTGGCTGGATGGGCAGCTGGGCTGGGGGCGGGGCTACAATTTATGTGTATGCCACTCCTCGTTGGATAATCAAATAATCCCCTTATAATTAGCAGCGAACAAAGGAAAAAATGAAAAGCGCTCCACGTTGACAACAGCAACAGAAACTGGCAGGACAAACTGCTAGATAGGCAGGCCAAGGATAAGAGAGAGAGAGAGAGAGACTGCCTGGTCGCCAAGTGGTTAATGTTGAGCAAATTATTAAATTTTTGTATGGCTTTAGCGCCTGTGCGTTTGGGTGGGCGTGGGCGGGGCGGGCCACTAGGCAAGGCCATAAAAAGATTAAGTAAGCGAGGGGCGTGTTAATTTATGGCCAACAAATATGCTCGGCAAACGTTTAACGCAACCAAAACAGCCAAAAGGACAAGCTACAAGGTGGGCATGGCCTAGGGCACACACACATACACAAAAGCCAAGGCCAAGTGGCTCTCGCTTTGGCTGTGGCTGTGGCTATGGCTGGATGGTCGTAGTCGCTTAGGCTCGCTTAAAAAGTTGTAAAATTTGTGAAAATACTTGGACGATGCGGCAAATAACATAAGAAAGCATGCGAAAAATTAAACGAGCGTAAATAATATAAAAAGCAACGACAAATGGCTCCACACACACACACAGAGAGAAATGTGGGGCGTGGCACATAAGCTGGCAGCCGCTCGTTTGGGCCCCGTTTGAGACTCGAGGCAGGTTTATTTTGTGCTGATGAGTGCCAAACAAGCGACGAGGGCAAAGAGACAACAATGAAGACGCAGCGGCGGAAGAAGAAGAAGAAGCAGCAGCAGCAGCAGACACTGAGCAGCTGCAGTGCATTTGGCCGTGGGCCTTGGCTATTGGACAGATAAAGTGAAAAGATTTATGACACACTATGATTAAGTCAAGGGCATCAAAAGAGTGGATCGCTGTCCAGCAGCCCAAAGCGCAAGGCATAAGCTGTCTATGTATTACGTATACGTACGTATGTGTAATGTGTAGCTAGTAGTAGCTAAGGTAGCCAAGATTTATGTCGAACTTTAAGCAATACCAAAGCCCAATTCGAGGGCATTAACTGAGCGGTGAATTTAGTTATGGCTACAAATCTGGAATACATTAGCAAAATATATGTTAAATCTATTTATTTTAGCAAATAGCTGTACAAATTAATGAAATCTTAACGCGAATTTGGCACAATTTCGAAAACTGCAGCCCAACTATTCAGATTAGATTCTAACTGATTTAATTGAAAACAGTTTAGCTGTATGCCTATAAATTCAACTTTTTATTCATTAAACATAATCCAAGTGGCTTATAATTTAATAATCGTTTTATAACTCGTCGAACAATTTAGCTCTGTCTGCAACAATTTTTGCAAATTGGCCGTGTTGTTTGCCTCTTCCCTCGCTATTTGTTTGAGCAGCTAATTAAAAAATTATTGCCTATTGGCGCAGTCACAACAAATTAATAAAATATAAATTTATATGCAGACATAGGCGAAGTGTCTCGATTTAACTTTCGGTCTGAATTTCTTTTAAGTGTCAGACAAACAAAGCTGCAGGACTTAAATATTAAGAGAGAGAGCGTGAGAGCAGTGCAAACGCCACTGACATGGCAAAATATAATCAATGAAGTACATTGAATTGACCAAGGCAGGCAAACAGGGACAAGAGCTGCAGCTGAGACTGAGAACTGCATTAAATTAATAATGCTCAATTAATTAAATGGCAAATATATGCAAAGATTTCTATAGGGAACGCAATTATTATGGAGCCCAAGAATTAAACAGTCTAGAAGATTTGCCGAACTTGGCAAACTAAAAGGAATTAAAAACTCTTATTTGGCTACTTCTGATGCAAAAACAAAAGCAACATAGAAAATTATGTAGACCCAAGAACTCTGCATTAAAAGAAAGAAAAGCAAGCAGTAGAAACAATTAAACGTTAAGAATTGCGCAACGACTTGCAATAAATAAATTGACTTAAGTTAGCTATTATAATTATTTAAACGTAAATAAAAGTAAAAAATTGTAGACTTAATGAATTTAAAAACTGCAGCTATAATTCATTGAGTCTTAAATAAAAATTAAAAATAATTTGTAGTTTCAAGTGCAACTTAAGCTTCAATTACATTTCAGATTATTAAATTGCAGCCAATGTTTGGGCAGTTAGCCAAAGTTTTTAGTAATTTAATAATTGCATTCTCATTGTTTTCATAAGCATATTAAATTGTCATTCATGCGCTTATAGATGTTATCGTATTAAATAGCTGCAAATGTATATTTTAATTGCGTTTTAACGCGCTCAACAAAAACTCACCTGCAATGCACCAATGTGTGCGTGTGTGTGTGTGTGTGTGTGTATTTGTTTATAGCTGCCATAAAATCTATGCTGTTTTAATTGCACATCATTAACAGCTTTCACACTATGGGCAAATAAAAATGATAATAATTTGCTGTATATGGCGCATAAATAAAAATTTTAGCATTTATTTGCTTTAATTTGAACATTTCGCGCCTTAACTCAGCTCTGAGTGTTGCACTAATGGCCAAGCGATTTCAATTAAAGCTGCCACATTGTAGGGCCTGTCACTCTCACACACACACACACACACAAAATAAAATGTTGACAAATTAGACAAATAAATAGGTCAACGTAGTTTGGCTCGACGTAGTTTGCTGCTCCTGCTGCTCTTGCTGCTGAGAGTGGGGAAAAGTGTTAAAATAAAATGCAATTTTCGTATTACGTTTTTATATTTTTTTGTCACACCTTTATTGAAATTTCATTTAAATGTATTACGCCTAGCTGACTGACATTGGTTGCAAGTAGAATCTTTGTTTGTGTTGCCTGTGGTAAATGCATTTACCGCTCTACGCCAATTACGTCACTTTCGCTTAATAATTAATTTTCCATTTATTTGAATTCAATATCTCTGTTCCGCATGCATTTCTCGTTGGCAATTGTTAATGCTAAACTTTATTAATTTTACGACCAAATGTTTCTATTTCCTTTTTGCTTTTGCTGTGTGTGTTCTTCTCTTCTGCTGTTTGTGCCTCTGAATTTACGCGTTTTTCTTATTCCAAACCACATTAAAATTTGTTTGCTCTCATGCATTGCATTGGGTGATGCTCAAAAAATTTTTTTGTTCAAACATTTACATTTATATATTTACGTTAAAAACCATTTTTTTTTGTTTTTTATTTGTTGTAGTTGTATTCGTATATTTTTTTGCATTGTTTTTTTTTAAGTTTTGTAATTTTTTTTTGTTTGTTATTAGTTTTGTCATTTTTTTTCACATTCATATATATGTATGTATTCATTTGTGTGTGTGTGTGTGAGTGTGAGAGTGTGTAATTTGCTTGTTTAATTAGCTCGACTGGCAATTGAAAAGTTGGGCCCAACACATTTTTAATTACGTTTATGGCTTCCACACAGTTCAAATGTTTATGTTCAGCTTTATTAAATTATAGTTTATATACTTATAGTTTCCCCTTCTTCTTCTTCTTCTTTATCATCTTTTTTTACTGTGTTTGCTCTTCTTCTGGTTTTTTTGCTTTTGCAACATGGACATTATTTTTTCACCTTATTTATACATATACATAAATATATATATATATGAAAATGTGTGTGTGTGTTTGTTTGCTTGTGTGTGGGTGTGTTTTTCATACTTTTTATTATTCGCTTATGCTGAATTTAATTCAATTATGCTATAAACATTGAAATACATTTATGCACATTTAATAAAGAAATTCTATCGATTCCATTTGGTTTTTTTTTGTTTTTGTTTTCCAAGTATATTTTAGTTGATGTCTACTGTATTACTCCGTTTATGCAATGGTAAACCAAAAACAAAAAAAACTATAAATAATTATGATTTTAATTAAAATTGTGCAAATTACATTTCATAAACTCAAACCCAAAATGATGTCGCCGAAAAAATTGAATTTTTGTGGGGGGCGTCATCTAGGCTTTGTTGATGTTTTGGTCTTTGGTTTAATATTTCGTATTTTGTATTTGTTTTTATGATTTATTGAATAAATTTGTAATTTGCTAAACGTCATCACATCACAAAATATACTCTTGGCTTTAAATATTTGTTCTTAGCATTTAGATTTGTTTTGGTTTTGGTTTTTAGATTTGGTAGCCATTTATTTATTCAATTATTTGGTATTTATGTTGTATGCAATAAATTGATGAATGAGCTCTTATTATAGAGAGTACGAATATTTTGGTATTTCTTATTCAATTAACGTTCAAATTCTTTTACTGTTTATGCAAAGATGCAGACAGACAGACGGACAGGGAGCGATAGAGAAAGAGAGAGAGTGGGGTTAGGCTTGAGAAATGTTTGTGGAAAGGGATCAGGCAGGATTAACTGACACAGGAAGAGAGAGTTGAAGTTCGGATGTGTGTGTGCCTGTGTGTGTGTGTGTGTGCGAGTATGTGTGTGAAAGAGAAATAGATAGTTAGAGAAAGAGAGAGTGAGAAACACTTGCTTTGATATCCATACATACATATATATGTATGTAAACATTTTACTCCTTTCGCTTTCGCTTTCGACTTAAACTTATTGCCTATATATTTATCAAACATACAACAACAATTTATTTATTCATTTAAATTTAATATTTAATATTTGGTTTTCATTTTGCCTCGCACTACATGCACAGAGAGAAGTTTTGATATTCCTTAAAATGCGCAGCAATCATATCAATAATAATAATAAAAATATATAGTACTTACCCTTAAATGTGAAAAAAATATATATTACTCCCAAAAAATATCAACTACTTAAAAATAATGATTTAATAATACATATACATATGTGAGTGAGTGTGTACAAAGGGGCAGCGACTTATATTTCGCTAAATGGCAGCACTATTGTGAATCGTTAAAGTCTGGCAACACTTCACAAAAAAGTTTGGAAAGGAATTCGAAAATTTGAGAAGCAGCGATAAACTGCGTGCTTTTTATATCGATAAAGTGCCATCAATACAAAAGTTTGGAAGAGCATAGAATAAGTAAATTAAAGAAATGAATTCGGAAAGGTTTTCATTGGATTACTTTTCACAACTTATCTCCAAAAGAAAATCTCGATAAGCTAAATGCTTTGTATATCGATAAAGTACGAACAATACAAAAGTTTGAAAGGGAATCCAATACATGAATTCGGAAATTTCGAATGAAGCTTTTCGTTGGATAACTATTTTAACATGAATGTATCGATAAATTGAGTTATTTGTTAATCGATAAAGTATAATAAATAAAAACCGTTTATCGCTGGAATTTCGTAAAGCTGAAGAATTGAATGACAAGCAGGAATTGCTAATGAAAGATCGTCATAAGACAAATGATGAAATAGAGACAATCTCGAATTTCTTTTAACAATAGACTAGGATAGATCCCGCAATCCCCCCATTAATTTATCAATTGCGTTTGAAGACTCAAGAGAAATGAAAACTATTTGCATGGTGTGGCCAGACTTTGGCTTTAAGCAAAGCGTTGCCACTTAACGAAATATATGCAAGTACCCCTCGCGTTTCTATGTGTGTGTGACTGTGAGTGTGTTTGTTTGTTCGTGTATGTACATTTAGTAACGGTCCAATGTGTGCTATGCAACTGCGACGAGTCCTGGCAAACGGACACTCGTCCACAGCTTCCGCATGCATCTCATTCCCATTGAACACACATATGTTCAACATTGTGCTAATTACCATAAAGAGTTTTGTTTTTTTCTTTTCTTTTTTTTTAGTATATTTTTAGTTTATGCTAGTATTATGCGAAAGTTCTTAGAGTTCGAAAATTATTAGATTTTCTTTGGCAATTAGCTGCATAGCATCCACAAAGATATACGCTTACATTTTAACTAGTCTTGAGCTTAAAACTAAATGATGCTGCAAAAAAAAAAAAAAAAAAACATATGCTGCAGCCTCGCACGGTAAACTTATGTATTATATATCTATTTATTTATTTATTTATTTATGTATGCACGTATATATTGTTTAGACATCTATAGCTTAAGAGTTAAACCAGAAAAATCTCTGTAATCATTATATACTGTATATGTGTGTGTGTGTGTGTATGTTAGCTGCTTGCGTTTGATTTTGAGTTGAGGGAGCGAGAGCGAGAGAGAGTTAGAGAGCAAAAGTTGAATCAACGTTTGAAAACGAAATGATACAAATTTGATTTGTTAGACGTTTTAACTATGGCAAATAGCTGAAAATTACGCAAATGTCGCTATATACAATGTATGTGTGTATGAGTGTGTGTGTGTGCGTGTGTGTGTGTCTTAATTTTTTACATGCGCTTTCTTGGCATGAACTAAGTGCAGCGCATGGTTCAAGTCCAACTTCAATTTTTTGAAAAGTTTCTTCAACTTTTTTTTCATAATCTTTCGTGTGTGCGTGTGTGTGTGTTGTTAGTATTAGTGTTCGCTTACGTTTCCATGGCTGCAAAAACTGAAGAGTTGTCAAACTTAGTAACTGGGCCCAGTGGCCATGGTGCGGGGGCCCGCAGCTTATAGTTGATCGAACGGAGTCGGAGTCGGAGTCGGAGCCGCAGCAGGCGGCTGCTCCTGGAAGCGACGACGACGACGCAACTTCAGCTCAGCTCGCTTTGGCTTCTTAGCGGTGGCGGCAGCGTTGACCGCAGCAGCAGCTAAAGCGATTGTGGCTTGGTGGGCGTTGACATTGGCTTCGGCATTGACATTGGCATTGGCGTTGGCGTTGGCATTGGCGTTGGTGTTGGTGTTGGTGTTGGGATCCAGCAGCAGCAGCAGAACTATGCAGGTGAGCAAGAGCAGGGACAACAGCGTCGGTGGTTGAAGGGACGCGGAGTTGCCGTGGTGCATGGCTGCTGGGTGCTCGCCTGGAACAACAACAACAACAATTGGGTTAGTAAGGCAATAGAAAAAGACATAGAGCGAATAAAAAAGAGACAGCGATAGACAGTGGGGAAAAGAAACTGGAGTTGATAAGCGGCTGCTGGCGGGCCAAATCCAAAAGCTTTATTGCCTATTAACTTAATTGCTGGCAATAAAAACGCCAACACTGGCTTAACAGACAGAGCGAGCGACAGAGAGCGAGAATGGCATTCAAAAGTGGCTCAACTAAAGATGCATACGCAACTGCCCAGCGGTGGGGGCGTGGCAGAGCGAGAACATTAGCAACACAGTTGCCAGTTGATGAGAGAGAGAGAGAGAGAGAGAGAGAGAGGCAGAGAGGGAGAGAGCGAGAGCGGCGCTATAAATTTGTTGCCAGCTCAATTGCCATGCATCGCTCGTAGTTTTACGAGCTGAGCGAGCTGAGCTCACTCCAGTCTTGGTACATTCAGCTTTTGCACCCACTGTAGCCCACCGACTGCAGCTACGTGTGTATAAAATTGCTGTTGCAAAACTTTCGCCATGCTGAATGCTAAATGGCAGTTCCAATAGCTCGAGCTGTAGCTCATTGCTCGGCTTACTAATTACAAGTACCCAGCACCAGCACCAGCAGCAACAGTGGGCGGCTGCTGTTGTGGGCGTGGCATGGAACTTTCAGTTAATACGGTTTGACATAATTAAGCGTCAGAGTTGAGCTGAGTCTCAGTTAATGTCAGAGTCAGAGGCAAGTCAGCAGCATATCACTTATGACAGCGCCCACTAACACCCCCTCACCACCCACCCTCACCCCCACATCATTCCTCCCTTTTGGCACTTAGCATCAAGTTGCGTTCGAGTCCCGAGTGCGTTAAAAAGCAAGCGCCAGCAATTGCAGATAAAAGCGCCTTAGAAACTTCTGCTTAATTGGATTGAAGGCCAGTGGCCAGCTGGGCGACTGGCTGACTAGATGGATGGATGGATGGATGGATGGATGGATGGACAAGTGCATGGGCTTTAAGCATGCTTTGGCTTTTGTATGCGTATTAAGTATTTCACTACACGTAGCAGTTCAATTAATGTAAGCGACTTTGATGTTTGCAGCTTTGTGCCCCCTCCCAAGTGAAAGTCAAAGTCAAGTTTAGTGTGTTCAGGTGTAATGATCGCATTAGCTTGGTCACCCACACACACATACACCCACAACAACACACACACATAGCGACCACACAAGCTCTATAAGCGTAAACAGCTTTTGCGGTAGCTGGCAGCTTCTGTAAGCGATTGCATTAAAGCCGTCGCCGAGCGCCTTACGTAAGCAATTAAAATTATTTTCCCTTGAATAATGCATTGAGCTCGCTTCTAAATAGTTTGTATCAGCATAAACAAAAGCATTATTATGTTAATGTTAACTGCTGTGTTTTTTCTTTTGGGGTAAACTAGAAGCAAGTCGACCCTTCAGTGCGACTGACAGCTATTGGTGACAGTTTGTTGTTGAGTTCATTAATGAAAAGCAACTATTGGTGAGTTTATTGAGCGAATTCAACAACGCTTCGTATTGCAAAAATAATGATTTTAATTTTGTTGGTGAATACACCAACGCTTTATTTAAGCTTATAGGCGTTGGTGATAGTTTGTTGTTGAGTTCAACAACGTTTGAAAGCCCTAACCCTTTAGTACTGCCTGCAGCTATTATTTATTTTATTGAGAAAAATCAATAGCTTCTTCAACAACGTTTAGTATTGCAAAAATATAGATTAATTACTTTTGTTGGTGACAAGAAAATCAGTAAATACACCAACGCTATGAATACATTTCTAAGCCTTAGCTCTTCAGTACGACTGACAGCTATTGGTGAAAGTATGTTGTTGAGCTCATTGATGAAAAGCATGCAACGTTAGAAAGCTTTAACCCTTCAGTACTGCTCGCAGTTATTGCTGATACTATTGAGAATTTAATTAATGAAAATCTACAAGTTCAACAACGCTTTGTATTGCGATTGATTGATTAATAAATGTTTTTTTTTTGGTGAAATGAAATTCAGTAAATACAGCAACACTAGACTTATAGGCCCTAACGCGTAACTATTGGTGAAAGTTTGTTGGTGAATTCACCAACGTTCGCCCTTTAGTACTGCTAGCAACTATTGGTGTGTTTAATCAACTAATTCAACAACGCTGAGTATTGCAAAAATAATGATTAATTAATTTTAATTGTTGAAATGAATACACCAACGCTCATAGGGCTTAGCCCTTCAGTACGACTGACAGCTATTGGTGATTCTGTGTTGCTGAGTACATCAATGAAATGTATGTAGTGAATTCACCAATGACTGGCAACAATTGTTGATTTTTGTTGGTGAATTGAAAAACATGCACCCAACTCACCAACGTTGATTCTTTCAAACATTTCCATGCCAGCTTATTATTAAATAATAATTTACTACTAGTGATTGGTAATGAATTGAATTCCCATATTAATTTATATAGGAAACTTACTAAGTGTTCACCAGTGGGCAGTGGGTGGTGGAACGGTAGTTGGTGAGACGTACTGTGTGGATGGCTATTGAAATCAATTAAACATTTGCTGAACCAACAGTTTGGCGTATAAGTATGTTGCTGGCAGTTTCTAAGCCGCAAAACTGTTTTGATTTTAGTTTTGAACATATATACAGATATATGTATATATATATATATATTTATTAAATAAACTACTTACAAATGTCTGTATCTAAGCAGCCCCCAACCCCAACTCCAACAACGAAGCGAGCGAGCGAGCGCAAACAACTTGTGTTAATTACTTAAGTTTCAGCAGTTGTTCCACTTAACAAGTTGATGTTGTTCTTGTTGCTGCTGCTCTTCATTTGCTATTTGTTGGTATTATTATATTCTTACTGCTCTAGTTGTGGCTGTTGTTGTTGCTATTATTATTTTAGTCTAATTCCATGGCGTATTTGTTGTAGCGTGCCGCTTACACGCCAAAGTCATTTGCGCTCAAGTTGTTAAACTTTTTGCTTTGTAAGCGCTTTTTTCCGGACTCGACTCGGCGGAAGTGTATAATGAAGCCGAAGCCCAAGCGCAAGCCCAAGACGCAGACAGAGAGACTAGGACGACTGGAGCGCACAATGGCTCAAGTGGAGACGCGCGTGGCAAGCAGCCGCCCGAAACTTGTGGGGTCATGCAACTAATTTTTGTGGGCTGCTGCTTAGAGAGTGAGCGAATCACACTTGAGAGTAGCTTCAAATTGATTTCTTTTTACATTAATTGCATTCGAGTTGCTTGCAATTGCGCATACGCCATGTTGAAGCGACTGCTCCACTGCTACTAATTGCTTGGCACATTCCAAAAGTTGACCAAACATTTTTCCAGCTTAGCCACAAACAAGTTGTCGTCAATCACCGACGCGCTCGTCTGTCAAATAAAGCCAAACAAGCTTAGTTGGCTTTCTAGCTGCCGCACATTTGTCTTGCCCCCCTCCCCACACCAAACACAGTCCGAGTAGTAAATATAATACATATACACATACATGCATGTTTGTGTGTATCTGTGTGTATCTGTGTGTGTCTGTCTGTGTTTTTATGACTTTCGAGTAGTAGAAGACGACGACGATATGGGAAGAGAGAGCATTTTTGCATACCGGGCTACTCACCATCGACGATGTGCACGCGCACCGTAGTCGGATTGGCATTGGAGGGGGAACAGGTGTAGACTCCCGAGTCCGCCTGTATGGCCTTCTGCACCAGGAGCCGACTGGTGGTCAGCACACCTTTCTCAGTGACTAATGATATGCCGCCGCGAGGTGAATCGAAATTTATGACCTGAAATGAATAACAACAAACGTCAGACAAAGCCAAACGAACAAGAGTAAACAAAACAGCTTAGTGGCCAACTCTAGACCAGAGCAGACCAGACCAGTTCACGTCCAGGTTCAGGTTCAGGTCCGGAGAGAGCAAAGTGCTTCCGTCTAGTTTGCTTTTTCGTTTTTTTGTTTCGTTTTTTTGGCTACCCACGAGCATGTTAGTTAAATTTTTATTAATGATAGCATCCAAGTCAAGCTGCCAGCATTGAAACCTATGCAGCTTGACAGTCAGTTGAATAAAATATTATCAAGCTGTAAACTTGCCAATAAAGTTGCGTATCTTAAATAATTATTAAAAATTGCTTTCAAATGAAAACGAAAGTGAAAATGAAAATGAAGTAAAGGTGAAAAATAAAGTAGAGCACAACATAAGCCAAAAGCAGACCCTTGTCAAATGTAATTATAAACATTTCAGTGCTAGTTGTTGTTGCTGTTGTTGTTGTTGAGTCCAGTTGAGTCCATGAGTCGCTTGTCTAGTGGGTGGGTGGGTTGGTTGCTTGCTCACCTGACTATTGTGCGACCAGACGACAGTTGGTGGTGGTTCCGGTGCGAATTTCACAATGCAAGTCAAATTGATGGTGGATCCTTTGTTGATGTGCAGCTCCGGACCGCCAACGACCTCAGTGATGGGCTCTGCAATGAAAAGAAGAGAAAACGAACAAGATTAGCGTTGAGGCTTTTAAATGAAATCCCCCCCCCCCCCACCCAAGCGACCTAAACAGTAGTAAAAGAGAGCAAACTAGACAATGCCCAGCCACTATATGAATGTTTATAAATTTATAGAACCCAACCCAAGCGTCAGAGTCAGTTAATCTGGCCACTAACTTGAAAATTGTTTTCTTTCCAGCACCACACAAACCCCTCCCTCTTCTCTATTGTCAAGCCGAGTGCTCCTGGTGCTGGTCTCTCTTCAATTGAACGCAACACGAGCGCACACATTACCTGCCGACATTTACACGTTTGGCTTACGTTACGTATGAGGAACAATTTCTGATTCCGAATGAATGCTAAATGAAATGGCATTAATACTACAATGTAAGCTGTCAGAAGTCAGCCAGCCAGCCAGTCAGCCAGTGAGTAGTCAGTAGTCAGTCGTTGGCATTGTCAATGCAGTCCAAAGTTACAAGGAAACAAACCCAAGCCAATGTCGAATGGATATCGATGCATTTGAAATTTTTATGCATCATTTGTGCTAAGCGCAGTTCACTCAGCATTAGCTAAAATATATTTATAAATGCATTAAATATAAAAACATGCACTAGTGATAATAATATTTATTTTAGTTTTGAAATTCAACAAAATAATAAAAAACAATTCAAAGAAATCAAAAGAACATTTTAATGAATTTTAATTTCAATAGCAAATAAATATTAAAAGCTTTGTTCAAAAAGACTTTTGTTTATATGGAAAATAAAGTGGCTGAAATTTTAGACAAGAAGCGACTAAAATAGATCAGAATTATGCGCGTTTTGTATGAAGTCTTAGCCCAACTTAGGAGACAGTTGCTATTTTAAGTTTTACATTTTACATTTTTCTGTGCATTTATTTTGCCAGTTGATTAGCGATTAGTGCGAGTTCTCAGTTTAACTCTAATTAGCTCGGTTAAGTTAATAAATGAATACAAAGTCATGCGCGGAAACTGCAATTTAAAAATCTCTCAGTTGTAAATTACACTTTTCTTTAAATTTGATTAAGTCTCTGGCGCGCGCGAGTGTGAGGAGCGCATAATTAAAAGCACAAAGCTGATTAGCTCCCAGTATATAATTCAAAGCCAATGAAAATATGCTTTTCATTGTCTTCTCCACACACACACACACACATATTTCTCTTTTGTGTGTGTGTGTGTGTGTGTGCGCGGGCTTTCATTAAGCTGCATTTGAAGTGAAGCGTTTTTGCTTTGTGTTTTTTTTTATCAGCAGCAGCTTTTGCTAAACTCAAAGCAAACCGCAACAAAATTTAATTTATTAATCCAAACATTTTTAGCATTTCATTGCAAAAGGCAAAGCTGAAAGTCGCTTTTTGTGCTCAGTTAAGGCGAAAAAGGGTGGGTGGGGGCTGAAATGAAAACAAAAGCTGAAGCTCGAAACTGGAAAACAGAAAACAGAAAACAGCAAAATTGAAAACTGAAGCTAAAGCTGAAGCTGAAAATTTGTGGCTGAAGCTGAAAAACCACGAACGAAGCGAATAGTGAATACGCATGTGTGTGTGTGTGTGTGTGTGTGTGTGTGTGTGTGTGTGTGTGCGATATGCTTAGGCGCATTTTGTTGAGTTAATAATAAACGAGTAATACGCATACGACGCATGGGACTGGGTTCAAAATCATTAGAAACGCTTTGATTTAAGGCAGCGTGTGTTTGCATGTGTATGTGTGTGTGTGTGAGTGTTTGTGTGTGTGTGTGCCAAGACTTATTATTTATGCCATTCATGCGGAAAGCAATCGAAAATTGGAATATCTACGCAGCAAATTGAAGGCACAACTATATATAAACATATATATATATATGTATGTGTGTGTGTATGTGTGCGTGTGTGTGCCTTAGTGTGCGTGTGTGTGCTTGCTGCTGGAATTTATGACCTTTTTACTTTTAATTTGTCAGCGTCCAGCAACGTTTCGTTTGTCATTACAAACAATTTTGCCCCAACGCTGCGTTGCTGTCTCGCTCGCACGCTCGCTTGCTCGCTCTCTCTCTCTCTCTCTCTGATTATAAATGGTGATATTTAGTTTTTCGCCACTTATCAGCACAATTATGAGCACAACCTGGCAAATATTTGCCTCTTGCGCTGAAGACGTGACCAGCATGCCCAAAAGTCTGAGAACGGCGACGACTGCGACGCCAACTGCGACTGCGACTGCGACTGATTAATCAGCGCAATTTAGCAGCAGCACATAGAGGGGCAGCATTTTGCATGATTTATGAGCAGCTGGTCAAGCGCTGAATTTTTAGTTTTGCGGCTAGGCTTAGGCCAAATTAGTTGGCCATATAATTATGCCAAGCTGTCGTTTCGGCCAGCTGATAAATGTGGGCGCGAATGGGCGCGTTGGGCTCATCAATTTGTCTATAAAGCTGAGCAAACGCATATTTAGTTTTATGCTGCGGTCATATCGCTTGAGTTTAACAGTTACCCGAAAAGCCTTAAAATGTATTTAAGGTGCGACTGGGCCATGGCCATAAAGGTTATCTCGAGTTGAAGACAATGGCCACGCCCACACGCCCACACGCAAAAGGCTTACAAGCTCATAAAGCTTTATGCGTTTTCAATTGAATTGCCTCAAGTGTGTCAGTGTTTGCCGTTGAGAATGTCTCCTTGTTACTGTTATTGTTGGCAATAAAATGTTGCCCCACCCCAGCAACCCACCACCCATTTCATTGTTGCTGCAACAAAGCGTTTGCTTTTATGATGCCAACCACGCAACATGTTGTTGCCACACACACAAAGAGAGAGAGAGCCGCACACATGTAAATATTAGTGCAAAGCCTGTCAGGACAAGTAAACGCAATTAAATGCCAGCAAACACATAAAGCCAACTAAACTAACTCTTTCTCTTTCACTCTCTCTCTCTCTCTCTCTCTCTCTCTCTCTTTCTCTTTTTGACAGCCCCAAAATGCAGTGTGCAACTTGATTGAGTTTTTGTGCTACAATGGCAACTGCATTTGACAGCAACTCTCGGCCTGGCTGGCAAACTAGTTAAAATAACATTAAATATTCAATCGACTGTTAAACTATAAATAAAACTATGCCTGGCATATTGATAAGCACTTCAAATCCAATGTCACTCACTAAATTGATTTTACGCTCTCTCTCTCTCTCTCTCTCTCTCTCTCTCTCCGTATGTGTAATTTTTGTTATGCATCAAATTCTTTGCTCTTGAGTTGACTCACATGCGAAATTTTTGTTGACAATTTTTTTTTTTATAATTTTTGCATCTATATATATATATATCTATCTATAATTTCTAAAACTGCTGCTCTATTACTTTATTTCAATGCGAATCTCCTATTTCATATTTTCACAATTTGTCATTTTGGTTGTACCAACTTTGTTTTGTTTTTAAATAAACTGATATATTGTATTCTAATTAGAAGGAAGCAGGAATTCGATTCACAGAAATCAAACTGAGCTCTAGTCTCTGCGAAGAATTGTGAGCAAGCAGTTCAGACTGTCTCTCTCTCTCTCTCTCTCTCTGTCTTTCTTTCTTAAATTCTATAAAAAATATTCGACACACTTGCATATTTTTATGGAAAATGCATGAGATTAAGTAAATAAAATAAGTGCACTATATATTCTTCAGCTGTTACGCCAACTAAGCGTTAACCGTCTGTATGAGCAACAATAACTCAAAGCTAAAGACATCAAATTCGCTTTGAATTGGACTAAGCTCATCTTAAATTGTTGTTGCTTGTTTTTTTGCTAAATTTATTAACAGATATTCAATGAGCATTAAAATAATCAATTAAGAACTAAAAACAATAGAATCTTAGTTAGTTTAAGCCAGCAATGTTTTAAGATATTACAGAATATTGTTATAAACATTCCAGAGAGGCAGTTAATTCAAACTGCTATTCAAACTTCAATTTTCAATGCAAATTGCTAAGAGCAAAGCGCCACGCAATTTGCATTCAAGTGGCAAAGTAAGTTAATCAATTAGTTAGTTGCAGCTTTTGGCAGCTGCTGAGCTCTTTAGTTGGACTGCTTAGCAATCTGAAGTTGCAGTTCCCGGAATCGACAAGTCACTAAATATCTTTGCTGCTAAACGCGCTGAGAGAAAGTATTAACACACACACACACACACACACATTGAGAAGTAGAATTGTTTGTTTGTGTGTGTATTTGCATTTGAAGTAAAAGCAAAAGCTCGAAGCAGACGTTGTCAACATGCAAACAACCGCAAATGTGTTTGTGCGTGATTTCGAGCATAGCCACGCCCCAAAAACCTACCACACTCCCCACTTCCCGTCCTGCCCCCTGCCGTCTGCTAAACGCCTGAGCAAAGTGTTGAAAGTGGAATTATGTGTGTTTGTGTTGACATTATAATAATGGTTTGGTTTATGTTTATAGTCTGAGTGAGCTTCATGCACATCCGTACAGGCTGAACTCGGTGCTGTGTCCTTGTCGCTGTCGGTTGTCCTTTGGACAAATATACACGCATATCTACTCCAAAGTTTGTGCCACACACACACACACACACACACACACACAGACACACATGCGTCGCTCAGTTTTGATTACTAGTCAAATATTGCGACAGCATGAAGAAAAATAAACAAATTTGTATTTAAAACTGCAAACTACTCTGCACATACGAAGAAGCAGCAGCAGCAGCAGCAGCAGCAGAGGGTGGAGAGGGGAGAGGGGAGAGCAGAGAGAGTCTGCAACGATTTTTGTAAACAGTTGCCATTATTTTGTTGCTCTGCCTGCTGTGGCTGTGGCACGTGTTAAGCAATTATTAAGGCTAACAGCACTGGGCTGTAATCTGATGAGTGTGTGTGTGTTCGTGTGTGTGTGTGTGTGCAACCCAAAAATGAAATTGAAGAAGGCCTGTGGCAACATGTGATTTATGAAGCGAGGCAACTAACTGCTTCGAGCAACAGCAGCGACACCTTAAGCCGAAAGCCGAAAGCCAAAGCCAAAGCAATGGCGCTCAACGTGCCGTGTCCCAAGTCACACGCTGCACAAACGAAACATCCATGCTCGAGTGTCATCCATCCACACAGAGAGCGAGAGCGAGAGCGAGCGGCCTGTGAAAAGCCATAAAGTGCAAATGGTGCCCAGGGGAATCATCAAACAGCAAAAAGCTGCCATAAAACGAGGCAAACATGTTTGCAACACCAAAAGAGGCAGCAACGAGCGCAACGACGGAAATAGATACGGCAACGCCATCAAGTGGTCAACATTTGTTGCGGCTGCCACCCCCCCAATCCGCTCAGCTGAGGCGCCTCTACTATGTAGCCCAGATTGAATGTCAGTGTAAACATCAAAGTAGCAGCAATAGCAGTTGGCGTTCAAGTTGCACCCCCCACCCCCTTTCCACTAGCTAATACTCACCAACTATATTTAGATAGACAGAGTGTCCAATTGGCGGCGTAGTTGAAATCTGGCACTCGTATATGCCCGAATCCTTGCGCTGAGCATAACGTATACGCAATGTCCAGTCCTCGGCATGAGGCGAATGCATTGCCTCAAAGCGCTGATCAGAGGTGTAAGTATAGCGGCCAACAGTCAGCAGATGAATATCCCGATGACGCACCCAGGACACCTGCAAAATACCAAAATTGATTAGAACAATTGTCTGACTAATAAAATGCATAAAACTTAAATGTTTAACAATAATTTGAAGCAATCTTTAATTCAAGTAAATGCACATTTTCAAATTTGCTGTAAGCACATTTTGCATTTCAATTACCGCTACGAAATTTGCGAATTTGGGCAACGCAGTTGCCGCTAGCGCTTTGATTTTCACTGGAATTTCAATCCACTGTTGGCCCACACGCCAATTGGCGGTTAATTTTTGCATGGGCTACGCTTTTGGCTTAAATCCATCGCCAGTTGCAGCAGAATTCCAGCCCAATCGTAACTGCCCGATATGGTGTTGAATCTTTTGTTCTGGCAGCGTAATTGGCCATCAGTTAATAAGCATTGTGCTAAGTTAGCAGAGCTCGTATCTGTTTTGATCGAACAAAGCGATGGCAACCGTAAACTAAGCCTAAGCCCAAGTTGCGCCTAGAGTTTGATTCAATTGAGTATCGAAAGCCAACTAAAGGCTTAAGCACATTGCGCCCAATAAACAAATAAATAAACATTAATTTACAGAATAGATACGGAATTGTTGCAACAAAGAATCAATTGAAACAATTGATTGTTGCATTTGTTGCACTTTCACTTGCTGTGCGTGTCATTGGAGCTTTAACTTTGCCAACTTTAAATGTAGCAATTGATTTTTCAAAGACAGCAACAACAACTAAGCGTGGCTATCAAAAAAACATTGTTGTCTGTGTGCGTCTGCGTGTGTGTGTGTGTGTGGCTTAAATGCAAATTGAAATTGAAAATTTGATGATTGCATTGAGCTCTGGTCAGTCAGCAGCATGCACAGCCCGAAGCGTCTAAAATAATTTACACACACACACACACGCATATTCGCTATGTGTGTGTGTGTGTGTGTGTGTTTGTGACATGTTCATTTGTAATTAGAGTGCATTGCTTAAATAAACCTTTTGACTTGTAAACAAAATGCAAGCAGGCATTGCTGATTGACTGACTGACTAACTGACGCTGCTAATTACAGCTTTGAATTTCTTTTTTTTGCCCTTGTTTTGCTTTTTTAGCGCTGCAATTATTTGCGGCGCGTCTGGCAATTAGATAATTGCAACAGCATTATTAGCAAATGAATTTCGAGTTTTGCGCAACGTTTTTGGGGCCAAGTTTTCGTTTCGTGTTGCAGTTGCGCAACTTTTCTTAGCCGCGCAACACTTTGGCGCAGCGCCAATTGTCAATGCGTAAGCGCTACAGTGTGGCCAGCCTAAGAGCAACAGCTAAAGCTAAAGAGTTAAATATTTTGTTGCAGTTGCTGTTGTGTAATTAAGTGAGCAGCAAATGCCAAAAATTTTCGATTCCGATTCACAATTCCGTTGCCGTTGCCCCCAAGAACAGCTGCAAACAATTTGCTGTTGCATACTTTTTGGAGCGCAAAATGGCGCGCTTCCCGTTAGTTATCGCTGCTGCTACAGTTTATAGCCAAGTGCAATTGTCTGTGTGTGTGTGTGTGTGTGTCGCTCTTGTTTGCCTTTGGCTTTATTTTTATTATGACGCTGTTGGCCTAACGACCAAATTTAATGCAATTATTATTATTATTATTATTATTACGAGCGCTCGCATAACTTTGCACTTAAAGTGCCAAGGGCCAAGACATTTAAATTAAGCACACACGCTTTAAAGCCTAGCCCCGAAAGTAAGTTTGCTCTCAGGGGTTGCAACCACCCACACCCCCACCCCCAACCCCCGACCCTTGTGCCTAATTAATCTCGCTGGCTGTAACTAAAATTTGGTAGGCTGCTTGGTTATTTTGGCCTAAATTAAGACATAGCTGCTCTTAATTGAGGTAACTATAATGCCCAACTAATTGCTTGAAATTAAAGCAGTGTCGTCTCTATTGAAAACTCTATTTGATTTAATTACAGCTGCTCGAATAGTTCACAGAAATTCTTACTATTTTGCAATTTCGATTGCAATATTTAACAATTTGATTCTTAGAATTTCTGTCTAATAAACAAAAGGGCGGCAATAAATGAAGACAAATGCAAGTTGCCCAAAAATAGGTGCAAAATTCAAATTGGACTTCTGCTGAATTTTATGCTCCATATTAAAATTAGTTTCCAATTAGCACCAAGTTTGAATTTCCAGAGCCGAATTTCAGGCATAACTTCTAGGAAAAGAGTTTAAGCAGCTTTGGAATTTGATATTCAAACATTTGTGTGCCCATTTTGCTTTTAACTCTCATGAGTGCAAATATTTATTTGAACAGCACTAATTGTTTCATTGGAATTTATAGCATAAAATATAAATTTAGCTCAAGCTTTTAGCTTGCGTGATTTGAAATTTAAATGGCTCGAACTAAACTAACTATTAAATAGCTAAAATGCCAGCACTGCTGCTAAGCAATCAAAGCATTGAATGCAATCGATTTCAATTGTTCTCAGCGACGCAAGCAGCAAACGCATCAACTTTTTAGTTGAGTGTAAAAAACTATTGAAGTGCGGTCGGTTTTAATTGAATTCTTGGCCAGGACATTATGTAAAGCACTTGCTGCTCAATTTGCAACAATTTTGCGCAGCATAATTGATTTCGCTTTTTTTTTCGATTTAGCATTTACCATTTTTCAATTTTTGGCTAACGTTGATGATTTCTTCTTTTTTTTTTTTGTTGTTTTGTTTTCTCTTCTCTGCTGTTGAGTTGATGAGCATGACTTTGAACTTGCGTTTGGTGGGGGGTGCGGGGCTTTTGTTGTTGCCATTGAACGAGTGACGAGTGTCTGCCGCTTGTGTGTCAGGCTGTCAAGCAAGCAAGCGAATTCCGCTTGTCAGGACGCAAGTCCTTGTGCCAGGCTCAGGCACTGATTGGCACTTTATTTGGCTGAGTCACCCGCTGAGCTGAGCTGCAGGTAAGCAACAAACTAAGCAAACAACTCAACTTCAAACCTCAAACAGAGCGGAGCACAACAATTTGCAGCTCAAATAACTGTATTGAGTGTACGACAATGTTGCAACAACAGCAGCAGCAGCAGCAGCAACAACAACTCATAATTCTTTTAGGCAAGAGCTAAGCAAGATATTTTGTCTGCTTGCCACTTGCTGTGTGTGTGTGTGGCTGCTACCCAGTGGCAGCATAAACCAACTAAAAAGTTTAACGCAGCGCCAACAAAGTTTACTAGCGCCCCCAGGCCACACCCCCCAGCCCCACTCACAGTTACGGCTGTAACGGTTTGGAAAGTGTCGCAAAGCAGAGACTGCCGAAATAGACTAAAAACTTACAGTCGCTATCTCTCTGCTGGGGCTTGGGACTGGAGTCCTGGGACTTGCAGCAGCAGCCAATCATCAGTAATGCCAAAGCCCCTGCTGTGTATCTGTGTGTGTGTGTCTCAGTGTGTGTGTTGGCCAAAAAGCAAACTGGCAAAAAGAAATGTAGTTCAATGCCAGCAGCCGCCGTCGCCGCCGCCGCAGCAGCAGCAGCAGTCTTATCTATAAACTTATCTCCAAACTGCCTGCTCAACAAAGAGCGAGAGCGAGAGCGAGAGAGCGAGAGCGCCATAAAAATATCCAAGCAGGGTATTGCCAAGTTGTACAAATTGTCTATGCCACACATAAACTATATATACTATATATGTTATGTATATAATTTTTATTGCTGACCTCTCTACATGCAAGTTCTATTTGCTCTCTCTCCTATCTCTGTCTCTGTCTCGCTGTTGTGGCAAGTAAATGTCTCCATAACCTAAACAAAAGGCTTAGCCAACAAAAAACATTTGCTTAGCATTTAAAGCATTCAAGCTAAGCCAAGCCAAAGCTTTAAAATACTTTAAATTCTTAGACCTGCTAGACAAAACTGTACAAAGAGTCTTTTAAGCTCAGTCAAATGAGCAGCAAGTGTGGCCAGAGCCCTTACAGCGTAGCTTAGCCATGTCTATTCGTCTGTTTGTCTGTATGAGCGCCAAGAACTCAGCAACGAGCAGAGCTAGAAACATCCAACTTGCTACATAGCTTCGTCTTTATACGAGGCTTAATAAGTATTGTCTTAAATTTTGATAGCTCTGCGTTTCCCTATACAAAACAAGAAATCTATTTCAATCAATTGGAAAACATATTCAAAAGTTATTAGGTTAAAAATATTGAATATATATATAAAATATAAGCAACCTATGTAGTATAATATTGTTATCTCTCTCTCTCTCGCTCGCTCGCTCTCATTGCATTTGTTAGCCCTTGGTAGTGTAATGGGTCTCATATTGCCGACTGCAACCGATTTGCTTGTTTTTTCTACATATTTGAAAGTCATTCGATTTTTGTTGCTGCTCTCTTTTTGGAGAAACACGCACACGTTTTTCTGTTTTTGGCCACAATTGTGTGGAGATTGAAGCGCTTTGAGCTGGAATCAATTTTTAGACGCTTCACAACACTTTTTCGGTTCGTTTGGTTGCCAGCGAGGCGCAATTTTTGCAGCGCCTATGAGGCAGCCCCACCCCCCTCAGTTAGAGTGTATGCGCCACACCTTGCCGCCCACTTTTTTGCGAATGATTCTATTTTACTTTGCTTTGCTTTACTTCACTATCGTTGCTTGTTTCTGTTGCTTTTGCTGCTTCATTTAGTCGCTTGGTGGATGCGGCTGAGGCTGCGGCTGGCTTTTGTCACCGCAGCAGAACTCAAAAGTTGTGGGTGGCTTGGTGAGTGGGTGGCGCATTGGGCGCTGGACATTTAAGCCAAAAAGTAAACCAATTGTTAGTTTTAATGGAATTTATTGGGTAAATATTTGCAAAGCAAAAGAATTTGCTTGTAAGCATTTGTTGTACTTGGCTTGATTTAAGATTAAAAGTTTTCTGCTGCCACGCCCACGCCCACACCCACATCCACACCCACGCCCACTTCTCGCTAGCAGCTGTGTTGGGCCATTGTCTATGCCAATCAAGCGCTTGTCGCCTCCAACAACATTATTACTTTTAAATTTATTTTCGAATCGCTTGCAACGCACACACACACACACACACACACACAGACAGAGACATAGTTTTTGCTTGTCAATGATTAGGGGCAGCTGCTTTTTATGATTGTCAGCCACTTTGGCCTTTTATGTAGCAAGTTTTATGCCCCAGACCCAACCCCAAACTCAAGCCCATGCCCCAAGCTTTTGTTCGCCAAGTTGTTGTTGTTGTTGCTGCTGCTTATAAACAATGTATGAGCAACTGCGACTGTCAACTATTTGCAGCATTTGTTGCTGTTGCTTTAAGCCACGTTAAGCACTTGTCAAGTTGACTCGTAGCTAATTGACGTTCCCTGCCGTGGGCCTCAACTGGCATTTCGGTTGGCTAAGCTGCCATTAAGTGAATTTGTTAGTCAAGCTGTCTGTCTGTCTGTCTGTCCGTCTGTCTCTCTGAATATTCAAATTAAAATCGGCAGCGAAATCGAAATTAACTCAAACTGAACTGCCTTTGTTCCATTCAATATTCTAAGCTAATAAACGTACAAAGAATTCACACACACACACACACACACACACATACGCGCCAAGTCACTTAAAAATTCTCCAGCTGGGAATTATATGAAAGCTGCGCATAGTCAAACTGACAATTTCATTATGAGTTGGCCCACCCGCTAGCCACACTGCACTAGTCACTGCTCGCCAGTGTTAGTTTATTATTTATTTATTCACACACACACACACACACACACACGCAGTGAGAGAGAGACGCACACACCTTTCGCTTTGGTATCAAAGGACGCATTGGCTGTTGCTTCATTGTTTGGCTGAGAGGCACAGCAGTCGCTGATTATATTGAACTGATGCGCTGTCTCGCTCGCACGCAACATTCGTTGTCTCTTTTTCACTGTTTTGTTGGTCGCATTTGTTCCACTTATTCCACTTGAACGCTTCGTTAAGAGCAAACTTTCACTCTAATGTGCTTTAGCGGCTTTCTTTAGCTTTTTGCCTATTTCGCTTTCGCTTTCGCTTTCGTTTCTGTCTTTGTCTGTCTGTCTGTCCGTCTGTCTGTCTGTCCGGCTAGTGCTTAGCGTGCTTGATCTGCCTTGCAAGTTGTTGCTTGGACTCAAAAACTTTTGGCTTGCCAATTGTCGTCGTCGTAGCGCTGCAGGGGGGCGGCGGCGGCAGCTTGTGGGCGTGGCATAAACGAGTATTTGGCGTACGCTGCTGCTGCTGCTGCTGAGGACAGGACACGTTTCATGTGAAGCCTATCAAGTGTAAGCACAGCATGGACCAAGGACACAACTCCAGCGGAATGACAACGAGGCTAGCAGTGGGCAAACCATGGGCGTTGGGGGGGTCGGGGGGCTGAGCGTCTGTACGTGTTTCGCTTAACATGCGCTAAAGCAACGAGCGAGAGCGAACGCAGCTGAGCGCTGTTTAGATTAGCCAATATGACATTAAAGAGCAAAACCCACGGGCGGAAATCACCTGCTCCAACAACACCCCAACCCCCACCCGCCATGCAGCACTAACAACTATAACTAAACTTGCTAGCTACAGTTGTCGCTGACAATATGCCCCAAAAGTATCATGTCAATGGCGTTGGCGTTGGCGTTGGCGTGTGGCGTGTGGCAAGACTTGGGCGGCATGCAACAAATGCTCTGACAATGCTGCTTCAACTTTTATGACAGTTTCTTTTTTCTCGCTCTCGCTCACTGTCGCTCTCTGTCGCTTGTTCGCTGATGGGTTTTTAGTTTCAACACGGCAGCAATTTATGTTTATACAATTTTTTGTAAATGTTTTATGACGCGCAAGCGGCAGCGGCAGCGGCAGAGCCAAAAGGAGTGCCCAGGACTAAGGACCAAGGACTGCGGACTGAGGCAACTGTCGCTGACAAGCTCGTGTAATTTATGATTTATGCCATTGGAATGACAGTTGGCCGCCCCAGTTGGCAATATAATTGGCGCTGGCTGTGGGCGTCGGTTCCTGCTACAGGCTTCAAGCTTCGAGCTTATGTGTGTGGCATGTGGCACACACACACACACACACACACATGCACACAGCTTGCTGGCACTTTGACATTTGCTTGTTAACTTACTCGTCTCGTCTTATTTATTCATAATTAAAATTGCAGCTGCAATTTCCTTTACTTTTCCCTTTTTCCCTTTTTGCCATTTACTTTTGCTTTCTTTGTTGCCACAAGTGGCGCGCACTACTTGCAGCTTAACTCTGAATGCTCAATTCAATTGCTTGGGCGCTCAACTTTTTCCTCCTCTCTGGCTCTCACTCACTCACTCACTCACTCACTCACTCACTCACTCACTCACTTATTATTATTGCAGCTTGGCCTAAACGCATTTTCTTTGGCTCCCACCGGCGACAAGCTTCAATAAAAAGCAACAACAGCAACAACAACAACTAACTGTACTTTTAAATTGCTTGTGTGGCACCTAACAAGTTGCCACGTCTGCCACATGTTGTGCGCCTGCGGCTCCTGGCAATTTGTTAGCCAAAGTTTTGTTTGTGCTCCCCGCTCTTCGCTCACCACTCACCACTCACGTGCATGTCCTTGCCCCTGGCACTAGCCAATAACTACAACCACCCCACCCCCCTCTCTTTGCTGCTGACTATGCATGCGAACCATTTACTTTCCGCCTGCGAGCTCACTAATGAAGCAGAAGTTGGGCCTGCAAAATTTCCTCAAGTGTAAGTAAATTAGAAAAGGGTTTTTGGCCACGCCCAGCGATTGCAAAAGCTCGAAAATAAACGAAGAGTAACTAAAATAAAGCAAGCGAAGCCAAGCCGAGCCAAGCCAAGAAGAAAAAACTAGTCACATGCCGCATGCCGCATGCCACAGCAGCTGGGCGACATTAACGACATTGAAGAGTGGCCAGCAAACTTTAGTCACTGCCTTTGATTAAAGGCGTCAACATTCCTGTGTGTGTGTGTGTGTGTGCCCATGTGTGTGTGTCCATATTTGCTTGGGATTTATGCTTTAGTAGCTCTTGGGTTCGGCCATTGTTTAATAAAGCAATGACAATGGCAATGGGCAATGGCAAATCAAAATCAAACACTGAGCAAAATACTCAAGTTATTTAATATTTAACATTTTGAAATTTCAACTAAGCAAATGTTAATTATTAAGAATTTTGATGACTGCTATAATTTATAATAATTCATATTTATAATCGAGGAATCGGAGTCGCCTTCTGTGAGGGGCTAAGCAACCTAGCAGAGGTAAGGTTGGACTCTCTGGCAAGGTTTGATGGTTCCAAGGCCCACAGGAAGCAATCAAAGGAACCTATTATAGGCAGCTTACTCCACCTCCCAGCAACCAGCACATACGCCCATCTATTCTGAAAGACTAAACAGGCAATGGGCCAGAGGGCCTCTGAGTGTTCCCATTTTTGGGAAACCTCTTCTACCTAACCTAACTACTTTTTATATAAATGCAATTGAATTCAGATCAGACAAATAATATTCCAAATTGACTAAAGAAAGCTGCAGAACTTTTAATAAACTTAATGATAATCCAAAGATTTCAGAAAATAAATTTGTTATCATTTTCAATTTATTGAATTTAAATTTAATATTTTTTAATTCATCAGATTTAGTTAAACTAGCAGACTGTACTAATGGTCAAGCAATTATGACAATATTAATATAAATAAGCATTGCTTGATTCATTTTACAAAAGCAAATTGAGCACAAGTAGATGCTTGGCACATCGATATCGATAACGATAACACTTAACGTTGCTGCTTATGGCAATTTGAGTTGGCCGCCCATTTATATTTATATTTTGCTTAAGCATTGTCTATTCGATTGAGTCAATAGCTTAGCAAATAATATGCTGCCGAATTGTTTGAGAGAATGAGAGAGAGAAAGAGAACAAATCATTCAATTAGCAATCAAAAGATAATACAAATGCGTATACGTCGTGTGGGCCGCAAATGATCGATAGACAATGTGAGTAAAGACAGAATGCTAGGCCATTTATCAGCTGAGCTGTCGCATGTGGCTAAAAGAAAATGTTAATAAAAAATAAGCACGTGTGCATTATGTGCGTTGAAAAGCAATAAATATGCAAAAGACTCGAGCACACAGACAGACAAAAATACGCAAGCAGCAGCAGCAGCAGCAGCATGTTGTGCCCCACAGACATGCCACAAGGTGTGGCAAGTCTGACAGGCTGTTTAAGGTCAGCCTCAAATGTTGGCAGCGAGTGCCATTAAATGGGCAGATGCCTTTGCCTTTGCCTTTTGGGTTACATTAATGTGCGAGAGTGAAAATCAAAGATCGCAAGCGGGAGCTGTGAGGTGGGTCGAGGGGGAGGGGGGAGGGAAGAGCAAACAGGAAGTGCGCGCGAAATATTTCGGCAGTTTGTGATGTGTGCGTCAAATAAATACACAAACACACACACACACATGTATTGCACACATCACTCATACGCCACATTGTACTATTGGCTTTGGATTCACGCTGATCAGCGAGTGGGGCTGGGGCTGGGGCGCATGAATTTTTCATGCAACATTGTTTATTATGCCTGCGGCGCAGAGCCATAAAAATAAAAATCAAATACAAAATGTTCGCTGCAAAGCGCATTAGCATAAGATGCGCGCATATTGCGCATACGCCTAGTGTGGATAATTTATTGGCAGCGCAAATGGGCTACTCAAAATAAATAAAGAAAGAAAAAAAAGCAGCAAACTGTTTGATTCGCATTCGAGTGCTGAACGTCTGGCCTAATGACACACGCAGGACGCAGGACGCGGCAAAAGGATAAAGTGGGTTGGTGGGTTGGCAGTTAGACCAACCGCAAAACGAGTCGAAAGGCGCAGCTAACGAGGTGGACGGGGGCGACGACGTTACTTTTGCAATTGCCAGCGGCGCGAAATATTCATAACTAAATTGAATGAAATTGCCTGGCGAACAGCAAAAGCAACAACAACAGCAACAACAACAAAGGGCGAACAACATGAAATAATAATAAGCAGCAGGCCATGCAGCCAGCACTGACTCGCTGCTTGCGTCTCAGCTTTGCCACAAGGCATTTTGCTTGCCACACGTAACGCAATTTTTGTTTAAAAACAAGCCAAGCACAGCAACTGAAGTTGGAGTCGGAGCCGGAGTCGAAGTCTCGGAGTTTGAGTCGCGCACACGTCGAGCAAATTGTATTTAAATGCTCGGGTGGACGTTCTTTGCCGCCCGCAGCCTTTAACCTGCCACATTAGTTGCTTGAATTGCCCACCGCGCCATGCCCACTTTTAAGCTGAACGCCCACTCAAGCGACAGCACTAAGCGGTAGCCTGGCGAAGCAATCACCGAGCACGTAAATCAAAAGGCATTGACGAAGATAAACGATACACACACACACACACACACACACACACACACACACACATGCATATACATGTCTGTGTATTGTCATTGGCATAAAATTGCTGCTGCTGCTGCTCCTGCTGCTGCAACTTTCAGCCGCCACGCAATTTACATTATTAGCTTAAATTTTTGTTTTTCAAAATTACAAGTGCCGTTATTAAAGCTAATTTTCACAAATGTTGTTTACAGCGCAGCACAGCGCTGAATAATTTAAATTTCTTCATTTTTTCTCGTTGCTTTTCGCGAGGACAAATCATTTGCTATGCAATTGCGCAGCATTTGTTTTGCTCACATAAATCGTCTGCATATATTTTGAAAAAAAAAACATTTAATTTGTTTTTCCTATGCCTGCCAATAAACTTTGCCAGCAAACAAAGTCTTAAGCTCTTCAAGATTTCGCAGCTTGCTTAGTGAAAAGTTTTTAAATGCTCAAAATAATTGAAAACAAATACCAAATTATTTGTTAAATTATAAGCTAAGCGCATAATGTCGCTATGATTGAATTAGACTATCACACATTGCGTATACTTAATATGTGTTAACGTGTAACTCGACACTGATTGACTGCACTCAAGCCTAGAAAGTCATAGACTTTGATTAAGGCGCTTTTTGTGCCAAATATGAAAAGTATTCGTGGAAATCTTTTGCATTGTCTTTATATCAAAGTGTTGTTAGTTTATTTTTACAGCTAGATTCCGGGAAATGTTAAGCTGAACCTTTGTTATCCTCGTCTACGCAACTAAAAATTATACGCTGTAGATTTAAGTGTAAAGATTACAGTTGGGAAAAATGCCTGCTGGCTATTTATAAAAGCAACAAGAGCGAAGCAGCAAGAAAGTTAAGCGCCGCCAACATGTTAATACACTTGGTATTGCAAATTTGTAATATTTGCTGAGTTATGAGCCGATTTGTAACAAATCCATTGAGCATAAATTATAGAGGAAATTCAATTCTATTTCGGAAATTAATACTAGACTTGTATATGAAGTTTGGTGCCTTTAGCTTTTATTGACGCTGAGTTCTTGCTGCTCATACAGACGAACGAATGTAGAAAAGCGCAGCAAGCAATCGACTGATTAATGGCATATATTTATTTTAAATTTAAGATTTGATAAACTAAAAGAGCAATAAAATGAAAGTTCTCCCACTTAAGATTGAGATTGAGAATTAAAGACTTCTAATCTAACTGTAGTCTCAATGTTAATTGGCCCCGGCTCTGTGGCCATATGAGACGAAATTTCAAGTTTGATTATTTACATAAAGTGGCATTTAATATGCTGCTGCCGCATCCTCGCTCTGAGTTAAACTTTCGACTGGCAATTTGTTTGCCACGCCTTCTTAAGTGCGCCCACTTGGCCCGCTTGCTGCGAACCTGATAGCTGCAGTCGAGTCAGTCGAGTCATCATTGGAAAAGAAAGAAAACTTGACAGCACCAGCCCAACACCCCACCAGCCCACCAGCCCACTCTACAGCTGTGAGCTGTTACCTTGAGCTTGGCATTACTTTAGCTGTCATGGCAGCTAACAGCGCACGGATTGGTTTTTATTTTATTTTCTGCACTTTTGCTGTTTTCATTTTCAATTTCAGAGGCAGCACAACGAACCACCCAATGACCCCACCACCCCATCCATATGTATATGCTCTTCTTGTTCTCGCTTTTTTGGCTGCTTGGTTGGCGCATCTTTTGCGTATGTCAAGACGTCTGCTGAAGCGTATAGCGAAAAATATTAAACATTGCTTTGATTGATTTGCTCTTTGCTGCCACCACCCACCACCCACCACCCAACTGCTGCTGCACGCTCTATAATGTATGCATGCATGTGTATCAAGTCGACTTGCCACATGCCACATGCCTCCATGGAGCGCTTGTCACACATGCGTGTGTGGCAAATATATCGCGATTTAATATTTTTGCCGAACTTCTGCTGCTTTTACTTTTACATCTACTTCTGCTTCTGCTTCTTCCTCTTCTTTGGCTTGTTGTTGAATATTTACAACGATTTCCAGTTTGGCGCAACCCATTGAACCACGCCAAAGTGGGCGGTTAGCTGAGTTGTGGGCGTGCCAATTGCTTATATTTGCACGTTTAATGTGCGGCCACGCCCCGACGCCCCTTGAACGCCTCAAATCCAAACTCGTCGCCGTTTATAATGATTATTTTGAGCAGCGCTTTTTTTAATGAGCACTCAGCAAGTGGCGCGCGCTCTCGCCCCAGCTGGAGGGTGGTGCTGGGTGGTGCCTGCATATTAAAACTAATTTAATGAATGCACTAAGAATTCTCTTTAGCGTACAAAGCAGCGACACAGAGAGCGAGAGAGAGCGAGAGAGAGCGAGAGCGAGCGCAGAGGTCGAGTTGACATTCCTTAACTTTTGCCAAACAGTTTTTTCTCTTTCGTCGTTTTTGCTTTTTTTTGCCAGAGCTGCTTTTAGTGTTTGCCACTCTATCTCGCCCTCTCTCTCTCTCTCTCTCTCTCTCTATTTGTCGCTGTATTTTTCACTTGCTTTAGGCTACTTATGTGTATGTAAACAAGCCCACGCAAAGCCCTCGACTCAACCGCCCCCGCACGGCCCTCGCAGCCACAACAGCGCCGCAGCTTAAGAGAGCTGGAAAAAAAAAATAACAAAAATTTGGTAAAAGGACAATTCTAACCATTTGTGCCAAGTGCACAGCACAGAAGTTGACAAGCAAAAAAGTTTAGCGCGGCACAAAGCCAATTCAAAGCTCATTAGCTGCATTTACATATACTCTATATATATGCATATTTATTTTTATTTAATATAAAATATATATAAAAAGCGTATGAAGCTATGAAATGAATAACTAAATAAAGCAAAGGCTTGTCAAACTGCAGATAACAGCAGAAAGAAAACATATTCTATGCAAAGTAAGGAATTTTCACAGACAGAGAGAGAGAATGAGGGAGAGAGAGCAGCGCATCAAATAGCAATTGATCAAGTTTGATAAATCAGCGAACATCAAATTGCTGATAAATCATAAGCAAGCAAACTTAATATTAAAAGTGCAGCTGCTGCCGACAATATGAGACCCTATACATAGATAAATATGACATTTAATATATACAAAAAGTTAAATAAAATTTATTCAAATAGTTAGCCACAGTTGCTTTTCTATGTATGAAATTATGAATTTGAAAACATTTTCTAATACATTAAACAATAAATTAATAATTTAAACAAAAAAAAAAATTACAACAAAGTTTAGAGTGTCAAAATAAAAAATATTTTAAGTTGTTTTTTAACTAAATTTGTTGTTGTTTTTTACTTTTTGCGAAATCTCTGAATGCAATGCATTTTTTTTACAGGGTTTTGGTACCAGGGTTCCATTTGGGTACATTTTGGGTAGATTACGAGTTTGCTCTACATGTTTGGCTATGCATGTTAAAGAGTCTGCCGACTGCGACTCACGCGCTAAATTGCATTTTCAATTGCTGTGGCACACACACAAAGAGCGTGAGTGAGTGAGAGGGAGTGTCAGAGAGAGAGAGAGAGAGAGAGTCGTTACATGTAGCCGTGACAATTTACTTGTAAAATCAACCGCAACATTTTCAATTGAAGTCTCGGTCTGGGCTGGGCCGAGTTGGCCCAAAATGTCAGAGCTAACGTCATCGTTGTTGTCTGAGTGCTCTGGGGCATTGGCAATCCAATTGACGAGCAGCACACACACACACACACACACACACGCATACCACTACAATTACACACTAATGAAGTGCATTGCAGTCTGCGCTGCTGCTGCTCGCTGCCCGCTGCCCGCTTCGGCGCTGACCAACCTTTTGCGGTGCGAATGCCTTGAAAACTGCGGTCGCCACTCCCAGTCGAAGCGAAAAGCAGAAAAACCTCAAACGACAAGAGAAAAGCGCCCAAAGCCAATCGCACTTGCACTTCCGAGCTCTCCCCCTTTTAACTGTTAACCGAGTCTCACAGTCTCTGTTGGCAGTTTTTATACAGCCAAAGCTACAATGGCAACGATTTGCTACACAAATGCCCTAAGTCGAGTCTCGAGCTGCGTGTGTGTGTGTGTGTGGCATGCAACAGTTACCGTTACCTGTCAGTCACACACACTTGCTGCTGCTGCTGCTTGTGGCAGTTGGCGATAAGTTTGCCACAGCGCTCAACATCAAAGGCACAAAATTTTATTTTGCAAAAGGCGTGAACTTGAATTCGAGTGGAACATTCTTTTGTTTTTTTGTTTTTGTTTTCTGGGCGTTTAAGCCGCCGCCAGCAATGTGTCATTTCATTGTTCACACGCATGTTAAATCGCATGGAAAATATTTGCAGCTTCTCTGCCTTCAATACTTGCAACGCAGTCGCTGGCGCTGCCACTGCCGCTGCCGCTGCCGCTGCCTTTGAGGCGCTCAAGTGTTGATTATAATTCATGAACTTGCAGCAAGTGCGCGTAATTAGGCGTCTGGGGCATAATAAATTGCGAGCTGCGGTCAATGTGATTAATTACCCCAAACAGAAACAACAACAACAACAACAGCAGCAGCAGCAGCATCAGTGAATGCTCACGGCTTAGCGCCTCTAACTAGGCTATGTCTATCATTATGTCTCTATAACACACACACAGCATAAACAGCATAATCAAGCTACCTTTGGGCATAGAGCTCTATCCTTCAGTTACGGCTGTTATGAATTGTTGATTTTGTTGGTGAAAAGCATTTAGCGAATTCAACAATACTTGACACATTAGAGTTGGTATTGAATTCACCAATACTATATATGTATATCAGAGTTGTTTAGTAAATTCACCAATACCAGATACATCTGAGTTGTTATTAGTATGAAAAGTAATCAGCAATACTAAATAGATCAGAGCTTGTATTAATTGGTAATTTTATTGGTTAAAGCATTCAGCAAATTCACCAATACTAGAGTTGGTATCAATTTGTAATACTTTTGGTGATGGCAGAATTATTGCTCAACAACATTGGTGATGAGTTGGTGATTGTGTTGATAAGTTCAACAATGTTAATCAATTTCAGCAATTCTAGCTATGGCAGAATTAAAGCTTAACTTTTCAGTATGACTGATGATTAATTGTCGATTTTGTTGGAGAGCTGAGCAACGTTAAGTAAATTCACCAACGATTGCTGTTGCAGAATTCAAGCTTAAGTAATGTTAAAACATTCAAGCATCCAGTAATTATTTGAGTATAAGAAAAAAAGCAGAATGCTGGTGAATTCAAACACCTTAAAAGTTTCACCAATGCTAAGTATGAATTTGTAATTTGTACTAAATAAAAACAAAGCTTGCGAATGTTGCTGGACTTACTAGTTGGACTCAAATTAAGTTCACCAATGATTGCTGATGATGAGTGAGCACCTCGAGCTCTAGCAGCTTTTTGTTGCTTTATCTCTCGCTTCAATGTCTGGCCTATATTTATAATTTAAATTAATGCAAATCATATAACAATAGCTATGCGTGTGTGTGTGTGTGAGTCTGGCAATTAGCAGGTTGCTCATAAATTGCGCTTGACAAACGACCAAGCGAACAAGAAGTTTTCGGGCCTGTTTGCTGTGTAATGAACTCGACTCAACTCAACTTAACCGAACAGAGGCAAAACCAAAAATCTAAGGGTCGCTGGCCAAAGTTATAAGAGTGGTCGAGGGGCGGGGGGGAGCTGCAACTCGCTGAATGGAATTCATTCGTTCACTTTGTCAAACTGAAATTAAAACGGAAAGCAAATGGCAAACTTTTTTTTATTTTTGCCTTTTGCTTTTAAATTTTTATTTATATACATTTATTTGTCCAACAGGAGCCACAACAACAACAATGAGTGTGTGAGCGAGAGAGAGAGCTTGTAGTGTGAGAGTGAGAGCACGGGCTGCCACTCACCTAATAAGTCAGGAAAGCGTAAAAAAAGTTTTATGGCCACGCGACACTTGAGCAACTTGTGGTTGTTGTTCCGGTTGTTCTTGTTGCTGTTGCTGTTGGGCGCGACATAGGCGCGTCACACATACGCAGCGTATGCTGCAGTGCATAAAGTTTTGAATATAGTTGTTTTTTTTTTTTTTGTATGAGCGAACAAATGCTGCAGAAAATTTCGTTTGCTTGTGTCTGCTTTGTTCAGTTGAAAGTTTAAAGTTTAATTTGCTAATTGTTTAACAGCAGCAGCAGCAGCTGCTCAGCTCAGACCACACTGCCTGGCATCTCGATTGCATTTTCATAATGAAAAGCACTGCAAGATAAAGGGGGTGGATGGGTGGCTGGGTGCTCCGTCCGTCCGTCCGGCTCACAAGTTTTTGCCCAAACATAATGACAGGCGACAGCAGCCGTCAGCAATGGCCAAAGCATTTCTAAGCTCCTCTCGCAATCTGCGCCCAATTACAGTTTCTACCTAAGCTTACCTCCCAACAGCCCTCACCCCACCCACTGTTAAACAACTGCTTGCAACTTGCTGCAGTTGCTGCAGTTGCTGCAGTTGCTGCAGTTGCCGCCTGTCAAGCGTAACGCCTTTTGACAACTTTACGTTGCAAGCAGCAACTTTTGTTCGCTTCTGCTCTGCTTTCGTTTTCTATTTGATTTTATTTCATTTCTACTCTGCTCTCATCTCATCTCTTATTTTATTTCATGTTATTTTATTTCATTGGAGCCTTTTTTGTGTTTTGGCCCCGTGGCGTTCTTAAAAATAATTTTACTGTAACGGCAACTGAAACTGAAGCTGTCCAAACAGGCAGCTGGCATTTTACTCACCGTGCGATTTCCCAGATTCTTGACACGACAGGTCAACTTAATAGTTTTGCCAACGAGCCCGGTTATGTTGGCGGTCACGGTGGTGTCGAATGTCGGTCCGCCAGTGCCCGGCGTGGGCAGATCTTGCAGGAACTCCCTAAAGAAGCGTTTCGAGGCGCCCTCCGAGCCACCTGCAAGCACAAAATCCAAAAAGCAAAGTAAAACATCAAGTGGTAAGTTAACTTTTATATTATTTCAATTCAACTTTAGCAAGTATACAGGGTGTCCGCCTCAGACTCACACTCAGACTCAGTTCAAAGGTTAAAGCTATAATGTTGTTTTCTTAGAAACATTTCAATCAAAATTTCCACAAATTTGCTTTAGAACTAAATAAAAATAAACTTAAAAGTGCGAGGCGTTGCCTAACCGTAATTATAAACGCGTGGTTGAACAATTTTTTAATCCCAACAAGAATTATAATAATATAATAACTCTAGTATTTTGTCATTTTGCATTTGTTAGGATCTATCAGCCCCTCTCACTTCCACGCACATGTAAGCAAAGCAGCTTTTCGGTTTTCTCTTCCACCAAATTTTACTTCACTTGGCATATATTAAAAGAAAACAGCCCTACAAATGATAAATCTATGCATATGCTCATTTTATCATGAATTGCATATTCAAAGTATTCAAATAATAAATACTGGCAACGCATTCACTGTTGGTTTTTCGACAACAGTCACAACTGATTTGCATTGATCACAGCGCAATTAGAATAGGAGAGAGCGCAAGCTACTCAGAGATTCTGTATTAACTCTGCGATGGCAGCGCTGCTCGCAGCTCGGGTCTTTCCTTTTGTCGCTGAAAAGCGAATAGCGCAGTAAGAAAAGGTGAGAGCGCAAGTCACTCAGAGAGCGTGCGCAACAGCCTCATGGGAGGAGCAGCGCTTCTTTCGTTGTATGCGTATGCACTGTTTAATCGTCAACAGGCAAACACAGCGCAATAAGAAAAGGAGAGAGCGCAAGCCTCTCAGAGAGCGTCAGTCTGCTTGCTTGCGTCTTTCGTCCGATCGCTCTTCGCTGCTGCGACTGAACGAGAGCGTCGCTGCCTTGCTGCTTAGAGAGCGCTCACTAACTAACTGTGCATCGTACGATGGGCTGCAGCTAGCAACTGCACGTGGAAAAGAGATTGCGTTCAAGCTTAGCAGATTGTGTTCACATCATTGAGCTTATGTGCCCACTGTGCATGCTGAGAGTAGGAAGCATAACTGTTTATTTGTTCATTTTCTGTCTTACTTTTGCTTTAAGTTTGTGCTCCAAGTGCAAATCATTTGTAAATATACGATAGAGAGAGAGAGCACATTGTACGCGTACTAAAGCGATTTTAGTTAGAGCTTAGCTTAATTAAAATGTGCTCGAAATAGGAAATTCTAAGATTTTCAGCTTGCATTTGTGTGTTGAGTTGCTTGCACCTTAATTAACAATTCCTAATCACAAACAAAATCTATAATGAATTATAAAATCGCTCGTTGCTGCAGTTAGCGTGTTGAGCTCTCTTGGCAAAGTGCATGTTGGAAAATTGCAAATAATTAACTGTTGGCCTGGCCATGAGTTGAGCAGCAAGCGCTCAGGTGTTGAGTGGGTTGTTGGGGGCGGGGTGGGTGTGTTGGATGTGGAACTCATCAGCATAGACAGTGAGTGAGAGGGTTTAGCCTTTAGTCTAGCCTATCGTGTCAAAAGTAATAATTTAGCTATTAGATGGCAAATCGTGTTCGCGTTGCCAACGCATTCAAAAGCTGCAGCAAAAAGCACACACACACACATGCATATGTATATGTATATGTGTGAAAGGTAAGTGTTGCATGTGTGTGTGTGTTGTTGTTGTTGTCAACGCGTCATGTGGCGTTAATTGCCACTTTACAGCGAGTGGCAATTTGCAAGCGATCGAAAGGTGCCATGTACTTGCCACACACACACACGAGCTCACAGTCAAATGTGTGTGTGTGTGTGTGTGTGTGCGTGTATTTATAATAGCCGCACAGCTGTTGCAGCAACTCGGCAGGAAAGTATAAAATAAAATATAAATAAAAACAACAATAACAATGCGAGAGAGAGAGAGAGAGAGAGAGTGAGCGAGCAACACAAGCTAACTGCAAGGCAATAATTATGGCCAAAAGGATGTGTGTGTGCCGCCGCCTAAAGGAAAAAAGGCAATTAATTAAATGATAAACGCCATATTATGTGGAGCCTGCCTGCATGTCCTTTTGCTGCTCGGCCTAGGACATAGTCCAGGCCTCAGACACTTGAAGGGCATCCGACATGCGAAACTAATTGAAATTTTACTTTTACTTTGTGCGGCAACTAAGTAGTCAAGACACTTGCTAAATTTAAGCTGGCCATAAAAGCGAACACACACGCACATACACACAGATACTCGCAAACACACACACACACACATGCATGCATGGGCGTAGCTAGTCTTTTATTTAGAGGGGTAGTTTTTACTGCACAGCATTAATTTGAATTTTACTGAATTTTTACTGCATTGTGAAATTATAAATGCTTAAATTTTGGCAATAAAATTCTTAAATTGAGCAGCTATAAAAATAAAATAAACATTTTGCTCAGCCAAAGTCTAAGAAGTTTTTGAAACTGACATTTGCAACTTTATTTGCTTGAAATTCAAAACGGTACAAAAGCTGTCAGATTTTAAGTTTTTAATTAAATTCAATAAAATAATAATATAATTCTACTCCCCATAGGGTTAAAAAAAAAAACTAAATAATAAAATAATATATATTACGACTAGCATTTAATTTCAAAAATAACTAAATTAAATTTTGAATTGATTTTTAATAGAACAAAACTGAATGATGGCTAATTTAATTTATTTTAATTTCTCATTTTTTATTTCGGAAAAAGGGAAAGAGCGAGAAGTTTAAATGAATACTTTTTAAAATATAAAAATAATATTTATGTATGGTTTGCTTACTATACTTGCTATTTGTTATTAGATTTTATAAATTTTTATTATATAAAGTGTTTTTCAAATCATTGAAATTATTCTTTAAATTAGTGTAACATCTTCAGCTCTCTCTTTCTCTGTCTCTCTCTCGCTCTCTCAATTTTTGCCTTTGGCTATTGTATTTTAAACTGACTCTCCATACTATCATTAATACTGTAATTTGTTTTCATTTTATTTAAATGTTGTTATTTTATTTTTCAAGCCCTGCACTTGCTGCTGGCGCCCCTTTTGCACGGCTAGCTACGCCCATGCTATGCTACACATACAAAGAAGCGAAAAGAAAGCGGCGACAGAAATAAGAATGAAATATTTGGGTATATTTTATGTGAATAAGGAATATAGCCAAATTTAAGGCGCTGACATGTCACGTTGCGCAGTTCAGCACCTCGAGTGCCGCAGCAAGGACAAAAGGACTCGTTTTATGCTCTCGCACATACAGTGTAAAGAGCGAGAGAGCGAGAGAGAGAGGAAGAGACATGCAGGCATGCCAGGCAATTGACAACTTAACGATGCTTTGGCAGCCATTGAATGGCAATGCTCAAAACATTATCACAAGGCAAAGAATGTAAGAAAGCAGCGGAAGAAGAAGAAAAAGCAGCAGCAGCAGCGATAGAAGTACGAGAAGAAGAAGAAGCGGCAGCAGTATTGGTGGGCAGGAAGGCAGGAAGTCAATTTTAAAGTAGTCATATAAATGAACAAAGTCTCAAGACAAAGCGCAGGCTATAAATGTATGTGTGTGTGTGTGTGTGTGTGTGTGTGACACTCATGATGCTGCAAATATTTGTGTTTAATAAAAAAATTATGAACTTCAATTACAAAGCGGTCGGGGGCAGCAGCAAAGCGATGACAACAAAAAAAGTAAAGCAAGTAAATTTCAAGTATGCGCATCTGTATGTGTGTGTGCATATAAAACGCTGTGCAAATACATGCATGTGTGTGTGTGTGTGTGTGTGTGTTTGCATAGCATAATTCGCGCTGGCAAGTTGTAAAACCAAAAGTGGAGCACTGAGTGCCTGGCCTGGCCTCATGGCAAATGTTGGCCATAAATCAGCTGACGACAGCGCCAGGCACACGCACACATACATAAGCTGTTCGTGTGTGTGTGAGGCGGCGGCTGTGGCGGCTTTAATTGGCTTGTCGTTGGCCTCTAACCTAACAGCCTAACATCAGCATAATCATCGGCATGGTAATTGTCTTTTTTGCTGGCACGCCCCCCGCCCACCAAACATATGTATGCATGCTATATATAGTATATATATATATATATATGTTATAAAAAAACACAGCAACGTTATATGAAAACCGTTTAAATTATGCAACGGCCATGCAATTGGCTCATGGCAGAGATACAAGCTTCAAGATATGATATGCGAGAACAGCTGCTGCCCTTATCTGCGCCCTCTCGCTCGCACACTCTCTCTCTCTCTTTCGTTTGCATGTCAACATTTAAATGCCGTTTAACACTTGGCTGCTCCTGCTGCTTGTTCTGGCCAACTGGCAACCATTACCATGCCACGCTTTGTCTCTGCTGCTGCTTCTGCTATTTGCTTTGGCCAACACCTTTACACACACACACATGGCTGTGACCTCGCTGACCCCTGTGCGCGCAATTTAAATGCTTTATTTATATGGTACACAGACATACGCACAGCACTGTACACACACACACACACACACACACACATGCGATAAAGTAGATGCCAACCTTTTGTGCTCAAGTGCTTAGCTACCCTGCAAATATTTACAAGCGCTACACTTATACACACACACACACACTAGTAGGCATAAGTATTTTGACAAAAATAAAAGTAGCATGAAGCTGCTCTGATTTCATTTTCAAGGCTTTTGTTTGACCTTATAGCTCATAGCTATAGTTTAACATACTTAAATCGATAAGATAGATCAATGTTTGTTTTTTAAAAAAAGTAATTATATTAAATATATTTGAAATCTTCGCAACAGATTTAATTTATTTAAAAACTATTCATCGATATTTGTTTTAATAACTATATTAATTATTACTATGTTATATAACTCTTTTTATTCCAAAAAATATATTTAGCATTAAATATTTATTTTAATAAAGCGAACAAAAATTGCGTTTTTAATTTTGAAATAAATACAAAAGCTTGTTAAAATTTTTCTAATGCTTAAAATTTTTTGAATATTTAATTTAAATCAGTAATAAATTATTAAAAATATATATAATATTTATAAGCATGAAGTATAATAATAAATTAATTTATAGTTAATTTAAAATTCTAATAGTTACTTCTTAATATACTTTCAATTTTAAAATTGTGTCCAAATATTTAATAATACTACGCACTAATACTACTATATTTCATTAAATAAATTAATTTTGCCACAAAAACGAATTACTTAATATAATAGTTCAGCAATAATTCTTTTTAAGTTCTTGCAGCTTTGTTTTTAATTTCTCTGTTCAAATAATTCTGTATTACTAAATAAATTGTTTTTAACAACAAATACATAAAATTATAAGCAGCTATTAGCGTCGACTAATAATTCCATTTTATTTATGTTTTTATTCATATTTAAATAGGTAGCCTAGTCGCTTTAGTTTAAATGTTAGCTGCTAAGTCTAATCTAGCGCATTTGGCCGTGCAGCAGGCGCTGCCTCAATTAATTGAGGCAAAAAGTGCTTGGCATTGTTTGCTTGCCACATTTTGCTAAGCTGCTGCCATCAGCATGAGGCAGGCAGAGGCAGCGACAGAGCGATAGCGTCAAATTCAATGTTTGTTATTTTTCCTATTTTTATGGGCATTGTTGGTTGATGAATTTTTCGGTGCATAGCTTCTAACATTAATTGTTTTTTATTGGCGACTTGCTGACCTAAAAATTGTGAAAGGCTTTTGGCCTGGCGCTTTTTATTTAGCTGGAGATAAGAGCCAATGGAATATGCATTTTTCACATAAATGCTTTTAATAACTATTTGCTATTTGCTATTTGTTATTTGTTATTTGCTGAGGCGATGAGACAAAAAACATTGGCAAATGGCATTCGCAGCAATCGCTTTGCGCGCACACACATTTATCATACGCCAGGTGGGCTCGAGGGCTGGCAGCAGCATTGCTTTGTCACTAAGCCATAGACAGATAGACATGCCGCTCGTCGTTCGTCGTGCGTCGTTCTCGTTGTTGAGCTTTAAAGCAACTCGAATGTAGGCAAATGCTCAATGCGCAACGCTTGACTGGCAGCTGCTTCAAAATGAGCTAATGTAGAGCAAGTGGCCTTGGCCTGCATGAGCGAGACAGCGAGACAGCGAGAGAGAGAGAGAGAGAGCGTGAGAGATCTGCTGCTCATTTTTAGCCAAGCGCTGCATTTAAATTGGCAGTGGGTCTAACGCTTTCAACTTGCCAGCTGGCGTTGGCTTTAATTGAGTTGGCAAAAACTTGCTGACAAACACACACACACACACGCACATACATGTGAGGGATGTGAATTTGTTGAGCTGTTGCGGTTCGTTATGCGTCATAAGTCTCAGCAGTTGCTCGCACTTCAAGTATTGCGCGCCGGAAAGTATGCAAATAAAATTGTCAACGTTGCGTATGCGTGTGTCGCAGTGTGTCTCAGTGTGTCCCAGTGTGTGTATGTGTGTCTCACAACTAACATCGATGAGCAGCTATACACATATCTGATGACTTTCCCAAATATCTATACTCAGTTAGCTGCCAAGTCAGTCAACCGCCAAGTGCGTTCGCTCTCTCACTCGCTCACTCGCTCACTCGCTCTAATGTTAACCTGTGTGTGTGTGCGCTATATTAGGCATTTATGTAAAAGTTAATCGCAAGCTACGCTGATAAATTGCTTCAAGTTGAAAATACATGCCATGTATATAGATAAAAATAAATAAAGACGCTCAAAATGTCAGAGCAGAGCCCAAAAACTTGTCTGTGGCAACTTTTTTAATGCCACACACACATGTGGCGTGTGTGTATGTGTGTGTCTGGCAGCTGCTGGCTGTCTTGGCAAGCATCAGCAACGCCCTGGCAGCTTCATCAAAGCTACCCAAGCCTGTCTGTCTGCTCGTCCGTCCGTCCGTCTGCCTGCCAAGCCAAGTGGCAGCAACAAGATTGTCTGAGACTAACTCAAAGCCCCGCAAGTCAAGCTTAATACATAATTACACACACACACACACACACACAAAGACACAGAGACACAATTTGAGAGCAACAGCACTTTTCTAAATTCTATTACCTAAATATAGTTCAAGTTCATAAACAATTTCTATATATTGCCCACTTGCTACTCGTTTGGCTGACATTACAACTCATTCAACTCACACACACAGAGAGATACACACAGACACATAGATTTTCAATTTTATGCGACTTACATTTTATATAATTCACTGAGTTGGCAATTTTTTGTGTCGGCAAGTTTATTTTTTTTATTTTTTTATATTTTCTTTGCTTTTCGATTTTCGCAGTCAGTTACAGCTGCTTGGCTTAACTTAACTTGGCTCTAATGCCTTCGATGCTCAGAAATTGAGCTCATTTCCATATATGCGTGTAATATATTTTGTTGACCCACAGTGCTGGTCAAAAAGAGCTCCACCCACCCAGCCAGGCAGCCACCCCAACTGGACTAATGGACATGGCAGCCAATCAACCAAGAAGACATTTATCAATAGCCAAAGCCAAAGCCAATGGCCGTCACGCCAAGCCAAGCACTGCCAGCGTTTTTGCTATTTGTGAGCTGTAGTGGGTGGTAGGGTGGTGGGGTGGTGCAGAGATTTTTCTATGCGTTGCTGTCATTTGAATGCCAAATGAGTTTTGTGCCAAGTTCAGCAATTTTACATTTTCAATTGGCCCTTTTTCATAATTTCCGTACAAGTTTTTTATTTCGCTTATTTTCTTTCGCTTGCTGCTGCTGCTGCTGCATTTGCGCTTGGTGCGTGGGGTGTGGTGGGTGGTGGGCGGTGGGTGGTGCTTGCTTGTGGTCGTAGCCATTAGTCAAGGTACGGGCCGCACTGCTTTGGCTTTGGCTGCAACAGGAAATTGCCGAAAGTTCAATGTGTGTGCCACAAGCAGGACATATTTTAGTTCTTGAGCCACCCTACTCTCCCGGCCACCCTAGCCTAATGTGCACTGGGCATTATGCGCGCTGAATATTTTATACTATACGGCACAGCAAGTTTTTATCTTGCATCTGGTGCAAAGTAGCTGATTATGTCCTGATTATCACCAGAATTGGGTTCGTTTGCCTAATGGCCAAAGCAGCTCGCACTCAGCTTTGGCTTAAGCTTAAAGCACTCGATTAAAGCTATAAATTATAGTAATAACTGAGAGTAAATATTATAAATATTGTTGAATATTTATTTTCAAACAAATTGTTAAGCTCTGAATTCAATCAGAGACTTAATGTAGAATTTTGTAAATGGAACAAATATTAATCAGGCAGAAGTCTATGGGAATAGCCAAATTATAGTAAGCAATATAGAATATCGTACATCCTTATAGTTGGGAATATAGTGACTTTGAGTTTCTGCCATAATAAATATAAATTCATTAATTTGATGCAAAAGAAAAAAAATTACACAAGTGCCCAAACAACAAGAAAATTCTTCTAGTGAACTAAATTCGTTTGCTAAATTTGCTAAGAGCTTAAAATTTAAATACGAATTATTTGTTATTAAGCAAAATGTAGACAGTAACTCTTTAGGTCCTTCAATGATTCCCTAGACTTAAGCATTTAAATTCCTTCAAATTTCTTTTATGCATCAGATTGTAAATGAAACAAGATCTGCAAAATAAATATTTAAGTAGAAATGCTTGAAAATATGAATTTGCTCATTGAAAAAAAATAAACTTAATTCTATATATCAAAATATAATTAAGTACAACATGTAACATAATACACAATGAAATAAAAACCAAAAATTTTGCTTTAGCTACAAATAATAATTAAAAAATAAAAGCGTTAATTTGAAAAACAGTAATTAAATAAAAATGTATAAAATGAATGAATGAATAAACATAAATTTTATCAGCGTTAGTTATAGTTTAAAAGCATTAAATTTTAATGAATTAAATATATTAAATAAAAAGCATAAATAATAAACATGTGTGTTTATAATATAATTTATAAATATTTAGTCCAGCCTTAGCTGCTGGCAAACTGTAGCTAAAGCTGAACTCTGAACTCTGAAGTGGACATGGCTAAAGTTGAGTTTGGGCAAATGCCTGTGGGTCATAACTCACACTCGGGGCTCTGTCTCCAGCCGCTGACAGTTACAAGCAATGGCGGCAATTTGCTTTTGCACATGTTTTTAATGTTTTGTCGGCCATGCAGTGACAGCAATAGCAGCAACAGCAGCAACAACTAGTGGGGCAAGTGGGTCAGGGGCTGGGGCAGGGGCAGGGGCAGCAGCAAGTGCTTAGTGGATAATGAACGCCGCTCCACTTCATGCGGCACTTCATGGCTGCCTGACAAACTGACCGAGCAAACGCTTTTAGGCTCGCCGCCTCCACACGCTCTGTTGTGTGGGCGTGGCAGTGTCGGCAAGCTGCTTCTGCTGCTGCTGCTGCTGTCAGTAACAGCTGCTTGTGCTTGGCTGCCACGCCCACAACGCATGCGCAACAAGCTAATCAGTGGCAGTGGCCTAAGGCGCAGTCAGCAAACCCAATTGCCCATCAAATGCAGTCAAACTAACCAAGCCCAAGCCCCAAGCCACCCAACCACCCAACCACCCACCACGAGCAGCAGCTCAAATTTCAATTTAGACGACAAATGTGTTGCAGTTGCAACTTGCATGTTGCAGCTCGTTTATCATACGCTGCATATTGCTGACCCCAGCAGCAGCGGCGAATTTTATGCCCCCAAGCGCCGCTTCGCATATGGAGCGACTGGCCCGTTAAATTTTGTTGCCAATTTAAGTTTTTTTTTTTTTGTTGCTGTTCATTTTATGTTTCTTTTTTTTTTTGTTTGTTGCTGCACCTTCCCCTGCTGTCTGTCTGATTCTCTTTTGCCCGCATGTCATGTCAGTTGTTGTCATTGTTGTCAGTGTCATTCAAGCAGCTGCTGCCTCTGCCCCCCACCCCCAACCCCACTTGCGGTCACTCTGCCCGCCCATTCAACATGCTCATGCTCGTCATAGTCGTCGTCGTCGTCGTCGTCGTTGTTGCTGTTGTCGTTCTGCTTGTCATTAGATTTATGTCATTGTTCAGCCAAGTGCGTCGACTACGACGACGACGACGACGTAGTTGCAACTATTGTAGCATATTTACAGTGGCAGAGCCTGCTGCTTGCAACATGCTCTAAGGCCACGCCCACAAGCTCTCATGCCCCCTCCCCCCCAGCGCTGTGTCGCTTTATGTCGCTTTGTGTTTGGCCTTCACGTGCGCGCATCTAAACTGACATTCCAATTATTCTTATCGCATCAGTTCTCCCCAGAAATCCGTTGCGCTCTCTCTCTCTCTCTCGCTCACTCTCTCCTTTATAAGAAGCGCACTCTTCAGTCAGTCAGTCAGTCAGTCAGTCACCTCTGCTTGTGGCAGCTTGAGCTGCGTTGAGTTCATTTTGCGGCTTCTGTTGGCATCTTTCATATTTTTGCCATTCCTCCGACCACAAACTCATAATGACTCTGGCTCACAACTATTTAACTCCTAAGTTTTCATTCTTTCGCTCGCTCACTCGCTCTAACTCCCTCTCGCTCTGTAACTGGACGGCGTGAAACGATGCGCCTTGAACAGAGCGAGCGTCTCCATGTTGATGATGATGCGTTGATGCGTTGGCTTTGTGATTTATTTATGTGAAATGAAACTCTTAACTCAACTCAACTGACTGAGCGACTGACTGTTGTCTGCAGTGCTCTGTCAGCTAAATAGCTGCACTTGCCACACACACACACACACACGCACACATTTGTGGCAACAAACTGCGCTCGACGCTCTCTGCAAATACATTTCATTTAATTGAGCCTCAGCTCATGTAACGAAAGTCAAATGCAAGCAACTTTGTCATACTTTTAACTTTTTAATTCTAATATTAATTAATTAATGCTAAATAATGAGTCGAGCTCTAAGCAATTAGCTTAATATAACATTCCAAGCATATTTCGTTCTTTTGCTTTTTAAGCAGCTGCAGCAACTTTTAAAAAATTCGTTAGTTAATTTTTAAAAAAAATGTCAAATAAATTTATTTAAAATTTTTTATTTATGACAGACATTTCCCTTCGAAGTTTTTTCTATGCATTTCTTTATTGTTATAAAATTTACTGTTTTGAAAATATTTCAATTGGCTCTCGTTATATCGTTTGACTATATTTGGCCAATTGTTATTCATATAACAAAATAACAATAAATAACTGCAATTTAATTAAAATGTTCAATACGTGCATACAGAGCAAATAAAATGTACTAACCATGCATTAATTGCTTTGAAATAATAATTTCGATATTTAATGGAAATATTGTCTGTTGCGCTCATAAGTATGCAACAGTATTTGTTGCTTGCTGTTGTAATAAATTGAAAGGCGAGTCCTTAAGGTTACTACGCGCCTCAAATGGCAAAATGTCACGAATGCTGATGAGAATATCAAATTTCAAACGCGCGCCCAGTGCTCGTCCTCGTCCTCGTCGATGTCTTAACCACACATAGAGCCAGAGTCTGGCCCTTTGATCTCTCCGCCTTTGGCTTGGCAGGCTGCCAACGACACCGAGAGACGCGAGAAATGCCAGAGACAAAGTCAAAGCAGACTTTAATCGTGTAAGCAATTTTTCGTTGCTTGACAGCTTATTGATTGCCAGCAGTTAAGCTGCACATTAACTTGGCCAAGACGGCGGCAGCGGCAGCGACTGAGAGAGACAAGAACAACAAGTGCAACTGTAATTTGACTTAGAACGTTGCTGGCATAGCGAGTTGGCCAACGAACTACTCAAGATATTCATCAAATCGTGTATATATATATATATTTACAGTTATGCGCTCGAGTGAATTTTAGCTGCGCAGGCATTGTCTGCGTTTTACGCTCAATTTGCAATTTGCAATGCGCTAAAATGTTGCCAATGTCAGCTAAACAGTCGAGACGACTGACAGTAAGTCAGTCAGTCAGTCAGTCAGTCAGTTTGTCAGTTAGTCAAGCGCACCCACCGCAATAATCAAAGCACGCTTACGGCTTGTTATTTTAAATTTCAAGTTTATAAAGTAGATGATATAAAACAATTTCTTGGCACGACCAGAGCCGCCGCCGCCGCCTCAGCTAGAAATGGGTTGCTCTATAGCTAACTGTAAACCATAAAGTCGCTACTCCACCCCCACCCCCACCCAAGCCGCAGCTCTTAGCCAAGCCAACGAAATTGTTTTTACGTGCCGCGCATGCTAAGACTAAGACCCACCAACATCCAAATCCCGCAATGAAGCGTATCTGCAACGTTATTGACTTATACAGCACCCCCCCTCCAATCCGCCACCCACTTTTGGGCTTCACTTACCTGCGAATAGCATTAGCATGCCGAAGAGCATCAGCCAATTTGACGACATTTTTAGTTTGGAGTCGAGTCGAGTCGAGTCGCTGCTGTAGATCGAGGAACTGCTTGTAAGATTCTCAATTCGCTGCTGCTGCTGCGTAGTTCTCTGCAATTGTTATAAATAAATACATAATATTTTAATGCAAATACACACACAAATAATAAGTGTGTGAATCTCTGTCTGTTTGTCTGACAAACAAATTAATTTGAATAAATTTTTAAACGCTTTTGGGCAAACGCATCAATTCGTTGCCCAAATATATATTTTTAATAATTTTGTGTATTTTTTTTTTCTGGTTTAATACACAAAGTGCTGGCGCTAAAAACAAAAGGCAAAGTCGGGCTGGCATGCGAGCAAAGCGTCCCGCAGCAAATTGCAATTAAACAGAGCCCTGACCTCAACAACAAAACTTTATAACCATTTATAAAAAATATTTTATATATACATAAATATGAGGGGCGCAAAGAGAGAGAGAGAGCGAGAGAGAGAGAGAGAGAGTGAGAGAGAAATGCATAAAAGTGTGAGTAAAGCGCAAAAGCAAAACAAACAAACTGGCGAACCGACAAACCGTGGTGAACAAACCGCAAAAAAGCGAAACACACACACATACATACAAATAAAATGCTTGTGTAGGTAAACTAAAAACCAAAGCTCCAACATAAAAATACACTAAGGCAAATTGGTTTGTTAACAGCACAATGCGAGCATTAACAGCAGCTGGGCTGGCTGGCTGGCTGGCTGGTTGGGATATTCAGGACATTGGCACATTCATATCCTGCAGCATATAACAGTTCCGGACTGGTAAGTGAACAAGGATGCGTCGCTTTCCGCCACTGCAACAATGTCAAACAACAACAGCAACAACAACAACAAACAATTACAAGCTCTATAAGCGTTTAAAATATTTTATGCATGCCCATTTAGACTCGCGACTATAATATGCTATAAAAATATGTTTGCTTTTATTGTTAAACAAAAGTTTGCGCAGCGAAAAAAGAAGCAGCAGCAAGTTGTGTTTGCAACAAACTGCATTTTTTTTTGCTTTCATCTTTTCTCATTACACGGCTTGGTTTCATTTAGTTCGCACAGCTGGCAGCGACTCGAGCCAGGGGAAGACCGTAAATTAGCCAAGATAATAAGCTGCAAGCCACTGGGAGCTTAGCATGAGACCGAAAAGCGCAACGTGCCACACACACACACACATTGACACTGCCACTTGCAACAGCAGCAAAATGTAAATTTGCTGCAGCTTCAGCCAAAGGGCAGCAGCAGCAACCGAATCAAATGCTAATAAAACATGCGCTTAGAGCTTCAAGTGCCGTTTGCTCTGTCCCTGTCTCTGTCTCTGTCTCTGTCTCTGTCTAACACATAAAAGCAACTCTTACTTTCGTTTATCGTTAATCGTTCTATCGAAGCGCGCAGTTTTGTTTCGCTGAGTTGCTTTGCTATGCAAATTCAATTTCACTTTTAACCCTTTGCTTTAGTTTTAATTTAATATAATTATGCAAATTACATTTTCATTGCCTAATTAACAAATTTTGTGTGCAATTAGCTGCCCAATAAAATTGCCTTGGGGCTTCGTTTCTTTGTTTTAGGCAACAATTAATTATTTTTATTAAGATATAACAATTGCTTTAGAATTTATTGTCTAATATTTTACATACATTAGCAGCAATGTTTAAAGTTAAGCTGACATTAATTCAGACTCAATGGAATGGTTCAAAACGTTACTAAACTATTAAGTTGTTCCTCAGAGTTGAGAAGAAATTATTCTTAATTAATCGTATAAAATGCTATAGCAAATTTGTTCAACAACAAGCTTTTAGTTTAATAACAATTTCATAAAAATTAAAAACAAATTATTTTAGTTTTCTAAGTAATACTTTAATTAAATATACAATATATTTATAAGGATATAAATTTAGCAGTCAAGTCTTAATGCAAGTTTTTGTTTGCTTTATTGATCTGATAACAATTCTTTTCATATATTAGCTATTCACTCTTAATTTTGTTTTTAAGCTCAAGCTAGCGACAAACAATTTATGTTAAACTAAATGTAAATAAATCAAACGAGTCAATTGTAATTAGAATTTCATTTGATTTCAAGTTCGCTCCTGCATTTTAATCAGTTTAATGCTGGCCAAGTAAATGGATATTAATTTTTGGCATAATGCCAATTAAAATGTATTGCTTTGTATTTATTTTTGAAATTAGTTAATTGCCGCTGTCAGTCGCTGCAGCAGCAGCAGCAGCAGCAGCAGCAGCTCTCAGCCTATAACCGAATTTAGTGCTTTGGGCCAAAGGCAAAGCAAGCAAAAACAAATACAAATACACAAAAAGGCTCAGGCAATGTCGGCTCCATTTAATCAAAGCTAATTGAATGCGTTTAGCAATCGGCGTTAACTTTGCCGCTGGATGGCAGCAAACAAACACGAGAGAGAGAGAAAAAAAGGCTGACAGCAAAGCCGAAACTGACCACAAAACTGTTGGAAATTGGAAATGGAAATTACGCAGAGATCCAGCAGGGGGGGGTGCAGCTTTGTATGCGTGAAGGGTGCGAAGCTAATGCCAATCAAAAAAAGCGAAACCAAAAACAAAAAAAAAAAGTTTTCAAACATTTACCATGCGCTCGGCGTTTGGCTTTAGGTGCGAACATTGAAATTAGATTAAAATGTTGAGGCAAATACAAAATGGCGGCGGCGGCCATCGATTTGGCAGTACGGCGCCAAAAAAGGAGCCACGGCAACAAATCGAATTTCATTAAAACAGTATCAACTACAGTGGGGCCAAAGCGCGAGTTCACACACAAAAATAAACTTTCTATAAAAAAATAAAAATTGAATGAAATGAAAACACGAATTTACAAATATTTATTTGCAGTGTACAAATGTAATGTTTACACAGTTTTTACACACAATACGCAAATATTACACTTGCTTATTTCCATTTCACGGCCAAAGTAAACACAGCCACGCCCACCCAACGCCGCCGCGCCCATCTATCATGCGATTCCCAGGAGAGTGCTCAAAGCAATGAAATTAAGAGCTGAATGGTTAACGAAAAAAAAGCGAAAGTAACAACAACAATAATAATAAAATGTAAAATAAATTACAAATACTACCCACATAAACATTTATACACTTGATAAGCGGCAGAGTGAGTGGGGTGAGAGTGAAGTGGAGTGAAGTGGAGTGAAGTGGAGTGAGCTGAGTGGGGGGGGCGTTGACTTTTGGCACGAACTGTTTGAGCTTGGCATATGCAATGATTGGCATTTATGGCGATGGCTATGGCTATGGCTATGGCTGGGCTATAGGCGCGGTCCGTCCGTCTGTCTGTCTGTCTGTCGCGCATGAATTATGAACGACAGGCAAGTTGACGTTTCACTCGCCATTTTGGCCACTCAAGGCAATTAATTAAACGCCTAATGCCACTAAGCTCGTTAAGCCCGAAATACGCAAAATATTTACAAGTTCATGAACTCAATTTTAAGGCCAAAGGACATGCAACAGGACTTAAAGTACGATCAGAACATTAAAGTTACACTTTTATTAGAATATAACTCAAGTCAAGAACTTGCTAAATCTTCTGCTTGCTGCATTTAAAACCAAATCATTGAATATAGTGTGTGTTTCTTCAATTTAGGCTGGAAGGGTGAGGAAATAAAATGTTCCAAATTAACAAAAATCTGCTACTGCACTAGAAGAAACTATATACCGAATTTGGTATCTCTAGCTCTTACAGTCTCTAAGCTCTAGCTGCTCATACAGACCGATTTCAAATTCAAAAGCTTCCTAATGCTTCTGTATGCTGAATTCAAAACAAAATCATTTGGCTATCTTGACGCCGCTTGTCGCTTTATGGCCGCTGACACGCCTACTGCTGCTTGTTCTTAGCATTTGCGCAACTTCATGATACCCTTTCCAACGTTTTTTATCAAAATATTTCGCAGCGCTGTAGCTCAAGTTATTTTTTATATATTTCCATATCATTTGAATTCATCGAGACTGTTTGGATATTAAAAATGCATTAAATTCGCATTTTGTATAGATTATGGCACGCAAAGGGGAACACACCTACACACGTGCGTGTGTGTGCGTGTGTGTGTGAGCTGAATTTTGTTGCGCACTGTAGTTGCTGCTGGCTGCTTGGTCAAGTGCATAGACAGTCAATGTAAACAATTAGAGAATCAATCAACGCTGAGCTGAGCTGAGCAAGCAGCTCGCTTTCAGTGGCTCGTTCGCTCGCTCGCTCGCTCGCTTTGACTTGTCAGCCAATTGAAGCGCAACGAGGCGTATACGTAACATGGCAGCAACAACAGCATTCAAGTAGAACAAAAACTGTGCAGATAAGCGCACTGAGCTTAATTGAAATCAATACAAAATGCAATCTAATTCGCTTTTGCAGTCAGCCAAAACACACACAGAGACGCACACACACACATACACGCACAGTAAATATGTATAGCATACATTGAGGCGCCAGCAGCTTATGATTTTAAAGGCAAGCGAAGCAGCAATAGCAACAGCACTGCCACTTGAGCAACTTATAAAGTGGGTTACCGACACGAACTGCAGCTCAAGAAAAAATACAGACAGCCAGACGGAGAGACAGACAGACAGACAGGAACAGCAGCAGGAAGCGCACAAGGCATAAGCGTAGCTGCTGCTGCTGCTGCAAAAGAATTGAAAAGCAAATGGCAAATAACGAACTTTTAATACACTTATTGAGTTATGCCAAGTGCTCTGTAGCTGTGGCTAGGCAATCAAATGATTATCGGAAAGGCAAGAGATAGCGATAGCAAAGAGGAAGAAGCACTCATAGGAATTCCGAGGCAAATACCTATGCCCTGGCACTATGGGGTTGTATATAACTTTTTGTATGCAGAAATTGAAGAGAAAACATTTTAAAGATGTTAGAAGTGTAAATATTTGATATAGTTAATTATTCTTATAAAATTACAATCAGCTGTGATGCAGTAGCAGCTTTGTTATTTATCTAATATCTTTATCTAATAACTTAAGTTAGTCAGCATAAGTTGTATTATATATATATATATATAACTTATTTAGTCTATAAGACTTGAAAAGGTTTTCATAATTGAACTTACTTCTTTCTTTGTAGCTCTAAACAGAGTTCGATTTTACTTTTAAAAAACTTGTTATATTTATTATTTTATTTTAATATAAATAAATAATAAGACAAGTGTAAAGCATAAAATTATTAAGCACTAATGACTTTTTGTGTAAATTCAATTGATTTCAAATTTATAGCAATAGCAACTTGACTGTTGACTAAGCTGTTAACTTAACATTGTCTTATGCTGTTAAAGTTTTGCATATGTAACATAATTTTAGTTTGCATATATTTGCTGAAGTGTGTGCGATTTGCTGCAAGTGTGTGTTTGTGTGTGTGTGTGTGTGTGTCTATTTAAGTCTAGTGCTTGTCGTTGAGCTGAATTTGATTGTTTCAGCTGCTTGGGGACGAAATCAACTTTAGCTGAGCTGAGGTAACAACACAAGCAAAGCCCAAATTGCAAGCTGCCAACGTTGTTGCTATTGTTGCTGCTTTCTAACTGCAATTGTTATTGTCGTCCTTGTTGTTTTTGTTGTTGTTGCTGACCGCAAACAAAACGCGCGTTGTCTTTTGTGCGCTCGAGTTGCGGCAAATAAGTTGTGTGAGCAAAAAATATGCAAAAGAAAAGCGTAGCCCATGCCCATGCAGCGAGCTCATTCGCCTGCCTCTGACAGTTTATTATTTGTGGGCACACACACACACACACACATACACGCACATAGCACAGCATTGAGGCATGGGAGCGACAAGCAGCAAATCTGCAATGAGGACGCATTTTATGGCATTCAAATCGTAATGATTTTGCGATTTTCTCATTTTCCTCGTAACAATTTCCCACAAATGTGCGGCGTAGCACCAAATTGCACTCGTTGTCAGCATGAAGAGTCTCACTCGCACACTCGCTCTATCTCTCTCTCTCTCTCTCTCTGTCTCTGTCTCTGTTTACGGCTGCATGGAGTTTCATGTGTGGAATGCTTGACAGCATCGACTGCTCATTTGCTCGTTCAGTTCTGTTCGCTGTGCGCATTTTGGGCAGCTGTTGAGCGATTGACTGATTGACAGTCAATTGATCAAGCAATATGCAATTAAAATATGTTTAAAGTCCAGGCTCAGCTTTAAAGTCTAAAATATAATGCATGGTAAGTTATAAATAAATGATGGCTTAGTAACTTTTTAACTCTTAAGCTGGCACAGTGCAATTTTGTATATTAGCATGGCTAGTTATGTGCTTAGTCGACTGCAGCAGACCCTGTTCAATTGAAATTGAGCTGAAAAGGTTTAAAAGTATTTATTTATTATAAAGCGCTCTCATCGATTTAGCTAACATTATTGCTAAGCTTAGCTATATCCGCAGCTTTTAAAGTCAAAATGGACGCTTTCTTTGTTTGCTCCACTGTGCAGCTATGGCACTATAGCTTTTCAATCAAAGCAACGATTTTGCATAAAGTTAATTGTGAAAAAATGAAAGTTTAAGCGAACTAGAAGCTCGCACTTTTTGCGTGCTCCACTGTGCAGCACTAAACATGCAGCTGTATGCGTGTGTGTGTGTGTGTTTGATATGCAAATTGCTTATGCTATGCTAGTTCATATCTTGGCTTGCATACATTAAATGGCATTTTTGCAAATGATCAAACTGACTTAATGTGCAAATCAAAGCGAAGCGGGCAAAGCCTTTTGTACGCTACAATAAACTATCTTTTATTGCCGTGTGTGTGTGTGTGTGTTGGCACACAGTAGCTACAAAAAGAGGGGAGCAGGGTGCGGTGGTGGCAGTTGCAGCAAAAGGTGGCAAGCAAGTCGTTTGGGTCCGTTCACTGCGTTGTCGACCGCATAAAAGTTTTTCAATTAAGTGTCATGCCCTACTTTGGACTTTTGCTGTTGCCCCACACACACACACACACAGAGTGAAAGAGAGAGAGTGTGAGAGAGAGAGAGAAAGATAGACAGGGCTGGGGTATCGGCGAATGCATAATGCGACTGCTAAAAGCGTCGCCGTTGCGTATGTGGAACGTGGCACGTTCACTTTTCTGCACCCACCTAGGAAACCCAGCCAAACACCACAAAACCCCCTACGCACCCCTTTACACTTTACACTTTGCTCAGCATCTCACACTTGCACTCTCAATTTCTCGCTCTGCCTCTCTTTCTATTTAACCATATACGACTGTATTTCTTGCTCTGCTCTTTTTATATGCATGCATGTGTGTGTGTGTGCGGCTCTCTGTTTGTATTGAAATGTGTCGCAGCAATGCAAAAAATTTGCAACTTCAGTTTAATATGCGACACGTGAGCATAAGAACGAGCTAGCAGGCACTAAAGAGCAATAGAGTGAGAGAGAGAGAGAGAGAGAGAGAGAGAGAGAGAGTGTGTGTGTGAAAGAGAGAGTCAGGAGTTGTAGCAGCAGATTTGCAATGGAGGCCAGATCTCTGTCTCGTTGGCATGAAGTTTTGTTTTTCATTCTTGGCTACTTTTTTTTAAGGAGAGTTTTCTCTTTTATATATTTGTTGCTATAGCTGCAGCTGTATGTGTCTATGTGCTTGTGTGTGTTTTTTTATTTTGCTGCGCTTTGGTTTTTGTTTCTGCTGCAGCAACCTGCACAATTTTCATTAAATACACACACAAAAAAAAACAAAAATAAAAAAAAGCAGCATAACATTTTTAGCAACAACAACAACTGCATGACATATGTGAATAGTTACGCACACACACACACACACATACATACACATATACAAATACGTCAAACGCTTTTAATGAAGTTGCGTTGCTTTGTTACAAGCTTCTTCATCTTCCACTTATGCCAAGCGCTCTCCATAGAGCGAGCGTCTCTATGTCCATGTGTGTGTGTGTGTGTGATTGCCACACCCCCAACTCACAGTAGTGTGTGTGGGACGACTACACCACAATCATTTTTGGCTCAGAGTGCTTCGTTGTTAGCTTTGCTTTATTGAGTTGCGCTGCTGTTGCGTTTTGCTGTCTCTTTCTCTCACTCCCTTTGGCCTTGTCATTTGCATATTTGTTGTCTGTCTGTCTGTCTGTCTGTCTAAGTGTGTGTGTGTGTGTTATTTTAGTTGCTTGTTTGCTGTATTTAATTTGGCCAACGCTTAAAACTTCAATTAACACACATCTGATGTGCTCTCGTCCCTCAACTAGCGCTGTCTCTTTCATGCACTTGCCACACAAGCACGCCTAACATGAAAAACTTAAGCACACACATACGCACACATGCATGCACACACACATATGTGTGTAAGGCTAAGAGGTTTGGGCAAGTGGCAAGCTTATGCCAACGCTTATTGCAGCAACTGCTTAAAATAACTGACCAAGCAAACAGACACACACACACACACACACACACACATGTATACTCAGTAGGGTGCGACATGGGTGGAAAAAAATGCACAAGAGCAGCCAAAACTTTCATAAGTAACTATTAAATATTTTTATTTAGCACCAATTTGATTACAATTATTTACTTAATAAAATATTAACATAATAATATTTATGTTAATTGCTTATTAAATTATTGTTCAAATCAAAAGCAAGAATCGAAGCTTCGAACTCTTCAAAATAGATTTGCTACTTTTTTTTAAGCTACAAGTATTTGTTGTTAAACATTTAATTATTTCGAAAATAATAATTTATATTTAAGCAACGTTTTGGCCTAAATGCATTTATATATAATAAAATTTGTAATTAAAAAAGAATGCGCAAGGGCTTAAGACTTCTCTACGCTGCTAAAGCAGCAAATTTTTCGAATTGCAATAAATTGACACACCCTAATGTTGTGTAGGGTGCAACTTTGGGGGGGTCAACTACATTAGATTTAATATTGAGTTATGCATGCGAGCGAGCGGAGGAGCCACTTGACCAAAGTAACTCACAATTATTGCTTGAATAAGAGATAAAGGCAGTTGCAATAAAATTGGCAAATATGTTGCAAGTGCAGACGAGACTGCCACTTAGCCCAATATCATATGAATATGAATATCATATAACATATGCATATATATTATTTACAGGCAAAATCTAATAACTGACAAGTTGAAATATTTGTAAAAATTGACTCAACTCTCGTTCGCAACGAATGTCAAATAATAAATACACACACACACACACACACACACACACACACATGCGAACATTTAAAGCTGCCAACGAAATCCTTTCAGTAAACAAAAGCAATTCGTAGCAAACACACACACACACACACACAGATATAGACAAATCAAAGTGTAGGCCAAAGCGGTTTATATTTTTGTATATATTTTTTTTTATATTTGCTGCGTATGTGGAGCCCGCAGCAAGCCCCAAACTGGCGTCAAGGCATGAAGCACACACACACACTAACACACACACACACAGTCATCGGCACGTCGCTATTGATTATAATACGCGCGAGCTTTTAGTCTTTCATCAAGTTGAGCGTCCTGAATCCTGTGCACATTTTCTGAATTGTGAAACGCTAAGTGCTGGGCTATAGAGGTTAAAGATTTGCTCATGTGTGCAAGTGTATGTGTGTGTCTGTGTGTGTGTGAATTGTCGCTATCTTATATGCAAATTTGATTTAACCCGCACAAAGTGGAATAATAAATACAAATCTCAAACACGATCTATCGCATGTCAGCATCTACCCCACACACACACACACACGCACACTTGAGTTAAAAGCACACACACACACACTTGCAATACACACACGTCTTATCGTTGACTCAGACGTCGCTTGGTTTTCTTTTCTGTTGATGGCAATAACTGCTGCAATGAATCGCAAGCATTAGGAATCAACCCACACACACACACACACACACACAAACAAACACACACACATAAAAAAGAGTGAAAAAAAAGCCAATCATATTTCATATGCCTTCGTGCTTGTCGCACTCTATGTTAGATATATTTATATTTAAATTTTCACATAATTGCGGCAACAGCAAGGAGGAAAAAAAAGGGGCAAACAGCAGGCAACGGGGTGTGGCGGGCGGGCGGGCGGTCGTTCGGCTGGGCTATGAATGAAAAAGTTGACAGTCTCCAGTGTCTGGGAGCTTTGCGCTCACGTAACGTTGCGGCTGGGGCTCTGTTTGTGTATTGAAACTTGATTTTCATAAGCTCACTTCATGTGCAGCTTCCAATTGGCTTTATTGGTTGCTTGCACGCTCGCACACGTTGGCGGGATTGAGTTGAGCTTGAGCTTCAGTTTGAGTTTGAGTTTGAGTTCGAGTTTGACCTGCGGGGTGCAGCGTTGCATGAATTAATGCCACAGCATTACTACAAACATGTCACACTCATCGTCAAGCGTGTGCTTGTGGTATTTGAAAAAATGTAGCATACTTTCAAGCGGCAGCAGCAGCAAGGCTCAAGCATTGGGGAATTTGCATCGAGTTGAGTTGAACTGAATTGCTGTGGCATTAATTCAAAATGCATTCATTAGCAGCAAATTCCAATTGTGTCTATTAAGTTCTTGCAAAAATGTGCATGTGGCTAACTAAAGTTAAGCAAGCGCTGAACAAATAACAAGCGAGCAAGCGAGTGCAATAGAAACTAAAACAAAGCCAAACAAGCAACGAAATCGAATTTTGAAAAAATTTCATAAGATTATGTTAACTAAAAACAGTTGCACTGTATATTTGAATAACAAAACTGACTTATTTTATAATTTAATCAGCTTTTTTTTATACATTTCTATGTAATTAAATTTAAATTGACTTATTACAATCTTCATCTATTTCGAAGCTATGAGACTGAAACTTAGCTGGAAACCAAAGCAATATCAATGCCGACTTGGAGCTACGCCGCCCTTGCCACATCACTAACCAACAATTGAAAGCGAGTTTTGATTTATACTGATCGGAGATACGATTAATAGCCACAAGCTCATGGGCCCATACCAACAAGTTGTTTAGTAATCTAGCCAATCCGCTACAGATGAGAAGACTCCGCCCAATAGATCTACATAAATATAAACAACGATAATTCTCAACCTAGACGGCCCTAAAGTGCCATAAATATTCAAAGAGTGAATGATTCCGAACACAATAAATGATTTAATTGGAAAAAAAAAGGAATAGAAAAACTTGCCTAACAATCAGAGTTCGCAAGAAGTGGTCCCTTTTTGCAAAAAGTCCCAAATAGAACTGTTGCTCGCAGACACAATTGAAAACGGGATCAAAAAGACACTTCAACCTTGTTTTTAGTCAGCGTGCTCTTTGCTCAATCAGTGAGAGTTTCTTGTCGCTCTCTTTATGTACGCGCTCACTCGAGACACTTTAAATCGGTGAGAGTGTCTTTTGAGTATGTATGTGCGACCATTTCTATCTCTCTCACCATTTCACGCTTTGCCTATGATGAAATAAAGCAACAACATAGCACTAATGCAAATCGTTTTGCTCAGTTGCCGAGGCCCAGTTAAGGAGCGCCGAGCAAAAATATCCCATATCCCATTCAAACTGTTGTCGCAAAGCGCTTCGTGTGCTCTCTCACCGATCAGCATAAAACAGAAAACACGAGATAAACAAGTGAGAAGTGAGCGACTCTTTACAACATTTTCCAGTTATTTCAGTGAGCAGACAGCTTGTGAATTTTTGATTGAGCATATTTTGGGAGCTCTGCTAACAATATTTTATAGCAAACGCACTGCTGCTTAATAAGCTCAATGCTTAGTTTATGACAGTTAGTCAAAAGTAAAGTAAAGCAAAAATTATAACGTTCAGCTTATTGGCAAAACTTTGCTGTCTATATACTTATAGTCATAATTGTAGAATGATGACAGTTAACTGCAATGAACTTTTGAATAGTTGGCAGCTCAACTTAGAACTAGGAGTAGCTGTTTAACATAAAATAAATTGCAAAATTAAATAGAATAATTAGAAAATTTTCAAATAAGAATAACACTTGAATTTAATTGAATTAAACAAAAGTTTGTGCAAACTGCAATTAAATGCAAATATTTGCTATCGATGAATTGCCAAAATAAATGAACTTGTTTAGTAATAATTAATTTAGTTTAATTGCTTAGCTATTTCAATATATTTGTTTGACTTTTTTATATATAAATTTGACATTTAGACAACCTATTAAACTCAAACTCAGATGTGCTTTTCCTACTCCCACAGACAGCTCACAAAGGTCTAACTCAACTTAGCTCAATTAATTACGAGGGCTGAAGTAAAACACGCAGCTCTCCATTTTATTTGGTTTTGAGGCGCAGCTCAGCTTTGAAACTGCGCTTACATTTGATGAGTCTCTATTCTATGAATGCGCACATCTTACTTAGAGACATGAATCAATTCGTTTCGAATTGAGTGCATGAGCTTAGGCATAAACAAAGAGAGAAGCAAATGCAGCAAGGCTTGCAGTCTAATCCGTGAACGGTGTCCGGACTGTATCAACCACAAGCTAGACAAACACAAAAAAGTTTATGCAAAACAATAAGCAGTGCTAATGGAATTGCAACTCAGACTCAGACTGTGTTTGCAGTCTTAAAAGGTTTCGATAAGCCCAGGCCATTGATAAGAAGAAGACAACACAGTGCAGCAGCAGCAGCAGCAGCAGCAGCAAATGTTGTTACATGTCAGTCAATAGAGCAAACGCCCACACCCAACTTGGCAGCAGAGCAAAAAGCAATTGATATTTTTATATACTATATATATATATGGCTATGCTAGTTTGTAGTACATGCCGCGAGCTTACAATTTAATTAAGCGGCCAAAAACTGCTGATGCTGATGATGATGATGATGATGATGATGATGATGGTTTGGCTATTATTGCAGCATCAGCTTGTACTTTTTATTGCTGCCTGGGCAGACAGAAACAGCTGCAATTTCAATTAAAAACCACACACATAAAAACTTAAATTTGTTGTTGTGCTTTGGCATTAGTATGTGACTGCTAGTTGGTTCAATTAAGTGACAGTTAGCAACTTTCGCGCGTCAGAGATTCTTCAAGTCAAATTGAAAATGCGAGCGAGCCTCTAAGCCAAGCCCGCATGTCTGCAACTCGCAGCGGCAGCAGCAGCAGCAGCAGCAACAAACTGACAGCCCAAGTGACATTTCAATAATTTCGCTGTCAGGCAGTCAGTCAGACTTTCCCACACACACACACAGCTAACCACTCAGTCAGTCAGTTAGGCAGTTAGTCAGTTAGGCCGTCAGAGCAAAATGGCTGCGATACATTTCATGTTTAGCTTTGTAGTTGGAGGGGGCTGGGGGTGGGGGGGGGGGGGGGGTGTGCGCTGAACTCGACACAAACTGCTGAGGCTTGCGAAAAAGACAGTTAAGCCCCATTCGAAATATTTTGGCCCTTTGGCTTGTTATTGTTGTTGTTGTTGTTGTTGTTGCCTGACTCTCGGCCATAAAAATAGTCGCACATTTATTTTTATGCCTCCAGAGCCAGTAAATTCGTAACTCTTATTATACTTATGTTAGTTTATTCTTGCTTGTTTTTGCTTTTCTTCTTCTTCTTCTGCTTCAGCTAAGAGCATTATAAATATTTGAGCGGCAAAAGTGGCAAATTTAAACTGGCTTAATTATTTACGAGCAGCGATGTCGACGGCTCAGTTAGCTGCTTACAACTTAATCTATATGCCATATAGACTAATGACTGATTGCTCTATATGCTAATTAGCCATTGGGTGGCACTTGTCACTGTTAATTAAAAACATTAATTGCTTGCGCCAGGGCTGCATTGAATTCAATTTATAAGTTTTGCTTCAGTTGATCCTCGAACTATCGTTGTTGGGGCTTATTGCAATCTTTAGCTCTCTCTGCTCTGCTCTTGCTCTTGCTCTTGCTTTTGCAATTCCATTAGCATTGCTTGTTGTTTTGCATAAACTTTCTGAGTCTGTGATTAGTTCAATGGCAAGTCTCCCCTCCCCACCCACCCACACACTTTGTAAACTCTCTCTGGGCTCTCAGTCATTAATGCGTGTCCATTTCTTAGTAACACCTGACCAGGACTGAATCCTGTGTGCGTGCTTATCTTCTTCTTTTGCAAGTGTAATGTTGTCCTAGCTAATTGCATTGCTAATAGTACCAAATCCAGTTAAATGCATTGCAGCTGTATTCGATGTTGTGGTGGAAATTTATGCAAAAGTTCACACTTAGTTATAGTTTATTAAATTGTTCTAATGCTAAAGAGTTTGATTGCAAAGACAGCGCTCAATTATTTTATATATTCTGCCTAATCAGCCCAACGTACCAAGACGATAAGTCATTTTCTTTGTCTGTATGAGCGCCAAGATTTCAGCAACTATAGCAGCTAGAGCTATATAACTTTATACATAGCTTTGTGTCTATACTACGCTTAGCTAGCTGTTATCTAACTGCTGATCATATAGTAAACACATACGCTATTGAGCATAATGTTATATTAAGCTACGGGCAGCTACTAATTGATTTCGAGTTTGTCTGCTGTTGCTCAAAATTGCCACAACTCTAATTAATTAGCGCTAAATTTGTCAATGCAATGAAAATTATTATGCGAAATTCCAACTAACTTAAAGTTCATAGTCAACAACAACATGTTTACTTAAGTGTGCAAATGATTCAATTTTTCTAGAATTTTTAGCAGCAGTGTAACTTGTTTATATTAAAAAATAAACAAATTGCCGCAAAATTTGTTTTGAATTTGTTAATGATTCATTTTGTTTGTTAAATAAATATAAAATATAAATATAAGAGATGTCAGTTAGCAACAAACTCATAATTGTTTAATTGATTGATTGATTTTTATGCTAATTTTCGATTTAAACTAATGTATAATATTTGAGCCATTTAGTTAGCACTGATTTATGTTTTTATGTAAACTTAGGAGCGCAATTAATGTTTGTTAGTCAAACACTTTTAACACACACGCGACTAAGTTCGGGGAGCTGCTGGGGCATGGCAATATTTTAGCTTAATTAACTTGCAACTATTTAATTGGACAGCACAAGTGGCTCGTTTTCATTTTCGCAGCCAAGGCAGCGGCAGCGGCAGCAGCAGCAAGAAGAAGAATAAGCAGCCTGCGCCGCCTGTCGCACACTCAATGACTACAAATTGTGGTCATCAGCGGTGGCAGCAGCAGCAGCAGCAGCAGCAACGTTTCCAGTTTGTCACGTAGTCGGAGCTAGGCAGTGACTGCTCCAAGACCAAGAAGTGAAATAAAACGAAAGAGAGAGAGAGAGAGCGAATAAAACCAAAAAATCAGGCACGTGTGCATACAGGTTGGAGCACCCAAGCCCACCCACTTATAGCCACGCTCTAACTCTAGCTGCTTGCTCGCTCTCGCATTCGCTCTCACTCGCTCACTCTTACTATTTCCTTTTTAGCTTTGGCGGCTCTGGTGATTTGTATAAAATTACAATTACATTGGCTGCCTGAATCGACTACGAATTGGGGTCGAGCTGCAGCCGCGTCTAGGAAGCTGCAACAAGCAGTGGCAGAGTCAGCGCCAAGGCGCAGCTGCTTTTGAAGCTCATTACAGTCGCTGTCGCTGTCGCTGTTGCTGTCGCTGTCGCTGTTGCTGTCGCTGTTGCTTTTGCCTCTGCCAATGCTCTTAATTAGTTTCTTATGTTGCTTTGTGCTGTTGTTGCTGTTGCTGATGTAATTTTCTGCTTGTTATTTTGGTATTTTCGTTTCGCTTTGGCTGCGAATCTTATTCAAATTGGAATTTAATTGAATTGTTTGTCATTTGAGCAGCAACTGGACGCTTTCCCATACTTTTGGTTAGCTGCTTTGACTGACTTTATGCTGTGCATTGCTTTTCCCGACTGACTGTTTGACTGACTGTTTATTTATTTTGTGGCTTAAGCTGTACAAAATATTTTATGCGCTTTCGCGTGCTGCATGGCGTATGCGCAATATTCTATGTAAAGCTCACATAGTGCTACAGTTTATGCAAAAAGTGTGCGCCCAAGCAACGAAACGATATTGAACGCTCTCTGACCATATGCTACAGCAAATGGGCGTGGCCAGAGCCCACAATGGAGGCGTGGGCGTGGGCGTGTGGGACTGGCTCGGCACATAAACCAAAAATGCAGTTAATACAAATATAAATAACTGCCAGTACCCAAACAATCAAAAGCATTTTTACACAACAGTGCGTGTGTGTGTGTGTGTGCGAATTTTTAGCGTGATTGCATCACATACGCGGCGTATACGTAATGCATTTGTAAAATGCGCCAGCCAAACGAAAATGGCCAACAACCCACACACTGCTCCAATGCACAAAGTGGGCGGTGGGTGGTTATGGGTGGGCGGGGGGTCCCAGCAAAGTGCCAACGTTGCTTTAATAAAACGTGTTCAAACATGTTCGCTGGGATTTACGCCATGCTGTAAGTTATATCCGTTGCAAACTTTACCCACACGTAAAATCAATTGCAAATAATTGTATTTAAATTTAAATAAATGTTTTTGCTACATCCCCAGCCAGCCAGCGAGCCAACCCAACTGAACTGGGCAGTGCTTACAGCAAAGAGTTGTTGGCTTGGCTTTATTTTGTTTAAAGCTCTGCTACAAAGTTTCGCATGCGAACGCTCAATTTGATTTCTCGACTGCACTTGTTGGCAGCAGCAGCAGCAGCAAAAAAAAAAAAACAGAAACAGCAAATTGTAGGCAAAACTTTCAGTGCTATGGCTCCCATCAAAGCCATCAAATCAGCGCCAGAGCCAGCGAGCCAAGCCAGAGTCAGGCACGTAGCCTCTGGCCATGCGCCATTAGCCAACCGTCCAGGCTTTGGCTTTGGCTTTGGCATTGGCCCCCCCCCATTGCCTGTGGCCAATTTCTAGAATTCGCTTCTTCGTTGCAGCCACAACACGTTTGCCATTTTGAGTTGCAAAAATGGAGACGATCATTCGCATACGTTTTATGCCATACACACACACACACATGCACACGTGTATTCACGAACAATGAAAAACTTGTAATAATATTGTGGTAATATCATTTTGTAATTTACTTTTGCCCACAGACGCACGCCGAGCCACGAACATGGCCAAAAAACTAATTTCATTCACTCACACATATAGCTAACCATATACATGTGTGTGTATGTGTGTGTGTATGTGTGTGTGTGCTAGTTAGCTATTGCAATAAAGGTAGCTTGCCAGCTATAGAACATTTTCATATGACTGCCAGCAGTCAACTCTATATCTCTCTCTCTCTCTCTCTCTCTCCATTTCACTCACTTTGCACGTCAAGCACTTGGCATAAAAATATTAAAATAAATATTAGTACAGAAATCTTGAATTTTCCACAGCATTAAATTTCACTTAGCATATAAAAGAAGAAAAAGAAATAAAAACAGATAAAAAAAAAAAAGAACGTGGGCAAGTTGAAATTGTAACTAGAGGAGTCAAGCAAGAAAATGTAAACTATCAGCAATTGGAAAACTGTACAACTAGCAGAGTGCGCAAAAAAAAGAATTAAAAAAGCAAGAGAGAGAGAGTGAAATAAAAAGAAGTATGTACATAAGCATAGAGCACTTGCTACTGCCGTTGCTTTTGCTTTTGCAAGCTCGTTAAACGGCTAAATCTCTACTGACTACTGCCTGTCTAAGTGTAGCTGGCGAGGCGACAGTAGCTACAGTTACAGTTACACGGCTACACTCACAACATTTGCTTGTCGTCATGCGGTACACTCAAAAAAATAGAAGAGCACTTCCTTTATTAACTTTGACTAATGAACTAAATAATTATTTCTATTATTGGATTCTTAATTTATTATTTTAAGCTTTGCCTAACTTCAACTTTATAAATAAATATTATTTATTTATTAATTTTAAATTACTAAATATTGTCATACAAAATGGCATATTATAATTAATTTATATAAGTAATAAATAAAAAAATGAGCAACATAATTAAAAATATTATAAGCAAAGTTTTAAAATAATGTTTAGGAACTGTAAGTAATTACACTTAATTATTTTTGGAATTGTAAATTTGAATTCAATTATTTTTGCTGAATCTATTATTGAAAAATTATGCAGCATTTAAAATTATTTAAAATAATTGAGTAAAACTATTTTTTAAATTACAATTATTATTTAAAAGTAGTTCAAACTGTATAATATTTGCATAATTATTTTCATTGCTGCATTTGCATTGTCGCTAATTGAAAATTAAATCAATTCAACATAAGTAATTGACAATAATATTTTGAAACTTTCATTTCATTTGTGGCAAAATATCTAAAGTAAATAATAATTGAAATAAGTATTTTAAAATATATGAAATAATTTTTAAATAATGATCAATTATTTTTGAATTATGTGCAATGCCATTATAAATAAAACTAATTATTATTATAGCTGAGCTTCTTTTTTGCTTGCTTATGAATTTGATTATATTTGAATCAATTGAAGTCGCTAATCGCTTTGACTGCTTTGAAAGCTTTGTGTATGTGTGTGTGTGTGCGTGTAGCGCATTTGGCAAGTCGTCTATGTCTAATGTCTATGTCTTTGCTTTGCTTTGCTTTGCTTTGCAGCTGAGCTCGGCTGCCCTTCATTGCGCTTAACTAAACTAAGTGGTTTAGGTGAAGCGTTCGCCGCTGAAGTGTGCGGCAGTTTGTAAAGCTGAAACGCTTGAGGCTGCTTAGCGGCCAAATTGCCACGCCCCAAAACACACACACACACACACACACACAGAGACACACAGAGCTAACTGTAAATGCTCGTTCGAGCACGTTGGCTTTCGCTTCTATCTATGTATGACTGCACTAGTGTGTGTTAAGTTTTTTGTTCTACTCACCTCGATTGCTGACTTTAGTCTCTGTATTGACTTTTCGCGCTGCTTCGCTTATATATTTTCTTTTTTTTATTATTGTTGAAAGCTGTCTGCAAATGAAAGAAAAACACGATTTAAACATTTGCTTCATTAGTTTTGCTCGAGCTCAATCTTTATGCCATTTGCATGCGAGACTTGAGCTTCGATTTATTAATATTTAGTAGAGAGCAGCAGCCAGTGCACTTTGCTAAGATATTTTGGCATTGTCGAAACGTCCTCAGGGATGAATTCATTTCAACTGTCAGACAACCGAGCCGAGACAGCATCAAAAACAGCAGCTGGCCCACTCTGCTGCCCAAATTCTCTAGCAGGTGCTATTTTATGCCTTTTTATGTGCTCAATTGTTGTTGCTGCTGTTGCCAGCTCTTTATTTAACTTGATAACATGGCATTATCGAGCTACTACTGGCCCGTTCTTTGGGTCAGCCGCCTGGGAGCAGGCTCAAGACATAATGTAGATGTTATCCAAATTTCAGCAAAAACAAACAACAAAAAAAAAACACAAAAGTAAACCCAAAAGCGGCAACTGCCTGCCTCGAGTCCAACAAATATATAGAGAGCACTACAGAGCTCATTGGCTTAGTCTTTAACAGAGTTAAAGAGAAATGCCCACCACATTCCCCGTTTTGGCAACAACAATGACAACAACTTTCATTTGCTGGCAAATGCAGCAATTTATTCAACACATGATTAAACAATTGTTAGAATCAATTCGAGCGCAATTGCTGCAATTTTCAACTTCAGCTGCCACTACCGAGAATTTGCGTAAATATTCTCAGATCGGGTTGAATGTTATGCATTTTAATTTAAGCTGTACCACTTTTTTTGCAGTTCCAACAATTGCGTAAAGTGCATAAAACAAAATTGAGTTCAAAGCTTAAGTTAACAAATAAAATTCGGTAGGTAAAGTAGCGCGTAGCCGACATAACGAGACCTGCTAATTAACAAGAAAAAAAAACATAATAATAAAGAAAGAAAAGCGTTGCGAATTAACGCACAAGGGTTTTTTAACAACATTTAAATTAATTTTTTTTATAAATTTTATGAATTTAAATTAATTTATTTTAAGATAACTTTGATTCAACGTAGATCAATAATAGAAAAATTAAGTAAAATAAAAACAAAAATAAGAAAAGCTTAAAAAAATTAAATAAAATAATAAATCTTTTGCTTGTTCTAGAATATAAATATATTTGTAATATATATCAAGTACAAATATTATTTAACTAACTTATTAGACCATTTGTGCATTTTTGAAGCTAGCAAAGGGTCTAGCTACGTTTGGCGGCTGCTGTGCGGCTAAAGTTAGTAACTTTCTAGTTAGGGCAAACTGTCTCAAATTAATTCACGCGCTTAGATTTGCCGAATTGAGGTTTGCAAAGTTTGCAAATTAATTAATTAAAATGCAGTGCGCAGCTCTCGCACGTTTACTCAAACTTTATGCGCATGTTTTGCTGCATAAATTGCTGTTTTTGTTGTTTTTTCTGTTTCAATTATCTTAAATATTTTGGTAGCTGGTTTATCAGCTTGGCAGTCAAAGGCGCGCGCCCACTTGGAGACTCAATCAGAGTAATCGAGTGAGCATCTCTCTGACTTGGCAGCCGATGCGGCACCTGTGCGCCCAGAGCGAAGCCAAAAGCGGCTGCTGCTGCCAAAAGCACAAAACTGCAGCCTACTTGCAGGCGCTGCCAAAAAGTACAAACACACACAGACACACACACACACATAGACAGACTGAAAATGTCTTCATTTGAAATTGCTTTGCTATTAAAATAAAATAAACGACGCGACGCGCAACTTATAAATTCTCGCTTGGATTTCTTATTTTGTTTTTTTTGTGTGAAATAAATGCAATGCCAATGCATTGCTATTGAAACTTTGTTGTTTAGCGGAGGGTGAGGGGGTAGCAAAGCAAAGCAAAGCAAAGCGAAACGAAAGCAAAAGCGCAAGACAAACACAAAGTGTGTGCTAAAGCAACGAATGCGGGCTAAAGGAAATTCAACAAGAGCACAGAGAGAGAGTGAAGCGAGGGGCGTTTGTATATTTGCTAGCGGAGCGGGGATAATAAATTAAACTTTTTGCATTATGTGCAGCTGCAGCTGCATCTGCATTCGTGTGTGTGTGTGTGTGTGTGTGTGTGTTCGTATGTGTGAAGAAGAAGCAAAGCCAGACGACCATAAATAGCAATGTTGTAAAGCATTGGCCAAAGTCAGAAGCTGCACAAGCTGCAATTGTAACTGTAAATGTAACTGCTGCTGTAACTGTAACACTAACTGTAACTAGAGGTTACACACACACACACACACAGACACACACACACACACGTACACTTGTGTATTTGTGATGCATTTTTATGGGCTCTCATGGTCAGTGGCGCGACTAATGGAGTCGCATATTTATGTGTGGCCACTTTTCAGTGATCTCTTGTCAAGGGCCAATAAAGCGGCTAAATATACGAGTCGCAACTAACTAAATAACCAAATGCCTTAGACTTGCAATAAAACACATTGCTATAGTCCAAATAATTGCCAAATAATTTGCTCTAAGCTAAATTCAATGCTTTGAATTTTTTTTACTTATTCAAATGTTTATTATTTATTTACAAATAAACATTATTTGAAAATAGTTGTTGCTTTAAATAAAAATTGTTGCATCTAAAGAAATAAATAACTTGCACACTTTTCACGAAATCCAAAAGAAAAATCATTACGATCATAATGTTTATCAAAATAATAATGCACAAGGCTTTAGCATCTTCTCGACCGATACAGAATTGCAATTAATGGAAAAGTGACAATAAAAATATTTTTTTTAAAATGAATGCTTATAGAATTAAAATAAAAACTGCAGACTTAATTGAGATAATTCAAAATAATTAATTATTTATTTATTTGAACAAAAGAAAGCTTTAATAATATGTATAAAATATGAACTTGAGCAAATTAATAAATAATTTTTAGTTATTTTTTTATACATGCTTAATTCATTTTCATGTAATATATTCATATAATATTTATAAAATATGAACTTAATTAAGCAAAACTATGGCAACAAATTTGAAATAAACTCTAAAATATTTTATGAATTATTTTAAATTATTTTTTTGCTACACGCTTAATTCAATTGAAGCGTATACTATTTTTATATTGTTGTAACAACAAAATTATGCATGTGTGTGTTTTTGTGGGGGGCGGGGAGGTTCGTCGCTATGTTACTGTATAGGACAAATCAAGACATAAATCAGGCTATTGGTGCACAAGTGACCTTTGTGACAAAACTGGCGGAAAACTCGTTTTTTGTACTCTGTGCGCTTGGCCTGGTTAACAAAACAGACTTGGGCAATAAAATATATATAAAATAAAAATTAAAAAGCAACATTTACAGCAAATGCAACAAATTTATGTGCAATATTTTGTGTGGGGAAAAAGAGAAGCTAAAAAACCAAAGCCATAGAAAATAATCTTGCATTACTTGCATGCAGATATGGCAACTATATGTTGACAAAAATAATGTAGCAAGTGTGCGTAATGCGAAAAGTTAATAATAATCCAGCTTGCGGCTCTTGCGGCAGTTGCGAGCACTCGGAATGAAATGGAATAATTCCTATTTCGCCTGAAGTAACCATAAGCTGTTACAACTGGTTTTTGTCACTCATACGTCACGTTGACCAATGTGGAATTAAATTCAAATGTGCAAAAGCAACAGCAAAATAAGATAAACTTAAAGCCAAAAAGTTCATTAACACACACACACACAACTCATTAAATAACGATGCCCTGCACATTTTTTAACAATTATGAACATATTAATTATGCAATTAAATTTTATTCATTTTTAATTGCGCACCATAAATTTCACGCGCTGACTGATGTACAATGAATTTTTTTGTTTTTCTTTCTCAACCATGAGCGAAATTACACAAATATTGACAATACTTTGACGCCCACTGCAGCAGCCACGCCCCCCCCCAGTCCAGCCCAGCCCAGACAAGCGCTCACTAACACACTCAAAACTAAGTTGGTGAAATTTTTCAATTTAATTTAAGCATTAATTTTGAAATCAATTTCGTTGCTCATTGTCATCAATTGCGCAAGCAGCTGCCACGCCCACCAGCCCCCCTTTATGTGTGTGTGTGTGTGTGTGTGTCATTGATGAATTGTATAAATGGAAAACTTTGACTGCGAGCAGCAGCAGACTTGAGTTAATGGAAAAGATTGGCAGATTTTTCGAATGAATTTCACATGCTGCGTGTGTGTGTGTGTGTGTGTCTGTGTGTGGGCTGACATATGTTAATTAACTGTGAATAACGCCAATACTAATTACAATTCAAATCACAAGCTCAGCTGCAAATTCTCATTGGCAACAAATTATGCTCATCAATATTTAAAAGCAAACGCTGCTGCTTTGTTTTAAATATCAAAGTAAGTTACAAATACAAGCACACACACACATACGTGTCTGTGTGCGAGTGTGTGTGTGTGTCTGCACTTTTATGGCAATACAAATGCGATTTGTTGGCTTTGCTGAGGCTTTCGAGGCAAAGACGAAAACTCAAATTTTGCATAATTTTGTGACCGCTGCCTAAAAGTTTCTCAATCTGATTAGCGTGGTGTCCAAATCCCACACCCACACTCCAACACACACACACACACATACATAGAGAGAGGCCTTCAAGTTCAATGTACGTTGGAGCGCGAGCTCTGCGGCTTTTGCTTTTGCCTTTGGCCTGAGCCTGAGACTTTTGATTTGTGTGCGTAATGTAAATTCATTAAGCTTCAACTAAGTCCTTGACTTTAGGGCATACTTTTGTGTGTGTGTGTGTGTGTGTGTGAGAGAGAGAGAGAGAGAGCGAGTGCTGGCCAACAGATCACGCAAAGCATAAAGCCTTAATTTATGGTCAATTTGAGCTGCATTTACAATGGGGCGCCAGCTTCAGCTTCAGCTCGACGAACTTTTTGGCAAAAAACTTGGCTAAAAAGCATTTACAACTTGTTGTTGCCCCAGTTGCTGCCTCAGAGCTGTAATTACAATGAATTTAAAGCGCAAAAAGTGCGCAAATTGATAGGCACAACGAAGAAGAAGAAACAAACATTTGTCAACAAAGCATTTGTGCATATGAAATTTGTATCTTTTAGCAATATAAAAGGTTAATTGCTTTTGTTCTTGCCGCCTTTGTCTAGCAAATTGTCTTTAAAATTTACTCAACACTTGCGCATGTGAAGAGCTATCCGCAGCAGCAGCAGCAGCAGCAGCAGCAAAAGGAATAAACAAATTACGTATACGCCTGCAGAGCTGTGAGCTTGCGCTTGAGTTTGCTTTTGCGTTTAAGCCTGAGCCTACATTAATTTATGCCTCGTTTCTTTTGACACCAAGCACAATGCACAACTTAACAAAAGGTCAAAGTAGACAGTTGCAAAGAGTGTGAGAGAGAGAGAGAGAGAGAGAGAGCGTTAAAGAGATAAAGATATTGCTGCTGAGTTAAAACCACAAGGCGCACGCTATGAAATTGCCGCAAGTGACAGGCTTCAGCTTCGAAACTGTTACAAACTTTTCAGCTTTGACACACACACACACACACACACACACACATATACATGTTAGCCACGCTTTAGTGAATGCTTAGCATGCACTATTTCTCACTCATTTCAATAGAAATTTAATTAGGCCAAGTTATGCTTCTGTTCCAACTAGCAAGCAACAGTAACCAGCCATTGACTTGGCTTGGCTTGACTTGGGTTTGCGGTCGGTCGCGGCTTTCGCATATTGCTTGACATAATGAAATTTCGCAATTAATATTGTGTCCAAGGTGTCAAACAATATTGCCCACCACCCTCCCCACCGACGCCACTAAATTCCATTCTGCCTACGCTCAGGCAATTGCGGCTTTGCCAACAATTTAATAATAACTTATAGTTCAATCAGTCAATCGGTCAATCGGTCACAGCTTTGACACATTTTTCATCGCCAGCTTACGCCACAAATATTCGAGCTGAAGTTAACAGCTCAATAGTTAATTTGCCTCAGTAGCTTACAGCTATGCAAATGCCTTTTATTGTTTAACATTTATTAAAATTAAGCAATTTGCAATATAAGCAGCAAAATAACAACAAAAGTAAATTATACATATAAATTTGTTAAAAGAAAACCCAAAGCAAGTCATAATATATTAAAATTAAATATTATATAAAAATATACTATATTTATATTAGTTTTGTGCGTAAAATTGACAATTAAAAATAAAAACAAGTTATACAATATAGAAAAATTCCAATTAAAATATACAATATGTAATAAAATTACGGGCAACAAATAATGTAAAATGAATATAAATAAAAATAAAATTAATAAACTGCATAAATAAAAATAAAATTAAAAGACAAAAAATATAATAAGCAATATATAATAAAAACATATAATAATAAATAAGCAATAATAGCGCACAAATGCGAGCACACATGACAATGCTGGCCACTTTCGCCGACGATGTCTGTGTAACGCACAGAACAAGCTGCGAAGTCGATGCGGCTGGAAAAAATCCAGCAGTACGCCACAGCGATCGATGATTGGGCTAAGCGCTGGAGCGGAGTTAATGCCGATAACAGCAACAAATCGGCAAATGTCTGCTTCACATTAAGAAGAAAAACACCGCCGGGCATAACGATTGACGGGAGTCCTGTGCTGCAGACCAACTCGGCGAAGTACCTCGGCTCTATTGTGGATGGGCCGCTTAAGCTTTGAGAATTCGATTACGAGCTGCAGTAGCCACACAAGATGACGATATACAGACACGTCATCGCGCCGATCTGGAGGTATGGGTGCCAAATCTGGGGCTGTCACATGTGATAGTCAGATTAACAGAGTTCAGGCGACTCAACATCTAACGCTAAGGCTGCTCACTGGATGCGAGTGGTACATCCGCAAAAAGATGCTGCACAATGAGCCAAACCTATCAACCGCGTTCGAGGAGTTCAACAAGCACTCCAGCCGATATAGAGACAGGCTCACCTGTCATCGGAACAGACTGGCAAAGGTCTTGGCCAGTGAATCCCCGACGAGGTGGCTGAAAAGACGCCAGCCAAGAGACTTGATGACTCGCTCCCCTAGATTTAAATTGCATACAAATTGTGATTGTTAATTGTGATATATAGTCTATGTTAAATAAATATTTGTAAATTGATAAAGCTAGACTTAGGACTAGCTGGCGCGCTGACATGGGCTGAATTAAAAGCCAAAAAGGATATAAAGGCGCATTTGGAATACCCCGTATGCCTTAATAAAGTATTTATAGAAAAAAAAAAACTTTTTTACAGTGTTGGCTAATGAGCAAGCAATTGCTGTGGCTCACAATAAGTGTTTAATAAAAATTGCTAACCAACACTTGCCCAGAGCTGATTGGGATTTTAATTATTTTAAATTATGCGCAAAATAAATTGCCAAGTGCATATATTTGTTTCAAAATAAACAAATGCCAAAATAAAAACGCATATTAATATTTTTGTTAAGTCGACAGCACAAATTGCAAAAATCTACATTATTGAGAGGTTATGAAAAGGTTGCCACAGCTGAAGCGGCAGCAGCATCAGTAACAGTTATCAACAAAGTCAATTTACGAAGCATACAGCACATGGTCAACTTCACACGAGTGCTCATGTTAATAAACGGTTTTAGTTTTGGCACTGCCAATGCTTCGCCCCACTCCTTGCCCCCTTGAGCTGCTGTGTGACTGAAATTGAAAGCAGCTTGGCTTGAGGTTAAGCCCAGGAGGCGAAGACAAAAGGCGTCTTTGTGGTAAGTGTGGCTAGTGTGACTGTGTGTGTGTGTGTGTGTGTGTGTGTGTGTGTGTGTGTATTGTTAAATGGCTGTGGCACATGTGGCAGCTACAAATGAATGACATCGTTTTGTGCCCACACACACGCATACAGTGCGTATACATAATGTGTATGCGGCCTGTTATTAAATTCGTTTTACTTCTTGCCACACACCACAGCACATAGCACATAATAATAATGCGTATTTCATTAGTGCGCACCGAATTCTGAGAATGCCACAGCTGCAAGTCAAACGGATGGACGGACGGACGGACGAATGGACAAACTATTGTGACAAAAAAGTTAATAAAGACTCGCAGTCCAGTTGCTGCTTTAGGTATTTATTTCAAATTTGATGCGCATTCAAATTGTTTCAAGTTCTTCTATTCGGCAGCAGTTTCGAGTTTCGGTTTCGGCTCCGGCTCCGCTCCCAGCTCCAGATTATCATCCGTATCGGTGCTGGTGGTCACCAGGTTATCGTTCTCTTGCACATCCTCGTAAATGGACTTGAGCTCATCGCTGTCCACGTTGCTCATGCAAAAGGCATCCTGGTACTCATCCTCAGTGCCAGTGCTGGCGGTAATCAATGAATCATTGTCGCCCACCTGTGCGGGCACCTCAGCTGGCTTGAGCTGCTCCGCCTGCTCCTGCTCCTGCTGCTCTGGCTGCTGCTGCTCTGGCTGCTGCTTTGGCTGCTCATAGCTGGAGCTTAAGCTGGAGTTCGAGTTGGAGCTAAGATCAACTGCTGCTGCTGCTGCTGCTGCTTCTTCGATCGATTGATCATACGCCTGGCCCTTGACCTCGCTCATTGAATCCGCTTTCATTGCTTTGTTGCGTGCGCGCTGGCGTATGCGTGTTTTTTTGATCTTCTTCTTCAGCTGCTGCTGCTGCTGCTGCTGCTCGTTCGGCTCACCAGCCGTAGTCACCAGCAAAGGCTGCGTGGGCTGATTGGGCTTGCCCTCGCTTTCGTCATCACTCGACTTTGGCTTGCTCTTCACCTTCGACTTGACCAGCGCACGCATCACAGTCTGCAGCTTCTCCATTGTCGCCTTGGCAGTGGCAATCGAAGGCTGCGCCTGCTTGGGCGCCAGCACCTGCGTCGACTCGCTGCTCATCACAAACACATTGCTCTGCAGTGCGCACTGGACCTTTGGGTAATGCATCACCATTTGGCTGCCATCGCGCATCACCAGATTGATTTGCTGTATGCCGGGCATCGAATTCAGCGTCAGCTTGTCCAGCATGCGCTGCAAGCGATTCTCATCCGCCGCCGTCTGGCGCTGGGTGTGCTTGTGCTTGCGGCGCTGCGAGCCCTTGCCGCCGATGCGCACCACATCCTCCAGCTTCTTAAGCTTCTCCAGCTTCTCCACATTCATCATGGCGCTTCAAACAAATTTTATTATCACACACACACACACACGCGCGTCTCGTTGAATTTACTACTTACACACACACACACACACGCAAAGTTCTGCGACAATTGTTTGAGAATTTTCTGCTATTGCTTCTGCTCGCTCTGGGGCAAATTCAGAAAAGACTTTTCCATTTACAGCTGTCAAATGAAAATGACTCGGCAATGTGATGGGCATTTTTTTGGGGTTTCGTTTCAAATTTATCGATAAGTAAGTAAGTACCAATTGAAAAAAAAAATACCAGCAGCTATATTTAGTAGCTAGCAAAGTAATCGAATTAACAAATGTATGTGATTTTATTTATGGCAAAGTGCAATCAATCTAAGATGGAATCGGGCGTACTGCAGCATATTCCAGGCGCAGATCCAACCACAGCCAATGACAACGCAGGAAGTTATAAACTTCTTTGTTGGTGGCCAAGCGGCAGGCACCACACATCTGCTCCCGAAATGTCCTGGCGTGCAAGGATGCGACAGATAAACTCTGCACCTTAAAAAATGTGGATACCAAGCCACCAGGGTATAGACGGAAACGAGACAGTGGATGCAAAAGAAGGATCAAAACGCAACAATATTGAGGAATATATTCCAATCACACTCAGATCTCTATACAGCGATATGGTGACAAAAGCAATAACCGAAGGAGAAAGGGAAGTGGAAGAACACGACAACAAGAACAAGAAACGAGAAAACTATCCAAATTCATAATACAAATTCATAGGAAGGAGTGCAGGCTATTGAAACAGGACACTGCCTATCGGCATCCGACGCGAAAAAACTGCGCCTGGCTGAAAATGACGGAAGATGTAGAAAATGCAAAGAACAGGGGGCTACGGAAACTCTTGAGTACCCACTGTACAGGTGCCCGGCGCTGGCAAGAACACGCAAGGCTAAATCCTGGATCGCTGCTGAGATTTGCCAACAACTACAAGAACTGACCGAAATCTAAAACTTTTGCCATAGCAAAGAAATTCCGATAACACTAAGGACCAATGTTGGTGACCTACCGGCCTAACCTAACCTTAAATATTTATGGCAATTAATCTCAAGCAATGCAATTTAAACTCACATTGATTCGATTGACTTTCAATTCACTTCTATATATAAATTTAAACAGAATTATTATTTTATTTATATTGCATACAATTAATTAAAAAATAGCACTAAGCATTGCTTAGATTTAGCTTTATATATTGCTTTTATTTTAATCTGTTAATAAATTTATAGGTTAAATTTATTTTTTTTTGTTGTGTAAATAAAATGTACGTTTTATATATAAATTTTTATATTCAAAATAACAATCAACATTTTTAATTGCTTGCTATGAATAGAAAACCGCAAGAATTATGAAAAGCATTATTGGTTTTAAAATAACAAATAGTTGAAAGTATTTGATGCAAAAGTTTTCATATTTTCAAATATTTTTTGTTGGCTTTTTTAACTTTAAAATTGTTCAAAGCTGTAAATCTTTTAATCAAGCCAAGCCTTTGTATTCAACTAATGTGTATAAAAATAATTGACTTGTTTTTAAAACTAAATGCATTCAATTTAATTTTGGTTGCTTAGAAATCGCATTTGCCTTTTATACTAAAATAAAAGCAAGTTGAACTTTTGCTACTTCAAGTTGCATTTATAAAATAAATAACCAACATTTATGTAATTGCAGGCCAGCCTAACTCCCAGTAGCTAGTCAGTGGGCAGTGGCAGTGGCAGTGGCAGCGGCTAGGGCTTGCCACAGAGGTGCGCGTTGTGTGTTTGATGCTCATTTGATTTTATTGCAGTTAATGCAACGCATGCAAAGCAAATTTGTTGCTGCTGCCGCTGGCGTTGTTTGCATTGGGCAATATGGCTCTAATTGTTGTTGTTGTTGTTGTTGCTCATGTTGTTGTTGTTGTGTTTGCTTTTAATATTTTGCGTTGCAGCGTTCAAGCGCCAAACGCTTGCGGCAAATGCCAACGCTGCTGCTCATTTGAAAGTGTGTGTATGTGTGTGTGTGTGTGAGTGTAATACAAAAGCTGTAATGTCTGTCAATGTTAGTGGCTGCTGCTTGCTCAACTTGAACTTTGCTGCTGCAGCGCAGTCAGCAGCGCTTGGGGGCAGCAAATAAAAAACAAGAGAATGCGGTCATTGCTACGTTTATAAACATTCATTTTCACACACACACACACAGGCACACACACACGTGCATGTGGAGCAACTTGGCTGACCGTATAGCAAACTAGCCAAAAAGCTTAGGGGCATAGTGGGGGGCTGGATGGGGCGCTTGGGTTTCATTTTATGCTTGTTCTTGTTTTTTTGCTTTGCTAGAAAATATTTCCACAAGGCCGCACAAAGCGACGACGACGACGACGACGACGACGACTGAGAGACTGAGGCTGCTTACCTGGCCAAGCTGACACGCCCAAGCAGCCAAAGCATCCAGAGCTTTGCTCCCAGTTTTTCAGCTCCTGCTGCTGCCGCTTGTTTTTCTGTTTTTGTTATTTTCGGTCGCTTTGGCTATTTTGCTGATTTATAACGATACGCTCTGCTCTGCTCTCTGCTCTGCTCTCTGCTCTGAACTACTATTGCTATGGCAACTGCCGCAGCGGCAACTGTTTGTGGCAGCTGCAAGTCAAGCCGTTGATTATGCCGCTGCCAAAGCAAAAACTATTTTGTTTTTCATTTCTGTAAATTAATTGCAGCTGCTGATAAGCTCAAGCCTTTGCCTGGGTGTTTGTAGTTAGTTCGCTTTGACTGCTTGCGGCAATAACAAGCAGCACAGCTGCTGTCGTTCTGCAAGTCAAGTCAACACACGTGGCTTTGACTTTCAAAGCGTTTCGCCCGCGTTTTAGTTCGCATATCAAACTGATTGACGCTGGATTTAAGTTTTCAATTTAAGTTAGTTAAACGAGCTGCTCAAAGTTTAGTCACGTGTTAATTTCTATGCTGCCACACACACACGCAACGCAGAGGTGTTGGAATTAAAACTCTTAAGTGGCAAACGTGTGTGGCTCTTGTTGTTGTTTTATCGTCATCAAAATGCTAAACGGTTTATGGCATTTAATGAATTACACAGTCCACTGAGCACAATACCCAGGGCCACTCGAAACGATAAGCACACTCACACACACAGACACACACACACAGGTGTGTGATATACGTACAAGGGTTCAAAAACAGCTATGCATAGCATATAAGTCTCGCTTGTCTCGTTTCAAATCTTAATTTATTGAATTTAAGTCTATCGATATATCGATTTAAGTTCGTTCAAGCTAAACTGTAGCATACTTTTTGCTGCAGCATTTAAATGCCAGTGCCAAACATAAGCTCAACCATAAAAAAACATTATAAATATACAAGTATGTACATACATTTGTAAATTATTTATGCAGATAAATACTTTCAGTCTGTCCATGGACAGTTAAGTGCATAAATACATGTGCGTTTACATAATGTATCAAGATTTATATGCAATAGTCATTAGGGTGACTCAATAGACGTGCTACATATATTTTTATATATACTCAGTGCTATAATAATATAAATCAAAACTATGTTTTTCTGTGCAAACTTTGCTGCTAAAATTAGCCACAGCAAGTTTGTGGGATTATAAAAAAATTAGAAACATTTAAAAAAAAAGACAATTTGAATACTATTTATAAATTGTTTATTTGTAATAAATTGCTACATAAATGAATTAAAGTATATATAAAAAATATTCCAAAAATGTGCCATGTACTAAAAATTTGTTCAGCTAACAAAACTATGCACCCTAATGTGACAGCTACAATTTATTAATAAAAACAAAAAATGTAGCCTAGTATAAGCTTTTTAGTTTGCATAAAGAGCAGCAGCAGCAGCAGCAAAAAATTCAAGCATAGCTTGGGAATTGAGCTATTCCTGACTTCAACGACCTATTTTCCAAGCCCAAGAGCAGAGACTGTAGCTTGTTGTTTTGAGTTGTTGTTGTTGTTGCACATTTTTTTGTTATTTATATATTTGTTGATACATTTTTGTATGCTAGTCTTTTGCAGACATAAGCAGCTGCAGCAGAAAGCAACTTTTGCTAAAGAGGGAAGGGAGTGGGGGAAAGTGGGGGAGTTGCTTGAGGGTGTTTTTGCTGGTTATTTTGGGTCAATATCAATATGTGCCCATCCATTACAGGTAGATGCTACCACAAACACTCAGCTCCATACACACACACACACACACACACACACACGCACACAACTGCAGAGCGACGTGCGGAAGTTCCAGGAAAATATTTTCGTATACAAATAAGCACACGGTACGTGAACAAGCCTGTGCGGACTTGAACTACGGACAGGGCGCAGCTACTACGCTGAAGTTTTCGGTGCTGCTGAGTGCTGCTCTTGTTGTTGCTGTTGTTGTTGTTGCTGTTGTTGTTGTTGCTGTTGTTGCTGTTGCTGTTGTTGTTGTTGTACTAAAGGTACGTGAAACATAAATTTCGCATTAACGATAAGCGCGCGAGCAAAGCAAGAGAAGAACAAAAATGTGCAATAATAAATACGCGCCAAGTAAATAGAAAAAAAAAAAAAAAAACAAAATGTATGAAAAAATAAAAAAGCAACGCGGATTTTGAGCCAAGCTACGGCATATGAAAGGCGAGAGCTGCCAAGCAGAGAGAGTTGCAATCGGCCAAAAGCCAAAAGCCCAAAAAGAAAAGGCAAGCAAACAGTTTTCGTTAGTCGCGCCCCCCAAAGCGAGAAAAAAAAGAAATGTGCAAGGCAAAAGCTGCAAAGATTACGTATGCGCAACGTGTGCCGCACGCTACGGTCAGCGTAGCGTAGGATAAAACTTCAAACGCAGACACACACACACACACACATAGACACAGCGTAATAACAAAAACTAACGCGAACGGCTTCTTCAACTTTTTTGGGTTTGTCCATAAGAAAGAAACAACAAACTTGCCCCACAACATGCAAATGTTGGCAAAACAAAAGCCAAAGCCAAAGTATACTCAAAAGTAACTTTACACACACACACACACACACGTTTACATGTGCGTATGAAAAATTGCAACAAATATTTGTTTTACTTTGTTGCTGCTCATATGTGCGTCCATCAATTTTAATACTAATACTAAGCTAATTTCATTAGCAAAGTTGCTTCAGATTTCACTCTCCATTTATTTTTGGCCTAAACGAGTCAAATCAAGTCAAGCGTATGCTAAATAGTTCAATATCAACTGAACTGAACTGAACTGATACCTGAACTAAACTTATGCATAAATTTGTTTTAACTTTTTAATAAATTGTCTAAATCTTGTCTAGCGAAACTTTTGCCGCTCCAGCTAAACTCAAGGTAAAGTAGCAAATAGTCAAGTGCTGAAATCTGAAGCCAGCAGCAAAATCATTTAGTTTTATTTGCTTATTCATATATAGCAAACACACATACATATATAAGTATACATATATGCAGCCAGAGCTGTCGATTTAGCCTTTTTGCACTCTTCATTCGCTTCAGCTGCTTTTCATTTCACTTTTTGGCTTTATTTTCATTTCACACACATTTTGTAAATATTATACAATTTGCATTCGTTTATATTTTATATTGATAACAATCATTCGTAAAGCCAATGCAGTTAAATCGTAAATAAATGTTTGCAGCGATAATATCGCTTAGTTCGTTTTTTGGGAACTTTTTTGTAAGCAGCAAGCTAATTTTATTTATTGCTCCATATGGTATTAAATTATGCTTTTGATTTTCCGCATAATATGCAAAATTAATGTTTACATTTCAATTTCAAATATATATATAGCTGAAGGAAATGTTTTGACTTATTGTTGATTTCTTTTTTTATATGTTCTCATTTATGTCTATAGGTAGATTAATTGCAAATATGAATAAATTTAAAACAAATAGTGTATATGTTTAACAATAAGTAGAAGCTTACCATAATTGTTGAAGCGAACGCATAACTGTAATTGTTTAATACGCATGATTTTAGTTTATTTCTCTCACAAAATTGCACTTCACTTTCACTAATTACAAAGCGTTACGGCTGTAAAATCAGCCCAACAAATAACAAGCAAGCAACTTAGAGACCGTGAGCAATAGCAACGTCTGTATTATCTCTGCGAGGGCAGCGCTGCTCGCAGCTTGACTCTTTCCTCTTATCGCTCTTCTTGGTTTGTTTTGTCAACAGGCAAATGCACAACTGATTTGCATCACATCGCAATAAGAAAAGATGAGAGGGTAAGCCAATCAGAGATCGTGAGCAACAGCCCCACGGGCTTGCTGGCGAGAGGAGCAGCGCTGCTTTCGTTGTATGCGTATTCACTGTTTAATCATCAACAGGCAATCACAGCGCAATAAGAAAAGAAGAGTGCGCATTTAGAAAATGTGAGAGCGCAAGCCACTCAGAGAGCGTAAGCAACCGACTTATCTTGTTTAGCTTATCTGCTTGCTAGCGAGAGCAGCGCTGCTCGCGTCTTTCCTTTGATCGCTCTTCGCAGCTGCGACTTAACGAAACCAGCGCTGCTTTGCTTTGCTTTGCTGAGAGAGCGCATCGTACGGTACTAAGTTTTGTTTTGACTGCAGGCAGAAACTGAACCGTGGGCAGCAAACTGCCTTTGGGCTTAGCAAAACTTTCAGCTGACTTAAGATAAATTATGTTCAAGGCATTAAAGCTGCGTTAACCACTGTGCCATGCTTGCATTGAATGACTCTGATAAGAAGCTGAGCATTGATTTTGCTTTAAATTTAAGCTGCAAATGTTTTTAATACAGATCATTGATTGATGAGCTTATGAGTTTACATTTGAGTTTCTTTTTGCTTAATATGTGACTCTTATTATATTTTTGAGTTTTGTTGAACATTTAGCACATTTATCCATAAGCAAAGCTAAGTGCTTATGCATAAAATGGCAATGTAAACTTTTTGCTTGACAATAATAAATGCAATAGCATTAAATGCAATTATTAAAATATAGTCTCAAACTTTTGTGATGAATTTTTCTATACTATTTGTTTTGAAGCTGTGCTCTATTCTTTTCTTTTTTGTGTGGCAAGTGGCAACACTGATATAGAGAATGCATATGGCTGTGGGGTACGGGGGTGGGTGTGTTATATGCTTAAATGGCTGTTTACTGAGGTTGCGGCGCTCGTCAGTGGCAGCGACGTTGCAAAGCTCAGCGCTGCTGCTGGTGCTTCGCTATTCGTTCGCCCGCTGACAGCGTATGACAAATAGCAGGGAAAAGTTTTGGCAGTTGCCTTTGGACACACACACACATGCAGAGAGAGAGAGAGAGAAACAAATACAGCGACATGCAAGGAAAGTTGGCAAATAACACGATATTTATGTTGAAATATCGTTATAAATGTGCAGCGAATAATATAGTCAAAGTGATGCATAAATAAAGCTCCAGAGAGAGAGAGAGAGAGAGAAAGACAGAGCAGAGAGACCGAAGAGACCAAAGACCAAAGACCAAAGACCTTTGTGGTTAAAGCAGCTGCTGCAAACCGTAAACAGCGCGAAATTGAGTCAAAAGCTGCCATTTAAGCATTTGTTGTTGCTATATTTGTTGGCTGACTGCCCCAGAGCTAAGCAAACTATATTGTTGTTGTTGTTGTTATTGTGGTTGGCGCATAATGACTCCATTGCACTATGGGGAACATATTGAGGCATCAAGCTCACAAATTTCTATTTTCAACTTGCCGCACATGCTAATGAGCGCATTTAATTGCTTTTAAACAGCATTTAATGAACAAACTTCTCAGTTCCCTCTCCTCGCTGGCGCTCTCTCTGTCTCGCTCTTTAGTTGCACACCCATTGCTGTGTGGCATGTGCTTGTATTTTGGCTTTTAGTAGCAACAAGCAACTGACAACATCAGAGTAAGAACATATACCAAAGTAGAAGTAGACAAAACAACAGTTTTGCATTAGTAAGCGATTCTTTGTATGTAGTTGCCCCCAATTCCCCCCTCTCTCACTCTCTCTCTGTCTCTCTCTGTCTCTCTCTGTCTCTCTCTTGGTTACCATTGCCATTGCCGAAAACAAACAATATTTTCCTTTTGCATATACCCAGCATAATTGTTTTGGTAAGGGGCATGCCACATAGCTCATGCTAGGCTAGGGAATTAAGATTGCTATAGCCTAATACAAAATATATGAAAATCTTTAATATTGTTGCTTATAATAATCAATAAATTGTCTGCAATATAGCTTTGTTGTTTAACGTGTATGAGCAAATATTTTGAATAATCAATAAGACTGTAATATTTGCTACACTTTTAGTTTAACAAATTAACATTCAAAGTGTATAAAGTAGTCGATTTGATTAATTAAATGGCATAATAAATCGCAAAATTGGAGCAGCTACTAAGCTGTCATGAGCTTGGCATTGGCAACTCAAAGTGTATAAGCTAGTTGGATGTGCTTGCAAAAATTTTGATTAATTTATGTTGCTTAGTTAGCATTCATAATAAATCAAGAATTCAACAAATCAAATGGAAACCTGCGCAAGCTTTGCCGCTTAAAGTGTATAATGTAGTTGGACTTGCTTGTTTAAAATGTTGTTTATTTAGTAAGCGTCTTGCTTAGTTTGCATTTACACAAATTGCAACAGCTCAAGCAAAAGTTTGCTTACAACTTACTCAAAGGGTATTAACTAGTTGGATTTGCTCATGCAGTGCTGCTACAAAAATTTGCTTAATTTAATAAGGCTACAGTGGTACAGGGCGCACCAATGCGACTGTTACCGAAAATTAAATGTCAGATATAAAGCAAAGGCAACAAAAGCGCACAGAATTTATCACCAACGAGAGAATTGCGTTGCATAATTAGCTTCTACTCGCTGTTGTTGTTGTTGCTAAGCTACAGCAATGCTGCAGCATATATTTAAAAATTAAATAAAACATATAGACTAGTAGCAGTAGTTGATAAAATTTAATGAAATATTGTTGGATCTACTACTAGTTAGAGCTAGAGCAAGCTACGCCTCGAACTTTTTTTTTTTGCTTGTGTTGCAGTTGCTAAAAATTCTTGTTGTTGCTATTAAAACGCAATTTTAATTTTGTGCCAACATTTTAAGCACATAACACCAGGGAGCGGCCAGGCCAAAAGTTAGACAGACAAGAGCGAGCGAGAGAGAGACAGAGAGAGAGAGAGAAAGCGGATGAGCACATGTGGCCTTGACTCTTTTTGTCGCATGTGTGGCAACATGCCGCATTTATGTGCACATCATTTTACAAAATGTTTTGCAACAAAAAAAAAAAAAAGAAGAAGCAGCAACAGCAGCAGCAGTTGAGCAAAAAAAAAATACGCAAAAACGATAGCGTTAGGGTGTGTGGGTTGACTACAAAAAAAAAAAAAAAAATGTGGGTAACTTACGAGCGAGCGCGACTTTGGCAAATGAAGGCGGCGGCGTAAAATTCATTAAAAACTAATTAAGACAAATAACTTAGTTACGGTTAGGCGGACGCAAGCAATTTGAATACACACACCCACACACACACTTGCGTGCATGCATATATGTATAAGCTTATATCAAAGCTGTTGACAGACAAAGACAGGACTTTGAACTCGAAGTAATTGAGCTGCCTGAATCGAGAGTAACCAGCAACTGTTGTATGTATGCGTGTGTGTGTGTGTGTGTGATCAAGGCCGAGGTTAATTACTTAATAACCTTTGAAATGTAATTAAGCGCAAGGCATAGGCATCAAACGCAAGTAAGAGGAGCGCTGATGGGATTTGCCTCAAAGTATGCAACAAAAAAGTGACAAAAGCAGTCGAAAAGCGCAAAACCCCTAATTGACTTATGAATTATATATATACGCTCAAGTGTGTGTGTGTGTGTGTGTGTGTATATATGAGTGTTGTGTGTGTCTGCCGTAGCAACAAAGACCTTGATATTAATTTGCCTTGGGCTGCGGAGTTCTTTGCCGCAGCGCTGGAACTTTATTTAGATTTTCTAAAAATACTAGCAAGCAATTTTAGTTCACATGCTAACAAATACAACTACTAAATATTTTTAATTAAAATATATGCAAAAGCTGCAAAATATTTCTAGCAGCGCGAAACCTAAAATAAATTCTTTTAACAGAATGTAATAAAGTGCGCCTCATATAGATTTCTCTATCTCTTTCTCTTTCTATCTCGCCTGCTAGTTCGCTCATTCGCTTTCTATGTGTGTGTGTGTGTCTGCTGCTGTTGGCGTGACTAATGTTTAATTAACAGCTGTTGGCCGTTTGTCAACAATAAGCCAGCGCCAGCGTTGGGCCACTCTTTAATCTGTTTACGGTCTGTTCATGTCTTGTAATTGTGGCAGCAACAGCAACAGCAACAGCAACAGCAGCAGCAGCAGCAGCAGCAACAGCAACAGCAGTGAGACAAAAGTTAAATAAATAAATGAAAGCAAAGAGCAAGCATAAAAATTGCAATGCTGCTGCTGCTGCTGCAACTGATTGTTGTTGATTATTGTTGGTGTCAGCAGCAACAGCAGCAGCAGCTGAGCTCAGTGCCTAGTGGCGCTTATCGGCAGCTGTAGCCCAAAACTCATCGAGCGCACAAATATGGCGGAAGGAAGCAGATTAACACGACAGTCCAGGTACCAATAACTGCAACAACAACAATTACACCAACAATATCAACAACAGTACAACAACAATGCATATTGATTGTTGTTATTGCTTTTTGCGACTGCTTGCTTTGTGCTGTTTGTTTTCTCATATATATTTCGTTCGCCTGCTGCAAAGAGAGAGAGAGAGAGAGAGAGAGAGAGAGAGAGGGAGAGAGAGGTAGAGCAAGCGAGGAAAAAAAAATGTTAAAGCATTTTTATTTCATTTAATTACTGCCACCATTGGCGGCAGCGGCGCCACCACAGTCAGAGCCCACAAGCTTTAATTCGCGCTCATTTCCAATCACGCACATTGCGTGGGCGTCTCGCCGCAGAAAAGGGCGTGGCAGCAATGCCAAACTGCAAGCGTGTGCGTGTGCGTGTGTGTGCGTGCATATCGCGCCATCTCAAAAGTTGGCGCCATTTGGCGCTTGGCACATTCAGCAATTACAATGGCAGCCAAAAACACACACACACACACACACAAGCGCACACATATATACAATGTGGTTATTGTCCTTATGTAGGCGCTACTTGCATCTTAACTTGAACCGAGCCTGAAGCTTTTGTTGGCATTGATTGTTGATTGTTGACAACTTTGACAGCAAGGAGCGCAAACAATTTGCCAGCTCATTAAAAACTAATGACATTCGTTTAAACGCTTAAAGCCAGGCCCAGCAATATAAATAAATCTTTGCTGGCAAAGCCAGTTGCCATGTAATTCGCCCTGTTGTTGTTGTTGTTGTTGCTGTTGTTGTTGCTGTTGCATGCCAATCAAATTGAAAATGGCTTGCCAATGCAGCTCATTATTTTGCATTAAATTACACAGCATGGCACATCGTTAGCCATTGTATAGGCCAACAATAACAATTGACAAGCCTCACACACACACACACACACACACAGGCAGGCAGGCACACAAAAGATAAATACTAGTAGACCCTAAAGGGAATGTTTTTCATTCAATGCAACGCACATTGCACACAGCACAACAAAATGAAAATCAATGCGTTGTAATGAGCGCTAACCACGCAACGACAACAAAATGAATGCATCAACAGTCACGCACACACACACAGGATTGCAGGGGGTGGCTTGGGTGGCAGACAACCACAAACGCGCACGCATTAAGCTTTTAATTTATTATGCACATTTGCTTCAGCAGCAGCAGCAGCAGCAGCAGCAGGTGTTAGTTAAATCTTTTTCCAAAAGCCCAAAATCAATTTTAAGTTTTTGTTTCAGTTTCAGTTTCAGTTTGTCAATCAAACAAGCTACAAAATTCAATTTTCAGTTTGCCTGTATGTGTCTCACTATGGGTAAAAATTAAACAATTTTTGACATAAAGTCTAATTTCAAAGCTTTGAACACTTGAGTTTCTTAAAATTAAAATATAATTTTGTTTTAATTTTATTTTGCAGCTTCTCATTGTCTGCTTATCAATTCAAGCTGTAGCAGCTTCATTTAATTTAAGTTAAGCTTAATTTAATTTCTTTTCTCGAAGATTAAAAATATTTTTATAACTCGCTTGAACTATGCCTAAAAACTATTAATACATTTTCATTCCATAAGCATTTATTTAATTAAATTTAATTCAAGTCTTTCTGCTTCGCTTTGCTATACAAAAGTGAGAGCAAAGCAAAAACTAATTTAAAAATATTAAACATAACATTCATGCCCATTGCTTGAGACGTTTTGCCCACTGTACCACAGTGGCCTGCTTATGCCAGTCATGCCTAAAATGAATTTTAAGATACTTATGCATGCAATATGCCAAGCGAGCTCTGAATAAACAACAACAACAGCAATGATATTTGGCAAGCTTCGGCTAAAGGAATCCTTTAAACTGAAATTATTGTACGTATTTGGAATTGGCTAAGTTTTAAGTTTTTAATTTGCGCAAGTTAAGCGTCCAATTAATTTTTAGAGTGAGCTTAATCTCTCCAACAGGTTAAAGTGCGTGCAACTCTCTCTCCACCGCTTTGCTCACATTGCAATGCAAAAATCGAATTAGGTTAAGCCAATTCAAAGCTCTTTTACACTTGTGCATGTGACAACGTTTTTCGCAGCAGCAGCAGCAGCAGCAACTGTTGCTGTTAACTCGACAGCGACAACAACAAGCGGCAACATATTTATTACGTATGGGTGTCAACTGAATTGCCGCTCTAGGCAAGCAACTGAGCAATCAGTCAGTCAGTCAGTTGGCATAGCTACAGCAGCTAGTCATAGCTTAACTTAGTGTAAGCAGCTTAAGTTACTGCTAGTAAAGTTATGAAATAGTTTCGTGAAGTGATGTTTTTCAATTGATTTCATTTAAATGAGTACTTCTATACAATTAATTGTAAAAATATATTTAAAGCAAAACGAATTCGAAATTTAAGACAAGTACAAATATTTATATATAACTTAACTTGTATACAATATTGCAAGCGTCGACGCTTCAGCGGAAGCAATTAAACAAGCAGCGCTGAAGTTCATTAGTATATTTGTCACTAGCGTTTATTGTTTGCTATATTTCATAGAAAAGCAACTTGTTAGTGCTCGATGTCAAGCAATAAAAATAAACAAGCTCACTAATAAAAGTAATGTATATATATATGTATGCATATATGTATTTTATTTCCAATGTAAGCGAGCGTTGCTGCTTAATTAAGCGATAATGCCTTAAGCAGTAAACCAATTAAAATAGCCATGACCATGGACCTTTGTCTGTATCAGCAGCAGCTAGCGCATTAAATTACCAACTTTGTGTGCATATATACTTGGCTGGCAACTTGTCAGCAGCGCTGTATACAAGCTAATTCAGCCCGCAAATAGTTTGAGGTAAATGTTTGCTTATCTTTTTCAACAAGTTGCCACAATGTGCAATTGTCAACACGCCAAGCAGAACAAAAAAAAAGTTTCGCTAGCTGGGGCATAACTACCATTTAGCATTAATAAAAATTTGTTGTCTACCAGCAGTGCTGCGGTATGGGGCGTGGGGCGTGGGGCATGGCTATGGCCGGCAGGTAAAGCGCGTCGCATTAAATGTAATTAAAATCACTTGCAGCAGTAGCAGCCAGCAGCGGCAGCAGCAGCAGCAAATACATAGATAGCACAAGCTAAAGCAAGCAAAAGAGAAATGCAAAAAAAAAAAAAACGCAAGTGGGGGAAAGACAATGACACGGCTGTAGCTTCAGCTTGTGGCAGCTTCTAACGATGCTTCAGCTTCTGGGAACAAAGTGTAACGACAGCTGCAAAGGGATGTGCGAAATTAAGTGAAAATGTTTCTTGAATATTTTGCTGCATAATTTTTTGGATGGCGTTGAATATATAAAATGGTCACGCCAACAAACACACACACACACACGCAAGCAAAGGCTAAAAAGCATAAAAATTGCGCAAACGTAAGGCTATGACCACGCCCCCAACCCTCGTTCAGACCACATAGAAATGCAAATGCTTGGGCGCTTAACACGCGTTTGCTTCTCTCTCTCTCCCGTCAGATTCTCAACTTCAAATGCATTCGCTTGTGTTTTTTAGCCTCGACGCGGACGTCGTTTAGAATTTAATTAAATGTGGCTGCCACTACTGCTGGCTGCCGATTTCTAACCTTGCCGCCGCAACGACCGCAGCGCCAACAAGTGTCAGGCGGCCCGGCAAATTACAAGCCAAAAGCCTGAATAATTAAGCAACCAAAGGCGCGGCAACCAGGTGAACCCATAAGCAACAAAAAAAAAAAAGAAAATACAAATATACTGCAGCCGACTAGAGCGCGTGAACTAATTCTATTATTCACGCCTTTAATCAAGACTGCAGAGCAGACTCCACACACACACACACACAGAAAAAAGCAGCAACAATAGACACACATTGAGTGAAAAAAAAAGGAAATGCTGTTAATATTATGTTCAAAATATGCGTGAGAATTAACGCAGCTTTAAGCTGCACACAAAATGCTGCTAAGCTCACTTTATTCTCAATTTCTTTTTTGCTACAGAGCGCTACAGCAAAATTCTGCGTAATTTTCTATTTAATATTTTAACATAAATTTCTAGGGAAATGCGTTAAAAAATTGATGCTGAATGTTTGACTGACAGGCAAAGAATTCAGATAAAAAGATTGCTAAATTTATAAAAAAAAAAAATATAAAAACATTAATAGCATCAATCATTAAGGCATTGAAATAAGCATTCCAACTGTATACAATGAGTCAAAAAAGTATTGGCATATTTGTTGGCATTTGTACGATTTCATTTGAAAGTAGAAATTAATTTCTTAAGCATTTGGCAATTTGTTTGGAATTTAAAATGAAAATAAATATTTATCATGCTAAAACTAAAAGCTAAGGCTTAAAAATATATTTTAATGAGCTAATATTTATTAAATATTACTGAATACAAACATAATATTTTTCATAGTGCGCCCAGTTTTTATATTAGAATAAATAACATTTAAGCGAAAATATTTATTGCATAAAGTAAAAGCAATGTTAAAACAAAATTAAGGTAAATATAAAAAATACAGTAAAGAAAAAAAAAAATATTTCAAAAAAATCTTAATTGGAATTTTAGCATTTATTAAAACAGCGTTGCCACATAGGTAAAATATGTAGCAACAAACTGTTCGACAATTAGGTAATAAGAATTTATAATTTTTGCTTTTAAATAAAGCAGATGATAATTAGAACTGCCTAACTTGGTTATTATATAATAATTAAGCTTGTAAATAAATAAAAAATAAATTAAATAATTGCAAATTGCAGCTAATGCATGCGCGATTGCATCTGCCACGCCCCAGCGAAGGCTTTGCTGGGCTTAAGTGCGTGTTTTCAAAATCATAACTATTATTTACGTTTTCAGTTTTCAACAGAGCACAAACAAATTTCAGCCTAACCAAAAATAAACACAAATGTGTCAATTGTTTTATGTGCGTCTCACATACGCGCGCGCGTGTGTGTGTGTGTGTGCAAATATTTTATTAGTTGAATTACAGCGACGCGAGCGAATGAGCCGAGCGAGCGCGAAAGCTGCCAAAGAGCGACAACAGCACGCACGGAACCCACAAGCAACGTGACTGCATGCCAGCCGTTTCTAAAAGCCCAAAGAGTAGCCCGCTCCCCCCTCCGCACACACACACACAAACACACACACACACACACAGATGTAAGGCGCGACCTCGACCTAGGCCCAGGCAGCGTGTCCCAAAGTCTTTAAAGTGTCAAGCACTGCACTAAGAAGACAAATAAAGGTTAAGACAGCAGTTTGCCATATATAACATATATGTATATATAATATATATGAAATTTACATATTTATGTTGAAACAGTCAGTTAGGCCTAGCGCACAATTGATTATTTATTTTATGCATATATTACGTGCATATAATTGGCAAAGTGTGCGGGCTTAGGCAATTGGCATAATTTCACTTCCATAGCCATACACAGACATATATTTACTTACTCATGCATGCATGTGTTTGTGTATGTCTGTGTGTGTGACCGCATAATAAACTAAGAAATTGCATTTAATTGCTCAACGAGCTGCGGGGTCAGCCGCTGAAAAGTGTCAGCTGCCATGGCCAAACGTTTGGCTCTGTTGCAAGCATTTTGCTAAAGCGCTGCACACGCATCAAGCATATTGCTATTAAATTATATTAATTAAGCCGCTTAGCAGATAGCAGCATTAATTAATACACGCTTTGCTCGACAGTCAATGACGTATGCTTAATATGCGTATGCGTATGCGTAATATGCATAAACAACTGAGAGCCAAGCTGTGACGCCCAACGTACAAATCAAACTAATTTCAGTCAGTTTTTGCCAATCGTGCGCCACATGGCGTATGCGTAATTTATTAAGTACACGTCAATTGAAAACTCTGCAGAACATTTAATTAACAATAACAATAAGTTGCAATTGTTTGACTGTTATGTAAGCGCCTTAGGTGCTTTTGTTAGTTGTTGGTCAGCTCTCTCTCTCCCTTCCTTCCCTTTCACTCGTAACTCAACTCGACGTTTATTTTGTGCAGACCCCCAATGGCCCATGGCTCTACATTTAAATGCCATTTGCAAACAATAGTCTCAAGCGAAAAGTACACAGAGAAAATAACTATCAATTCGGTTTATTTCAATAAAGAGCTAAAGCTGCAATCGAGCTAGTAAGCCAGCTAAGCTTAAAGTTAACAGCTCTAGTCGATTGATAATCTTACGTCAGCTTAATAGCTCCGCGTGAAGTGAAAAGGGTTTGAGTTCAGTTAGCTTAATAAATCGATTCAATTAGGCATTATTAACTTGCTTTTAATATAAGCTTGACTATCGATAACTAAAGCTGCAAGCAACTCTAAGCTAGAATCGTAGCCAAAATCGATTGATTAAATAATAATAATAAGCAGAATATTTAAAAAATATTAAGCAATATTATAAATGACTATCGAAACTTATAACTTTAAGCAACTCTAAAAGAAAGAAACAAAGCAAAGATCAAATTGTTTGAGCAATAAGTAAATTAAGAATATAATAATAAAGTATTTTAGTTTATTGTTCCAAAATTTAATTTAGCAAAGCTTAAAAATATTATGCTGCCATGCTAATTTGATTTATAAAAAAAACTCAGCACTTAATAATTTATAGTATAAAATATTAGATTATGCTTGTTTAATTTTGCTGCCAGCTGCTGCTTGAATTGATTTTGATATATATTTTCAATTTTTATGCTGCCTGCACTTTTGTTGCAAATATTTTGCTCAGTGTAGTTGCTACAACTAATTGGTGTTCGGCCACAGGAATCACATTATTTCGACACAGGCGAGAACCACAAAAGCGGCTTTCCATGCGCTGCTTTAAATCTTGCACAACTTTGATTAAGATGCTGCTGCTGATGCTGGTGTTGTTGTTGTTGTTGTTGTTGTTGATCCTGCTGCTTAAGGCTGCTGGCCTGACCACACGCAAAATGTTCGCACATAATTAAGTGCTGGCTGAGCAGCAGCAGCAGCAACGTCACATATGCTGCCTTTGGTTTTGGGTTAAGTTTTGGCCAAACTGCTCTTAGGACAAGTGCAGATTGTGGCTTTGGCTTCAGCTACAGAATTGTGAGCACTTTGATTTGTTTAAGTTTGTGACTTGTTGTTAATTTTTGAGCTTGCGCCTTCGGGCTCTTGCAATAATATTCAAATAGAGTGTAAACAATGTGCGGCTGGCAAAGTCAACGCAACGTTTGCATTAATTTGCTTGCTGGCCAAGTTTTCGTTCGTTTTAACAACTCATTAGGCGCCAATAGTAGGTGCTCGATTGTAAATTGTGTAGAGCCGCAATTGATTTGTATATAAGTTAAATTTGTTGCCAAATATTAAACACACAGCCGCTGTCCAGCCACTGCCAGAGCATTATTAATCATGTCATGAAAAATCACTGTATCAGTCATCAGTACCAGAGCCAGCAACAGCAGCAGCAGCAGCAGCCCATAAATTAAGCTACACACAGACACGTGCACACACACACATATATATGTGTATATATAAGTCAGACTCGTTTCAGTTTTCGTGGCTGGCATACATAAAAATAACGCACGCAATTTTGCCCCAAAGACTTTTGGCAACAAAAACAAAACAGTGACAGCTCTGCTAACGCAAATAGTCAAATAGTTAAGTTGACAGGCATGAGGATCGAGCAAGAGAGACCCATAGAGAGGGTGGCTGGGGGCAGGGGCAGCTGTCAACCAAGCACACATAGGAGTATTGGTTGTAAGTGCCAGTAAGTGATATGCAATTAGCAATCACTGGACAGTAAGCAGCAACAAATTATTATGGACCACAGGCAGGCAGGCGAAGCGAACTGAGCTGCTTATGGATATATAATATATTAATAGCAGGCAGACTAGTATAATTGATACATCAGCAGAGCTTAAAGTTGAGCATGGGCATAGATATATATAGATAAGGAGGTGATAAAGTGCAGTAGTCGACGTAAAGGAAATTAATAAGCTTGAATGCGCAGCAATAAGCGTATCGAGTGTAGTAGGAGACTTCTGACTTCGACAGCTGCTACTAGTAGTGTATTGTATATCAAAGTGGCAGTAGAAATGGCAGCAGAATTAGTCGCATATTAGTAGCATAAAGCGATTGCTTGGCAGCTCATTAAACTGCAGTGTGAATAGTTATAATTTAAGTAGCAATAGCAGCAGCAGCTGAGGCAATTAAAATAGCAGTAAAAATAGTAGTAGATATTATTATGAAGCTGATAAAGTGCATTAGTCGATGTAAGCTTGCAGTAGTAAGTAAAGTATCGAGTAGAGAAACTTTTGACTAAACAGAAGTTTTTTATATCAAAATGGCAGTAGAAATAGCAGCAGAGTTAGTCGCATATTAGTAGCATAAAACGTTTGCTTATTAAACTGCAGTGTGATTTAAATTTGAAAGCAGTAGAGGGAGCAGCAGCAGCTGAGGCAATTAAAATAGCATTTAAAATAGTAGTAGATATTGTTAAGAAGGTGATAAAGTGCAGTAGTCGTCGTAAGGAAAATTATAAGCTTGAATGTGGAGCAGTAAAAAAAAGCAGTCAAAATGGCAGTAGAAATAGCAGCAGAACGCAGTCGAATATTAGTAGCATAAATCAATTGCATAGCTAAGCTGCGCATTAAACCGCTGTGGATATATGCTAAACAATTTAAATAGCAGCAGCAACTAAGGCCAAACTGCATTAAAAATAGGAGTAGAACTCTTGTTGCAGTAGAAACATAATCTGAATATTTCACAGCTGAATTATATAGTTGCAACTTATGCTGCTCCATGGAGCTGCAGCTAGCTTTATAAACTAAATTTTAGTCCGACTTTTTTTGTTGCCTTTAACTTTGAAACAAAAGTCAGCGCTCAAACTTAAGCTAGATAAATTCAGCAAAGAATTGTATACTAGTGATTCCTTGTAAATGTTTTTAAATATTTAAGGCGCAACTCGCATTCACCTGGGCACGGCTCCAGGCAATTTAAGTCAATAAAATGAAACTTGTGCGCCAACAAGCCCAACCCAACCCAACCCAAAAGTAGGGGCCGCAAATATGTTGATATTTTGTTTGTTCAACAATAGGTCAAGAGAATGGAAAAAATAAATGTCATTATGTAAAGAATTTTTGGAATTTCTTATGAATGGGCGAGCGTAAATAAATATGGCCAAGGTAAATATTATATTTGCTTACCTGCCTGGACTAGCAGTCGACGTTGGGCTGTAAGTCTGTAAGAAGAGCATATAAAATACATTATCAGATAAGTTATATACTAGTATTAGGCATATTGATTTATTTTTTATACAAGCGCAAAATTTATGTGATATGTAAAAAAAAAACCGAGCGGAAGAAGCAGCAAAGTTTGTGCAGCTGTGGAAAAGTAATGAGCTCGACGCTGTTTACAACTTTGCAACGCTTTTGCTGCTACTGCTGCTGCTGCTGCTGCTGCAAAGCATTTGTTGAAAGCAGTTTAGCAATGTTTATGGTAGGCGCACGGCACGAAGGCCGCAGCACAAGGCCGTCATCTATCAACAACTCATTTAGTCTCAGGCCAACTCATCATGCCACCTACTTACGCGTGTTACACTCATGTCGTTGCCGTCGCGCTTGCCTCTCATCAAGCTCAACCTCAACCTCAACCTCAACAGCAACATCAACATCAGCCGTGGAACATCAGCATGAAATACGCCTGTCAGCGAGGCCAGAGCCGCGCCTAGGCGACCTCTGAGCCCTTGGGGAGCTCTCACTCTCTCTCTCTCTCTCTCTCTCTCTCTCTCTCTCTCTGCGAGCTGCTGTTGCCGGTTTGGAGGAGTGTGGGGCATAAACTTAAAAATAGCGTGCCAGACGCAAATTAAGCAAATAAACTTGTCAACACATTCCACTTCATTATCGAGCAACATTCGCGGGCAGCAGCGCAGCTGTGACGCCTTCTAGGCGTGCCCCAAAATGCTTGCAGCTTTTCAGGGGCAACACACACACACACACAACACGAGTCAATCCCAATCCCAAAATGGCCGTGCCATATGCTTAGGACGCTTTTGTGGTTTTGGCTGCGGCGCAATGAGTTGTGTTTAGTTTCGGCCTAGGGGCTAAGCGCACACAAAAAAAAGCAGCAAACAAAAACCAACGCAACCAAAAGGATTGTTTACACCCAGTCCCTAAATATATATATATACATATGGTATATATATAATTTGAGTGCTATGCTGGGCATTTTGCACAGAGAGCTTAGCGCTGAGATATTTGCAAGTAATGCGGGTAAATCACACAGTGAAAAAAATACCTGCGCATTTAGTAGCAATCTTTTAGCTTTGTTTTAGTAAATTTATTAAGTACAATAATAAATCATATGTAAATGTTTACGTTTGCCAAAAGTTGAATTAGTTGCTAGCAATAAATTAATGCAATGCTGTATTTAAAATAAATAATAATATACTTAATTTGGTTATTATTAATCAATTTAATTAAAAGCTCAGCCTGCAAATTCTGCGATGACACTCGCTTAACGTAGAGCACGTATGATCGATATGCTGGATGACAGTTGCTTAAAAAACAGCTGACTACAAACGAATTCTGTTTGCGCGCTTTCATAATTCATTATCAATTTGTTATTAAAAATATAAAAATTAACAAATAAGAATATTAAGTGGCATTAACTAATTGCATTTAATGGGAGCAAACAATTTGTAATAAAATATAATTGTAAATAAAAATAAATAATAACGCAAATCTGCAGTTTGTGTTTAAGTAGCAATGATCAGTATCTGTAGCAGTTACAACAGCAACAAATAGTGACGACATATCATGAGTTCAGTGATCAGCCGTAACCTGCTTGACTGCACTGCTTGATTGCACTGCTTGACTGCAGCGTCAGTTGCTTGGGCTGTGTTTGATGAATTTAAAATCAAACGCGATAGCAGGAAATTAAATTTTTCAAAAATATATACAATCTACTTCGGAAATAGAAGTGTCTATTATATCAAACATGGCTCAATCGAAAAATTTAAGAATTTTTTGAGCTGTGCATAAATGCAGCAGCAGCAGCCGCTTCATCAATGTAAAAGATTTTGTCTAGGACTGCTACTGCTGTTGTTATTGTTGTTGTTCTATTTTGTTGGTTGTCGCCTCTTGTTGAGAGGCACAACGATTTGCACAAATATTGTTGTTTGCATATTGAACCTTAATACCGCCTCAATCGAAGCTGAGCAGCCAGCTCGAAGGCAAGGGGCCGACAGTTTTATGTTGGCGATAACTGCCTCAGCTTCAGCTTCAGCTTCAGCCTCAGTCTCCAGCTCCAACATACGACAACACTCGGTGTGGACATTGGCAGGCAAACAAGGGCATAGGGCATACAATTTATATATTGTACTACATAATAATCATAACAATAAATAGCAATAAAAATGCTACAAAGGAAATTAAATTTCGGTATCCGCAAAAGCATGTTCTTCACAATTTTTTGCTTTTTCTCGTATACATATTTATATATATACTTATTTTCATTTTTTTTTTTTCATTTTTTCGCTTTAAAGTGCAGACAGGAAACGCTGAGCGGGGCTGTTAACAAGACTCTGTGTGTACAGAGGGCACTTGTGTAGCAATATTAACCAGCCTAAGAGCGTGGCAGCAGCCAAGTAGAAAGCGTGAGCGAGAGCGAGCGAAAACAGTTTGTGGCCCCTGAAATTGCCCATAAGCTGTTTAACTGAGTTATTAAAGTTCAGAGCATTGCCCACATCCGTGTCCGTGCACAGCTCTGGGAGCCCCGAGGCCTTCATCAGCGGTGTTTGAAACTCGATTCTCAATTCACAGTTGCCGCCTCGGCCAAATGTTTTGCTCCTTGTTGCTGTTTGTCTGCCTTTGGCCCTCAATTGTTGCTTGAGTTACAGTTTGTGGCCATGTCTGAACGCGTCGTCGTCGTCGTCGTCGTCCTGTTCCGTAAGCGGCAAAACGGTAAATGGCAATATTAATGTTAATTAACGTTTCTTGAATGCTCAGACATTTGAAAATCATTGGCAATTTCTGGGCGTTCCATCACAGCTCGCAAATCGATCCTGCTGCCATCTGCTGCTGCCCCATTTATTTATCGTCGATGGTGTGGGTGTAACAAGTGCTCTCGCACCATTTAACGCCTCAATTGACCATCCAACATCATTAATAATTTCAAAAATACTTGAGCTCTCCACACAAAACGTTATTCCCAACGACGAACATTAATTCAACTACCAAAAGCAACTCGTGCGCAAATTGACAGCGTCCTTTAGAGTTTATTTTTTGTCAACAGCGCCGCATATCAAAACTTAATTACACTCATTCGCTCATTTAATCGAAAATCGCATAAAGCATTGTAACGATGATTTACTTAACAAATAAATTTATAATAATATTCAAATTCGGGCAGCAGTAGCGACAGTATAAGACTCTATAAATAAAACTTAAACAAAAGTTACGTCGCTTATATATAAGCTACGTTTCTTAGTTGGGCTCAATCTGAATATTCTGCTCCTCTTTGCTAATTTATTTATTTTCTGGTATCCTTTCTACACTATAATAAATAACTAGCTATAATTGTTGGGTTAGTGCAAATTCTAATTAATTAAATTGATGTTCGTATAAACTTATTCTAAAATAAATGAAATTCAGAATTTTTATTCTTTATTCCGCAAAGCGACTCTCAGCTGATCTTCCAAGGCAACTGTAGTTATACCCTCAACTGTCATCTTTATCCTAAAGTTATTCTCACTGTTCATAAGTATAGAACTGATTACTGATCAGTTGATTTGTATATAAATTTAGACCAAATTTGTATCAAAAACTCTTTGAAAACCTTACTCAACTTTAGTTTAATAAAGAACCGCTTTGGTTCTTTAATGCAAAATATAATAAATTTATACAAATTGCAACAATTCAGAGCTACCAACATTCCAAACCTGCTTCAACCCAAGTGTATAGCATAGATGAGTAGAGTAGACAAATTGTTTGTTCAGCTTAGCATAATGCAAACTCATGCTGACGCACTTAATCCTTGGCACTTGCAACAGTTTTTGAGGCATCAATGCAGCTGCTTTTGGGGGGCCCCAACAACAACAACAAGTCTAATTGCAAAACTGTCATTGTGAGCTGCTGCTGCTGCTCCTGCTGCTGCTGCGGCCATAGGCCAGGCCAAGAAGAAGTGACAAAGTTGACAATGGCTGATATTTTAAGCGGACTTTTGTCTGTGGTCTGTGTGTGAATTCGGTCGCTAAGGTCGCGTTGCTGTTCGATCGTTGAGGCTTTTGTAATAGGGAGCCGTGCCGGGCACCTTGGACCCCAGGCTGTCAGCCGGCAGCACATTAGGATTCGTTTAGGCCAACGAAACAAGTGATGACGCCCACATTAAACAGGCTGACAATGCGGCATATAAAGCGCCTTTGTTCCCGGTTTTGTAAATGGTTGTAAGTAAGCAAGCAAACACACACACGCACGCATATGTGTGTGTGTGTCTAGCTGAAAATGGGGCGTGGTCACATGACGTGTGACAAATTTTTGCGGCTGGCAAAGCCAACAGGCAGGCAACGGACGACGACATACACGTGTGGCAAGTGCCATGTGCTTTGTGTCTCCCTCTCTCGTACTCCCTCTCTCTCTCGCTCACTCATTGTTGCTTGTGTCTACGGCCGGAAAATTGTTCAACATATCCGGAGCGACGACGGCCTGTTCTGGCCATTGTGACAGCCTCGACCAGAGACGTGTGGAGCTGAGCCGAGCTGGGAGCAGGAGTTACGGTCCGGCGGTCGAGCGAGCGAACGAGCTCACAATTTGACTTTCCCGCTTTACTTGCAGTTAAATAGGGCGGAAAAATAATTGAACCATTATCAGGCAGCCGCAACGCCAAATGTGGGCGTGACACACACACACACACACAGAGCGGGTTTGGTGGGTGAGTGGGGCAGGTCTGCGGTTCGAGCAACCGGTTTCCTGGCCAGTTCCTGTGCCCTCAACCCCCAACCCCCCACGCGCAGCTTCAGCCAGCGTTTCATGAATAAATGTTGCCCCATGTTGTTGGCCTGGGCCACGTCTTTAGTTTGCGCTTATTACAGCGCACCCAGAGCTTGCAACACTTGCTGCCTGTCAACGTCGCGTGCTGCTGCCGCTGCCGCTGCCGCTGCAACATGACCGGGGCCAGCCTGCAGCAAAATTGTTGCCTCATTGTAAAAATTTATGTTAATATTTTAAAATTTTCATGTTGCTGCTGAACGCTGAACTACGAGCAAAGCCCGCACACCCAACCAAACTTTTTGTCAGCAAACGAGCAACAATATGCTGCTGCTGCTGTTGCTGCTGCTGTTGCTGTTGCTGTTGCTGCTGTTGCTGTGGTTAAGTCTGCCCTTTGCTTGCCATGCCGCTACATATTTGTTGCCAACGAATGTAATGTAATTTCTACGCTGCCGGCTTTAGGCCATGGTAGCCGCCTAGCCAGGCGCAGGATATGGCGCAACACCGCAATGCATAACCTTTACACACACACACACACACAGCAACACATACTAACACTGCTGTGCTGTTGTTAATAATGAGCCGGGTGTAGTTTCTTGGCCAACTTGCACGTTTGTTTGTGGCCCTTTAAAAGCTCACAAACTACAATGACAGTGGACATTACACACACAGACACACACACACACAGCTTGTGTGTTGTACTATGCGTGTCTTATGCTCTATATATACATTTATTTTTGTTTTTTTTTATGCTCTTCATTTATTATGCGCATTTTTCATGCACATTTGAGGCAACTTAAACAACAGTACAGCGCTGGGACTTTGGCGTTTGCTGTCATTAATTAATCCCAAAACGTTGATCCTGCTGTCCATAATGGCAACGAGCAGCGACGTCGGCCGCCTGGACGCATAGCCTTGAGCCTTGAGGCTGACTGGCCTACGCTTTAGTCGCGAAACACTGCTCAACATAAAAAGCAGAAACTATTTACATAAATTTATGCCTCAAACTCATATTTAAGCAAAAAAATAAAAATAAACAAACATTCTAACGCTACATGCGTTGGCAACTTGAATTTAAATGAAATATATATTCAAAACATTGAGAATATAGATGTAGAAATTACAAAATAAATTATGAAAACCTTTCAACTTGCAACTTTTATAATAAAACATTAAAAAAAGCATTTAGCTTGACATTGTATAATTTTTTAATTGAAATAAATATATAAGACTTGAAGTTTTCAATTCAATTTAAGCGCAAAACTATTCAAATTATAGCTACACTAAAATATTCTGAGCGACTTTTATTTAATTGAAATTAAAATCAAAGTATAAGAGTTTATAATTGTTAAATGTTGAATATTTAATTTCAATGTTTTAAAACTGACAAACTATGAAAGTTTCTCAGCTATTCACTGCCTTAAAATTTTAATTAAAAGTGCTTAATTTTGAATGCTAAGACTTCAACATTTTGCAAGCTGCCCATAAAAGATTAAGGCAAGTTGTGTAGGCTTCAAATTAGCAGCTTAATATTAGTGTAAATGTATTAATTTGCTGTTAATGTTGCTAATGAATTCATACTTTTGATCCCAAGACTTATTGTTGGTTGGCTAGTGTACTTTATAGACGCGTCCAGGCGTGACACTCTTCTCTCTCTTGCTCACTCACTCACTCACTCAGTCTTTCTCTGTGTGTGTGTGTCAGTGAGTGCCACGCCTCATATTTCGCCCCATTGCGGCATGTTGTTGCGTTGAGCCTCATTAAGCGCACTTTGTCTGCTGTCCATTTAAAGGCGCCACTTGCGCCACTCCCCACGCACCGCTCCCGGCTGTGGCTGCTGGCTGCTCTCCCAGCTCCGAACCACGTTCTTACGCGTCAGCCTGCCATAAATTATTTTTAAATGCATACTTATGTATAAATGTATGTGAAATTTCTGCTGCTTGCTTTTTTTTTTTTTTTGCCACGCGACAACTTTTCCATAATTTTTATTTACATGCTTGCATCCAAACGCCGCCGGCAGCAGTCGCTTCCAGCTTCAACAGCAACGTGTCCTGGGCATTGGACTAAAGGGTGAACCGCATAGGAATGCGTTAACGGAATTTAAAGGGGCTAGGTGCGGGTGGCCACACACATAACTGTAATCGTAGCAGCTGACTGCCTGTCTATCAATCTTGTCATCTTTAAGCCATGAAAATTTAATTCCAGCTCATATGCATAATGTGCAACAACAAAAAAATAATCTGCATAATAATTTTAATGCAATATATTTTTGAAATTGCAGTTAAAGTAAATTTAATGCCCAAGCTAGTGGCTGCTTTTGTGGCTCAGTAACTAGTAAGTCAGCCATAATCTTGATAATAATCCTGATGCTCATGTTAATTGTTGCAAATAAAATAACAATTTTGTAGACATTTTTATGCCAATGGGGGGCCTTGCTAATTGAGTTTGAGGCGAAAGCCAAAGCAAGTGCATTGTATATGCAAAACTGCTCTCAGCTCTGAGCTCAGCTCAGCTCTCTCTCTCTCTCTCTCTCTCGCTCTCTCTCTCTCTGCGGCTAGCAGATTCATTAAATTATTCATTTATTTTTTAGCTTTTTGTGTGTTATGGTCGGTTTGAGATAAGCTCTCGAACTGAAATATTTAACCAGCCAAGCATCGATTTTCATCTCGTTGTGCATCTTGCTTGTGCAAGTTGCTTGCTTATGAAATGTATTTATTTATTTATCTAATCACAATTTGCTTTTGGCAGGTGCAGTTTACCTTGCTTTCATTTGTGAAAAATGCGTAGCCAGTTGTAGCCACAGATGCATGTCAGTTTTAGTTTTTAAACCATTTAATTACTTAAGCAATTCATCTCGTTGCATTTGCCAGCTTTAAATTTTAAAATCGAGACAATTTGAGGCGCTTTGCTCGGCTCGACTGGGCTTGGTCGGCACTTGTTATGTTTAGAAATATCAACAAAGCTCGAAAAACTGCAAAATTGCCATAAATTGCTATTGGACTTATCACACAGCCCATCAAAGTTGTTATCGTTGTTGCTATTTTTATGGCAAGACATGCATCATGGCATTTCATTTATGTGTCTGTGTGTGTGTGTGTGTGTGTGAGTGAGTGTATGATTTATACTTTAGAGTCTGCTTGCTTTCATTCCAATCCGATTTAGTTGCTGCAATAGTAAGGCTTTAGGCTAAGTGGAATATCTTTGCAGCGAATTCATATTATCGTCATAAGCTAAGTGCAAAAATTAGTTTTGATTTATTAATGTGCTTAATTGTTTTCATTTTTGTTGTCTGTGTAAATTTGTTTACACGCGTTATCGATGCTATCGATATGAGTGATTTAAATGCTTATTTAATATTTGTCACTTCCTTGAAAATGAATGAATAGAATTCTTGAGATGTGTTATCTATACTTTCGATAGTACCTTGAATGCTCTGGCAGATCATTTTTATATTTTCCACTCTTCTAAAAACATAACAGATTAGCCAAGCCTTTAAAATTGGCACAACGTTCAATTTATAAAATTGTTGAAACGCATTATCGATACTTTCGTAGATCATTTTAATATTTCCAACTCCAACTATCAAAGCCTTCAAAATTGGCACAATATTTTAATTTATTTATGCGCTTGCCCGCAATCAAAGGCAATTATTCCAATTCTTATTTGCTACAAGCTGTCAATTCTCAGCAGCTGTGGGCGCCAATTTACTTGTTAGGCCAACTAGCTTGCATTTTATATCGATATTATCGATGATAATTTCGTAACAAATTAACTTTGCCAGCAGTCTGTTGGAAAATGAGCTGCAGGGCTGACGAAAATAAACTGCTTACTTATGCATTACTCATCAGGCACCCAGACCCAGACCCAGACTGACCAACTGAGCAACTGCAGCCGTCGTCGTCGACGTCGTTGTCGAGAGCCAATTATTTTTAATATTTCAAGCCTGAATAGTAAATAAGCAATTTTAATAGCTTGAACGTAACAGCTGTCTGTCCTTAGCTCAGGTTTTCTATTCTTTATGCATAAATTCATTGTGTGTGTGTGTGTGTGTGTGTGAGTGAGTGTGATCTACATACACGACGTACGTACGTACGTGCGTATACGTAATTTAAATTCTACGCCAGCTTTCACATTGGTTAGCGCCCAAACGTTGTTTGCCAAACGAACGGGCGCACATCAACGAAAATGTCTGCCACATGACTTTTGTGAATAGCAGCGCATACATATACATATACATATATGTATATATAAATATGTATATGTATATAGCTATTTATGTATGTATGAGCGCTAGACGCAGTCTGAAACTGGAACTGAAACTTCAATTCAATCAATTACGCGCTAATGCACTTCAAAGTAAAGTCCATTATACAAAACAATAACGGCGCAACGAAAATACCAACAACAACAACAACAACAAGAACAACAGCAACAACAATAAGGAAAGCGCGCACTGACCGAGCGCTAAACGTAAAGCGAGAATGTCGAGCAGAAGAAACAGAGAATGGGGTTTTTGGATTTTATAGTAGGTACGTTTAGGTAATGTTTGTTCTGGTATTTGGTAGGCCAGAAGCGTTGCAAGGGTAACATGGTTGGTGCCACGTTCTGCTGCTCGTTTACGCTTTTGGCTTAGATGCGTGATATCTTTTTGTGTATGTGTGTGTGTGTGTGTGTCGGCTCAGATGTCAGGGAGGGAGCTGCGAGCAAACAGCGAACAGAAAAGCGAACAGAACATAACAAACGGTTGCCTAACCCTTGTAACCTGTGACCTTTTGGCCCTACACTCGCTCACTTCGCATAGCTGTTTGCATGCCTATGTGTGTGTGTGTGTGTGTGTTCGTGTCTGCTGCCATTGTTTGCATGCGTTGACATGCAGAGGACAGAAGACCGAAAAATCCATTGAAATTCAATTTCAAGCGCGTTGGCAAACGTTTGTCATCAAACGGCAACAACAACAACAACGTTAGCGACGACGACGCCAGCGACCGCTTAAAGAGTCAACACCCAATCCAAAGGGCCAGAACCTGTATGCCCAGCTTGGCTAAAAAGGCATGCTACAAGATTACCAGCGCCAAGCTCAGCATGCCGTAATGAAACGACTGCCTAAAGAGCTTTAAGGCAGCAGCAGCAGCTCCTTCGATTCATTTCGCCCCAGGACTCACCACAGCACAGCACACAGCACACAGAAAATGGAATTCCAAAGCCAAAGCAAAGCCAAGAGACGTTATCAACTAACGGTATATCGTTATCGCGCTAGGTTGCTGCTTATTGTTGTCTGTTGCCGATTTGCCTCTTCGGCTTCTGCAATTAATGCTGCTAACTTTGATTTGCATTTGCAGTTCACTTTCATCAAATGTTGCTAAGCAAGCAAATTTAAATGACCTTAAATATATAAATAATTATGCAATTTGATTGATTTAGATAAAGCAACTTTTTTGAATTCTAAATCTCTATGCATATTATTTGCTACTTTCAGTAAGAAAATAAACTTAAGTTTGAAAAAATACTAAAATCTTTGGTTCTACTTTCTTGCTTATATTTAATAATTACAAATTTTAATATACTTTAACAATTAAATTGTAGCATTATTCGCATTATATGTGGATTTTATAGAGCATTAATATGCAATCAAATAAACTTGTTTTCAGACATAAAGCATCGAAAATTTGCATATTCAATTTTAATTTGAAAAATTGTTAATATGACTTTTGAATATATGTAGATGATGAATGAAAATATCACATTTATTTTTTTGTTATTTAAAAGTCAATTTAAAAAACAAAATAAAGTGTAATTTTGCATAAAGTAAATTACATAAACTTTAGTTTACTTTTGACTGAAAGTCAAAGTCAGCGCTTTGGCTCTGCTCAAAGTGTATAAGCAAGTTGGTTGCTGCTGTTGGCTTTGTTTATTATTTTTGTTAAACTGCGCTCAATAGTCTTTTATATATAAAGCTATGGCACATTATCTAATTACGACAAGCACTTAAGTTGTCAATTAATAGTTGTTGCTGCTGCTGCTGCTGCTGCTGTGACTGTTGCAGTTGCAGTGAAGCAGCCCACTTAAGTATTGAGCACTTGAGTCTCGGCGTCGACGTTGGCTTGACTTGAGTCTCCAGTCTTGCGCTGCGCATGGCTGCCGCGTTTGATTGCTGAGCGTGACACAGACACAGACTGCAACATACACAAAACAGAAGAACATGCAACATGCAACACGAGTGAGGGCAATGACAATGGTTACGCTTCTATCAACACTTTGTATGTGTCGGAATCTCAAATTAATACTTGAAGCGCAATGGAGCGCCTTGTCTGGTTGACAAACCCAACGAGCGAGCATAGGAGGACTTAACCCAAGAGCTTGGAGACTTAAATGCTCGCCGCGGCGCTCTTGGCGCATTTGTTTGGAGGCCTCTTTGCTTTGGTTGCTTTGGCTACGGTTTTTAAAGTATTTTCAACACTTTCGACCAACATGTTGTGTTGTCTGTGTGTGTGTGTGTGTGTGTGTGTGTGGCATGTGGCGTGTGGCATGTAAGGCAAGTAATTGCCTTGAGGAATTGCCGTTTCGGCGACTTTGTCGAATTCATTTGTGCTTTGCTTTTGCTTTTGCGTTGCTTGTGTTTTGTTTGTGCAGCTGCTGTTCGCTGCTTTTTATTATTTATTTTATTTTTATTTTCGCTTCCTCTTTCTTTTGCTTTCGCTGGTGTTTTTTTGTTAATAGAATGATGTGTAGCTCAGCTGATAGGAAGCTATTTGCTGGCACGCCCAACGCCTGCGGCATGTTGACTGAAGCTATTTTATGTGTGATTGTGTTTGTCTTTGCCACAGCAACAGCAACAGCAACAACCAGAGCAGCAGCAGCAGCAACAACAACCACCCCTGTCTCTGTCGAGCCGCTTATCCATGTCGTGTCTCGCTTGTTTGTTTGTCTTATTGTTGGCCAAGTTTATTTGTCGTCGTCGTCGTCGTCGTCATCGTCGTCGTCGGAGCGACAGCTCTTGTCTCTCACACAAAAGCCAAAGCCTTGGCGTTTAAACAAGCCGAGGACAGTTAAATGTTGCAGTTACACTCTACGCCTTGCCTAAATACTTTTAATAGCCAAGCGGTGGCGGCTTTGGCCATAATGCAAACAGTTCATGAGGCTAACGCAACAGCATTTAAGTGCTTAAGAGTGGGGGTTGGGGGGAGCTGCCCGCATTCTATCAATCAGCAGCGCCTCGGCTTGGACATCAATCAAGCACGCCAATAATCAATCCATCAATCATTCAATCAATCTATCAAGCAGCCCACCAAAATGCTTAACGCACTTATTGTAAATACTTGGCAATGCCAACACTTTTGGCTTTCGTTCATTTCCATTTCCATTGCCATTTCCATTGTAGCAACAATTTAATTTAAAAAACTGGCGCTGCTGCGCCGCCATTATCATTAATTAAATTGAGTTTAATGAACTAACGACTCGCAAGTTGCCTAGCTACAATGCTTGTTGACAATTGAGTTCGCCTTATTTACTTGCAACTTCAAAAAGCGCGTAAAGCATATTTTACGCCGGAATTTTAATAAGCCTTAAACTGTAAGGCCAACCAGCTAGACGGGCTTGGGATTGGGATAGGGATTGGGATTGGGCTTGGCGTCAATCACTTGTGTATCTCTCACTCAAGGTGAGAGGCTGAAGCTGAAGCTGAAGCCTCAATGTCAACGCCAGCTGCGAAATGCGTGGGAGCTACAATGAGAGGCCTAACTAGCTGCCAATTCTTTTGCTTATTTTTAGCGGACAGCTGTCGAAAAGGAGCTTAAATTTTTGAGTTTGAAACGCTGACAAAAATAAAAGCGTTGCTATTTTTATTCAATCGACATTGACATGCTTTATCAATCAATTTAATCAATTTCTGTGCCATGCAAGTTAATTAAAATTTACTACATTTCATGTACAAATTACTCATAATTGTTTGCTTGATTTAAAGCGCTGCAGCCTTCATTTGAATGTATAAAATATTTTAAGTATTGCTCTCACTAATATTTTAAAAAATATATTTCCTTTTGTAGAAATTTCATAGCAATAACTCTATGTGCATTTATTTTTGAAAGCTTACACTTCAAGCTAATCTTCAAAATATATTTTAAGCTTGTGCTTAAAATGTTAACAAGTTTTGCGTTATAACAAATGCTAACCAGTGTATTTATTAATATTTATAATATTCCAGCCTGAATTTATAATATAATATTAAGCCTTATCACATTTATAAGTCTCTTGAGCTGCTAGAAAGCTTTAAAATTGATTTCAAGTGCACAAAATGAAACTTAACATAATTTAAAGCAATTGCAAATTGATACTTGAAATTGAGTCTGCTTAGCTTAAAGTTAGCTAAGCCAAAGTTTTATAATGTGTAATTAATTTTATTAAATTTATTTTAAATATGTTTTTAGGTCTATGCATTGCACGTATAATAAATAATAATTTATATGCATTGTATAAAATAAATAATTACGCTTAGTCTTTGGAAAAATAATTTTTGTATTAATTATTGTCATTAATAATACAAATCGAACGAATTTTTCAGCAAAGTTGCTGCGAATCGAGCTCATTCAATTAAATTTGAAGCGCATGGAAAACTCCAAAATTTCATAAAATACTAGACTAAATTTAAACAGCTGGCAAATCAAATTAAACACTTAAATGTCGTGGGCATAGCAATTACATACATGCAGCTGTGTGTGTGTATGTGAGTGTGTGTGTGTGTAATCATAGCTAATATCGATTGAGTGAGTGTAGCGTGTCTAACTTTAGGCACAGTCAGTTGCTATTTTTATTACACACATGTGTGTGTGTGTGTGTGTGTGTGTGTGTGTGTAAAACAATGCGACTATTTGAACTCGTGTCCCGTGCGTTATCTGTCAGTCAGTCTGTCTGTCTGTCAGTCTGTTGCTCTGTTGTGGCATGCCCCAGCCACAGAGCTAGCAGCTAACACGTTTAGCTGCTGAAGTCGCCCAATTTTTCATTTCTGTTGTTGATTTCAAGGACAAATGGCATAGAGCTGGGGCTAAAAAACGTGACAGCGACGCTTGCCCCCGGTCAATGACTTGACTTGACTTAACTCACTCTGGCTGTAAACTGAAGCTGAACCTGACGTTGGTAACTGTCGACCTTAGCTCTGAACTTGGCGTTTGACAATTGCGTTATTAAAAATCATTTACTGAGTTTGACAAACAAACAAACAAATAGCAGCTGCTGTCGCAGTCTCAGTCTCAGTCGCTGTCTCCGTCTCGACTGTATTTATTTGTTGGCCTAGACAGGTGAATTGTTCGTTGTTCGTTGTACTTTGTTATTGCTATTGACATTGTTTACATTTGCAGACGCGCTTCAGAGCGCTGCATTATTATTTTGGTAGCTCAGCATATTTCGCTTACGCATTTCATTTCATTCGCCATTCGTTTCACCTTTGTTGACTGGCATAGAAAAATATGCAAATTTAAATGGAATTAACACATTTTTATTTAAATAAAACATGCTGCCTTTTGAGCCAGCAAAACGAGAATGTTATAAATGTTCTAAAATATGCAATTGTAAAAATAAGAATAGAAGAAAGCTATGCAAGCAAACGAGTTACAATCAAAATACACACACACAAAATTGCCAACTGCCCAATACATATATTTATAGCATTTATATGCTATACTAAATATATATTTGTAATGTTGCATGACGCTGCGCTCTCCATGGAGATTCAAATGCTGTTGACGCAGCTGCGCTGCAAATAAAATTTTCACACATCTCACACACACACACACGCAAGCAAATGAGCGTGTGAGTGCTTTTGTTTTCTATTAAAAATTTCGAAAACTAATTTCAATGTTGAATTTGTGCCATTGCCACATGGCCGCACCCCGCACCTCGCACCTCGCACCACGCGGAGCTTTTAAGCGCAGCACAAAAGTATGCTATGGAAAATGCAAGCGACCATTGGGTTGAGTTGAAAATTAATTAAAAATGCGACAACTGTTTAATGAACCGTTGGCTTTTGCTATATCACAGCTGCTAAGCTAAGCACAAAGAGCATTAACGTTGCTGCATAAAGAAAGCGCAGACATACTGTAAATACAGTCAACACTCGACTGAACGAATCAACAAAATGCAAAACAAACTACTAGGCAACTAATGAATTCAGTTTCGTATGCCATGCAAATAAATGTATTATTCATTATTACTATCAAATAAGTATAAAAATACATTATATATGTTTTATAAATTTTAAAGAAATCATTAACTCGCTTGGCTGTGGCTAAAACTTACATTTAATGCAATAAATTTGATTGAACTCTTGCTAGCAACCAAATTTGGCGAATTGGAATATATTTGTTATTTCAAATAATTAAGTTCAATAGACACAAATGTTAAGAAATAAAAGAACAAAATATTTATGAGTTTCTTAACTAGATTAATTTGTTGCAATCATAGCTTAACCCAATTAAAAACCAATCAAATCAAATATAATAATAAGCTAAAATACAGCGCTTGTAATTCATACAGAGCTCATCTACTGTAGCTCCAATTAGTATTTATATAATTACGCTGCTCCAATTACTTGCTAAGCTTTACTTTGCTTTTTGCCTTTTGCAAAATTATAATTGTTGAATTTTGTGTCTCGTCGTTTCAAAAGACCAACGTACAATTCAATGCCAACTATCAAGGCAATTGCCAATTGCATTATTATTGCAGCCATATATAAATTGTTGAGAAATTTGAAACTGGCATTGGCATTGGCATCCATTGATGCGTTGCAATTAGCCTGGCAAAACCTTGTTGGTGCCAATCAGCAGCAAATAAATCAAAATCACAAAATCACAATCGGCAGCTGAAATTCAAATATATTTGTAGTGTGCCCATTAGGCAAAGTGCGTGCTAGGCGTTGCCATTGGCATTGGCAGCCGTTTATAAATATAACGGTAATCGTTAATCGAATTTCAACCGAAAATATCATATAATTAATGGGAATTTAAGCAAGCAGCAATTGCGTGTCTAGCAACGAAAAATGTTAGTGCTAATGGGCGTATGCTTAATATTTACGTGGTTTTTTTTTTTTTTGTTGTTGTTCTTTTTGTTTTTTGCTGTTGCGCACAATTTTAATTATTGCAATTGAGTGCACACACACAGCGCGTATACTTAATATTTGGATTAACTACACATAAAGCGCTTTATCAGCTGCTGAGCTATTTATGCTTAAATAGCCTTTTATAAAAGCGCATATAATTTTTAATGCTTTTGCTCGCTATTTTGCTTTTCTTTTTGTCGCTTCGCTTCAGCATGAGAGACACGAGCATATTTTAATTAAATGCCGCAAAGCCATGAAAATATTTTAAGCAAGAGCTGTAAGCAATGCATTGCATAGCAACAGCTAGAGAAGGCAATAGAGAGTGAGTGAGTGAGTAAGAGAGCGAGAGAGAGAGAGAGAGAGAGAGACAAGTGTGTGTGTGTGTGAGACATTAATGCAGCTGAATTACGTGACATAATTTAGAGGCGACACCAAACGAGAATATCCTAATGACAATTTGCCTTTGTTTACTGCCGCCTCGACGCGACTCTCTGGCACTCGCGTTACCGTTGCTCACTTGCGGAATTGTTTCCACCCCCTTCACCACCCCCCTGACGTCACCTGTAGCTTTGCCCATAGAGCTACAACAGTCATCTTTCAGTCAGCGTAACAACAACAAGCTAAAAATATTATACATACACACATAGATGTTTGTGTTTGTTTGTTTGTTTGTTTGGAGCTGCTGAGTTATGAGCCAGCGCCTGCCAGTTATGTTAAGCTCTGCAAATGAACATCATAAATAAGCGTTGAAGGCAGCCATGGCTGGCTATATAGCTATGTTACATTGAATTGAGGCTCTCGCACTGCTCAGCGCGCGCGAATTGAGACGCACGTGTCGTCGCCTTTGCCAGCAAAAAAAGAGAAAGTTGCTTTGAATTGCGCGCATGTTTAAATGTTGTTATGAATATAATGGCCACGTATATACGCATATATGTGTTTGTGTGCGTGTGTGTGTGTGTATAGACAATTGCGCTTAGCATTGCCTTTGGCTTCCCGGCAAACCAATCAGCCACATGAGCACCGTCTCGGGCCAACGGGGCGTATGCGTGAAGGCGTCAAATGCTCACAACTCTCGAGTCACAACCCTAACCACACATAACAAAAGCTCAAACTCACACTACTGACTGCTCTGTCGGCATTTCATTTCGTATTTTGTATTTATTTTTTATATTTTTCTTTTTTCGGCATAACTTCCGCTAATGCAAGCGCTCGCTTCCGCCCCCGCCACCGCTCCCACCCTTTGCCCTTGCCCACCATATCTCTCATCATTTTTTGTTGTTATTGCTTTCTTCTTTTCATGCGTTGAATATGCAAATTAACTTAAGTGCTTATGTGTTTGTAATCAAAGCAAAGCTAAGCCAAGCCCAGTCAAGCGAACCGTGCGCCGATTAGAGTCATACCAGCCCCAACACCCCTCCCCCCCCCCCCCCTCCCCCCCCCCCACAAAGCTCAACTAAAGCAAAAACCGAGCATTACACTCACCTCGAATGCGTTTTCGCTTTTTCGCTGTCACTGCAAATAAAAATAAAATAATAACAATAAAGACTAAATACAAATTTGGCAGCATATAAATAATAATAGCTAAATATGTTGAACAGCTAACATAATAAATTATGAGTTGCTATTAGGGCGCATAAAAATGTTGGAATTTAAAGTATTAATGAAGCAAACAGCCATATACATAATAATAATATAAAAATTAATGTTTATATTAAAAAACAACTAACAAAATACGTTAAAAGTTGCGCATAATAATTAAATTATAACAATTATTTATAAATAAATGAAAATAAAATATACAAAAATTAAAATGTATTAAATAAATAATTTATAAATATATTTAAATATTTTAATTTATTATAGCTAACGAAATTTAAACCTTTTAATTAGCACAATCGATACTATCGATGCTTAAAGTAAAGTCAAGTGGCAAAATTTTAAAAAGATTAAGCTTTTAAAAAATAAAAAATAAATAATAATTAATATGAATATCAGCGCTGACTATCGAAGCATTTTCGATACTTTTAGAGCTGCAAATAATTCAAACTTGCCTAACTAAGTTTAGGTCAATTTGAAAAAGTTAAAAAAATGTTAATGAAACATATTTGAAAAACGTGCTGAAGCAGCTCAGTTGTAATATATTATTTATTTCAATGCTAGGCTGCCGAGTTGAGTAGCCGAGAAAAAAATAAGTGCAAGCTTAGCCTATTAATTTAGATGGAGCTACTAATGTAGCTTGAATTCTTTCGATTCAACAACTGCCACATACTTGGGGCTTGGCTTTAACACTTTGAGCGAATGTTTTAATTTGCAATCAATCTTCAAGCTGAGATGCCTCACTTACAGCAGACTTTGCTGGTTGACAGCGTTTTAATGCCATCATTTTGGCAGCATCAGATAGCAGCGCCCCCCACCCAGTCGCACCCCACTCACATATACATATATGTATTTGTATACGTGCATGTATTAGTGAGTGGGGCTGGGGTGATATGCTCACAATGTATTTAATATGCGCGATTTTTGTTGATTATGCGCCATTGTCAGCTGCTTATCAGCGACGCAGCAAGGAGTTGACTCCTGACGCTTTTTGTTGCCAAAGAGCTGACAACTGTATGCGGGGCGGGTGGTGCTGGTGCTGGTGCTGGTGCTGGTGCGTTGCGCAATCAACTAAATTACGTGAATTTATAACATTGACGCAGCAGCAGCAGCAGCAAAAGCTTGTAGCATCTTTCATTGGCAAGGCAATTGAGTTGAAGACATTTGTTGTTGTTTTTGTTTATTTGTTTGATTGCGTTTGCAAATTGACGTTGCCTCAATCATAAAATTGATTGCAACGCCCACGTCAACAAGTAGGCACACACACATATCACATGTGTGTGTGTGTGTGTGTGTGTGTGTGAGGCTTCAAATGTTTGTGTAACCCCTTGGTTATAACAGAGCCAAACGGGCCACACATAATCCGCCTGGGTGCCGCAACAAAACCATAAAACTCATGTGGTATTAAATTATTGAGCATAAATTCACAACAACAGCAACAAAAAAAAAAAAATAAATAAATAAATAAAAATCAAAAAAAAAATCCACACACAACAACAACCAAAAAACAAAAAAAAAAGTTAATAAATAAAAACGCCTGACAAAGTGTGGAGAAAGTTGAGAGCACGCCCCGTTGGCCACGCCTCACATATCAAATAAATAATAAATAAATAGCAGTCGATAAAGTGTTGTAGCCGTGTTTGTAGTTGCTGTTGCCCATTGCTGGTTGCTGGTTGCTGGTTGCTGGTTGTCGTTGTCATGAAATGGCAGGCAGCAGGACATGCCAGGACATAATAGAGCGATTCATTTGCAGATTTCGCCAATGTACAAACAGTTTTAATGTGTTGCACAAAAAGCAACGAAAATAATATATGCATATATTTTTTAAAAAATACATATACATATATTTTTTACACGGCGAGCCAAGCAAATATTTGAATGATATAAAGCCAAGTATGAACGCCAGATTGCTTCAATGGCATTATAAAAATGTTATTGCTTTTTATTACGACGAATGTCAAAGTTGAAAAATGACAGCCTGCCAGCAAATATTTGTCCAAGCGCCCAAAACTTTTGCTTCTTTTGTAATCTCACACAACATTTTTTTTTTTCGAATAACCGAATCGCTCTCAGCTTTTATCGTTTGCTGTTTGATCAGCGCAGCAGCAGCAAAAAAAAAAAAATTGCAATCGCTTTATGCATAACCCGTCGTCATAAACGTTGCTGACAAATGAGCCCAATATGCAACAGCGACAGTGCGACAGTCCAACAATCGTGCTTCATTAATCAGAAGACCACAGCAGCCGTCAAGCTGCAGCTTCGCCGCTCTCTCTGCAATTGGGGACTAAGCCAAAATGCAATAAACACAAATGCTCCCCAGCTGCAAGTGCTTCAAATATTGCACATGCTGTTCCCAATTGCATTTAGAGCGGGGGGGTGGGGGCCAACAGGAAGTGAGTGCCAACAATATTAAAGCAACAACAACTAGAATTTGTAACTATTACGGTTGTTGTAATAATCTTCATTAATATTGTAGCTCAAGATCAAGAACTTCGAGCACATCGAATGCCTGACAAAGTTTTATGATTAAAAAGCCAAGAGTATTGCAATGCAATTAAAAAGCTGTAGCGAAGCTAAAAAACTTACTTAATAAACTTTAAATTTCAATTATTACGCATTTAGCTTACCGCCATACTTACCTACGCTATATAATCCAGCGCTTTAGCCAATTTAATTTTAACATTTAAAATAGCAAAACATGTAAGCAACGAATGTTGAAGTAATGATAGAAATTTAAAAATATGCTGCTAAATAAACATTATATGTTTTCAAAAACAAAGCGACAAAAATAAATGCAATATTTTTGAAAAGCAAACTAGTTAAATTAAATGAAAAGTCATGTGCGTTTTTTCTCATTTTGTGTATACAACATTATTAACTATAAATTTATATGCTGATTTTATATTTTCTACAGCTTTTACTTTAACTACGAAACTTAATTCATTTAAGTCCACAGCAACTGCAGCTAAAACTGTAAGAAGTAGTTTGCCTTATAGCTGCAAATGAAAAATAACCCAAAAATGAGAAATAAGTGTCCCTGCGGCTTACACTTTACTCATCTACAGCTATTTGTTAACTCTGTAGCTGTTGCCTGAGAGTAGTAGCGTTAATTTGCTGATTTCCCTGCGGGTCACGCCACAGTGCCTACCAAAAAAAAAAAAAAAACAAAACAAAAACGCACAAACTGAAAATCCAACTAGCATAATGCATAGTTTTAAATTTTACAAATTACTCGGGCCACAACTTGTTGTTGTTGTTCTTGTTACTTTATGTTTGAACTATTTAAAGAGCGAACTGTTTTTCTTCTGGTGATTTGCATGAGGTGCAGCGCAGGCTGTTGCGGTTTTATGATGAACCCGAGCCTGTCAAAAGCTTTGCGGTTGCTGCTGTTGTCAGAGTCTCTGTTGCTGACAGGCCGGAAGTGCTGCATTGCGTTGACTTCCGGACGCTGCCCCAGCCGCTTGCCATCTTGCACTTTCTGTTGTTCTTTGCTTGTCTCAAGTTTTCACGTCTCGCTTGTTTTGTTTTCACTTTTCTGCTTTTTTTTTTTTAAGTGCTCTGTCTATCGTTTCAACTTGTGGCGGCAGCGGTGCTCAGTTCATTTAACATGCCATTTGTTTTCGGCAATGGATACGACGCTGCTGCCGTCGCCGCCGCCGCCGCTCGTTGCATAAATCATGATGCTTGCCACGCAGCCATGTCTAAGCCAAATGCTTGCAATAAAAGTTAAGATGAAAAAAATACAAGCGACTCTGCCTTTGTCCTACGCTGAATGCACTCAAAAGTTAAACTCTTTGCCTCTGTGTGTGTGTGTGTGTGTGTGTCCATCAGCCACTTGGACATTCAAATTCTGGCCACTTCAGTTAGCAAAAGTAGAGACTGTCTGACTGTCTGTCCCTCTGTGTGTGTGTGTGTGTGTGTGTGTGTGGCAAACAATAAACACTTTGGCTGTAAGCTGAGTGTCTGCACTCGGCACAATGCAAATTGCTCTGATATATGCATGAATATAAGCTTATGCTCCTCGCATATGTATAGGGCATAGACAAGGGCGTAACAAATGCTAGAGTGGGGATGGCGGGGGTGAGCAGGCTGCAGCGTCTTCTGCTTAAGCTCAAATGAATGCTGGGGCAAGCGGCTTGAAGTGCAACTGAGAGTTTAGCTTAAGCTAAGTAACCAAGTAAGCCGTATTATTTAGAGCAAGTAATTTGTAGAGTCATTAGCTCATTTTAAGTCTTTCAACTATAACGCGTTAATTATACTTATTATTTATTGCTTGTTAAATCAAATAAAGTTCAAGTTTATGTGCGATTTGAGGTTAGCAATTAATTTCTATTCAACTTATGAGTTGAACTGCTTGTACAGTAAGCATTCTATACAAGCAACATATTCGATTGTAGCCAAGCTTTACTTTTAATACATCAGCTCAGTATCAAACGCATTGAAAACTCAAACAATCAATTCCTTATATAGCTTGATTTCATTTATGCTACAGACCAATTAATAAAATTCAAATACAAATAACTTAAGTTATTTTTTATACCAATTATATTTCAAAATAATAATTTTTGGCAGCATAAGTTTTGATATCTACTTCTTACTTACAGCCTATTTTTAATATTTTAAATTATATTTTAACAAATAAAAAATTCTCTTATTTTCATAAGCAATTTTTTCTTTCGTAGCCACAGCTTAGTTTATACAGAATGTTAAGTATATAATCTTAAATTAATATTGCTAACCCTTTTGCCTACGCTCATGCTTGCCTCGGCACAGTGGGTCAAAATCTTTTGGGGCGCTCGCTAGCAAAAATAAAGACATGCTTGGCTGTTGCTTTTGTTAAACTTGTTGCCCGTTGGGCAACTGAGCAGCAACTGCTGCTGTCTGTTAACAACTGCTGTTGCTGTTGCTGTTGTTGTTGTTGCTGGTGACAAGCGTTATAGCCCTGGTTACAGTACCAGGGATGAGGGCAGAGCACAGGCAGCTTAAAAAATTTCGAAACAGATTCTAAATCTATTTAAAAGTTATGGCCACAAATAGTTGTGGCTGCGACGACAGCAGCGACTGCAGCAGCAGCAGCAGCAGCAGTAGGACATGTTGTCTACACACATTGCCGCTTATTCACTCACTCACTATCGCTCTCTCGCTCTTACTGGCAGCTTGACTCTTATTGAAAGTGGCGCTGTTGATGATGCGGGGTGACGTTGCCAAAACTTTTTGACACTTTAAAAACTTTGCTTTCACACAAGCACATTATGCATACTCTGACCACACACACACACACACACACACACACACACACAGATACACACATGCGCATACACTACGTTTATTTGCCAAGCCTGGTTTTGAAAGTTACGTTAAATGGTTTTAAAGGTTTCGGTTTGGGTTTAGGTTTTAGGTTTAGGTGCGCTCCAGCTTCAGCCAACTTGCAACAATTGCTGCTGCTCTCGTGCTGCTGTTGTTGCTGTTGCCTTTGATTGTGCTTAGAGCTGCAGCTGCAAGTTGCTGTACGGAAATTTCACCAATTTTGTTGTGGCTTTGCAATTTTTGAGTGCGCTGCTCGCTCTTTTCTATTTTTTTTAGCCTTGTGGCCCAGACGCTCATGTTTAGGTGTTTGGCTCGACACAGTTGTCAATAACTTTTGCAGGCAATGCGACAAATTTTCTAAATATTAGCCCACCCCCCACCCACTTGCATTGCTGTGTCGCAAAAACTCAACAAATTTGTTTGCCCTGCACCCAACACCACTGAACGGGCCACATTTAGGGCAAAAGCAAGGCAAAAAATAAGTTTCAATTGCCCGGAAAGTGCAGCTTGGACTAAAAACTGGTCACAAAGCTGCTGCTGCACCTTTTGCTCCCAAAAAAAAAAAAAAAATAACTTGTAACACATTTTTTTTACAAACTTCAGTTAAAGGCAAAGTAATGTATGCGAATTAAATCTCTTGCCTGATCGAGCTTTAGCTAAATAAAGGCAATTTGCCATTCTTAGAGAGAGGCAAATGCACATTGCTCGATAGCTTCAATTCTTGATATCAACGAAGAAAGAATATGTTAACCAGAGAAAAGAGAGTTGCTTAGTTTAACTGTCGAATCGTTGTAAAACTTTTTGATTTTCTACTGAATATTTTTGCCAGCTTAGCTTTTATATTGTAAATAAATTTATATATATTTTCAAATTGCAACCTTTTTTTGATTTCAGATATTCAACAAATTTGTTAAGCAACATTTTAAGGCAGTTTATAGAACTTAATGATGTTAAGTTAAAAAAATTAAATAGCTAATATTTCAAGCTTTTAGCAACAAAGCAAAGTTTAAGGTCTTGGCAATATTTTTATTTTATTATTACGACTAATTTGCTCTTATTTATTTCGATCAAACTTCGAACAATTATTAAACTAATTAATATTAGCACGCTTAGCTTAATTTAAATTAAAATTGAAACTAATTGTAGCACAAAGTGTTGCAAAATTATTTAAATTGTGCCAATGCGCCATGTTTTTGTTTCATATTTTAATTTTATTTTTTTCTGTGTGTTGTAATTTTGAACCCTTAGCTAATACCGTTAAAAATAAATACTGTATACAGCAATTACCCGCATCATTATTTAACACTTACACTTTTATTTATTTATGTTGATTTTTATTTTCGTTGCTCGTTACGTTTTTGTTTTGTCGTTTGTATTATTTTTGTTTTGAGGGGTGCCCTGGCCCTAGCTCAAAGCGGTTTTCGGTTTTTTGGGCAACACAAATCTGTGACAGGGCGGGCTGGCAGCTTGTTTAACTCATAACCGCCTCGTCATGCATGAGTCGCTCGAGCAGAAGCAATGCCACAGTTTGTACACCTTTTTGCATGCCTCAACAGTTTGCAGTTTAGTGAACTTTAAAAAATTAACTGCCACTGGCTGGGCTGGAACCCTAAAAACCAAGCAAGAAACCCTTTTTTTTTTTTTTTTGAGGGCTGGCCTCACACACCGCCAATTAGCACACATGGGGCACATTAAATTTGCATGGGGAAAATACTTTTGTAAGCAAGTAACAGCAATGAAAAATAAACTATATATGTATATATATGTATATGTTTGCTATTTTAGACGCTGATACTAAATTTGAAAATTGTTTTGCACAAAATTTTGCTATTTTTAGTGCTCGCGACTGCGCTGTGTGGGCAGCGTGGTCAGTTTAGTGTTTGAGCCAAGCTAATAATCAACATAACAATGGCCATAACAACACACCTATGTGTGTGTGTGTGTGTGTGTGTGTGTGTTATACAAACGTGAAATGGGGGCAACGTGTGCCAACAAAGCTCATTTTTTATAACTGCCACAAGAACAACAACAACAAGCAGAACAAACTCTGCTTAGGCATGAGGCAAATAAATCTGTGCACAATGCGCCTGACATTTGCTTGATGGCTGCACATCTCTCTGTACCAAGCCCCCCCGCCCACAGCCCCCTGTGTGTTTGTATTTTATGTTGCCTGTTACTTGACCACAATAAAATTTATTTATATTGTTTGGCCCCCTCTGTTCTTGTTGTTGTTGCTCAAGTGCCAAAAGGCAACAAAACAAGCTAATGCTGAACTTAACAACACAATAAATACTCTATAAATCAATAAGTTATTAATGCACTGCCCGCCGAGCAGCAGCAGCAGCAGCAACCAACTTATTAATTATGCCCACAATTGTTGTGAATTTGTGGGCCAAGGCTAAAAGCAATTGAGTTATTTATTTTTAATCTATTTTAGTTTAGACAATGACTAGCCTTTAATTTTAGTTTCGTTCGCGCTCTGTTTATAAATACACACACACATTCATAAATAATTGATCAAGCTGCGCTAGCAACAACACAAATTAGTGAGAGCGGCACACAAATAATAATTACAAGCAATTGCTCTATGACTTTTATAAGCAAACGTAGACAGAAATAAAATTTATTTCTAGCGCAGTAAAAATGGCAATTAATATGCTATAACTTTTTTACAAAAGTTTTACAGCAAAAGAAATCCATAGACATGAGCTTTTAATTAAAGATTATTTCTTATATTACGTATACGCAATAAACGCAAACTATAAGCTGTAAAAATATATAAATCATTACAGCTATTTTTTACTATTTAAACAATGCTAAAATCAAATGATTTTTATTCATAAGCATTACTAATATTTTTTTAATTTCTATACAAATTTCTAACTCTAAAGCTGAAGTTAATAAGCATAAACATAATTAAAAATTATTTTTTATATTACTACGCTTACGCTACTAGTGTAAAATATATATAAATAATTACAGCTATTATTTTTGTGCTTAAACTTTTGCTCTAAATACTAAAAGCAAATGATTTTTATTGTAATCTCTAGTCTAATTCTATACTAATTTCTTACTCTAAGACTATTAAGCTTCATATGCTAAATTTATATTAATTATACATAAGCTAAGCATAAACATATTGTTGCTACTGCTTTTTGCTTTTTAAAAACAAAGCTAAGCAAATTTCTCTTTTCTCAGCAGCTTGCCGCTTGCAACTTGCCGCAGTCTAACAAAGGTTGGGCGCTTAGACAAACAATTCATTTGGATAATACTAGTTGCATGCCACACATTATGGATTTCCTGGCGCCATGCTGTTGTGTCTAATGTGTGTGTGTGGGCTGCTGTTTATAGTAAATGCTTTATACAAGACGAACATAAATATTTTTATTTTTATTTTGGTTTGTTGTTTTTGGCGTCAGTTGGGGGTCAGTTTTACGGCTCGTAATGCTTGTAATTGATTGTTAATGCCGCACTTAACCCAGCGTGCCCCAACGCATCGATTTACCAAATACGCCAGCAGAACTGAATTCAGTATGTATTATGAATATATCTGACTCAACTGTTAGTTCGAGTTGCTGGTTGTTGTTGTTGTTGTTGTCGTTGTTGTTGTGCGTGCCTTAGCTTATGTATTATTAAATTTTGTATTGCGTGTGCGGCTGCCATGTCGACGAACAGCTCCAAATACTCGAACGTATGTGAGCGAGCAAGGAGCCAGACCAATTGTAGAAATTCCTTTTAAAATAACATGAAAATCAGTTAAAAATAACAAGCAGCACAACAAGCGGCAGCAGCAGCAACAGCAGCAGCAGCAACAAACAAGGCCAAGGATCGTTGGTTGAGCCTTATCGTCCATGGGCCATGGCCCGATATTCCGCCGTCGTCGCCTTGCATATTTCATCTGCATGTGTATGCGTAAGTCATGCTTGGAAACGGAAACGTTAATGCCAGCAATATAATAAAAGTGGAAAGCCAACTGCTGGCTGACTGGGCTCGCAGTTTGTGCAGCCTCAGCACAAAAATGTGTGCGCTGCAACTGCTGCAAGCAACTCTCAACGCTTGGAATTGGCGTACGCATTCCTTGCAAGGAATGACAATAAACAAGAATGCCAAAAGCGAGCCGCAGATAACTGAAATTTTTACTATTACTATTTATATTTAGTTTTTACTATTTTTACTGCCACTTGGCAAGCAATAAATTTAGACAATGCACACTGCAGCTGCAACGGCAACGGCAGCGGCAACGGCAACAATAACAAAAGCGCTACAGATTTCGAGCAGCTTTCCATTTAAAATAAATTAATTAGCCGCACAAGCTTGGGTGGGAGCATAAAACGACAACTTCGTTCTTACAAAACAAAAGCCGAAGGAAAATGTAACTGTGAGATAGATTTGTTTGCAAGTAACTAGACAAGGCGCCTCGGGGGTTCAGAGGGGCGTAAGACAGAGAGCCAAGTATAATTGATTGAGCCAAGCCTCAAATCTGGTCAATGGCTGAATGGGGCGGCACGGCTACGTGGAGGAGGGGGCGGCTGGGCTCAAAATCAAAATGAAAATGAAGATGAAACAAAATGGAAAGCGCACAGACAAACAACAAATGGGCCAAAGTTGCTGCTGCTGCTGCTGCTGGTAAACGAAATTGAAAATGAAAATGAACAAGCGTACATCAGTAGACAAGTACTTCAATGGCTGTGTGCATGTGTATGAGTGTGTGTGTGTGAGAAAGAAAAACTGAGCGAGTAAATACAGTAAATACAACGCTAACAAATGCAGTTTGCTAAAGCAGCATTTACATAAAGTAGATACGAAATAACAAAAGCATTGCCTGCTTTTGAGCATCAATTGGGTTGGTAAGCTGCAAAAATTGTTTGCCTACTTATGAGCGTCAAACTTAAAACTAAGCTGCGCTTCTAAAAGCTTCACTGTACTAAGTTGCTGCTTTCTCGTGCTATTGCTATTTTTTCTACGCGCTGCGCTTGTAATAAGCTGAAGCGTAAGCAGCTTCACTTGATAGGTAATGGACAACTTGAAGTCTTAACTAACCGAAAATGCAAGAACAGCAGCAGCAGCAGCAGCGCAACAGCAGCAGCAGCAGCGCAGCAGCAGCAGCAAGTGAAATCGCTTGAAAGCAAATTGCGCTGAAAAGCAATCAGCGCATAAGTGCAATACAAATACAAACAAGTTTATTGCTTTTCCTGTTGTCCTTGCGGTCATCACGTGCAAGCGACCAAGGTGTGCTGCACTAACCAAAGGGGCGCCACTGCACTGGCTGGCAGCTTATGCTACAGACAGAACTGAATGCTTAAATGAAAGCTGCTTAAGTGCCATAACAACGCTAACAACAAATAGTAATTTATGCGCACTAAATATGCTAGCTAAATAAATAAAAAAAAAGCAAACATTTTTGAAAAATATGAGCGCTAGACTAAAGCGGATTTAGTTGCGTTGCTTAATTAACTTTGCGTTTAAACACGCCTGCGATTTATATTACTTAACAATGTTATTTGCTATGGCGCTGCACACACTTGTGACTTTTTTTCTTCTTCTTTTTTGACGACTGCCAAAACTGTCAACAGCTGCCATGAGTGATCACCTGTGCGATTTTTTGCCGTAGAGCCAACACATATGATTATTTGAGTTGGCAACTCATAACCCACTAGCAAAAACCAAAAACACGGCAGTAACACACACAGCGAGCGAGAGTGAGAGAGAGCGAGAGCAGCATAATGGCATTTTTTATGGCCAAGGCATAAGTGTGCCAAGCCAAGCGACACTAATAATAACAACAATAATAAAGATATGCGAACAACAACAAAGACAATTATTAAAGATAAAATGGAAAGTTTAAAGCTAAGCCTTAGGAACTGGCTGCCAAACTAAAATATGTCAACAGTTTGCAATTTAAAATAAAAATGTCAAACACAAATTTCCGTTAATTGGTGTAGCTAAATATGAGTGACTGTATACATTAGCAGTGACTGTAGATAAGCAGCAGGCAGAGTTTGAAAGACTTAAATTTGATTAATTTGTGTACAAACCGCAAATCCATACGCCTTGTTGTACAACATTTGCTTTTTGTTTACGTGTATTTATATATTTTTATCTTATTATCTATTTAACGCCACACACACACTCACACAGCAATCTTAAAACAAAATAAACACATGCCATGGCATTACTTTAGCTACTGCTGCTGTTTTCTTGGCTATAAAATGTAAAAAAAAAAAACACAGCTCGTTGAATTGCCATACTAAACAATTTGTGAGTGAATATTATGCGCAATAAATTCAAATATATTTCATAACCCTTTCTTTTTTTTTTTTTGAGTTGAGTTGAGAGTGCTGCTTCGCTTTCGCATGTGGACAAATGCATGAAATTTGTTGAGGCATTCAAGACGCAATTTTCGGTGAATTTTTCGTTTTGGCTTTTAGAGCTTTTTGAAGCTTGCGCGCCGCCGTTTCTATAACCTCATATATAGATAGCTAACTTTGCTCCAGAGCAGACATTGGGGGGCTGAGCTACAATAAAAATGTGCGAACAACATTTTTTGGATGCCAATGCTGCTGCTGCTGCTGTGAGCGAGAGACAAGTACATAACAGCGAAAGAGACAGCGACAGCGACAGGGACAGAGCAGCGATTGCCATTTATTTTTATTGCCGCACTTACCTGCTCAGCTAGCTGCTACTTAGCGCCTTTAGCTGCACAAGTACATATAAGGCAAGTATGTATGCCAGTCTGTCTGTCTGTCTGTCTGTCTGTCTCTCAGTTCGTCTCTGTATTATATGTAGATGTTAGATGTTAAATGCTGACGTTGGATTTGTCGCGCGTCAATATCTCTTCAAAAAAAAATAAAAAGCGCGCGCGCTCGTATAAAAAACACAAGTTTCAAGCTTGACTTTTGCTGTCTGTATGAGGCTAACATGCTTACAATTTTTAAAACTGCGTGCGTGTGTGTGTGTGTGTGTGTGAGTGGCAGCACTTTAATCAGCGTTGCCAGCTGACAGCAAAAAATATATATTCGCTGACTATGATATGATATGTTTGTGGTTATGCTTGCTTCGTCTGTCTGTCTGTCTGTCTGTCTGTCTGTCTGTCTGCGTGCTCAGGTAACAGCGAAAACGTGCGTTATGTTCAGCTGCTGCTGCTTGTTGTTGTTGCTTGTAACAAGTGCTTGTTGCATGTGGCATATGCAGCAAAAATAAGCAGCACAAAATCTAATTGAACTTGTCTTGCAGTTAGCAATTTCAACTACGTTATTAATACTTATAGCACGCTATATAATTGTACTCTAATTATTATTTAAGCCACAGCATTTAGTCTTGTCTTTATGCCTGTTGCATAATTATTTATAAGCTTGAGCTAAAGGCAAGTTAAGTTACTTTTTTATATTTATTTGATTTGATCTACTTTATTGTTATAATTATGCATCAGCTTAGCTATAGTTAAATTAATTTCTATGCTCTTTGCTAACTTTTTATGGCAACACTTGCCTTTCAGTCTAATTGCAATTAGCATTTCAAGCAATTGCTTCAAATTTTCAGCTTCCTATATAATTCATACGTATTGCAATTGATAACTAATTAAAAGTACGCACAGCATTCGAACTTCATTTCAACAAGTAGCAGCTCACACCTTTACCAATTGAAAACTAATTGGGGTAGGCCTTGCTTGCTTTTATTATAAGCACAATTCATTCATAAAATGCAGCGCATTTTTAACTGTACCAAGCTGCTAGCTTGCTATTTATTTATGCTAATTGTTTAAATTTTTTTTTCTCAGCTTTAATGCTAATTCTTATTACTGCTGCTTACTGATCTCTCTCTCTCTCTCTCTCTCTGTCTCTCTATCTATCTTTTTAGCTCGCTACTCACACAATTGTAATCTAATTGGCTTTGGGGCATTGCTTCAAATTTCATTTGCATGCCTAAGCAAATGTATATATTTTTACATATGCCTCAATGCATTGACTGATTAATCAAATACACATATAAGTATATATATATATAGATAGGCAGCTATAAAGCGAGCGCAGCGCCATTTTATGAGCGCAGTTTATGAGCTCTCAAGACATATATCGATGGCTAGCGTTTGCACTTCATATATGCCATAGCCGCTGGCTTTACAATAGCTACTTATATACAAATATATGCATATCTGTATATTTGTGTGTTCACTGCTTGGCATTTTATTGCGCCAAATTGATGGCGACTTTATTGCCGACTGGATTTGAGTTTTCTTGGCATAAACACAAAAATTGATGCATATACAAATGCCTAGCAAGTGAAACAAAAACAGAGAGCGCAAAAATTACATTTTTATAAAAAACAATTGTTTGTGTTGTGGCCATCAATGGATGGATGGTGGCAGCTTAAGCTATGAAATGCATGCAACTGCAACAATGAAGGACACTCATGCAACACTTACGGCAAATGTTAAATTAAGTTTGTGGCAACACTTGACTGCAACTGCACTTTGCACAAGATTCTCAAGCACTCAATATATGGCCCAAAAGATTGTTTTTGGGGGGGCAGCAATGTTTACGTTATTTTACAATTGATTTTCATGTTTTATGTGCTGCTCTTGATGCTTTTACTTTTCTTTGATTATTCGTTTGGATTGTCACAATAGAAAACAAAAAATAACACAACTCGAAGCAGTCGCTGGCGTCGGCGTCGGCGTAGCGTACGTAACGGCGCTTTCAACAAATTCAAAGCTGCACGTGTTTTAGCGCGTCGCGAGCGTTTGCTGCTGTTGCTGTTGCTGTTGCTAACAGTGGCAGCAACAAACAAAAGACACGGCCGAACAAGCGTTGTAGTTTATTATTTAACAACAACAACAACATCAACAACAATTGTTGTTGTTACACTGTCCGCTGTTTTTGGCTGTTCACTGCTCACTGTTCACTTGCGTTTTAACGTTCTTACGATATATGCATAGCATATATATATATATATATATCTATGCGCGCGTGTGTATGTGTGTGTGTGTGTGGATTGCCTTTAGCCTGTGCTGTGGCTACCAGTGAGTGTTGCCTTTGCTATGCGACTCGATCCGTTGCATAAACCGTTGCCTTCGAGATCCCTAACGAAACTGAAACACGCAACAAACTCAAAAGTCCAAAGTACCAGCAGCAGCAGCGACAGCGACAGCGCGCAAAACTCGGCCAATGATACCCGCCTTCGTATGTGTGTGGATTCGTGTTCGTCCTTAGCATCCACAAGCACACGGCACGACTACGAGTTCACCTATTTGGGCAGGTCGCGTTCGTCACCTTCGTCGCTCGTGTGGGCGTTTGCCGAACAACGCAAGCGTCGCTAGCAATTTGTGGATGCTATTTGTGGATGCCATTCGTTATAGAGATGCGCAGACAGCTATAGCCTTTTTTTAGCTATATTTTTTATATCAAATACTTGCGTATACTTAATAAAATATTTGTTAGCTTTCGCTTTGCTTTTTAGCTCATTAATTTAATAAATAAACAGCTTATGCTTTTTATATAGCGCTCGAGCTTCAAGTAAATTAGCTGTCATTTTAAAAATATTTTAATTAAAATATTAAATAAAAATATAAATTCATTCAAAAAATAAACAGAGCAATATGTTGATATTTTAATATTTTTATAACTTATTTAACATATACAAACAATTTTCATTTTCAAAATAAAATAATTCAACTCAAGTAGTTGCGTATACTTGATTTTAAATATTTGTACATTTCTTTCGACATTAAATAAGTGCATAAAAGCAAGCCAAACAATGTTTATTTTTAAAGGCTGCTGCTCAGTTATCATATTTCATAATTGCGTATACTTAATAAAATATTTGTAAAATGTTTGCTGCTTTATGTTGACATTAAGCAAATCAATAAACAAGTTTTAAGTAATGTTTGCATTAATATATTTAATTTTAAATTAAGCACTTAACTCTTTATATTTATGCCTTTCGATATAAACGAAATCTAACTAAATTAATGGACAATTGTAAGCAGCGCTAAGTGCAATAATTTTCCATTAAAATAAATCAAAGTTAAATAATTAAGCATTGAGTTAAGCTAAAATCAACAACAAACTAATGTAACTTAAATGCTTAGTTTACTTTTTAGTAATAAATAAAATGCGCGATTTTGTCCAAGCCATAAATGCCAACAATGTGGAACGCATTGGCGTCGTGTGCGCTGCTGTTGCTTCGTCTTTGGTGGCTTCGTGCAACGCTGTGGACCAAAGCGGCGACTGTGCAGTCGTGCCCGACAGGCACGACGATGAGCACGCGACTGTCGCGTTGCATCGCGACACTGACAACGATGTTGGCCCCACGACGTTGACGAGGACGAAAACTTTTGGGAACACACGCGCACATTTCTTGTGTTTTTGTTTGTCTCGCTGCCAGTCAGCCAGGCAGCCAGTCAGTGAGCCAATGTTGCTGCTGCTGCTGCTGCTGCTGCTGCAAGTTCAAGGGAAAGGAACTTGCAGTGGCTGCGGGTGCAACGCTCAACAAATAAATTACACACGCTCACGCAACGAAAATGCATGCAAATTAAGATGGCAGCCGCAGCACTCACGCAATCACTCCAACACACACACACACACACACACACACACACACACACACACACACAGACACAAGCATTTAGCCTGGCTCAAAGTCGGGCAGTGTGTCAGTTGCAGTCTGTAGTCTGTAGTAGCGCCCAGTGGGCGTGGCGTGGCAGGCGTAGAATGTTAAGCGTTGCGCTTGGCTGGAGCTCTCAGGCTCTTGGCTTTTTGGCGTGGTAGTATCTCTTATGGGCTCGCTCACTTGACCAATTTTGCCAACGTCTTTGCAGACACCTTTTGTTGCTGCTGCTGCTGCTGCTGCTGCTGGCGTCGCTGCTGCAGCTTGCAGCATAAAGTTGTCATTAAAAAATTGCACGCCAAAAAGTCAAATGCTGCAACTCTGTTGCACACACACACACACATTCCCAAGGTAGCTGCTGCGTCTGTCTGTGTGTGTGTGTGTGTGTTGCATAAAAAGTGCAACAATATTAACGCTAAGAAACTTTCTGCATTTATGTGTGACCATAAATTTGCGTTAGCTGCCACGACTGCCAGCTACGCTTTTTATTTTCTAAATCAAACTACAATTAATGCAGCTCAAACTCAATGCAAAGTTTACGCAACTAACTAATGAGCAAAGGCAGTCAAAAAAAAAAAAAAAAAACACAAAAGGCAACAAATATTCGTTTCATTTCATTCGCATGCCAATTTAGTTTTAGTGTAGCATGTTGAGTCAAAAAAAAAAAACAAAAACTTACAGTTTTTTGCGCAACAAAGTTGCGAAAGTTGCTTTCATGCTTGTAACTAATTAAATATATTTAATGAACATTTTAGCAAAGTAACTAAATGGCGCTAGCTGCTTTATGTTTTTGAATTTAAAAGCAGTTATGTTTAGCAGCGACTCACATGTGACAGTCTAATCCATAGCAGAGCATTTTAAGTGCTGCCGAGCATAACTGAGATTTGCTATCAATTTGCTTACAACTACAAGTTGCTGTTGCTGTTGCCTGTTGTTGCTTATCAGGCTTTGTTCTGGTCGCTGCTTTTGTCTTAATGCAACAGCTACATGCAGCAGCAGCAGCAGCAGGGGGTGGGGGGCAGCAACGAAGATGGCGACAACGTGCCATTGTCAGTGCTGCCGTTTACCTGAACGCCTTCACTCTCAACAACACTCCGCAGCGCTCTCCCCCACTCTCTTGCTCTCTCTAGTTGTCTACGAATGTCTTTCTTAAACTCTGAACCCCCGCCACCGCCCCACCGCCAGACTACGACCACGTTTTTCAGCATCGTTTTGGGTTTTGTTTTGCGTCCTGCCAAAAAGACAGCGCGTTGTGCTCGGCGTCGACACTGGCTTTCAACTTAAGTGAAATAAAATACAATTTATTTGTATATTGTTTTGCTGTTGACAATTGCATCACTGCCGACGCCGCTGCCGCTGCCGCCTTCGCTCAAAAATTCTTCTGCTGCACTGCTGTCTGCTCCTGCTGCTGCTGCTGCTCGCTGTTGTTTATTTTATTTGTTTTTCTACATTTCGCCGCTTCCTTTTATATTTCTTTTTTTGTATTTTGTTTTTCGGCTAATACGCCTCATTAGTGCAACATTTTAAGGCAGCAACAGCAGCTACAGCAGCAGCAGCAGCAGCAGCAGCCAAGTGCCAGCTCGACGACGTGACAAAAGTGCGCATTTAATTGCGTTTCAAGTTTGATTAAACAGACACACAAATACAAATGCACAGCTACGTTTCAAATTGTTGCAATAATTCAAATTAATAACTAAATAGTTTGCTTACTGCCACGTTGCGTATGCGTAATATGTTTGCTTCCTAGAAAATCACAAACGCTCATACAATTTACAGTTTTATATAAATAGGCAAAAGATATGCAAATTTTAATTATTTGTCCAAGTTAGCGGCATTTATATTTAAAATTTGTTGCTTATGAAAAATTTTAGCTTCTTGCAAATATTGAATAATGTTTTATGTTCAAGCACCAAAAAGCTGTAACTTAACTTTATTTACAGTCGTCTCTTGGGCTGGTTAGCTGCAGCTGATTTAAGCTGCAAGTAAATTTACAAATTGTTCAATTTTTTGGCAATAACTGTAAAAAAAAAAAATAGTTTAGTTAGCCTGAGTAGCTGCCCAATTGAATTTTAGTTGAGTTTGAGCCTTTTTGCAACTTGTAAAATATTAAATAAACATTTTCCACTTGAGTTCATAAAGCAAAACAAAAATTGTTTGACTCACTTGTGTCATTTCTTCAGTTTGCGTAAGACTATTATAATGGCTTATATTTAAATTGTACTTATCATTTGTGAAAAATGTTTACGTTACAGATTGTGCACTAACAATGTGTGTGTGTGTGTGTGCGTGTGTGAGTGTTGCACTGTTGCATTTACAGCAGACGACTTCGCAGTTGCCTCGTGCGCTCGACACATGAACAAGTTGCCGCAAACAAAACATTTGTAGCCAGGGCAGCTTTATTTATTATTTACGTATTTATTTTATGTCGACGGTAACAGCAAAAGTTTACATAAAAGCATTAAAAATGAATTAAGCTGAATATTTGAAATTAAAAGTGAAGCAAAATATCAATAATGGGAACTTATAAAGAGAGCAAGTCAAATAGCTACGCTTTTTATATTTCTTAAATGACGCGTATAAAAAATTAAATAAAAGCAAACAAATTAGTAAATTAAGTTATCTTTAATTTTTAGCGGCAACAAGCGCCGAATGCATTTTGCTACTAAGCATAATTTCAATTTCATTTTTAATGCAAAATTGGCAACAATAAATTGCTAAAGCAGAAATTGTTATATAGCAAGCTTAATTAATTAACTTAAACAGAGACTAGACAATTGTTCAACTAAGCTAAACTTAAATGTACTAGCCGTAGCTTGCTTTGCATTTGAATTCATTTTCAATTTTGTGCTATATGCGACAAACTAAAACCCAAAATACTGAAAAGCGCAATTGCTAATCAACTTGATGAAAAGGAATAATTTACGCCAATAGCAAAATAGCAAGCAGAATAGGTAAATGAGTAATATTGCTTTTGGCTAAAATGATGGTAGCTAAGCAACGACATAAATCAACGCACACAGACCGACCGACAGACCGACAGACAGACAGACAGACAAACGAACTGTTTATTGAACACAGCAATTTGGGCAGAAGCATAATAAGCGAACAGGCAGCAGCAGCAGCAGCAGCAGCAACGGCTTATAAAGATAATACCGGTAAAGAAAACATGCATAATAAAAATAAAATGTAGAGCTTTTGAAACAGAGCCGATGCAAACTGTGCGCTGGCATGTGAATCAATCAAATTTGTGCATATTCAACTCAGAATACAATTGGCATTGGCAATTGCAATTGCAATTGAAATTGCATGCGTGGCAGGCGAAATCAATGCAATTAAGGCGAATGCGAATGCAAATGCAAATGCCATCGCTTTTTACACGCACAAGCGTCTGTGTGTGTGTGTGTGTGTGTGTGTGCTACACTACTTAGGCCTTATTGATTTGATATGACTTGCAGCCCAAAACAAAGCAAAACACACACAAGTAACAATTCAATAGCCTGAGCAGCTTAAGTTAATTAGACTTGCAACTTTACAAGACATACATATATATATATATATCTATAGTTATAGCTGTGCTGTGTCCCCAACATGACACGAGCCTATTACAATTGATATACATTAGATAGCTGTCCAGGCTGCTTGGCTGCTGGGCTGACTGAAAGCCAAACGCATCAATGCACCACTGACTGCAACAAAACCATCAGCCAACCACAAAACCACAATACAACAAATGACTGCAGCAGCAGCAGCTACAGCAACAACGCATTCATATCCGCCCTCATCAATAATGTGCGGCCACTTGCTCTTATTATGGCCCCATATAGCGTTCATTGTTAGCAGCGCATTATGAAATAATCAAAATTCAACAAATCTCGTGTTATTATTATAGCACACCATTTAATAAGTCAAATGTATATAACTAGCAAAGCAGCAACACGTGTTTCAAAGACAACGCTGCGTATACGCAATTTGCTGTGACGCGCCTTTAAGCTAAGCAAATATACAAGCGTTGGCAATATCAAAAGCTATAACACTAATATTTATAAATTTCTATACGCAATATAATAATATAATTTATTTATGTATTTAATTCAATTAAGCACGCTGCACAAATTATTTGCAGCGCATGCTTAGCTAATAATTAAAAATAATCAAAAAATAATAAAAAAATAGCGCAGTGTGCGTAGATTTTATTTAAGTTGAAACAATTTAGTATTAATATTGCATTCATTGAAAGTCTAAGCTTGGTTATGTGCGATTAAATTAAGCGCAAAACAATTGCATTGAACTCTCTTGGCCCATTGTATTGCCAATTATCACATTTTGCTAATTGAGCGCAATCTGCAAAATAATAATTACAATTGAAGCAACGCAGTTCATATGAAATCCAATTAGTCATATTTACAAATTTAGAATTTAAGCCATTAAATTGCATGCGACTAAGCATAATCAGTTGAGTGGCTGCTTTAAGTTTCAGATCAAGCGAGTTACAATTCAATGAAATCATTGAACTAGGCTGCTAATATATGCCTGCCTTACAATATAAATGCAACACACACACACACACACATGCATTATGCAAGTGGCTATCAGTTGCAGTTGCAGGTTGCACGCATATAGTTGAAATGGCGTTGCATACATTTAGGGGCCAGCCACAAACGCGCATATTGGCATTTAACTACGAACGGATGTTATGGTCGCCTGAATGACAGACCAACAGACAGACAGACAGACAGCTAGACAAACGTGGCGGCGGTAACGCCTTGGCCCAGTGGGCGTGACAGCTGCCTGACCGAACCTGAGCGACCCAACAAACGAACCGACCAGGCACATTTCTAATTTATTGATGATTTTATCAACGGCCAATAACAAACCACAACAGCAGCAACAGCAGCAGCAGCAGCAACGGTAAACAAACAGCGCGGCAAAAATGCTAAACGTGCTGCAACAACAACAAACAGCAGCCGCCAGTTTTGAATTTTTTTTTTTTGCGCATTTTTGACTTTTTTTTTTGTTGTTGTAGTTGTTGGGCGCAAACGTTTTGAGAAATTTGCGTTGATTTGTAAAACGCGTCAGGTGCGGAAATGACGCCATTTTGGGTGCCGTGTGGCAGCCATTTGCAATAAATGCCAAATGCCAGCAGCAAGCAGCGAGCAGCAGCAGCAGCAGCAGCAACAGCAACAGCAACTGCAACTGGAAACGCGAACTGCAGTGCTTACAAATGCAAATTGAAACATGATAATTGCTCTCGTGTGAGGGTCGCTTTGTACAAGTTTTGTTGCAATGCATGTCAGTGTGTGACTCCGCTGTCTGTCTGTCTGTCTGTCCGTCTGTCCGCCTGTCTGTCTGTGTGTAGGTGCATATATGCATGTATGTGTTGGCATTACAGGGTGCTGTTGCTGTTGCTGCTGTTGTTGCTCGGCACGGATTAATTCACTCAACTGCAAAACCGCTCATTGCTGTAACATTTACGCAGCGGCGCGTTCTGCGGTCAGCCCGCGCCACGTCACTGTCCAAGCCCAGCACCCAGCACCCACCACCCACTTGTATAAAAAAGAATTGCAAAATGTGAAAATATAAATCGCAATCGCACATTGGCAAGCATTTCCATTTCCATTTCCATGGCATAATTACGTGTATGAAGCGCTTCGTGTATCATTTACAAAAGCTTAGCTCAGGTTTACAGCACACAGCAGCTGCAACAGCAACAACAACAACACAGCGACCAGCAGTAACAAATACATTCAAATTTTAACTCGTCTAGTGGCCACGAACCAAACTGGCCTGGCCAATTGAATTTTTTCTCACTCTCTAAATGTCAGCGCTGCTAAATTTTTGGTAATATGCAGCACACACACACACAGACAGACACACACATACATGCACGTGAGTGTAATTGCATTCACACTCACATTGCACGCTAGACTTGGCTTGGCCGTATTGCCAATATGCGTCGGCAACTGGCCAATTATGTTGATGGCAACCGCCGGCGGAACCGAGGCATTTACCCAAATCTCACAATACGCTTGAATGGCTAATGTTTCGCATTGGCACTTAAACACACTCGAAAGCCAACAACGAATTTATGCTACATAAAAAAAAAATGCAACAGCTGCAACTGTCGATTGAGTCTTAGGCACAGCAGCAATTCAAGTTGAAACCTTCTCAGCAGCTGCAAGCTTCGACAGAATTTTTTTTTATAATTTTTTTATTTTTTTTTTATTATACACTTTAACATTTTTGGAAAAAATGGAAAAAGGGTATTATGAAGTTGCTCAAATGATGTAAACAGGGAGAAGAGGCGGCAGACCCACCAAAGTACTATATATTCTGATCAGCTCGACGAGCCCGAGTCATATAGCCAGCGATAACTTCAAAATATATAATGAATTTTAGCCTAACAACATAGGGATGCCCTATGCGGAATTGAACCTATCAGGATATCCTCATCGACGTCCAATTGTTTCAGCAAACCCTTGTCGACGTATGTGTCTTAAGGGTCTAGCGGGTAATAGGCCTCTTGCCAGCAAGCTGGAGTGTCTCACCAGTTTGTCCGCGTATCGGCTTGTGTGGCGTCCAATTTGTTCCTCCACTGTGTGCAGGTTCAGATCTCTGTGGAGTGTGGAGCCGCGCACATGCCAGGGACAGTCAGTGATTTGTCGCGGAACACGGTTCTGCGTTTATAATTTGATATGGCTGCGATCCCCCAGATCTGCTCTCTTACATCGCAGTGTCATGTTGCTCTTTCTATTAATAAGCCAACGTAGCTGGATCATTCTATGCTTGCATTTCAAGGTCCAAAGGCTAAGCGCTTGTCCAGTGTGATGCCCAGATACTTGGCTTGCGACGACTGCTCGAGGGTAACTCCTTCAAATTGAATTGGTCATTATTAGTCTCTTTGAAGTGAAGCAAGGATTCGTGGTTTTTACAGGATTCACTTTTAAGTGCCACCGCTTGCACCAAGCTGCTAGCGTGTTCAGGTACCCTTGGAGACCATTAGCTGCTTCCATGTGATTCGATAGAATGTCATGCAGTTTGATTTAAGCGCAGCAATTGTTCATTACTGAAATTTTAAGCGTTAATTTGACCACTAGCTGCTTATTTATGCTTTCCGTTGAAAGCTTGAGTGCAATTGCTGCAGCAACTAAAGCTGATATAGATATTACTAATTTGATTACTCATGTTTAAGTTACAATTTTTGATCAAAAAGTTGCGCAATTTTGTTAGCTTTTATCATTTCTATGCTCAAAGTAAAAGTTTTATTTAAATTTTGATAAAAAAAAAATTCTTAAAAAATAGTCTACAAATAATTTTGCATAAGATTGCATTTGATTTTTTTTACTTATGTGCAATTGATAATTGACTAGTAATATTATATTATAACAATTGCTTAATGAGCAAACTACAGATTGTATTTCTGTTTTTAAATTTATTTGCATGCAATATAAAAAAGAAAACAACAATGAAACTTTAAACCAACACAGTGCGAATCATAATTAATTCCAAAAATTGCTATACAAGTAAGTAAGCTGTATAAATTGCATTAAAATTGTTGTTAATTAAACGCGACAAATCAATTTATTTGTACAGAGAACTTGCATCAAAAAGTGTCATTCAGTGCAAGTCTGTGTCTGTGTGTGTGTGTGTGTGAGTGTGTGTGTGGGCATGGGTCAATACCGACTAATTGCGCTTAACAAGCCAAAAGAAGTAAGCGACGAGCAAACAACAACAACAAGACACAAGCGACAAAAAAAAAAGAAAGAAAATTTACGAGCGCAAAAAAAGAAGCTGCTACTCTCTCACTCTCTCGTTCTCTCTCTCACTCTCTCTCTCTCAATATATGAGAGACAGCCAAAGAAGCCGCCGCCGCTGTTGGTTTGGCAATAAAAAGAAAAAAATGTAAGCGAGCATTGTGAGAAAAAAAAGGAAAAAGATGATAACATGCTCCTAATGGACTTGACATGCAAATTGTCGTCATCAACAGCGCCCTAGCCAAACGAGCAAAGGCAGCCGCACAAATAACCCGCAATGGCCAATGGACAGTGCTCTGGCATTGGTTACGAATACATTTAGGCGAGTGATGTTGGGCTGAGCGAGGGGCAGCGGCAAGGTTGCTTGGATTTTGATTGTTGATTACCTTGACTGAAGCTTTTTGCTGCTGCTGCTGCTGCTGCTGCTGCTGCTGCTGCTGACTGCAAGCTGATGTCGCACAGTAAATTGCATTAGGCAAACAATTGAGCTCGGTTAGTCTACAAGAGATCGTCTGTTAACTTTTTAATGCATACATTTAGGGGCAGCAACGGCAGCCAATTTGCGGCAGTCGTAGCTGCTCTCTCTCTGTTTCCCGTTTTAGCTGGATCAGCAATTTCGGATTCATTGGCTTAACGAAGTTGGCATCACATCAGCAGCTTGCATAAGTCAATGAAGCGACAGCACCAGCAGCACAATTTGACACTGGCCACTGTCTTCTATGTCAACGTATTGAGTGTGGCTTAATTATAATTGCTATTTAGCATAATAATTCGACCGACAATCTGCACGACAAAGTCTTAAAGGCAAGCCGAAAATTTGATTTATATACATGTGTAGCAAGTTTAGTTTGCTTGCCACACATGCCACACAATTTAGGTTATGCAATTTATAATTATTCATTAAATGCTTGCCTTAAATTTAAATTTATTTCCAGCATTGATATGACATTTGAGCTAACTTTTTTTTTTGCCTAACGAAAATTTAATTAAATCAAAATATAACATACATACAATATGTATGCTATTAATTAAAAAGTCAAAGTGTCAGGCATCAAATGAACCAATAAGTACTAAACACACACACACACACGCACACATACGCTTTACACACTTAAGGATTTGCATGAGTGCACAAAGTGAAAACCAAGGCAAAAGGTTAAAAACCAATAAAAGGCGCACATCAGCCAAAGTACAAATGGCGCATTCATATTTCTTCTAGCAAATGCATAAATACAAATATATATAAATATATATGTATATATTACATATTGGAAAAGCGCAATTGCAAAAATTTCATTTATTGTCGTGGTTAATTTTCGATACATTTTAGTTTGTAAATTTTTTGAATTTCATTTACAACACAACTCACACAAGTTGAAATATATATTTTTAATAGTCAAATATATTGTAAGTAAAAATAAATTACAAGCTATGTAAGCAATGGAATTAAATATATTCAAATTAAAATTGAAAATTTTTAAAATTTAATTAAAATGCTTATTAATTCTCTTAAAATTAAAGTAAAGTTTAGATTATACGATAATAAAAAATATAGGAAAAATGAATTTCATAAAGCTGGTATCGTTGCAATTTGATAAAATATAAATCTATAAAAAATGTAAAAAAAAAATTCAATCATCTAATTGATTGTTTGTAATAAAAATTTTAGTTTTATAGCTAAGTATATAAATATTTTGAATTGCTGCAGCAAAAATTTGTTTGTTTGTGTATGAAAATTTGCTTTTGGCATTATCAAGGCTCAAACGAATAGCTGCCTAGCAAACAAGTTACTAATATAGTTTCTTAATTTACGTTTTTGGCACAAGCACTTTTTTTTACAAGTAGTAGGGCTACTACTGTAGTAGTAGTTGTAATGCTATTTGTTGACATGCTTCGTTAGCAAGTTATTATGCCCTTTGTCGTGCCTTTTTCACGCTTATGCTTCAGCTCCTTGTGCTGCTTGTGCCTGGGCCTGAGCCTGAGCCTGAGCCTGGGTGCCGTGCGTTATTTGCTTTGGCAATTTTCTTAATTTCCATGACGCAGTGCAACAGCAACAGCGTCGAATGAACAGGAACTCAGGCTCAATTCTCACTAGTAGCAGCTACTTTTACTTGTGACGCATCAAAGCCGCTTTTGCTGCCCCCCAACCATATCCAGCTTAGGCCTAGCTACGAACAATAGCGCTGGGCGTGACAATACGCTCTCTAACCCCAGGCGCTGATCCCAGCTGTGCACAGAGTGGAGCAGAAAAACCGAAAACAGAAAAAAAAATAGCAATACACAAAGCGTGGAGAATGTGGAGAAAAATAAAGAAAATACAAACGCAACGCAACTCGTCCTAGCTGGCAAAATGCTTTGTTCTAAATGAAAACGAAAATGTAATTAGTTTGCCTACAACAAAAAAACAAAAAAAAAAAGATGTTGGCGCTTCAAACGAAAAACGAAAAACGCGCGCGCGCGTTTGCGAGCAATTGTCGCAAAGTTTGTTTAAAAATTACCAAGGCAGCACCAGTTGAGCTAAGCTACAGTCTTTCCACCAACCCAGCACTTCCAATTCAAGTCCAAGATACCCCCCCCCCCCTTTCGCACCCTGAAGCTGAAAACAATTAGCAGAAAATACGCGCGCTAAGGAAACGCTGATGCGGGCGCATCTTAGGCAACGGCTTATTGGCGGCAAATGCTGCTGTCGCCCACAAAGCTTACTTTATGCATATGGCGACTGCCCCGACCCCCTGACCGCCTGACGCCCGCCCCGATCACTAAGCTTAACAGCTGAACAAAAAGCCAAAGTGGCATGGCAAGAAAGCTGCTTAAAAGGCCAAAGACACGACCACACACAATATGGCAGCAGCCATTTAAAGTCGCCTTGTCGCCTTGGCTCGGCCCAAGGATTTGACATTTCACTGTTGGCATTCCAGCAGCAGAAGCAGCAGCAGCAGCAGCAGCAATTGTGGCGTTGCGGCAAACTAAACAGTCGGCAACAGGATTTCCCCATTGCCGCAAGTTTTGAATAATAGTGAGTTTACAACAGTTAAATTCAATTACTCTTATTGTCGCTAACTAAAGTTATGGTATAAATAAAATTACTCAGCGCTATATTGCGAGCAATCAACTGAAGAGCTAAAGCCCCGACGGCAATTGCAATTACAATTGCAAGCGCGCAACCAACTGCATATACACTTTGATTTTGTGTCAAAGCTATGAACAAAGTGGAGTAAAAATACACTGACAATATATTTCGATAATTGGTAACTTACTCAAGCAGTAATCGCTGCTGCTTATGTTGACTAAATTTCAAATTTTGAGATGCTGTAAAATCGAACCGAAGAGTTGTAATAAATTAAGTTAATAAACTTATGCTTATTCTAAATAAAGAATTGCGCAATAAATAAAATTAATACAGCAGACTTGCTTCTTGTTCCAAACTCAGCTATAAAATTGGAATGTTTTATGCAATTTTATGCTGGCATGGATTTATTAATTGATAAAATGTTTGAATTGACTGCATGTAAATTTGTTTGATTGAACAATACAGACAACAATCAAGACAAAACGTTGCTATGGCAAACTTAATTCGATCTGAAAATTGCTCTTAAGTAAGAGACCGCTCGCCAAAGAGCGCAGCATTAAAATTTGTGCATAACCGTACTATCGCTCTTTTCGAGAAGAACCCAAAAAAACGCATGAGAACAATTAAAGCAAATGAAACTTAGAAGAAGAGAAAAACATAAGACAGCAACTTATATTAACACAGGCGACAAATTTTAAGCCCAAGACCCACGCACAAGAAAGAAAAAAAGAAAACAGAAGGAATTCAGCAATTAATACATCGCTAGAGCCCACAACGAAAGCTAAGGAGAGAGAGAGAGAGAGAGAGAGAGAGAGTGATAGCGCGTAAAAACGAAGCAACATAACAAAAGCTAACGGCGCAAGCCTGCTGAAAAATTTTCAAGCGCTGCGCACGAGTTTTAAATTTATGCACTACATTAATTATATTATATTAAATATGAATTAATTAAAATTATATTTACTAATTATATTAACACAAATCACAAGCGAATCAAAGCCATTTGATTGATAACCCATCCAGCTGATCGTTGCTTGACCTTGATTGTCGCACTCGATATCGCTAGCGTTACTTTTGTCGCCGCGGCTGTATCAGTTTTATATTTTTGTGCATTTGCTATGTGCATAGTAGTCAGCTTTTGTCAAGCTAATCGCAGTGTGTGCTCAGCTTTTGTCTGTAGGCTCAGCTTTTGTTAGGCTTATCCTTGGGTAAATGTATCCATTTAAAGCTTCGAGAAGTTTGAACTCAGCTAAAAAATTCGATTTGGATGCTTAAAAATGTATCTATGCTATAAAGAAAATCGTAAATAAATAAGCCAATTAACTGAAACTGTTGTCCAATCTAAATGGGCTACACAATATAAATTTTAATTGTTATACTTAAAGAACATTTGTACTGCGCTTATTAGCAATCAGCTGAAATTAATTAAATAAATACAGATAATTGCTGCAGAATCCTTGCATTCCTGTTGCCTGATATTGCTTAGTCTGTTGACTGTAGTTGGAAACGTTTTTTTTTTAATAAGAAATAAAGATGCGACTTAATTACGTAACTCATCCCGTTCCTGAGGCAATGCATCCCACTCCTGCCTGCAATAGCAACTCCAGCCGCAATACAAGTAAATAAAAATCATTTATGTTCTATTTAAATGAAATATTATTACGCTTATTGCTTACAGTATAATTGATTATTCAGCTTAGAGAACTGAGTTAATAGCTTAGTTAGTTGGCAACTGAAAGTTAACAGCTGTGTGTGTAGCAATTTTTAAGAACTTAAGCAGCTGTCAGAACTTACAAGCGGCTAACTGTAACTGCTTGTTAGGGTCAAGACGTGTGTCAGCTACTGAAACACAAACTGCAATTAGAGCCAATGTGATATAAATAAATAAATATAGTGCCTGCAGTTTCTTTTTCATTTAGTGTTTGCTTGTGAGCTGTTAATTGTTTCCAATAACTCAATTACGGAATTGCTTGTAAGGCGCTTATAACGATTGAGTTTTTGCAGTGCTTAGAGTCATTACCAACTTGTTGTTGCATATTTGATGAGCTTTTGTTGCATTTGATTGACTTGCCACATGCTTAAGTTGCAAGCAATGCAATGTTGGCTGCTTTGCTTTTTCTTTGTGCCTACACATACTTTCGAGTCATATATTTGTCGCTTGGCTGACTGTGACACAGTTTGCTGTTGCTGTTCTTGTTGTTTTGGGCGTTGCTGTGGGCGTGGCAGTGAGTCGTAACGATAAGCAGCACAGTGGCTGGCTGGCTGGCTGGTAGGATGGCAGCAGGTGCAAGCACTTAGGCTGCCACATGTGGCAAACAACGGGTATACATTATGACATGCGTCTGATAATTTTTGCATTTTGCAACACACACACACACACACATAGACACAGACACATACACTTGCTTGCTTGCATGGCAGTGTGTTTTATTGTCTTTGTCGTTTAGCGTATACGTAATTGCTAAAGCGTCTGCCGGCAGCAACAATAAACACAACAAACATGGCTAGATAAAGTCAAAAGATGCAGCAGCTCACACACACACACACACACACACATATACAGCTGCAAAACAAAAATTCTTACGCTACATTCGACCAGCTGCTTGCTTAGCACATTTACACATGCAGCTCTGCTTGTGTGTGTGTGTGTGTGTGTTTGCATGTTTGAGCATAAATTTGCAATTAAATATTTTATGATATATTTGCGTGCTGCACTTAACTACTTATGTACATGACAGTCTGCAAGGACTCTAAAGGACATCTCAGGCTTGATTTGTTTGCTAACCTTTTTGCTCTTTTAAGCGTTTTTGCCTTTGTATTTTAACAAATTGGCCAAGTAAATTTCCCTCATTGATTTGCCAAGCACTTAAGATGCAATACTCAATTACAGCAACAACAACAACAACAACAGCAACAGCAACAACAACAACAATAATGAAGCAATGGCAAATGATTTTCCGGCTAAATATTTTACTGTCAAATTCAATGAAGTTGCCAATATGTAAAAGCAATTTCATTTGTTAAGTGAGCAGGCTTATTCATGTATGTGTGTTGTGTGTGTTTGTGTGTCAGTGTGTGTGTATGTGCGTCTGTATTAATGAGCAGCTTACAATGCTTGAAATGCTGGCAATTTGTGGCACGTTAGGGAAACAATGCAAATTACATTTATTTATGACTTCAAATTTTAGCTTTACTCAGCAGGCGACAATGCACAAGGCACACAAATGTCGTATTGTGGCTTTGTATGCATACATATGTGTGCTTGTGTGTTTGTGTGTGTAAATATACTTGAGCGCTTGTATATCAAACGATTGAAAGCCAAGCCATTGAGCAATAGTTCTCTATAGCATTCGTACTTATTCAATTTATTAATAACAATGCAACAATGCAAAAAAATCAAATTACATTTTTTGTAATTTTAAAGAAAAAAGTATATAAAATAAAACTCATTTTATAATAAAAATCAAACATTAATTGATATCATTTCACAGAATGAAAATAATAAATAAAGTATAACTCAAAGCTACAAAATTAGTGATGCGCAACTTTAAGCTTAACATAACTAAAATGTTTATAAATAGCAAAAAATAGAAATACAAATCTCTGGCTCTTTCTCTATGCTGCTGCTTAAGCTAGACCCTTTTGGCTTACTTCTGATCTAGCAAACATAAAAAGCTGCGCACAATTGAAGCTAATCAAAACATGTGCGTGACTTGTTGCCAAAGCGTTTATGATAAAAGATTTTCACGGTCAATGCCAAGAAGTTCAAATTGCGACAAACTCACAAGACATCAGCGTCATAAATTCAACTTTTGCCGTTTGCTCTGCTGCTGCTGCTGCTGCTGCTGCGACATTTCATTAAAAATTTAGCATGCCCCCGAAAAGTTGTTGGGCCACTTGACCTGCCTTGGCTGGCGGCTGTAAACTGCGTTTGCTTGCAGCTTTTGCTTGTAGTTTATGGCTGGCGTGCATGTAAGCACGTGAGGCGGAGCTCCGAGCTGAGTGGGAGGAGTCGCAAGCGTTGCTACAAATTTTCACAGCTACTTAAAGCGTATAGGCACATGCCATAGAATGTTTTATTTCGACACAAAGTTCACAAGATACAAACAAACAGAGAGCGAGAGAGGCAAACAGGCAGGCAGACAAACAGACAGACAGACACGCAGCGATAAAATTATACAACAACATGTCATATTCTGTTTTTTTTCGCTCACAACTGTGTCTCATACATTTTTATGTCTAGCAGTCACATACACACACACACACACACACACATGTATGCTGTCCAGTGTTGTCAGCATTACATGAGTTAACATAGCTAAATTAATTAGCAAGAAAACAATTTGCTAGCTAAAAATAAATATCAATTTAAATTGCTGGCTTATTTAACAATCTCGATCAAGCACTGTTGATAAGAAATTCAATTTAAATTTTTATTTAAGCTTTGGAAATGTTTTTTGACTGATAAAAAGTTTGTTGCTCTTACGTTACTTGAATTGTTTGCCCGCTTTTATTTTTTTTTAAAGCAAACTTCCATAAAATATGTTAAACCTTTGGTTATTATATTATTTCTGTATAATATTTAATCCTGTAAGTAAATAAATAAAAATTAAACATCATACAAAAATATTATGTTGAAATAGTTTGCATAACTTTAGCAATTTGCAAATCGTTGCTGTATTAACAATTTCGTTTAATTTGTTAACTGTATTCATTACACTCAATAATTCAGCAGGTTGTTCTAGCAAATATGTTGCTTATAAACAATTTGAGGCATTTTAACTTTAACTTTTTAAGTCAACATGCAATCCAAAGCATATGCAAAATTCAAAATGAAAAAGTAAACAAATCACATAAAATAATAAAAAATTAGCTAGCTAATGCAGAATTATTCAGCTACACAATTGTTGCTAGCAATTGCTTTGAAACTAAATGGCTTAAATGCCAGCACTGATGCTGCTGCTGAGGCTTGCGCAAAAACTTTGTCATCAACTTGAGCTGCTGGCGGCTGGCGGCTGGCGGCGGCCGCTGTCCATTTATGACTAAAGTGTTCATATAAATTAAGCTTATTTGTTTAATGTAACTCGTATTTGTTATCGTTCTGGTTAAACATTAGGGCATTATCATTAGCAAACTGCTGATCGGCTCAAAACGTAGGCGCAGCAGTGTGTGACGTAAGCGCATTAAGAGCAGATATTAAGTATACGCAGCGTAGTAAATTTAATAGACTTGTATTAATAATGTGCGTTCAACTGCAAGCAAATTGCATATTTATGCATGTAAAAATTAATAACAAATGCGCAATGTTTAACAAAAACAAGCATACGCACTGTTGAGCATGTAAAACGAGAAGAAATTGTAAAGAAAAAATGTAAAAGAATTTCCAAACACAAACTTTATTTTAAAACAGCAAATGCTACATATTTGTTATCCAGCAAATTATTTGTTATGAAAATATATTTTCTCCATTCAGCTTGTAGTGCTTACTATGAGGCGTAAATATAAGCTGTGCACACAAATATACAACTCAATTACAGCACTTGGGCGAACCGACGCCAACGATGTTGTTGAAGAATTTCATTTAGCTGCCTGGTCACGTGACGTGCAACAGCAGCCGCTGCCGCTGACGCTGCCACTGCCACTGCCGTCGCCGCAGCAGCAGACAAGGCGTAGTTAGTCGCCTTAAACTACAAGACTCGTATATTGAGCAAATCGCTGGCAACCTTCAAGTTGCGTAGAGTCGTGCGAAAATCGAAATTGTCTCAGCACACACACACGGGCGCACACATGAGTGCAAGTAGCGTATACGCAACGTTGGCTCAAACACTTTGATAAACTGCGTGACCTGACCAATGCTGCTAAGCTGCTCAAATTTAATGGCCATGGCTAATTTATGTTTGCCTGCTGCATAAACGTTACGCCTTAACTGTGACTGTGACTGTGACTGAGACTGAGACTGAGACTACGACCGAGACTTGGACTTAGCTTAGCTTGTGGGCTCGTTAGTGCGGTCAAGTGTTGCTCGAGTTTTCGTTTTTGTGCAACGACGCCATGCACACAGCACATGGCACCAGCCAGCAGCCAGCATTGGCAGCATTGGCACATGACATTCCCAGAGGCACGCTTCGCAGGCATCAATATTCCAAGGCGCTGTCATTGTCTATAGACGCGTTGGGTTACCTCCAAAGCTCCCAAGCATTGACTGCCCAAGCGCTGCCATACAAACAAACATACGTTTAAACAGTCGAAATATTGACACGACCACGACTCACCCCAGCCCACTTTTGCCACTCGGCACTGACCCACAGCTAAGCGAATTGTTGCGCCTTATTGGCAGAGCCAAAGACGTGCTAAGCTGTCACTGCCAGAGCATCCGACTCCGAGACTCTGCGGGCCATTGCTATACATAGTAGTAGTAGTAGTAGTAGTCGCAGTCGCAGTTGTTGTGGCTGCCTTGCTTTTAATCTTATTTTCTGCTATTTTTTCTTTTTTTTTTGTGTTTTATTTCATTTTATTTTAAAGACATTTACGGCCAGCAACGCTTGTATGCTGCTGCTGTTTCCAATTGCTTGCATTTGAAAATTCGCTTACTTCAATAATGCCAAATAATGGCTGAGATTTTGTTGTGCGATTTATATGTCTATGCACACACACACACAAGCACACAAGCACACACATGCATGCATGTATGTATATATAACAAAAATTTAAGAGGCAGCCAGCACGTGTGGCACATTGCTAATGCATTTCGCTTTTAAGCTTTCCATTTCTTTTATTTCATCGCAGCTTGTGCTTAATTATCTGCTAGGCCATAATTTGAATTTTACTGCAATTTAAAGCTTTTAAGCGCACGCACATTGGCTTAAATTAATTATAAATTGCTTGCTCATATTTGTTACCAAACGCTGCGTAGCTATCAAAAGTCAGCCCAATTGTCTGTTTTTATTGCTCAATGATTAGTTTTTAATGCTAGGCGTGTAAAAAAAAAATTGAATTTCACTATGTGCATATGAAATTTAATAGGAACAAAACGTTTTCAAAAATAATTAAAAATGTTGCCCAGCATAAAGGTCTATTATGTAGTCCAGGCGCGCACTGTGGCTCATTTGCTCAAATTATGTGTCAAAAATTGAATTGAATTAAGCAATGCTTAAAGTATTTTTATATTGATAACAAACTATTGTAGTTTGTACTTAAAGTTGAATTAGAAAGCAAAGCACAAGCTACAGCTCATTAAATGTTTTACATATAAATCTTACAGCTATAAAAAAGCATTGCAATTAATAATTAAAATTAATTCTTAAAATTGTTATACAATTGCCAAACATTTCTTTAAAGTATGCTCAATAGATATTCCAGTTATAGATATTATATTTTGATTGCCACCAGCAACTTAAGCGCAGCATGCCACAGTGCCACGCCTGCAATTAGAGAATGTAAGCGTTGTATAAGCATACACATATTATATTATTCATTGTAATGCAATTATATTACATATTTATAATTAAACCATTGATTACACTGCATTGCTTGTCATTAAATACATATTAGAGTAAATACTTTTAAACTTTGAATATGTTAAATTGCCATTTTGCTTGCTTTTTAACAAATCTTTACGCTGTACTTATTCAAGTTCAAACAGCTGCTGACAGTTGCTAATTGGCAACTAGGATTACACCAAGAGTTGAGCACTGCCACTTATGTAGATTCCAATCAGCTTTTGCGGCCAATTAGCCAACAATGTTAACAGCTGTAGGGTTAACTCATTACTCATACTACAAAAAAGAAAAAAAGCTGCTTGGGTTTTTGCTAGCAATATTAACAAACTCAAGCTATACATTTTTTAGAATTTCCCAGAAGCTCGCCAACATTTGCATTTGCCACTGAGGCTACAGACAAGTCATAAATTGTGCCATTTGTGTAGCACAGTGTTATTTGCGAGCTCATCATATTTGTTGCGAATATTTTGCCGCAATTGATGGCATTAACTCGCTCATTTAGTCATTAATACCACAAAAGTCTACTTATGTGCATATAAAAACAAAAGCCTATATGCTATACGTTTGCCAAACACACACAAACACACACACACACACAGATATAATATGTACCCAATGTTGGCATTGCGTGAAAATCAAATGAAATTAATTAAAAATAAAATGCAATGAAATAATAACCGCAAAAATGCAATTTAATATAAATCTAATTCAAGCGCATCAAATAGCCAAGTTCCCAAACGCTTCGCTGCATGTAATTCAGCAAGGATTCGCCTGCCTGCCTGTTACGATCTACCCACAGACTGTCTGACATGGCAGCAGCAGCAGCACCAACAGCAGCAACAGTATGCCACGTGCCTTGTGCCACGGTGATTTTTAATTGAAAGCACGACTTTTGGGCCTTGGCCCGAAATACACTGCAAGCAGCAGCATAAATTTCATTAGTAAACTTTTAATTAGGAAAATTTCAAAATGAATTTAATTAGTGCAAATAGACAAACACGCTCTCACATATAACAACAACAGCAGCAGCAGCAGCAATAGCAGCAGCAGCCGCAGCAGTGGCAGCAACAACAAATGCAACAGTTATTACTGCAAACAATTCAACACACATACAAACAATGACAAATTAAACAAAAAATTTATTAAAACGCAAAAATGCGAGCCATGACCAACTGCCCACCACCAAACACCACAAAAACCAACAGCAGCACCAGCAGCAGCGACGGCAGCAACAGAGCTCCCTGACAACTGTCTGACAGCAACTAACTAAAATTTGTGCTAAGCCAAGTCTAGAAAGCATTAAAAAAATGATTTTATGCAATAGAAAAGGTTGCTTTATTACTAAGCTAAGCTGTTTTGATAATTGAAAAAATGAATACTGCGAAATTGCTTAGCTAATTAAATGTGTGCGCACTTTTCGCACTGCAAACTGCAATGCAAATAATGTTCTAAAACTTTATTTTTCATAAACTCATAATTTGTCGCAATCATTTTATGCTAAGAGCACAACAAAAAGCATCATTTATGTTAATACGTTTGAGTGCTTAGATTTTAGCCCACAGCTGGGCGTATACGTAATGCCGCAATAAGGAAGTACAGGGCATTGATCGTTAAGCTTTGATTATTCTTTATTATTAGACACTCGACGCCCATTCAGCGAGGTCAGCACTTGTTTTGCTTATAACTTACACTAAAAACTGCAAGAAAAATTGCTCGACGTCGCTGGAATTAATTAATTGGCGACGTGATTAATCATTAATAATTTTTCGCTATGCTAATCAAATTATATGCAACTATGATTGCGTCTGCCACTAATTTGTTTTAGTTTGTTACCCACCTAAGTATTAATTTAACAACTACTGTAAAGCTTACACAGATTTATGGCTACTAATCACTAAAACAACAACAACAACAACAATAACAATCTCTTGCGGTTAACGCTCAACTTGAGCGTCTCAAGTCGTGTGTTGCTTACACGTGCCACACTCTTTTATCAATGCGGCATGAGTCAGTGGGCCAAAAGCCCAAGAATATGCTTAAGCTCGATAGCACTAGGCAACAAGTTCAAAATTCTTTTATATTTAGCAATCTATATATGAAATTCTGCTTTAGAATGTCACAGTTTTTTTCTTATTTTTCTTAGAATTTATTACATTTTTATTGAGCAAATCTTGTACATGCTTCAACGGTTTCAACGTCTAATTAAACAGACTTCATCTATTATGAAGCTGCAAAGTTGAAAATAAATATTTTATTTTTCTCAAAAGCTGCTATTGGAAATTCACATATTGATTGGCTGGAAAAACTTACTTACCCCAGTTAGAAATTTTATCTTACAGAGATTACACTTTGAGCTGATATAAGTAACAATGAATTAATTTAAAGGATTAAAAATCAGTGCACAACAATTAATAACATTGAACCTACTCCAAAAATTAATGCAACATAAATTCAAAAAAATTTCTACGAATGAAACTATAAAGGGTTAGTAAAATTTATTATATTTTCTGCTTACTATTTAGTAAAATTATTGCAGTCAAAAGCAATTTTATTAAGTTGAACTTGAAACAAATATAGCAAACGTAAAATTTTATTTTGAAATACCATCATAGCTAACATTTTTTGTAAATTTATAACAGCTTACAAAACAATGCAAGTTTATGGGCTCTTTACATTTTTACAAGCTTTATTTTTAGATGCCAAAGTAAAGATCAACATAAACTATGCGGGCCAATGGCCCCAAAGTCTGTTCTGGAAAACCAGTAAATAATATTATGTATATAGTTCATAAAGAAGAACAGACATAAACCTAAAGAGTGCCAACAAAATAAAAAGTGTCTGACTAACAACTTTTTTATAATACTTAATAAAAATGTTGCATAACTAAAAATAGTAATTATGATTTCAAGTAGCTTCTTTTACAATTTGTTCATAATAAATTCTATATATTTTTATAAAGCTATGATTTTTGCTGTCGTTTTAAACACGCTTCGCTCTACGTCACGCTACGATTATGATTGTTGTTATTGTTGCTTTGTGATATTCTTTGCATGTTTTTGCATAATTTGTATTTTGTTTAATTTTTTGTTTTTTTTTTTTTTTTTGTAGCTACTCAGTTGGTTGTTGTTATTATGATTATTATAAATTATGGTTGCTGGCGTGTGTGTAAATTTTGTTTTATTATAATGCTCAAGCGCAAGCATTGTTATTTTAATTACGAGGCACGTTTCTTGAATTGCTGTATTTCTGTTTATAGACTGTTGGCTGCTTTAACGGCACTTTGTCCAGACACCGTCGTATATATCTTTATATGATGATTAGACGCTACTGCGGCCAATAAATCCCCAACATGTCCACTTATTGCCAATTGCCTTGGAGCGAGCATTTTTCCCACACTTGCTGACTGATTACAGCATTTACATACATAGACCCAAATGTGCTGCTACGCCTCTGGGCCAGAGTCGCTGGCCAGAGTCGCAAGTGAACAGACCAGACCGGTTTGCTAATGCACTGCAAGCTTCGCTCCGGAAGCTGCTTGAGGGGCGAACTTCTAGACGCGGCGCTTCTGCACGAGATAACTCAGAGACAACCAGGGCTGCCACTCAAAACAGCTCGAAAAAAAAAAAACAAAGAAAAATTAAACTCAAATTGCATACAACAGTCTTCAGAATCTACAAAAATCTATAAATGAAAATCCAAGTTCAAATTCAAAAATTATGTGATGATAAATAAAGAAGAAGTTGTGTTTAAAAAATTTAAAAAAAAATCATTAAAATTAATTATTTTAATTGCAATGTGTTTGAACATTAAAATAATAATTAAAATAAGCTAAGCTGAATCTAACTTTTTGCACTCTGTTTTCTATAGCTTTTGAAATTGTTTTATGCTTAGCATAATTTATTTGACTTTTATTTAATGCACAGCCAATTTATATTACATTATATATATATGTAATTGTTTTTTTTTACTGTCTGCTTCAGTACTGACCTCTATCAAGTTGCTGCTAAGACTGGGGCTTGGCCAGCCCTGCGCTGACGTCAACGTCGACGCAGAGAGCGACGCTTGAGCGATTCATAAGCCAAGAGTGGCATATGGGCAAAGCTCAGTTGTTAGTTGACCGCCGCAAGAGATGTTGAGATTAATCAGCAAGTGCAATCGCAATCCTGGTCAAGTGCTACCAGCTGCTGCAGTGCTGATATTAATGCAATCAGCATTTGTTTATGCCGCTGCTGCTGCTGAAAGCACATCGAGCACGGATTACTGTGAGCCGTCGTTGTGTGAGATTTACAATGGCACGCATCTGTTGCATGTGCCACATATTGCTTGCGGGAACAATGGCAGCTTTGGCGCTGCCTGTGGACCGCAACCTAAGCTGCTTTACATGAGTCCGCGACGTCAACAGCTGTTGCTCGATATGCACAATCTGGTGCGCCATAAGGTGGCCAGCGGTGAAGTGATTGGCTATAAGCCAGCTACCCATATGCCCATCTTACGCTGGGACGCTGAGCTCGAACAGCTTGCCGCCTTACATGCGAAGCGCTGCGAATTTGCGCACGACCAATGCCGCAATACGCCGAAATATAGAATTAGTGGTCAGAATATAGGCTATTTTTGGATTGAGCGCGAATTCAAATCGCATTCGAGACGCATGAAGTCGTTTGTTATTAACTGGTTCCGCGAATACAAGGATGCCAACCAAAGCTATATCGATAGCTATCATCCACATCCGCAGCGGTAAGTGCTAAGCGCTTATTTCAAGCTTTGTACACTTTATTTATTAAACGTATATACAGCAAGAAGATTGGACACTTCACCATGCTCGTCTCGGACCGAGTGCATCGTGTGGGTTGTGCTGCTGTTAGATTTTTACAAACGAATGCCACTAGATACCAGTTTATACTCACCTGCAATTATGACTATAATAACATATACAGTGAGCCCATTTATCAAGCGGGCCCAACGGCCTCCAAGTGTGCCCAACGCGTTCTTGATAAATATCCAGCGTTGTGCGACTGGAATACCGATGACAAAGATTACGAGAGTGAGGAAAGTGTTGAAGATAGCAACACCCTGGATAATAATATAGCCATTTAATTTTTTTTACCCTAAATTAATTTAGTAAAATATTTTGTAATTAAGTTTTTTTTTTAAATCATAAACAATTATCCAAGCTTGGATAACTACAAGTGCGTCTTGCTTAGCAATTTTTTTTAAACAAGCACAATTTATGTTTTAAATATGTTTATGTTAATACGACCGAAGGGTAGCGTTTTTTGAATTGTTTTATGGGTATTTGATGCTAAAATGTTTGAGCAATTCTTGTCTGATCCGGCAGTTTTTGCTTAATTGGTTTCGTCTCTCAACAACAATTTACAAATACTTAATATTAATATTGATGAAAATACTTTAGCATAATAAGCAAAACTAAAGCATTTTATCAATACTCATACAGTTGATTAATTCGTATTTAAAAATTCCTGCTTTTTTTCAATTCAGTTCAAATTAATCTCAAACGTACATTTTTTATTATTTTTTATTTATTGCAATTTAAATAATTTCAAAAAGAAAAAAATCATATCAAATATACTACAGAAAGTTAAAACTTATTCATGCTTTAATAGTTTTAGAAAATGTTAAAAGGTGGCAAGGACTCAGTGGTTGTTGGCTGGGTCGATGTACTCACTCCCGGAGTTGTTGGCTTCGGAGTGGTAATTCCTGGAGTCGTGGGAATTGGCGTTGTCACTCCTGGAGTGGTGGGCTTCGGAGTAGTCACTCCGGGAGTTGTTGGCTTTGGCGTAGTCACTCCTGGAGTTGTTGGCTTGGGTGTTGTCACTACTGGAGTTGTAAGCTTTGGCGTAGTCACTCCTGGTGTGGTGAACTTTGGCGTTGTTATTACTGGAGTCGTAGGCTTTGTCCATTTCGGGGTGGTGAACTTGGGAGTAGTTGGCTTTGTCCACTTTGGTGTCGTGAATTTAGGAGTGGTAGGCTTTGTCCATTTCGGGGTGGTGAATTTGGGAGTGGTAGGCTTTGTCCATTTCGGGGTGGTGAATTTGGGAGTGGTAGGCTTTGTCCATTTCGGGGTGGTGAACTTAGGAGTAGTTGGCTTTGTCCATTTCGGGGTAGTGAACTTGGGTGTAGTTGGCTTTGTCCACTTCGGGGTGGTGAATTTTGGAGTAGTTGGCTTGGTCCATTTTGGAGTGGTGAATTTGGGAGTGGTGGGCTTTGTCCATTTCGGTGTGGTGAACTTGGGAGTCGTAGGCTTTGTCCACTTCGGGGTTGTGAATTTGGGAGTCGTAGGCTTTGTCCATTTCGGTGTGGTGAACTTTGAAGTTGTTGGCTTGGGTGTTGTTACTCCTGGAGTAGTTGGCTTAGGGGTAGTCACACCTGGAGTTGTTGGCTTGGGGTCCTTACTCCGGATAGTTGGCTTTGAGTAGTCACACCTGAGTGTTGGGTTGGAGGTCGTTACTCCCGAGTAGGCTTTGAAGAGTCACACCTGGAGTTGTTGGTTGGAGTCGTTAAACTCTGGAGTAGTTTGGCTTAGGATAGTCAAACTGGGTTGTTGGCTTTGGAGTAGTCACACCTGGAGTTGTTGGCTTGGGGGTCGTAACTCCTGGAGTAGTAGGCTTTGGGGTAGTCACACCTGGAGTTGTTGGCTTGGGGGTCGTTACTCCCGGAGTTGTTGGCTTAGGGGTAGTTACACCTGGAGTTGTTGGCTTGGGCGTCGATACTCCCGGGGTAGTTGGCTTTGGAGTAGTCACACCTGGAGTTGTTGGCTTGGGAGTCGTTACTCCCGGAGTCGTAGGCTTTGTCCATTTCGGAGTGGTGAACTTAGGAGTAGTTGGCTTTGTCCATTTTGGGGTAGTGAACTTGGGCGTAGTTGGCTTTGTCCACTTCGGAGTGGTGAATTTTGGAGTAGTTGGCTTGGTCCATTTTGGAGTGGTGAATTTGGGAGTGGTGGGCTTTGTCCATTTCGGGGTGGTGAACTTAGGAGTAGTTGGCTTTGTCCATTTCGGGGTAGTGAACTTGGGTGTAGTTGGCTTTGTCCACTTCGGGGTGGTGAATTTTGGAGTAGTTGGCTTGGTCCATTTTGGAGTGGTGATTTGGGGTGGTGCTTGTCCATTCACGGTGTCGTGAACTTTGGGAGCTTGTTGGCTGGGTGTGTTACTCGCTGGAGTAGTTGGCTTAGGACGTAGTTTCACACTGGAGTTGTTGGTTGGAGTAGTCACGCTTGGAGGTTGTTGGCTTTGGGGTCGGTACTACCGGAGAGTAGATGGCTGTAGAGTAGTCACACCTGGAGTTTGTTGGGCTTGGGGGGTAATCCGTGGATAGTTGGCTTCGGAGTGTCACACCTGGAGTGTTGGCTTTTGGAGTAGTCACACTGGAGTTTTGGCTTGGGTCGTTACTCCCGGTAGTTGCTTTGGGAGTAGTCACACATGGAGTTGTTGCTTGGGGGTGTTACTCCCGGAAGTGTTGGCTTTGAGTTAGTCAACCACCTTAGTTGTTGGCTTTGGAGTTAGTCACACTGAGTTGTTTGGCTTTGGGGGTCGTTACTCCCGTGTAGTTGCTTTGAAGTATCACACCTGCGTTGTTGGCTTGGGGTCTTTCTCCCGAGTAGTTGGCTTTGGAGTGCACGCCTGGAAGTTGTTGGCTTGGGGGGGGGGTTTCGTTACTACGAGAGTTGGTTAGGCAGTAGTCACACCTGGAGTTGTTGGCGTGGGGGTCGTTACTCCCGGAGTAGTTGGCTGGAGGAGTCACACCTGGAGTTGTTGGCTTTGGGGTCGTTACTCCCGGAGTAGTTGGCTTAGGAGTAGTCCCACCTGGTGTTGTTGGTTTGGGGGTCGTTACTCCCGGAGTAGTTGGCTTTGGAGTAGTCACTCCTGGAGTTGTTGGGTTGGGGGTCGTTACTCCCGGAGTAGTTGGCTTTGGAGTAGTCACGCCTTGGAGTTGTTGGGCTTGGGGGGCGTTACTCCCTGAGTAGGTTGGCTTTGGAGTAGTCACACCTGGAGTTGTTGGCTTGGGGGTCGTTACTCCTGGAGTTGTTGGCTTTGGAGTAGTCATACCTGGAGTTGTTGGCTTGTGGGTCGTTACTCCCGGAGTAGTTGGCCTTGGAGTAGTCACACCTGGAGTTGTTGGCTTGGGGCTCGTTACTCCTGGAGTAGTTGGCTTTGGAGTAGTCACACCTGGAGTTGTTGGCTTGGCGGTCGTTACTACCGGAGTAGTTGGCTTTAGAGTAGTCACACCTGGAGTTGTTGGCTTTGGGGTCGTTACTCCTGGTGTAGTTTGCTTAGGAGTAGTCACACCTGGAGTTGTTGGCTTGGGAGTCGTTACTCCTGGAGTAGTTGGCTTAGGAGTAGTCACACCGGGAGTTGTTGGCTGGGGGGTCGTTACTCCCGGAGTAGTTGGCTTGAGTAGTCAACACTGGAGGTTTGTGGGCTTGGGGGTTCGTTACTTCCCGGAAGTAGTTGCTTAGGAGTAGTCCCACCTGGTGTTGTTGGCTTGGGGGTCGTTACTCCCGGAGTAGTTAGCTTTGGAGTAGTCACACCTGGCGTTGATTGGCTTGGGGGTCGTTACTCCCGGAGTAGATGGCTTAGGAGTAGTCACACCTGGAGTTGTTGGCTTTGGGGTCGTTACTCCTTGGTGTAGTTTTGCTTTTAGGAGGTAGTCACACCTGGAGTGTTGGCGTGGGTCGTTACTCCGGAGTAGTGGCTTAGGAGTAGTCACACTTGGAGTTGTTTGGCTTGGGGGTCGTAACTCCCGGAGTAGTTGGCTTTAGGAGTAGTCACTCCTGGAATGTTGTTGGGGTTGGGGGTCGTTACTTCCCGGGAGTAGTTGGTTTTTGGAAGTTAGTCACACCTGAATTGTGGCGGGGGTCGTAAACTCTCGGAGTAGTTGGATTTAGGAGTAGTCAACTCCTGGACGATCTGGTTGCGGTTTTGGGGGGTCGTTACTCCTGGAGTTGTTGGCTTTGGAGTAGTCACACCTGTAGTTGTTGGCTTAGGGGTCGTAACTCTCGGAGTAGTTGGCTTTTGGAGTAGTTCACACCTGGAATTGTTGGCTTGGGGGTGTTTACTTCCTGGAGTAGTTTGGCCTTTGGAGTACTCAACCTGGAGATTGTTGCTTGGGGGTCGTTTACTCCGGGAGTTTGTTGTTTTGGAGTAGTTCACACCTGGAGTTTTGTTGGCCTTGGGCGGGTCGTTTACTCGCTTGGAGTAGTTGGCTTGGAGTAGTCACGCTTGGAGTTGTTGGCTTGGGGGTCGTTACTACCGGAGTAGTTGGCTTTGGAGTAGTCACATCTGGAGTTGTTGGCTTATGGGTCGTAACTCCTGGAGTAGTTGGCTTAGGAGTAGTCACACCTGGAGTTGTTGGCTTGCCGCGGGTTCGTAAACTCCCTGAGTAGTTGGTTAGGAGTAGTCACTCCTGGGTTGTTGGCTGGGGGTTCGTTACTCGGGAGTTGTTGGCTTTTGGAGGATAGTCACACTGGAGTTTGTAGGCTTTGGGGGTCGTTAGTCCGGAAGTAGTTGGCTTTGGAGTAGTCACACCTGGAGTTGTTTGCTTGGGGGTCGTTACTCCGGAGTAGTTGGCTTTAGAGTAGTCACACCTGGAGTTGTTGGGTTGGGGGTCGTTACTCCTGGAGTAGTTGGCTTAGGCGTTGTCACCCCTGGTGTGGTAATTGGAGTTGTCGGTGTGCTTATGCCTGGAGTAGTCTTCAAGGTTGTTATGGTTGTCTTGTAGGTGGGCTTGGGAGTCGTGGGAGTTGTCGGGTATTCGCAGTTATGTGGTGTTGTCGTCTGGTGTCCGCAGGGTGGTGTGGTGGGGTTGGTGTGCTCACAGTTCGGAGTAGTGGGATGATACTTGCAGGGCGTGGTGGCGGGCGGCTTGATGGTGGTGTAGGTGGTCTTGTTGTTGCAGGGGTTGCGGAAGTGGAGCACGATCTCATTGGGATTGTAGCCGGGAACAATGCGTATGTGAGGCCCAAAGAGCGTGAAGCCAGCGGCTGCTGCCACGAGCAGACAGAATATAAATAATCGCATGCTGAAAGCTTGAAAAGAACTGAGCCTTCGCTATAAATATCCTGCTTGCCAGTGGGGTGTGAGAGGAGTTTGAACCAGAATGCGGACAACTGAATGCCACACTGGTTACTAACTCAGAGCGTACTGCAGGGCCGAGTATTTAAGCGATCGTCAAAGGGCTATTACAACATCCAAAACAGACATTCCAAAACGGAGAAACGTTGGCGTTGTGGCACGGATGCGTGTGCCCTGCGCCGGCACGCGCCTACGCGTCGAGCAGCCAATTGAGCTTCGATAGCATTCAGCAGTTGCACTTGCCCCACTATCAATTGGCATAGGTCAATGCCGTAGCTAGAATTCTATGGCTAGCCGGCCAAAGCGCACGTAGAGCCAAGTGAATCATTTATCATGTAATTGGGTCTGGCACGCTTGTTGGCAATTCAAAAATATTTACATATAAATAAAGTACAAGTTAAACGCTTGGCAATTTCAACGATTTTTATTTAGTTATTACGTTTCTAAATTGTGTATATGTGTGTGTGGATGTGTGTGTGTGTTTTTGTTTGTTTAATTTTGGGCGTTTCTTACAATAGCTAAATAATAATATATTTATTATTACACGTAGACTATGCATATTGTGCTGAGTTTTGTTGGCATTTGTTGAATCATTTGTGGGTTCTGTTAACAATTTACATTAGGTAATATGTGTGTATATACTATAATATGTACGTACTATATATATATATATACATATATTTATATGTATATATAATAATAAAGAGGCATCGCTTGTTCTCTATATATGTAATAAAGTATGTGGTTGTATTTGTTTTGTTGGCTATATACCAATATTAGTTAACTAAGTAGACTATTTAGAAAAAACATTGCTATTGGTATTTCGATTTCGATTTAAAAATTGTTTTGCGCTTTGCTTTCCTTATTTGGTTTATATATGACTTGCTTTATGGGCTGTGTAGGCTTCGATTGTATTTTATCTTTTGTATATACTATATCAATTTACTAAATATATATATATTTAAGAGTTAACAAAGTTAGCGACTTTGTAGCTAATAGTACACAAACAACAACAAATAATAAATATTTTCTTTAGCTGCAATAAATCTTTATGATCGACTTCGTTTCGATATATATTTATATATAAAGTAAATATATATATGCTGTGTGTATATATTTGTGCGCATCTGGCATCGCAATTAACTCGTAGTTAAGTATAACTAACTATTATTGCGTAGAGTGCTTAAGCTGTGAGACTTAACAATTCGCCATTATTTACATGGTTTTTTTGTTTTTTTTTTTTTAAATGGTATTGATTTCCTTTCTGCTACATAGTATATACTATATAAAAAATCTCTAGGCCACTAGTTAATACATATGCATGTATATTAGAGTGTGCCATATTTTTTCAACATATTTTATTTTTTTGCTTTTTCGTATATATGTGGCAGGTATTCTAATTCGAAAAGTAAAATTTCAGGCAAAAAAAGAGGCCTATTCTTATATATGTATATTGTATGAAAATATATACTATGTATATATTAAGAGTGAGCCACAATTTTTGTTGAACATTTTATTTTCTACTTGTGCTAAGGCAGTCATTGAAAAATTTCTATGGCCGATAAATCAATCGACATGGGCTGTAGGTTAAGAAAATGTTTAGCTATGATTAATGTTGATTGCTAATTTAACTATTGTTAGGATTCGTTGAAAATCAGGTACACTCTAATCTATATTGAACTCTTTGCACTGCAGCTTATCGAATTTGCTAACTGTTTCTCTTACGAAATTGACTTTTTGACTATTTGCCAGTCAAATGATTGTGATTATTAAGAGTTAACAATAGTATTTACATTGACATTGTGTAAGGTGCAAGTGGAAGTTTTAACTATTGTTGTTACTGTTGCTGTTGCTTAAGCTTTTAAAAATTGTAATTATTGGTGTTAGTTTTACGACTTAGATGTTATGTCTTAGCATAAACATAATAATATTAAGTAAGTATATAAAGTAAATAATCTTATCTGTCAGTCAACTTTATTTTGAAATTGTCACAGAAATAGCTTCCGTATCATTAAGTTAAGTATAAGTATATTAATTGTTCAATTAGTAAACATTATTATTTGGTTCTGCTGTTAAGGAAATGTTTAATAATCAATTGCTCTTCGCTATATCAATTTCTTATTGTGCGCAAGTCAAAGTCGACTGCTCTATCATCACGAACGCTAAGCGCAAAGAGTTCAATATATACATATGTATATAGGTATTGTATATATATATATATATATTTGCTTTTTAATTAGACTTTCATGAATGCACTAAGCGATCCTCATCAGATGCTGTGGCAATGGCAATGGCAATGGCTGTAGACTTTTATAGCTATGTTTGTATGTATATGTATGTGTGTGTGTGTGTATCTGTGTCTGTATGCTTGTGTCCGTGTGTGTGTGTCTTTAAGCGTAGAAATTAAACCTCATCGTCGCTGGTCTGTGTGCACAACACCTGCTCCTGCCACCAGTCATGCACCTCGTACACAGCGTTCGCCTGATTATTGAAAGGCAGCAGCTTGCCGGTGCCGCCAATGAGTTGACTCATCATTGCTGACGGACTGCCCAAAGCGCCATGATGACCATGATGATGATGATGCTGCATCTGCTGCTGCTGCTGATGTTCGGAGGCGCCAAAGCTATGCGCAGCGCTTGCATTAATTGTCGGATAATGAAATTGACCCATTTCGCCAAAGAAATTGCCGCCAGACTTCGCGTCGCGCTGCTTGCCCAGCTGGCCCAGCTGCGAACAATGCGGCAGCGTTGTCATCGAATTCTTTTTGCGCTGCTGATTGCTTATATGCAGCCGCTCCTTGTCGCTCAGTGTGCTGCGCTGCTGCGGATCACTGGAGGTGGGCGCCAGGAATTTGCGTCCCGCCGAGCTGCCCGTCGAGTCGCTGCGATTCAATGCATACGCTCGCTTGCCCACGCCTATTACATGACGTTGCGTTGTGCTGGCAGCTGCTGTTGCCGTCGTCGTCGACGATGTGGCATGGGCCTCCGAATGGGGCAGCACTACGGCGCTGCTGCTGGCATCCTTCTCATCGTTTTCCGTGGAACTGAAGGTGGGCGAAAAGGCATCGCTGGTGGGCGGACAGGTGCCGGCTACAGCGCCACTGATGGTGCTTATCGCGGATTTGTCCAAACCGGCGCTAGCTGCTTTATCCTCCTGCAGATTGGGACGCATCACAGGTTGCTCATTGGTAGCACGCAGTCCAGCAATCAACGAATTTTGCTGCTTCTAAAAAATAAAAAAAAAATAAAATAAATATTAGCAATTTGCAGTGCTAAAAATATACTTACAAAAAATTTTCAAATAAGAAATAAACAGAAATATTTGACGAAAAAAAATTAATTAATTAATGAAAAATATATATTAGGAAATAATATGTAAGTATTTTAATGAATTAAAAATATACAAAATAAATTACGTATGCATTATATTATTATTACATTATTTATAATAATATCAATGTTGGCATTAAGTGGAAAAAACAAGTAAATAATGCTAAAATAAATTGGAAATTATTAATTATGAAAAATTTATTAATGATAATTATCAATGAACACAAATATGAATAAGCAAAATAAATAAAACGAATATTTTAAGCAATTCATTTTGATGGCTTAAATATGTTTGTTATTAATTAATTAAATAGTATATAGTATGTTATGAATATTTGTTTACGCTAGCATTTTGTGCGCGTATTTTCTTTAGACAGCCCTCCAGCCAGGTGCGTATTGTCATTTTAGCCACCTCCTCCTCCACCAGGTACTCGAACTCCTCACGCGCCAGCAACTCCTCCAGTTGCAATGCTTTGCGTATATCCACAGAGCGATAAGACAACATGCTGCATATGAGGAGTGCATAAATAAATGTAATACTTGGAGCTGGGCAATTGGGGCTTACTTAATCACATCATGAAAGGTAACATCCTCGCCATTGTGCAGCTTATCCAGCTCATAGCACATGTATTTGAACAGCAGGCGATCCTTTTGGGGATCACACTCGAGTCGACCCTTGAGTAAACGCAATATAAACTTAACTCGACGCACGGGTATAACACCACGCTGATGTATATCAACAATATTCCAGGTATTTTGAAAATTGCGTATATCCGCATAGGAAAGCAGCGCGTCCTCTTCATTTGAATAAAACAGCGAAAAGTTCTCCATGATAATAGCTGCAAATATGAAAGCGAAAGTTTATTACATTGTATGTGTGTGTGTGTGCGTGTGTTTAATTTGAATGGCTTACCCACTAATAGATTGAGCACAATATATGTAATTATAACATAAAATGTGCAAAAGTAAATTAAGCTCGCTGTAAAGTTGCCGCAATCCGTTTCCCAGTAATTTCCACCCAGCGTGCAATACGGCGGCTGAACCATGCAATCATGCATTATCTTATTCCAATCCTCGCCAGTCACAATGCGAAACAGCATGGCCACACCAGTGACTGGTGAGCCAAAGTTTGCACGCCTGCCAATGCCCTCGCCGTATTTGACAGTACCTGCCATAAGTACGCAACACGGTTAGCACTTTTAATTGCTTGCAAGCTGCAAGCAAACTTACCAAAGAGTATCGTTCCAGCCAGCGCATAGAAGAATACCAACAAAAACATTCCAAATATAATGAAGAAGGATTTACACACAGACACGCCCACCGTCAACATCAGCATCTTGAGTGTGGTATGCTTACCGGTTATGGTAAAAAAGCGCAATATAACCACCATAAAACCAAAAAAGTAAGATAAATCGTTCTGCAATGCAAACAGAAATTATTAAGCATAATTCGCAAGCGTCAATGGGTTAATTGATTGTTTAAAGAAAACTTCATAAAATTCAAAACCGTTTTAGTTACTTATATATTTTAAATTTAGCACTTCTGAAATGCAAAGATAAATTATTAGAGGTACAGTGAGCACATTATTAGCTACCGCAGGAGCCTACAATGGGTTAAGTGATTGTTAAAAAATAACTAAAAAAAAATTGAAAACATTTTTAGTTACAGCTCTGCAATGCAAAGAGCAATTATTAGACCTTCACATTAAGTAGAGTGAGAGCTCACAAGCAGTAATGGGTTAATTAATTTTTTAAGGAAATTTTTAAATTTCAAAACAGCTTTAGTTATTGCCTCAGCTACTTATATCTTTTAAATTGGGTAATTTCATATATAAGATTTCAGTTAAAAAGCTATTTTCATCAGTTGCCCTAAAGTATAAAAGTATAAACTTTATTTAAAAAACCAAAATAGGGTATCACTAAGTTGTGCAAAATGTAAGTAAAAGGGGTACGCATGGCAACACAAATTTTTGTATTAATCAGCCAGACAAACAAAGTCAATTAAGCCCTGTCCGTCTGTATGAGCAACAAGAACTTAGATAGTACATTTATAGGATTAGCCACGCTTTCTGTTACATAGAACATTATCGAGATATTTCTATTTCCGCAACAAGCCGCTTTCAATTATTAAAATTGCTTTTTTTATATGTAAAAGTATTGACTGCAAGCATTTAGACAAAGTGTATCAAAAAGCTGAATGCGTCGTATTTTAATGCGTTCTTGTCATGCAAAAGGAAAGGGATAAAGGAGCAGCAAATTTTAATATTGCTTGATCTACTTCCGATCTTTGATGACTCTGATGAATACGTACCCTGAGTATGGTTTGCAATATGATCCATATAACGCCTGCGACGGTGACAAGCAGATCATAGCGATTGCGTCTGGACTGCCAGTAGCCGCGCGGAGTGAAGGCAATATTCTTCATGACCACCTCGACGACAAAGACAAAGGTAAGCACGGCGCTAACAATAACCAAACGCTCCGTATGCACCTCTCCTTTGATCCACTGCAAAGAGGCGCAATTGGGACTAAGCACAAGTGCTCACAATATGATTTTGGAATGTCGACTTACTGTAATCGATAGCAGCATGCTGTTGATGAGAACGACAACAGCAATGACGCGTTTGAATATAATATGCTGTGTTATGTCGTAGGTGAAGGCACGAATCTTGCGTCCATCGGGACGCGGTGGCAAATGTAGCGGCTGAGCGATTTTGAGTCGCTTTTTAAGATCACACCAGCGGCGCTGATCCACGGTCAGCAGGGCAGTGCCCTTGTTCTCCGAATAGTTGGCAATGACGACGCCCACGAACAGAGTTAGGCCAATCATGCAGCCCAAGAAGATATAGATGTGTATATAAATGGCATGAATCTGTAAGCGGCAGATACTTCTAAGCAAATAGTTGTTAGTGAAGTGATAGGACGCATACCGGTCCGACGGCCTTGATCAGCACATCGCGCACATCCAGCCAGCCCTTGAAGCTGAGCACCTCGAACAGCGTCAGCATGGCATCCCCAATATTGTCAAAGTTGAAGCGACGCGGGTTAGCCCAGACACGCGGCACCAGCATTGCCGGATACGATTCATCCGGCCCCGGTGTCAGCTTCATTTTGGTCACAAACACGCGCCGCATAAAAACGCCGACGCAATCCTCGCGTCGCATTATCGTTGGATCATTGCAGCGCGCCAGACGACCGCCGTACAGCTGCACGCCGTAGCTGGCGAATATGAACATGAGCAGTATGAGCAGCGTCGATACCAAAAGTATCTCCTTGAAGCCCCTGCACAGCTCGTAGACCACCTTGCGCATATGCGGCACCAAAGTAAAGATTCGCAGCGGCCGCACACAGCGCAAAATCATCAAGAGCTGTGCCCCTGAGTTTGTGGGTATGTTGTGTGGCATCCAGCAAAGAAACGAAGTGGATACCACATAGATGAACACATCGAGAGCCGCGGCCACATCCTTGATGTAAGCCTTGGGTGTGAAAAATAAGCCGTCGGCAAGTATTTTTAGCGCCAGCTCGAGACTCATGAATATAACGAAACCGTATTCGGCAATCTGCAGCGTCGGATGATCCATTAGACGATAGCTGGGCGTCTCGAACATCATCGATATGCAGGAGAGCGTAGTGGCAAAGATCATCACCCAATCCAAGTATGTCACCAGACCCAGAAAATTGCTTCAAATAATATATTTAATTAGTAATTTATTTATACTTATAGTTTACTTTATAAAATAAAAATTCATCAAAAAAAATAAATAACTGAGAAATTAAAAATAAAGAAGAACTCAAATCAAATATTAATCAAACGAATCAAATCCGGGATATAATTATTATAAAGACTATTGAAAATAATTCAATGATTTCTAAAATTAGACTTTGCTTCATTTCTTATTGATCAGATTGAAAAGACAGGTTTACTTGTATTTAAAAATAGCTTGTGTTACTTATTTCAAAAATAATTGTAAACAAAAACAGTTCAATTTCATTATTCGCTAAATCACGTTTTACTTGTATTTACGTCAAGCGTTTGTTATTGATTTAAATACTCGTAATATTGATAAAAGTAGAATTCTATCCATTTTGTTAAATAACGGTATAAAATTATAGGAAGTGGTAGATGCAAATAATAAATATATTAAAAAAAAAACACACACAATATAAAAATCATATAATAAGCCAAACAAATTATAAAAGTATTGAAAGCAAAAGTATGTAAATATTTGATAATAACTGTTGTTGATTTAAGTTTTATGAAATAATGATTAGGGTCTAGGCTATAAAATATTAATCAAAACTAAAACTAAAGCAAAATGTTAAAAATTAGTTGTAAATCATTGCAGTGTTAAATTTATAATAGAAATAGAAACAGTCAATTGATTGATGATTAATTAATTAATTCATTTATGTTTAGTCAACTCACTGCAAGCTTTTGTACTGCACTTTGCGCTCCTTGCCGGTAAGTGGATCCTTGAGCCTGGCATCGTAGCGGGCGTGGACAATCTTTTGGCAGATCTTGCGGAAGCGACTCTCGCGCGGCACCAGAAACAGCGGCGTATCGAAGAACGGATGATTCTCGCGCAGATCCTCCTCACGCTGATTGCGTCGCATCTCTGCCTGCTGGCGCTTCGCCTGCAGCAGCTTGATGTCCAGATCATGTGGTCTAGCACGTCCGGAATTGGCACGTGGCGCGGCAGCAATATCGCCATTCTCCATCAGATGCTCGTAGGTCTGCTTCAGCTTGATGGAACCGGAACGCACGCTGCGACGAATGGAGCGTGAGCCGAATCTGTGAAATGGTAGCGTACACACATCAAACGAAACAAAACGCCAACAAGAGATTGTTGGTCGCCTAAGCAGGTACTTACTTTTTCTGATCCACGCGCCAGGGCTTCGAGTGGGTGATGGTGCCCTGAGACTTGAGACCACCGCCGCCGCCCTTGGTGCCCACCACAGGCAACATGGCGGAGTCGCCGAGCATGAGACGCTGATTGTTGCTGTCGCTGTAGTCGGAAAATATCATAGTCATATACATTAAATTCAAATATATATGCAAATACGATCCGACTCACTTGATGATATGTGTGATGGCCAGCTTGCGTAGACTGCTGCCCGCCGCACGCACCTTGGCGGTTTTGTTCATAATGCGCACAGGCTTCTGCTTGCGAAATACCACATTGGACTCCCAGCACTCGGACATGGGACGCTTGCAGTTCTCGACCAGCGATGGATCGTCCGTCTCGAGCTCGATGACAAAATGTTTCATGAAACTTTCACGCACTTTCGGCAGCATAAAATCATTTGGTATGCGATGTAGAATTGTCATCTGTGGCGAGTCTGGAAACTTTTCAAAGATGCGCAGACGAAAGGGCAGCGTCTCCTTGATCTCAGCGCTCTGCTCACGAAACTTGAGCTGCTTGAGCTTCTTGATGTCCTCGTCCAACTCCAAATTATCCAAAATGACCGCCACGAAAAGACTGAGCACAATGAGTGTGACAAACAGATGGTAAAGTATAAAATAAACAGCAACCAGCGGAGTTAAAGTTTTGCTAGTGCGTATCATGGTTTCGTCCATAACCTCGACCCACGCCTCTTGCGTAAGAATCTGGAACATGCTCATGAAAGCCTCCGGAAATGATTCGAACTTCGTGAAATCGCAGAGAAAGCAAAACAGCTGCATGGATATGCTCGAGCTGATGATAAGCAAGCACATGGTGAAGATAATAAGCGAGCCCAGCTTTTTGCCCGGACCAAAGATTTTGTAGACAAAGCCCTCCAGCATGGGCGAGGCCTTAATAAGACGCACCACGCGCAGCACCTGAAAATACGTCAGCCCTGACAAATAGAACATCGGCACAATATGCAAAGTGGTGCCCACGGCCAGCAGCAGCTCAAACTTGTGTATGGAGTGCTTATAGTAGCCACGCCAGCCCAAGCAATAGATCTTAAACAATGTCTCCAGATCTAGCAGACAGGTGAACACCACCTCAATATAATAGTAGCGCTCATAGAACACATGCCGTGGCCGACCATCATGCTTAAACGCCATTGTGGCAGTAACAATTCCATTGGCCAATATCACCGTCATCACCAGCATGCGAAAGTACGGCGATCGCAAGATGGCATGACATGTCTCCGGCGCCAGTCCGCCGTGCTTATTATCATCGATCGTAACCAGACGCCAGCCGGAATCATTGCCGCTGAGTATCTGCGATGCGGCCGTCTTCTGTATATGCCCACGTGCGCCCCACATTTGCTGGAACTGCACGCGTATTTCGTTGAACGTCTCGGTGATGACCGCAATGAAAACGTTTTTCACCAGCCATGCCAGGAAGAAGATCATGGTGCTGAAGTAGAAGGCGGCACGCCAAGCGGGCAACGAATCAATTGCGCGATACATGATAAACACCCAACCCTCCTGCGAGGCAGCCTGATACACCGTAAATATGCTCGTCGCAATATCCTCAAAGCCATTGAAGCCAATCACATAGCTGCTCAGGAAGTCCATTTTCATGCAGCGCATTCCAGGCGAGCACTGATAGCCAGAGTCGGGATCCATCGAGCAGAAGGTGTCCGGTATGGCAAGCGAGTTAATCGTGAGCTGACTACAAAGAGTTGCAGACATAAGTCGGTTAGTAGTCGTATACGTAATAGTCTTAAAATTTCAATAAAAATAATACAAAATAAAATATATTAAATAGTACCAAAATAACAAAACTCAATTGAAAGCAACAAAATAATCGAAAATACTTAAAACAAATTATTTACATTGCAATTATAACTTTTATTACATTGCGAGATAATTAATTATGTTGCACATTTATTAATACAGCTACAGCTATACTTACGGCCTGCCCAGCATATCATATATAGTATTATTCATCACGCAATGATTCTTCAGTTCGCCAAAGAATTGCACACCGAGCAAACCATAAAGCGACATAAAGAACAAAAAGAATAACGTTACATTGTAGATTTGTTGACTTGAGCGTCTGTAGGGATTAGAAAGAAAAGAAAGAAAAAACACCAATGTATAAGTCTTTGTAGTGCGTTTGTTTTTCTGAATGTTAAAGTAAACGCACTTGAAAATCTGATTGATGCGACTTTTGGGCATGCTGAATTTTAGAAAAACGCGAAGAAAACGTATCATGATCAAAGGACGCGGAGCACGCATAATTGATAAATAGGAAAATCTGCAGAAGTAAAATAAAAATTATATAGGTATAGAATTAGTTTGCAATTAGTGTTTCATTTTAGGATTTGCTTTACTCACTTGGGCACTATTTCAAGCACCTCGAATATCTGCAGTATAATTGAGACCCACAGAAAGCTGACCATGGAGGCATCAAACTGACACCAATGGTCCTTTAGATAAGGCACCTCGCCCTAGAAAAAGTAAAAATAAACAGTTATGTGATAAGTACACCAGGATCATTTAACTTATTGGTAGAAACCCTGCAGTACAGTCGGTGTAGCTATTGATGATTATGTTGGTATGTTCAACAACATTATTGCAAAGATATAACTTAAGCATTGCATGGCCATTTGCTTCATCAACAAAATCACCAATGCTTACTACTTTTAAAAATTGTGTTGAAATAAATAAAATTGATTAGCTTACATGCAAAACGCCGCGTATGTGCATTTTGGCAATCATTTCCGCCGTAAAGAGCACGGTGACCGCCGTATCGGAGACAAAAGTGATATACTGCAGCGATGGATGTCGCTCAAAGGTCTTGGGCGTGTTTAGCGATACGGAGGCCAGCGAGACCAGAGCACAAAGACGCATCAAGCGACGCACCCATAGCTTGTTCACCCACTCAATGTCGGCGCTCTCGTTGAGCGACTCCTCGGGCCCGTAGTCGGCCAGGAATGGCTCGCCGCCCTTGAGGCTCTGCTTGCGTCCCAGCATAATCTTATTGCCGATGCCGGTGGCAATGCCCAGACCAATTGGTGGCACGCCTGTGATTGCAGCGCTGCCCACTGTGCTGCTGATGCCGCCACAAATGCCCATGCCGGCCGCTGCAGCGCCGCCGCCCAAGCCTCCAATCCCGCCCAGCAGGTTGAGGCCGCCACCGCCGCCAGCGGCAGGAGCATTGCCCGCGCTACTTGAGCCATTGTTATGGGCATTATTACTACCGGAGCCTGTGCCCTGTCCTGTGCTGCACGATGCTGCTAGCTGCGATTGTTGCTGCTGCGATTGCTGTTGTGATTGTTGTTGCTGCTGTTGTTGTTGTTGTTGTTGTTGCTGTTGTTGTTGTTGTGGTTGCTGTTGCATACCGTAGGCAGTGCTACTGCCGCTGCCCGAGTTCACAATGGTCGTGGGACTGTTAAGTGCGCTAGTCGCATCTTGACCCAAACCGTTGCCAGGACTGCTGCCCGGCGATGGGTTAAAGCTAAAATGCGTAAATGGATGCTGATGCTGCTGCGAGCTACGCAAATGATGCTGATGTGTATGCTGATGTCGATGTGTGTGTGCGTGCGTGTGTGTATGCTGCTCTTCCTTCGGATGCTGCTGCTGCTGTTGCTGCTGCTGCTGCTGCGGTGTCAAGCTGTTGCCGCTGGAGGAGCTGGTGCTGGCCGTCGCGGGCGTTGTAATGCCGCTAACCGAGTGAAAGCTGCCGCCACTCACTCCGCTGCCGCCTCCGCCTCCCGTGCGTTTATTTCGCGCAGCTGCACCCAAGCGACGTATCTGTAACCGGTCAATCATTCAAGCAGCGCATCCTGCTCCTGGCTGCCTTGTAGGGGGGAGGAGTGGTGGGGGATTTATTGCCGCTGCACAGACAATCAAACAAAGCAATTAAAAAATTAGTAGTGCAACAATATATATATATATATATATATATATATATAAAGCGTAGCACACACAAGCGTGACTAAAGTGAATGCTCGTTGGACGCCAACTATGCATCGATTGTTCGATTCTGAGAATCGCTTATATAACTTTGTGAAAATTTATTTCGTTTGTGTGTGTAAATATTAATTTCATTCATGAATTGAATTTGTATAGCACGTGTGAAAATTCATTTCATTCATAAGTTGCAAATGTGTAAATATTTATTTCATTCATAGCTTTAAGGAATCATTTGTAGTAATAATTCTCTCCATAAAACTTACTATTATATATAAATAATATAAATAAATTATTATATTAAATTAAACAATCGTTTGCTTTTACCGTCGACTATTCATAGTTGACGTAATAAAAATAAATAACTTTTAATAAATTACTTTACTGTTCTAAATAATTAATTTTAAGCCACAAATAGAATATTTTCATTTCTTTTTGGAGATTAGAGTATTAATTATTAAATTAATTTGGTGTTGCACAATTGTTTAATAATTTCGATAATAAATAATGCGAAATTATTAGAGATTATTTGAAATAATGGTATTATTTATTTTATTATTTTTTCACATTTCATATCTACAAAATATATTTGTACTAATATCTAGCATATATCTTAATCTTTTGATCAACAAAAAGTTGTGCAATGCATTTCTTAATTAATTAAATTTAATTAACAATGGTTTAAAACACAATCTTTGCATTATTGCAATTATTCGTAACAATCACAATAAAATGTAATTAGTATTTGAAAATATTTCAGCTGGTCATTCTATACAATTTAACAAAAATAATTTAATTGATTATGGCATCATCCTTGGCCGCGTAGCCATTGCAATTATTTTCCTGATTTTTTAACTTTTAAGCTAAATAAAAAATTACAATAATTAAATTAATTAATTAGTTTAATTTGAAATGTGCTGTTAAATAACAGCGAAGCTATAAAGCATATACAAATATGTATTGCCTTTAATTTAATAAATTAAACAATCAATACATATGTATATACATACAATACATTAATTAAGAGGGCACAGCCCTCAAATAATTATTCAACTTATACGCAATAAATAATAGAAGCTCGTTTTAGTTGAGAATATGCAGCACGTAAATATAACGTATACGTAAGCTACAAGGCTGCATATGTAGCTAATGTTTATACTACTCAATAATTGTAAACAAGAAAATACATACACATATATATGTATGTATATGTAGCCTAAATTGTATACAAAAGAAAAATTGAAAGTCAAAAAGAGCAAAAGCTTTTTTGATTTGCTACTTGTCTAAGCTTTAAAAAGTCATAACTAGCCGCTTGGGCATTGAGCTTAAAGAGCAGAATATCGATTTGTAGGCTTTAGAAATTCACAAAACGTAGCGTTTAATAGGCAGATGAGCTAACGAGCGTTCACTGTAGCTGTTTGTGAATTAAGGCGGCAATTAGTGAAGACACCTTCTGTCAATATTTACAATGACAGAGTTTGCAACCCCCACATTGGGGAGAGCGCACCCAGAGCGCCAGCCAGAGAACCAGTTACATATATACACACACACATGTATACACACCACCACAAAACATGTAATTGTGTGCGTAAGCATAGGCGTATACGTATGCGTGTGTGTTTGGGTGGGGGTGGGTGGTTGGTCGGCATAGCTCAAGTAGTTAAACTTACTTCGTATTATTTTTGCCAAATAGCCTTGTGCAAAATTTATCATAAATTGCCATGCAGTTGGGAATAGCTGCAGCAATTAGGCGCGCTGGCCCCGCTGACTAAGTCCGGCTCCGCTCTCCGCTACGCTCTCTTTCTCTCTCTGTCCCTCTCTCTCTCTGGAGCTGGCTGTATTTGCTGGTTTTTCGCTGATTAGGAAACTCAATTTTTTGTGGGGAACACAACACTCAATCAATTCAAAAAACAAAAACTTAACAACAACAACAACAACGACGACGACGACGAGAACAACAACTAGGTTGCGTGGCCATGATGAAAGAGAGAGAGTGAGGACTTAGACTAGAGATTTTGAGATTTTGCACTTTTGCAACAAACACACGCGCTTTTAGCTTAGCAGCATTTGAAATGTTTTTGAGTAGTTCGTGGCACACACACACAGAGAGTTTTGATGCGAAAAATACAACAAAAAGTTAACAAAAAGAAAGCACGCGCGTTGACAATCGACGACAAATTGCAGCGACGGCAACCAGGACACTTAGGCGGGCCAAGTCAGTCGGGCAGTGCCTTAGTCAGCCAACTGGCTTGACAGTTGCTGCGACCAGCGCCAGACCCAATACAAAAAGCTTCAGCAAAATTCATGCGCATGCGCCTAAAAGCCTCTTAAGACTTAAATGATGACGATGACAGCAAGCGCTGTATATCTAAAACGCCAGTGTGGTAAACGCAGCAGAGAAAGCCAGACAAACAAAATATATAAATAAATACACACACACAAACACACACATCTATATACATACATATATATACATATTTTTATTAAAACAATGGGTGGCAATGTTTCATCGAAAAAGAAAAGCAGCAGCAATTATCCAGAACATGATGATCCAGCCTATCGCAAATGTCAGGAGCTCAAGGCAAGTATGGAACACATATACATGCACACACATACACACACAGCACACACACACTTAAGCATACATACAAATTTACATAATGGCTCAAACTCAAAGTGCAGATGGAGCGCTGGATACAGATGCACTATCAAATGAAACAACGTGAGCAGGCCCTGGCCCTGGCCAAGCATCGTGAGCTGTTCTATTGGCTTGGTGGCTTCTATTTGAGCGCGGTCTACGGCTGTGGCAGCTACTATCAGCGCGTGAAGCGAGTCTCAGCGCTGGCGCCGCTGCTGCCGCTCAGCTTTGTCATGGGCTACTATGCGGACTGGGCCTACGGCAGCAAAATGCATCGCATACAAGGTGACACGCCCCAAAAAAAACTGCTCAAACTCTTTGTTTTTAACTGTATTTGATTTGCAGCCGAGGCGAATATGATAATGGAGCATGAGTCAGAGCTGCTGCATTGGCCTGGCGGCTTGCCCACGGTCTCGAGCATTGATGAGGCGCGTGTGGAAATTGAAATGGAAAAGAAAATGCATCCGCATCATATGTAGATGGACCATTCGAAATTAGTTAACCAATTGCTCAATACACATTTGGCATAGACGTTAGAGTGGCTCAATTTGTTAGCTGCAAAAATAGAAAATCAGCTAACAAAACGAACCACCCTACTATACAATATGCTGGCGATGTGGGGGTTTCCTGAACTGCATTTGTGTTCTTCAAAGCATTAATTTAGTTATTAGCTTAGCTAGGCAATTAATACATAATTAATTTAGTCTGATTGTTAGTTGCAGAGCATTAATGTTTAGTAAGTCCGTCCTGGTCCAAAGCAATTTCAGTTACAATTTAGAATAAAATATTTTTATTTGCCAGAAATATTTAGTTTGTAACCTTTTATTTTAAAGACAAGCAAAATGAATTTAATTTGGATTTATTTTATTTCTATAACAGTACAGTTGTTTAATTTGTCTACACGAGAAAAAAAATGATTTAAATATAAATTATGTTAAATTAAAAATGCATGCAATTTAATATGCACTTGCTTATAATTTAAATACCGCCCCACTCACCAATTTTTTCCTGCTCTAATATATACTATTCTATATATATATTTATGTCATATTTATAGTTACAAATTTAATGCTAACGAACTATGCATACAAGTGTTTCCACTATATATAGCTTTTATATTAACTCTTGGACTTAAATGCTCAGATTATAACTTTGTATATGTGTGCATGTGTGTGTGTTTGTGGGCTTGTGTGCTTGTGTGCTTGTGTGTGTGTGTGTGTGCAGCTCAATTCCAGCACAAGATTTTTTGAGACAATACTCCTTATATATAAATATACATATATGAAATAGTTAAAGTTTGTTATACAAATCTATATAAATGCTAGTCGAACAACAACTAATAAATGTATTGTATACCAAAAAAGCTAAAGGATCAGTAGTGTTTATGCTTGACCAGCAGACTGTGCTCGATAAGCGAGCGCGTATCCTTTTTGTAATGCTGCTCACAGAACTGGGCAATGCGAGCACAAGCCTCCTCGATCATTGCGCCCGGCACGGTGAGCACAATGCGCACATAGCCAGGACAATCGAAGCAGTTGCCGGGCAGACAGAAGACGCTCTGCTCGTTGACAAGCTCCTGCACAAAGTGTGTATCGTCGCGTATGTGTGGAAAGCGTGCCAGATCAATGCCCACCATCATATACATGGCGCCATTGGGCATCACAGGCTTGAGGCCACGCACTTGCTGCAGAATTTTGTAGGCGAGCAGCGCATTGCCCTAGAAAGCAACATGGAGTTTAGTTTGACAGTTTGGATTGACAGTTTTTGCGCTAGAACTTACATGCAGCACTTCAATGACACCATCGAAGTAGCTCTGCGGCGTCTTGGCAAGTATTTCGGGCAGCGCACCCTGTATCAGCGTATTGGAGCCCAAAATGCGCGCACACATATTCTTCAGGCCAGTCAATGCGCTGCCCAGGCGCTGCTGCCTATCGTGCACTATAATCCAGCCCATGCGCCAGCCCGGCACCAAGAAGCGCTTGGTTAAGCCACCACATGACAGCACCGGCACCTCGCGCGTCAAGCTGCTTACGGCAATATGCTGCGAGCCCGGAAAGACAAAGTGCTCATAGATCTGCCAAGGTACACACATATTAATTCAATAAGCTATTGCTATATATTGCACTCGTCTTACCTCATCCGCTATTATGGGCAAATAATGTCGCTCGCATATCTGCACCAGCTGCTGTAGATGCGCCTTGTCGAAAACGCTGCCGCATGGATTGCTTGGATTGTTTATAAGCAGCGCCGCTGTCTTCTCGTCTATCAAGCTCTCCAGCTGCTTTAGATCCGCACACCAGCCCTTCTCGGGCAGCAAATCATAGTAGCGCACCTCAATCTGCAAGCCCTCCGCTAGCGTCTTATACAAGCAAAAGCCAGGCCGCGGCACCAGCACGTTCTGGCCGCGATCGGCCAGCGCTAGAATGCAATACTCCAGCGCTGAGCTGCACCCGCTGCAGAGCATTATCTCATTTGGATCGATCTGCCCCTCGGGACGCTGATGTGCGCTATACTTGGCCACAGCCACACGCGCCGCCTCATGGCCATGTGTGTGCGCATAGCCATTGTACTTGGCACTCTCCACGGCATGCAGGACCGCCTTCATGGTCTCATCGGCAGCTTTCAGATTGCCAAAGGTTGTGGGATCACCTGCAAGTGCAATATTTATATATTAATAATTCTTCAAAGCATTAACATGTCAAAATTTAAAGAAAATATATTGTAAAAAATATAGAAATATATAATTAATGCTATGAATATGTAAATATATCACAAATAATTATTATTGTATATTTAGCTATTATATTATTTTCTAATTATACAAATTATTGCAAAGAAATATACATATAAATATATCATTGGAATAATTTTGTATATACAGAACTATGACTTTTAACAATGACAATAAAGAAATTTTTAATATTAAAATTACCTCATAATTGGGTATTAATATAAAATTAATCATAAGAAAGCTGTGAATAAAATAAAAGCTTTTGAACTATAATGATAAAGACAATTAAAAAAGAAAATTGTATTTACTTATTATATAAATTACTAATTATTAAAAACAACTAAAATAAAACTAAATTTTTAAACAACTACAATGAAAAATATATATTCGATTATATAAAAAATTAATCCAAAACAATATACCAATTAAAAAATATATATAAAGGAAATGCTAACCAAAAATATTTAAAAAGTTATTATATTAATTAATTACCAAGACTGATTAGTTTTTAAATTTAAAAATTAAACCTCAGCAATTATTAAAAACTATATCTATTTGTATAATACTCAACAAAAATGATAATAAGAAAATAAAATATTTAATATTTTTGTAATTACAAAAAATAATTATTATCACAACATATTTATATATTTATATATATGCATATTGATTTGCAAGCTTGTTTGCATTATTTTTACAATATTTGAATTTATAATTTTGTGAATTTCGCACAAATTTCCGCCTATTGCAAAATCCCGAAGACCATCGCCCTGGAATGGCGCGTTAAGCAAATCAAGCGACACTTCAATACACGATTCTAGAAACAATTCTTGTTTTGTTATTTTATTTCACCGCGCGCGCGAAACAGGTGAAACTACATTTTATGCAAATGCAACAAATTCAAGCGCGTGCCACGTAAAAGCGACAACAACAACAACATTAGCGAGAATAACAAATAATATGTAACAACAACAATATGCGAGAGTTTTGTTTTTCGTAAACATATAATATATTGTATATGATCACCCCATTTAAGCAAAACGCATAAATTAATGTTGTTTTTGATTTTGATACAGCGCTGCCATTGGCTGCGGCTGGTGGGTGTGTCTCATGAACTACATATATATATATATATATATTTATATAGCACATGCATTGCAGCTAAATTTTTAAACTAAAAAAGCGCCAAAAGTATTCATTTTATCAATCTGAATAAAAGAAAACAAGTTTCGGCATTTTACGCAAAACATTTAAACCAAAGCAAAAAGCAAAGAAAAAAATAATAAAAATAAAATAATCATAATATACGCCGATTAAATATTGAAATGAGCCCAAAGAGCCTTGCCATGCGGCCACAAAGTATTCAAGAAAAACAATATTTTTTGGGGGCTTTTTTTTCTCCAGAAACCAGTCAACGCATAAGATTACAATATAGTTATAGTTTGCTTGATCATAACAAGAATATTAAAGTTTCAGAAAATATGTCAGCGTCGAGTTTTGCTTGCATAAATAAATTAAATTAAAAAAACAAAAAAAAACATTTCAATTTCATGCATGGCAACAAAAAAAAATAATATAAATAAAAATAGTGCTTAAAATAGTTTTCAATTGCTCATACAGCATTGAAATTACTTTATTACTTCGATTTTTTGTTAAAACAGAAAAAAATATTTAAGGCTTAAAATTGTTTTCACTTCTTTGCTTATACATTTTTTTTTAAATATCTGGCATGCAATTTATTTTCAATATGATACTCAAATTATTCAAATATTCAATTTAAAAAAATGCTTTTTATAAATAAAACTCTGAGCTGCAGTAAATTAAAAGCTATCAATATATCACAATCTAAAATCATTTAAAGTCAATGTTTAAAATAATAGTAATAGTAATAATAATAAATATTTTCACTTGAAATTTAATTTGTTGCCATACTTAATTTTTTTTTAAATAAATTTGAACGCAACTGCAGTGAATTAAAAACTATAGAACTCTAACTTCTAAAAAATCATTTAAAAGCAGTTGATGGCTAAAGAAATTACAACTTTTTATATAATAATAAGCATGCAATTTATTTTCACTTAAATATTTTTATATAACTTTGTTTCCATTATTTTTTTTAAACTGCATTTTCGTTGAATTTAAAACTTGTTGTGCTCACTCACCTATGGACAGCGGTATCATGGGCTTCTGTGGATTTGGATTGATCTTCAATGACTCGACAATGCTGCGAATACGATTGTGCGTATTGAGCGACAAGGACGAGCCCTTCACCTGCCAGCCATTGCGGCTGCTCTTGGCCAGCTGGCCAGCTGGCTGCGAGCTGTCCAGCTGAAGCTGGGCGAGTGCCTTGTCTACGACATCGCCGTCGGGTGTGACCAGCGGTGAGCCGCTGGGGCTGGAGCGGCTGCTGGCGCGGCTGCTGCTGCTGCTGCTGAGACTGGCCTGAAACTTGTATCCTTCGTTGGCAACACTGCTGGGCATTATCACCAGGCAGACGATTATTAAATGCACTCACGAAAAAAAATAAAAACAAACAACAAAATGTCTGGCACGTGTTTAGGAAACGGAACGTGTTTCGGCTCAAATGAATGTGAAATTATTATCCTGCTTATCGTTCCAGACTAGCATTAGTTTTAGTTTTGAGTTTTAGTTATGGTCAAGGCTTGTGCTGGCCCCGTTTGCGAATTGTGTTTTTGAAACGAAACTGATTTGGTTAAGTTGATCTCTTGATGCTTTTATCGGCTCTGCCAGCGACGCTTGAATGCCTTGTTATATACACGCACGCACACAAACAAAATAATATTGTAAGAGATCTATATGCTATATATATATATATATATATATATATATATAAAGATATGAACAAGCACGAGCTGCGACGAGTCGCGTCCAAGACCCAAAAGAACAACAACTCGCCGCTCGGGCCTAACTCTGATTTGAATACCTGCACAACAGTCGAGCTCGCTCGCTCGATATATACATAGCTGTTATATTTATATATGCATATACTTATAATATCTAGCTTGGAACCAGATTTCTCGCTGCGATCAACAACAATAATAATATCAAAGTCTTGCCCCAACAAACATGCTCCTGTATGATATGCGATCTATGCATAAATTCGTTTCATTTGCTCGTCAAAAAGTGTGCGCATGAAACTGCAAAAACGCTTATTGCATATTATTGCATATTGATCAGATCAGATGAGAGCACAACTCGTTTATAGGCCCCCGCCCGGGAAAAGCGGCTAGTAACACCTGTTGCCCACCACCAATGGAATATTTGACAAACTCAGCAGCAGCAGCACCGACGACGCAATAGTTGTTGCTGCAGTCGCCTGTTAATGCGTCATAAATGCGCCGCACGCGCTACAGCAACAACAACAACAACAATAATAACAAGAAGTAAATATAAGTGTGGAATATTTATAATAATTAAGCAAAATATTTATGAAGTGTGTTGTGTCTTAAGGAATGTGAAACAGCAAAATATTTTGCGGATCTTTAAAATGGAAAAGTTTTGACAACTTATCTTAAATTTAAATTCTTATTTTACTAACAAAGCGTATCCTATGCAAGCTCAATATTTATTAATTTACAAAATTTGCTTGCATGTACTTTAAAGAAATAATTATGCTGAATAGTTTGTAATTCTTTTGGTAATATTTATATTTACATTTAATCTGAAATGCCTACTAAGAATTTTAATCAACGCATTCTTTTCAACAATAATTAATTACTAAAGCGTTCTTCCTTTCATTTCAATATATATTATTTGTTATCTAGCAATTTGAAATTTATTCTTCATTTTGAATTATCAAAGACTCTTTTCAATTTTCATTTTATATCGAAGACAAAATATATAAAAATTTCAAAAAAAAAACCTTCTTCACTTACTTTCATTTGTAATCTTAATTTAATGCTCACAACAATAAAAAAAAATACATACATATTTATATTTTATTTACAATGTCTAACTATTAATTAATTCTTTTTTTGTGTTATATTTTACATATTTTTTATTTTATTACGATATTTATTTTCACAATTTTTTAGCTTATTATGTTTTTGTTTTCCATAGTCTCAGACCACAGCCTTGACATTGCCACATGGTATGGATTTGTTTTGGACGAGCCTCCAGCTCACCTTGCGGCAATGCCGAAACTGGTTTCATGGCTGTTAGCATAAGACACCCAATAGCAATAGTTAGCAATTGCTGCTGGCATACTAGACGTATGCGTAATATTAGCTGCACACTTGGCAGTTGACAAAGCATGACAAACAAGAGGAAGTACTAACTATATACATATATATATTCGTTACGTAAATTTATTGTTGCATACATATAACAAATTGAGAGAAAAAAAAAAAAGGAAAAAAAAATATAGTAAGTAGGAAAAGAATTTGTGCGACCTTCACACATTGCTTAACATAAAGTTAGAGGAATTGCATTTCAAATTTACAACGCACATGTGACAATAGTTGACGCGTGTGTTTAAATAATAATTAATATTAAATGTAATTATAATTAGAGCGACGGCTAGCTGTACAAAATGTTGTAGCCTGAGGGCTATTTGCGCTTGAACATGTTGCTGAGGCGACGCTTCGGCGGTGAGTTCTGTCAAAATGAAAATAAAGTTAAGTTAAGTTGAACAAAGAGACATAAATCAATTGCTTGCTGCTTGTTGTTGTTGTTGTTGTTGTTGTTGTTGCGGCTTGCGGCTGCTGTAGCAATAAACGCTCAGCAGCACGAAGAGACCAAGCGCAGTGCTGGCGCCCAACGTAAACTGGCCAAACAGATGGCTCAGATAGGATAACAGCATAAGCAGCAGCACAATGACGCCAAGCAGCAGCAGCTCGTTGAAGCTGAGACGACTGAGACTGCGCTGCTGCTGCTCCGCCAAGGTAGCCAGAGGCTGCTGCTGCCGCACGGGCGTGACACTGATGAGCGGCAGGCGCTGCGTATGCAAATGGCCAAATGAATAGACAGTCCAGGATTTGCGTGATGAGCCGTTGGTAGTGCAGCTGGTATTGCCAGTTAAATTGCTGTTCGATTTGCTGGGCAGACGTGTTAGCTCCACGCTTGTTTGCTGTGGTGCTGCTGGTGATGCTGCTGCTGTTGGGGGCGGTGGCGTCGGCGGCTGCAGCACCAGCGGCTGCAGCTCAAACGGCGCTGTTGATGTTGTCTGCTGGCAAAGCTGCTCGAAATGAAAGTCCTGGCTTAGTTCGCTGGCAGCGCCGCTTAGCCAGGAGCAAACATGCTCATCCTCAAACTGCTGCTGCAGCTGCTCATGCGATGGCGATGGTGAAACATTAAACGTAGGCGCGTCTGGCGTCCCAAGCAGCAAAGTCTCACCCACTGGCAGCTCGTTGAGATTCTGCAGACAATAGTTGTTGTTGGTTGTTGTGGCCTTGCCAAGCGCATAGGTCACGTTGCTAGCACGTGGCTGTGGCTCGCCACTCAAGGAGGAGCTGGCTGAGTCTGTCTCCGAGTCGCACAGCTGGCGGCCACGATCGTAGCAACCGTTGCGCTGTTGCCGCATTTGGCGCTGCTGCTGACTGCGCTGCTGGCGCAGCTGCGCCTGCGTTGGCTGCCTGCGATTCTTGGCAAATATATTGCCATGCAGACAAAGCGATGCCCGTGGTCCGCCGCCAATGCGCTTGCGTCTGTGCTGAGCAGCGCTGCTGCCCGAGCTGGTGCTGGATGCCGTACGCTTCAAGCTAAGCCGCCTGGCCTGGCCATTGGTCAGCGCCAGCAGCTCGGCCTGGCACAAGTGCGGCGTGCCCGCATCCTCGACTTGCGCCGCATCCGCATCGCTGGCATAAATCAAAGCTTGCTCGCTTTGATCGTAGGAGGAGCGGCTCTTGCGTGGCGTCGATGTGGCAAAGTAGCGTGCAGCGCGTTGCTGCAGCTTGCGTCGCTGCAAGCCCGCCAGCAACTTCTGTTGTTGTTGTCGCTTCTGCGAACGCTGACGCTGCAGAAGTGATAGAAACTATTATGGGCACAGCCCAGTGTCCAGCACATGGAACAAATACAAGCTACACATGTGGATAACAAACGAAAAAAAACGCAGACAACAGACAAGAGCAAGAGAGAGAGAGAGAGACAACAAAGCAAGACACAACAACATGAGCAACAAACAATTAATTAGCGGGGACCGTTAGCTAATTAAAGCTATGCATAGCTTATAACTATTTACATTAAATTGACTGCGCTTAATAAATTAAATATTTTTATAGCACAAGTATCATTTTGCTTATGACTTTTAAAAAATATTTAAGAAAAGCAAATTAATTAACAACTTACATATAGCTACTCATATCTTAATTATTATTAACATTTGTTAAATTTATGCTCTATTAACTTTTGCTTTGCTTGTTTTACTTAATTTAGCGTAATTTTATACTTTTTTTTATATATTAAACTAAGTATTATTTTTCTTCCAATTATAAAAATAATGAAGCAAATTAAATGTTTGAATTCAAGCAGCAAAATTACTAAAGGTTTTAAAAATGTCCATTTCTTGTTTGACTTAGCTTTGAGTAGTTTTACAAATATAATGAGCTAAATAATTTAAATATATTTTTTTAAAGTATTAATTATTAAAATATTCTTAAGCTCATAGCTCATATAAAAATTAGAAAAATAGCTAAGCAAATCAAATACTTGATTTTAAAGGTTACGAAAAATTAATTAATTAATTTGACATAATTTTTGGTTTCTTTTTGTTTGTAATTTATTTCTTTATGAGTTTAATAATTAGTAGCTTGCTTGTCTTGTTTTCATTTTGAGTAATTTTATAAAGTACTTATCGTAATTATATTAACTACTTGAGCTATTCATAGGTTTGATTAAGCTATAAATTTATATATTGTATAGTAGCAACGGTCCCCGATAATTGCAAGATTTATGGGCAACGAGTAGTAAGGCGGGGGGCAAACTTACCTCATCGCGTGGCAGCGACTGTGTGCAACCGGCAGCGCTGCTGCTGCCACCGCCGCCCATGCTGAAGCGTGAGCCGAACAGTTTGAAGCGCGCCGGCGTCTTGGCCATGCCATTGTCCGAGGTTTCGCGCAGAATCTCGCGCGGCGGCTCCGAGCTGCCAAAAGAGAGACGTCCGCCATGTTTGCTGGGCGTGGGCGGACCCGGACGCTTATAGTGTGTGCCCATGGTCTTCTTGCGGGCAGCAGCGCCCGTGGAGCTAAGCAAAGCGCTCATGCTGTCATCGAGGCTATGTGGTCCGTCCTGAAGCAAAAATAAAGCAGCAAGTGTAAATATGAAATACAAAGAGAGCAAGAGAGAGCGCCTCAACCAGGTTTTAGTAGCACAACAAACAAACAAGCAAACAATCAAACAACATGTAGCACAACAACAACAAACAAAGAGAGTGAGAGAGAGAGAGAGAGAGGGAGAGAACAAATATTTTTGATTTAAATCACAACAATTACAGTTTTGCTGCTTACGGCTGCTTCAAAATCTTGTGGCAACTTCTCTTTGTTTACTTAAGCGTGTGTATTAACTATTTGTTGCGATTAGGCCACATGCGTCCCCATTGCATGCGCTTGGCATGAATGGGCGTCTTATGTGGCGTGCCACCGCTAGTGGCGCCGCGTCTGCGATTAATGCTGCTGCTTTTATTGCTGTTGCTGTTGTTGTTGCTGTTGCTGTTGCTGTTGCTGCTACTGTTGCTCTTGCTGCAGTTTGTTGTGGCATCATCGACAAGAACAACATTGTCATTGCTTACTTTCAGTTCGTCCTCTTGAGCATTCAAGTCATATTGAGCTGCATAGGCGCTCTTCAAATGCGGTGGCTGCAACGAGTTGCGATATTGCAACTCCTCAGCACTGAAATGATATAAATAAAATTATATTTTATATATGTGTTTTATAAGCGCATTGAACTCACGTTATATCAGGCACGCGACCCAGTTTTAAATCTGTCAAGTAGGTATTATTAAACACTTCACCCTCCTCATCCTCCATCGCCAGATTGGCAGCCATGTTGCCAGCTGCTGGCGCCGTGGGGCGCTTAAATGGCTTCCATTCCTCACTGCTGACAGCAGCAGCAGCAGCAGAAGCTGCGTTCGCCTGCTCCGCCGCCTCCTGCAGATGACGCAACTTGGTGCTGGTCATGGCATGTTGCTTCTGCTGCTCAAGTATTTTCTCATTCAAGCGCACTATTTGATTCGACAGCTTGCGTGTATGCTCCTCGTACTTGGAGTTCTGCAACAAAATGTAAATAAATATGCAATTAGTTATTCAAATATGCAATAGTAATGAGCGAATCTACAATATATTTAAGCTATTTGCTATATAGTACTTCAAATCGATTAAAGTATATTTAGTAATATTTTTGATTAGCCATACTCTTCTAAATTATTGAATGATTTGATATTATTATGAATGAATGATTTGAATAATATGAATATAGTATTTAATATTTCAAATTATAATTAAATATTTAGTGATATGTATTTATTTAATTATTTATGTAAGCATAAATTAATTTCATATTTTTTTTTATTTATTTGCATTTATTATATTTTCTTCTTTGCATACAAAATAATTACTGATATGTTTGAATTTATCTTCATTCACTAGCTATAAATATTTGTAAGCAAGTAATAATAATTCAGATATTTAAACATGACTTCAACAACTTATACTTTAATGTAATATATCAAATTGCTTATCGATTTATTTTAGTATTTTTGCTGTGCTTTACTAAATAGTGAAGTAATTATTAATGTTTAATTTGAAAAAAATAATTTTCCATGGCACTTATACAAAATATAAATATTTTGTAAGCTATTGTCATAACATTTTATGAAATAAAGTCAAGTAATATTTTAATTTATTTGAGTATTTAATTTGAGTAATGCATAACTCTAATATTCCATTGATTTATAATCATTTTGCTCACCTGCACCATCAGCTTGTCCATTTCCAGTTTCGTATTGGCCGCATCGCGCTCCTGCTTCTCCTTCATGCGATTCACCTCCGTCGTATAGAGCGTACGCTATAGTTGGTGCGGATAGTGTGTAGTTTTGAGATTACATAGACACGACGAACACATTTAGCATAGTGTGTGATAGATGTGATAGTGTTGGTGAGTGTTGATTTAAAGAATGGTTTTGTTTTGTTTTTGATTTGAAGCAACCAAAGTCAGAGTGGGCAAAATTAAAGACAAACAACAATAACGACAACGACAACGACAACACGACAGACAAATAACAGAGAGAAAAAATACCAACAACACCAGTTAAGACAATAAATAAACTAAGTATATGCAAATAATGTAATTAATAAAACCGTAAGCCCATTTATACATTTCTTAGGCTAAAACTCTGTAGGATGTCGTGGCTTTATATCTATATAAACATATTTGCTCAACATAAACAAATAGGCAACAATACCCAATATCAAAATGCCCATAAACAAATATTTGAAATAGAATTTCTGACCTCCCCCCCTATGCCCAGCACGTGGTAAACTTTGAACTAACTCTAAGCCACAATAATTGGGCTTAATGTGAATTTCAGCGCATTGGCTAAACTTGCTCAGCTCGTATAGATCTATGGCTAACAAATTGGGTGGGTGCTATATACATATATGTACATGTGTGTGTGTGTGCGCGTGTGCGTGTGTGTGTGTGTAGTTTAGTTAGTTTAGTTGTGGGCATGGGGAAGATAAGAGCAAACAGAAGAAAAAATCATTTAAAATGCATCAAGTTAAAAAGCAAATTGATAGAAGCCAAAATATATATACACTGATAACTGAACAATAAACTGTTTACTATACCAACACCCACAATTAATAAATATATAAAATAAAAATAATAGTAAAATGTGCGGTTTAAAGATTTGAGTTTTTAGCTAAGCCTTATAAAAATAATTAAAGATATGCCGATACTCTGACTGCAATTGGAATATATTTTGTTACTAATTTTGTTTGTCTATATTATGAATTTGAACGCATTTTCTTTTTTAACATAATATAAACATTTATTTATACGATCGCTTACAATTTGTTAATAAATAATTATTTTTGGTCTCAACTATACACTAAACTAAACATAAATATATCAGTAGCAAAATAAAATATAACAGAAAAAAATTAATTTAATTTGTATTTTTGCTAAAATGCATTTGGTAAATATAAAAAATATATGCATTTTATAATAGCTAACAACGAATGTAATTTATATATTTGCATTTTATATAAAAATAGTAATAAATAATTATTGTAATTTAAAAAATGCTTTGATAAAATTGCATCAAAAATATAAAATAAAACTTTCGCAAAAGTTTACCACTCAAAATAAATATAATTGTAAGCGATCCATAAATAATTAATTAAACAAATCTAAATAAATATGAATTGCCTTACAAAATATGAAAAAAAAAGTGAATTTAGTAATTAATTAAATATGTCTATAGACCAAATGCGCACACTGCGTTGCCAACTAGACTGGGGGCAGAGGCGATTGGCAACGCTGGTGGTGGTGGTGGTGATGGTGGTGGTGGTGTCTGTAGTAAGTGCCAGCATACCATAGAGTATAGAGGAAACATAGAGTAGACAACGCACAAAGCGTCCACTTACCATCTTGGCCTTGAGCTTCTCCAGCTTTCCCTCCATTTCGAGTCGCTGATCGCGCAGTCGCTGCTCACAGTTGCCAATTTCCTCTTTGGCATCGCGATATTTGGCTTGAAGTATTTGGCAATCTAATTCGAGTTGCTGCCGAGATCGCAGATCAGCAACAGGCAACGTTGCAGCGGCCAGTTGTTGCTGCTGCTGCTGCTCCACAAGCTTAGCTTGGCTTTCGTTGAGCTGCTCCTGCAGCGCTTGCAAATTGCGCTGATATTGCGACTCACGCTCGAGTTGCTCCTCGCGTTGCTGCTCCAGTTGTTGGAGTTTCTCATCCAGCTGTGACTGCAGCTCGGCCAAGCCAGTGTCCTGTTGTTGTTGTTGCTGCTGCTGCTGCTTCGTGGCCAGCTGCAGCTCTTGGGTAAGCTGTGTAAGCTTTTGCTGCTGCTGCACTATTTGGGAATTCAAGCCGCCCACTTCCAGTTGCAGTTGCACCTTTTGCTGCTCCACACTGCTCAGCGCTTGTTTCAGCTCGCGTTGCTTCTTCTCGTTCGCTTCACGCTGCTTCTCCAGCTTGCCCAGACGCTCTTGCCAAGCTTGCTGCTCCGAGTTGCTGTTGCTGCTGCTGCTGCTGGTGGTGGTGCTGCTGCCGCGTTGCTTCTTAGCCAACATAGCCTGCAGTTCACCCAGCTTAATGGCCATCTTTTCCACACGTTTGGTGCTAGCATCGAGCAAGCTCTTGGTGCGCTCCAGTTCCTCATCGCGCTTGGCCAAGCGCTCCAGCGTTTGTTTGTGTTGCTGTTGCACGCTCAGCTGCTTGGATTCCATTTCGTGCAGTTGCTGCTGCAGCTGCTGCTTGGTCTCATCCGACTTTTGTTGCAGCTGCTCGACTTGCAGCTCAGCCGCTTGCTTGGCTGCCACCAGCTGTTGTTGCAACTGCTCTGCATTGGTGGTAAGCTCTGCTTGCTGTTGCTGCTTTACTTCCAACTCGCTTTGTAGTGTTGCCACCAGCGCCTCTTGCTGTTGCAACTTGACTTGCGCTTGTTCAAGCTCAGTCTGAACATCTTCCAACCGCAAACTTGCCAGCTCAGCGCGTTGCTTCAACTGCTCGCTGAAGTCTTGAGCCAGCTCTGCCAACTCCTTATTCCACTGCTCACTCTCTGCCAGCTGATGTTGCTTCAGTGCATCCATTTGCTGCTGCAACTCTTCTGTTGCAAGCTCCGCCTGCTGCAACTTTGCTTCAATTGCGTCCTTCGCCTCTGCCATCTGTTCCAACTTCAAACCTGCCATATCAGCGGATTTCTGCAAGTTGGCTTCAAATGCTTGAGCTTGCTGCTCCCTCTCTGTCAGCTGCTGTTGCTTCAGTGCGTCCAGCTGCAGCTGCAACTGTTGAGTTGCAATTTCCGCCTGCTGCTTCGCTTCTTCCATCTGTTTCAGCTCCAAACTTGTTATCTCAGCGCGTTGCTGCAACTTGTCTTCGAATGCTCGAGCTAGCTCTGCCATCTCCAGTTCCCGCTGCTCACTCTCTGTCAGCTGCTGTTGCTTCGCTGCTTCCATGCGCTGCAATGACTCTTGCAAGCTCGCTATCTGCTTTTCAGCTGCTGCGCGTTCCTGCTGCCTGCTGAGTTGCAATTCCTTTTCCACCGCAGCTTGAATCAGTGGCAACTGCTCCTCGGTCTGCTGCAGTGTTTGCTGCAAGCTTGCCATTGCCTTTGATCGCTGCTCAGCGTCCTGCTGCAGCTTGTCGACGGTCAGCTCAGATTCATGTAGCTTCGCCTCGATTGTTTGCTTCTCTGCTGTCAACTGCTTCAATTTTTGCTGCCCGCTTCCTAACTCCTTGGACAGCTGCTGTATTGTCTGATGATGCGCTTCAATTGCCAATTGCGCTTCCAGCTGCTGCTCATGTGCCAACTGCAGTTGCTCCTTCAAGCTTTGTAGCTCCTCGGCTTGTTGCTTTGCCGCTTGCTTGTTCGCTTCGAGTTCTTGTTGCAATGCTGCACTTGCCGCTTCAGCTTCGTCCACCTTAGCCTTTGCCTCCGCTTGCTGCTCTCGCGCCGCGCTGCCGAGATCTTCAAGCAACGCCTCATAGTGCACAACTTTAGCATTATTATCCTCTTGCAACTTGTTTCGCTGCTTTCCCAGCTTTTGTTTGCTCTCTTTCAGCACCAGCTGCAGCTCTTTCTGTCCTTGCAACTGCTTCGCATTCAGTTCTTCATTCTCTGCCTTCAGCTTGTTGCTCAGCTCTCTCAGCTCATGTTCGCTCTCCTTGAGCACTTGCAACTCTTGCTGCAACTGCTGCTGTCCTTGCAACTGCTTCGCATTCAGTTCTTCAATCAAAGTCTCATAGTGTTTAACTCTATCTTCATTCTCAGCCTTCAGCTTGTTGCTCTGCTCTTTCAGCTCTTGCTCGCTCTCTTTAAGCACCTGCAACTCTTGCTGCAGCTGCTGCTTTTCTTGCAACTGCTTCGCATTCAGTTCTTCAATCAAAGTCTCATAGTGTTTAACTCTATCTTCATTCTCAGCCTTCAGCTTGTTGCTCTGCTCTTTCAGCTCTTGCTCGCTCTCTTTAAGCACCTGCAACTCTTGCTGCAGCTGCTGCTTTTCTTGCAACTGCTTCGCATTCAGTTCTTCAATCAAAGTCTCATAGTGTTTAACTCTATCTTCATTCTCAGCCTTCAGCTTGTTGCTCTGCTCTTTCAGCTCTTGCTCGCTCTCTTTAAGCACTTGCAACTCTTGTTGGAACTTTTGCTGTTCTTGCAACTGCTTCGCATTCAGTTCTTCAATCAAAGTCTCATAGTGTTTAACTCTATCTTCATTCTCAGCCTTCAGCTTGTTGCTCTGCTCTTTAAACGCTTGCTCGCTCTCTTTAAGCAATTGCAACTCTTGCTGCAGCTGCTGCTTTTTTTGCTGTCCTTGCAACTGCTTCGCATTCAGTTCTTCAATCAAAGTCTCATAGTGTTTAACTCTATCTGCATTCTCAGCCTTCAGCTTGTTGCTCTGCTCTTTCAGCTTTTGTTCGCTCTCTTTAAGCAACTCTTGTTGGAACTTTTGCTGCTCTTGCAACTGCTGCGCCTTCAATGCTTTAAGCAAAGTCTCAGATTGCTGCACCTCATCTTCATGCTGGGCTTGCAACAGCTGCATTTTTTCATGCAATTGCTGCAACTTCTTTGCCTTGGCATCATTCTCAACATCAGCACTTACAAGTCTCTCACGCATTTGGCCAAGATCGCCTAAAGCCTTGGCATGCAGCTTATCCAATTCCTTGGTTTGCTGCTTAAGTTGCTGATGCTGCAGCACAAATAGTTTGAGCAAGGCTGGCAAATCTTTATCGACATGTTGCTGCTCCGCATTGAGTGCTTGCAATAGTTCCAATTGCTTGGACTGCTGCGACGAATGTTGCTGCTGCACTTCGGTTATGTTCAGACGCAGTTGCTCTACTAACTGTTGCAATTGCAGACGCTTTGCCTCACTTTGTTGCTGCTGCTCGTTTAGCTTAGTGAATGTTTGCTGCAGCGCCTGCTCCATTTGTTGCAAACTCTGCGCAGCTTGAGCCTCGCCACCCAACATGGGCGACAAGTTGCTCAAGAAGCTCTGCACTTCCTTTTGTTTCGCCAGCAGCTGCTCAAGTTCCGCCTGCTTGGCATCCTGCTCCAGCTGCAGCTGCTGCAGTTTCTCCTGCAACTTTAGATTCTCTAGCTCACGTTCACGCAGCTGTTTATCAATCACAGAGCTTGCCAAGTTTTCCGGTGTGACATTCATCAAGCCGCCCCCAGACAGAGAACTGTCCAGCAAGTCTCCCGACGAGTTAAGCACTTCGCGTCCTTTGTGCAGCTCATCACGTGTCTCCTGCAGACATTGCTCCAACTCCAGCTTATCACGCTGCAAGCAACTTATTTCATCATCCTTGCTTGCTGCTTCTTGCGAAACATTTTCCACGCGCAGCTCCAGCTCACTTATGCTATCCATGCAGATCCGCACTTGCTTCTCAGAGGCTTTCAGCTGTGTGAATCCACAAACAAACATCAGAATCTGCACAGCAGCAATGCTAGTTATCTAGACAACTTTACCTTGTGCATAAGCTTAGTATGTTCAGCTTTCAGCTCCTGCAACTGCTCATTGCTATCGGCTAGTATGACATCCTTGTGGCTTAGCTCCTTAAGCAGTCTGCGCTTCAGCTGTAAAAATCAGGTATATAACATTGTTAGTATCAGACAAAGGACGGACAGCTAGAGTATTTTTACGCCCGCTTCTAAGTACAAAAGAGCAGGTAGCTAGGCTGAAGCCAAAGCGCTACCTGTCCTGTCTACATACATTATCATATTCATTGGGCACATAGTTGGGCACTTGGTTTTCCTCATCCTTATCATCGTGCTCATGCTGCAGCGTGGCCTTGAGCTTAGCTAGCTGCTCCTTTTTCACCTTGTTCTCTGTGCAAACAACAATTTGTATTAATTTATAATTACATATACATATATATAGAAAATTGCATTACCTCGGCTTAGCGAATTGATCAAATGCTCATTTTCATGTATTTGCTCTTCCAGCATAGTTTTTTCATAACGCTCCGTTTCCAGCAGAGCCTGGTAGAGAGATTTAGAAAACGAACGCATTAGTTTGCACATTCAATTTTAGTTGATTTGTTAACTTACGCGCAAGCCCAACAACTCACGCGTGCGTTGCTCAAGCAGCTGAGTTTTTGGCGTTGGTTGACAGTAGCTGCTGTCTAGCACATCACCACCTGGTGGACTGGCGGGACTAGTGCGACGTAGACGCAAGCGTCCTGGTGGCGTACTATCTGGCACTAGGATGACTGGCTCCAAAGCGGGTAGATTGTTGCCCACACTGGCTATAGTCTGGCACAGGCGATTACGCGTTAGCTCTGGCCTGTTTACAGTTTGTTCGAAAAATGCTGCAAAGCATCTTTGCATGTGATCGGGCATGTTCTTGCAAATGCTATGAAAATATTCGCTTGGACTTTTTACACATGTATAGTGCAAAAGCAATGTGTAAACATATATATGGTCTGTTGGCAGCAGAAAACCATTGGTATCCAAATGTGGCATAAAGTCTGGATAAATTTCTACAAAAAAAAACATTACATTTAGTATATGAGCACACGCGCACGCACACACACACACACACACCTTTCAGAAAAATTTGCAGCGGACGCAGCTGCGCTTGCGTTGACAGCTCCTGTGCCGGCAACTCAACTTGGGCATGCTGCACATACACCTCAAAAAAGGCGTCAATATCTGAATCCTCAATTACAGCACAATTTTCTAGAAAATTGCATTCCTTCACCTTTTTAATAACAAGCAAAAATAAAACAAAAACACATTACATCGCTTTGTTTACAGTTATATGTAAGACACACATACCCATTTAAGCAGCATTGACTTCCACACGCGCAGCTCCATCTTCAATATGATTTTCTTTTACACAAAAAAATAACAAACCTTTATAACTATTTAACTCGCACAATAATGACTTGACATGAAACGTTTAAATAACTCTGACACAGTTTTTCACAAGTTTAACGCGTTAAAGCATAGCCCCCTGTTCTGAGCAACGCGTTTTTTTCAAATGATGTTTGGACGCTCACAAAATGGGCGCGCTTGCTTCTTACTTTAGAGCCATGCAGCAACATATGTGCGAGCGAAATGCAAATATCACAACTTGTTCGCGAGTATCATCTACAATGATCAAACTAGTACTGAATCAAGACTGTGGTGCAAATGGCACAACTTGTTCGCGAGTATCATCTGCAATGACGAACTAGTATTGAGTCAACAGTGTTGTTAAGCGCTGGCGCAAGAGGCATCGATACCTACATATAAATCGTTTGTTTTGTAACGTATTTTTGAAATTCAATAAATGTTGTCGAAATTTAACCATTTATTATTTATCAAAGCTAAAATCTATTTTTATGACATCAAAAACTGCAAGTAATTTCAAATAAATGAATTTGTGGTGTGCTAATTTTTGGCTTAAACTACACACACACTTAACTGTTTATCGCTTTTATTTATAAATAGCTCTGTTTATCATATTCGCATTGTCTTGTTAAACAACAATATTTTATTGAGTTTATGATGCGATGTAAATGTTTTAGAGGTGTGTTATTGTTTTTAATAGCCGCATAGCTATTCCGTTGAGATTGCCACTACAATGCCCAAAATCAAAATAAACAAATGGAAGATTCTTGGAAATTTTTGGCCTACCCATACATACACACATAAGCACTGCAACACATGTAAGCAATTAAAATGTAATTACCAATACAGTTAACAAAAGCGTCTCAATAAATATATGCATTCATATGTGCATATAAACATTTATACGAGCAAACATATTTGTATATGAACGTACCCTGCGGTTCTGTTGGCTAGTCCAGTGAGATTTTCTATCCTAAATAGAAGTAATAATTATATTTCTATTACAATATTGCACTTACTCAGTGGGCCTCAGTAGTAGTTGGAACCGCAGGGTATAGAAGTTTTTTAAGCGTAAGCAAAGACCAAAATATAATTGGCGAGAGGGCATATGCACATATGTATTTCGATTTGATTTCACTTTAGTCCCCGCGTACCGTTTCCTTCCTTTGATTGACGTCTATTTATAAAGTGAATTTCCTGTTTATATTTTTTATAATACATTTATTTATGCGACTTTTGGCACCCCCACCGATCCCCAGACCGATATATTTAAATGTTTGTTATGGCGCGGAGCTCATACGCACCACCTGTGGCATGGCCAACGTATCCAAGCGTTGCAATCTTTTGCGTTTATCTTTTAGTTCCCGCTGCGCAGCATCTTTAGTTGAGGGGGAACCTGCTGAAGAACCATGCGAATCCTCGCTATCACACTGCGCTTCCACCAACTTCACATGCGCTATAGTCTGACCAAAGAGTTTTTGTCGAAAGCTTGGTCTTTTGACTGTATTCTGATGCACCTGAACATCAGCTGTTAGACTTGTTCCTGCTGCTGCAGCAGCTCTGTGACGTTGCTTATTGCGTCGCTGCTTTTTGCGCTGCTCTGGATGAGCGGTTAGCTCGTTTACAATTTGTAGACTGCTTGAGGCACTGCTACTTTCCCGTTGCTCCTCCTGTTTTAAGCGCATATGTTTCTCTCCCAGCTCGGATTTATTCTTTAGCACCACCTCCTCGATACGTTGATCCTTTAAAGCAACAATGCAACATTATTATATACAGAGACATAACGATCGGTACATCCGTGTGGATACATACAAATTGAGCTCGACGCTTGTCCCGCTTGGCTAGGAGCACTACCCAAGCTCCATATGAGAGCATTATGCCAGCAGGCACCAGCACACCGGTAAGTCCTTTAGTCTTAGTATTGCGCATCCAAGCATGATATATAGTCATGAAGATTACTAAAAAGAACACAAAGATTTGTATTCATATTTCTTATAAACGGCGCAGCTGTTCTACTTACCCAAGAAGGCCACAATCACGGCCACCAGACGTCCATTCGCTTTACGTTCCTCCTAAAAATGTTTAAGAAGGTTTAAATAATAAACATTACAATAATGATAATTCGCAAGATTACGTTTAGACAACCATATTCCCATATTATGGGTTTGTAAATTAAAAGTCAGAATTCATCACAAGTGTCCCAATTATTTTTAGTTAGATAGTATATAGTCTATATATTTTAGTGACTCATTACAAGCAGGTCTGCCTCATAAAAACATTGTTTATATTCTCGCTTAGGAAAAAACTAAATTTATATATATGCTATATGTATTGTATAATTTCGCAATAATGATGGCGTCGCTCAGATTATTAACAATGAATGAATTCTTTTGCTGGATTATGATGACGTGCCACAATTCGCTCGAATGCAATTGCGTATTGGTGCCACGTGCAACATTCCAAAAGTTTAATAAACTTACTCTCGATTTAATATCCATTAATTCCTTCAGATTCTCCTGTATGATCTCCTCATCGGACATTGAGGTTAAGCTTTTCCGGGCTAAAGTCATATCGGGTGATTTAGGCTCACAAATTGCTTTCGTCTTTGCTATTGCTGGTTTTGTTTTCGTTGTTGTTGCCGTGCCGTTGGGATCTGTATTTGTTACCGTTATTTTGGGTGCATATTTCAGTGGACTGGATGTGGATGCTGTGGCTGGGGCTGCTGTGGTTGTCGTGCGTTTCGTGGACAAATGTGTGCCGGGTAGCGGCAGGGAATGCAATTGTTTGCCTGCCATTGAACTTGAAGTTCCTGGAATCAATGTGTTATAATCTAACTTAATATACGCTGTGCTGTGCGCTGCGCACAGAGAACGACCCGACACAACGTTCCGGCACGTAGAAGAATCAATAATGAGCAGCGATCAAGCGGATCAAAGGCAAAAGCGTTGCCATCGTTTTGAATATTTTGTTATTGTTAATGTAGCCTTTGCTTCGATCATTCCAGCCGCAGAGATTTCGTCTGGGGCATTTGCTTTTAAGTATGTATTCGCGCCACAACAATAACAACAACATTAATATGACTTGCGATTGTATTGTTTATTTACATTACAGTAAATAATTTTGCCAGAATGTGAGCGCACAAATATGTATGCATATACAGAGGCAGCAAAGTACCTGTAAGCACGAGCCAAGCATTCTGCACACAAACAATTAATGTATGCACACAAATATGCAAAGCAATTGTAAACAATATCCTCATTTAAAGTAGCTTTTAAATTGGCGCTTAATATACAGCTTGGCATCGAGTACATTTCGCTAAGTTATCGATGCCAAATTAAGGCTTTTGAATATCCGCTTCAAATCGAATACCTCTGTTTTTTAAAACAACAATTTATACAGAAAATTGGCCAACTTGCAAAATGTGTCAAATTTAAATTAATAACAACTTATCGTACAAGTAACAGGCAATAAGATTCGATGGTTGCGACTATTGCAAATATCGATCAATCCAATTAAATCGATTTTTGACCCAGCTCTACCTTCTCCAAAACGAAACGAAACAACTCTAATAATTAATTTCCAGCTTTTACAAGCAAAATATGATGAGAAGTTAAATAAACGTAACTTGAACGCGATATCCAAAGCGATCCAAGTGCCACTAAGCGCGCGGCAAAGCACAACAAGAAGAAAAACAGAAACGGGAGTGTATAACAGTTGTGCCATCCCGTCCGCGCTACCGTCCCTACAGCCGGGATGTCTCACGAACGCCAACGAGGCTCTGGCCCGCTGCCTAATCGATGGCTTCATTGTCCGCGTAAAAGTGATACACTTATTGCGGAACGATTTCTGGCATTTAAGACGCCACTCAGCAAAGCCTTTCAGGACAAAATGAGCATTGAGAATACATTTCGTCCCGAAATGCTCTTCGACTATTGCAAGTCACTAAAGGTAAGCCTAAAAATGCTATATATAAGAACATAGCTAAACACTTATTGCCTTTAAAGCTCAAACTAGGTCTGTGGATTGATCTGACAAACACAAAGCGCTTCTATGATCGCATCTCAGTGGAAGAAGGCGGTGCACAGTATATTAAATTGCAATGTCGTGGTCATGGTGAAACACCATCCATGGAGCAGACGCGCAGCTTTATCGAGCTGGTGGACAATTTTATTACAGAGCGTCCACTTGAGGTAATTGCTGTGCACTGCACGCATGGCTTTAATCGCACGGGCTTTCTCATAATCTCCTATTTGGTGGAGCGCTTGGATTGTTCTGTAGGTGCTGCACTTGCCGTATTTGCCAAAGCACGTCCGCCGGGCATCTATAAACAGGACTACATAAACGAGCTATTTCGACGCTATGAAGATGAGGAGGATGCTCCGCATGCACCTGAACAGCCCAACTGGTGTCTGGAGTATGACGACAGCAATGGCAACGACAACGAGCACAGAAAGCGTCAATATGATGACAGCTGCTCCTCTACCTCACAGCAGGCGGCAGCTGCGTCTGCAGGCAATGCTGTGGGCGAGGAAGAGGATGAAGTCGATGGTGATGAGGCAAATGGTGAAGAAAACGCCGAAGATGGTACGCAAAAGAAAAAGCGACGGCGTGAGATGGTTGTAAAGAATGCGGTATTCATGGCTGGCGTGCCCGGCGTGCGACATCTAAACGAACAGCCACGACTTGGGGAGCTGCAGCGTAAAGTGCAACACTGGTGCAACTGGCAGAAGAGCGGATTTCCCGGCGCACAGCCCGTATCCATGGACAGACACAATATTAAGCGCTTAAGTGAAATACCCTATCGTGTGTCCTGGAAGGCAGATGGTTCGCGGTATATGATGCTTGTGGATGGACGCGATGAGATTTACTTTTTTGATCGCAACAACTCTTGCTTTCAAGTTGAGAACATGACCTTTGTGCAGGGCAAGAATCTGCATGAACATCTAGATGGCACACTCCTGGATGGAGTAAGTAGGCTGCCAACCTGCAAAAAATAGGTTATTTAATTTTCTAAATTAACTCTTATAGGAAATGGTGCTGGATAAAATTGGTGAGACGGTAACCCCACGTTATCTAGTCTATGACATTGTTCGTTTGGCCGGACGCGATGTGCGCGAGGAGCCGTTCTTTCCACATCGCTTGGACTACATTAAAAATTGTGTCATAGGTGCGGCAAGCAATTCATTCTATTCAGCGAGACATTCACATAAATATCAAAATATATTTTTAGGTCCACGCATCTTGGCCATGAAGCACGCCATTATCAATCGCGCTTTGGAGCCATTTAGCGTGCGCAACAAAGACTTTTGGGATATCAGAACATCGGCGCGCCTGCTGGGCGAAAAATTCTCACGTTCGCTGGCCCATGAGCCAGATGGTCTCATCTTTCAACCCTCACAGCAGCCCTACACACCAGGCGTCTGCTCCGATGTCTTCAAATGGAAGCCACATGAACTCAACTCTGTAGACTTTCGTCTAAAGATTATAACAGAACGTGGCGAGGGGTGAGTTGACTATAATTTGAATAAAAAACAAATTATAAATCTAACTAAACTCGATTTGAATTTTATAGTCTGCTTACAAAGAAAGTTGGCTTTCTCTATGTGGGTGGACATGATGCCCCATTTGGACGCATGCAAAAGCTAACCAAGGAGATACGCGACCTGGACAATAGGATAGTCGAGTGCACGATGAATCAATTTGGCAATTGGGAGTTTATGCGCGAGCGCACAGACAAAAAGCTGCCGAATAGCTTTAATACGGCCATTGGTAAGCAAGCACAAACCAGTTTTTACTCATAAATATTTATTAACAAAACTGTATTTGATTGAAGCTGTTGTCGAGAGCATAAAGCATCCTATCACCAAGGAATATTTAATTAATTACATAGCTAATTTTGGCTATCGTGATGATCATACAATGATGCCGCCACCAGTTGCTCAAAGGCCACAACAACAACAACAGCAGCAGCAGCAGCAGCATCATCATCACCAGCAGCAGCAGCAACAACAACAACAGCAGCAACAACAGCAGCAACAAATCTAAATAGTCGAAGGATGCTGCATATTAAGACATATAACAACAACAACTAGCAAATTAATAAAGGCAACTTGATTACTTCGCATCTTACGCATTTGTATGTGGTACACAATTTGAATGAAACAAAAAACCTCCACATGTTAAATGCAAATTGTATATTTATAATACTCCTCCCTATATAATTAATTAAAACATTTGCTGTTTAGTTTAATGCGCATTGAACTATTTAAAACAAGCATTTTTTTTATTACAAAAGAAATAACTTGTTGGCATGCGCCGTCATGTTGTATTAAATATATTTGCTAAAAAGAAACAAAACATTGCTGAGCAGCTGTCAGCTAATGAGGCTTCCATTATCACGCAGCTCTGCCTCATCGAGTTGTCCCAGATGTAGCAAGGCCACCATCGCTGCACCTTGCTCGGCCTGCTTTTTGTTCTTTTCCCAGAAGCTGCTGGTGTAGCTTTGTCCATCATAGCTGCAAATAGAGCGGAAGAGCTTATCGCACTGCTGTGTCTCATAAGCGGGCGGTTCTTTGCTCATGCGCCCTGCATGCACGTAAAGCACAGACTTGGGCAGCTGTTTATCTGAAAGTAGCAAGGATATACATAGATATGGATTGATTTTTAAAATTCCAGTATCAGCTTACCTTTAGCATAGGTGGAACGTAGGAATGCCATATGACGTGTTATAACGCCCTCTTCCGCGCCCATGTTTTCATTCAGGTCCAGCTTGCGTCGCTTAATCTCGAGATTATCATCTGTATCGGCAGGGGTGACCAGAGCTCTGCCACAATTGCCCAGCTCCTTAAGTTCTTGATTGCGACGGCGGCAATAATCACCCAAATTCCAGATTTCACAGATTTGCTGCAGCGTCTGGCACTGCAAAAAGCGTTTGCCACGCGGCGTCTCTTGCAGTCCACTCAGTATGCTCTGCACGCAGTACTTGGTGTTATGTGGTGCATTATCATAGTCCACACACAGTCGCAAATACTTCTCAATCACTTCGTCTACGAGCAGCAATCCCTCCTTGCGAAATATGGAAACATTTAGCTGCGCAGCTCGTGCCACCATAACGCTATGCGCGCCACAGTCCTGCTGAAACTTGTGTATGTCCTCATAGCAGCGGATATAACGTGAGCCGCCATTGGCTACAATGGGTATATCTACAGCGCTGGCCACAGCACGCAATACATCTGGATGTGGACGATGCGTTGGACGCTCGTCACGCGTGCGCGCATGTATGCCAATCGCAGCAATGCCCGTAGCTGCCAACTTTTTCACTAAATTAATGGTATCCAGTGTATCGGGCAGTATGCGTATTTTGCAGGTAACAGGTATATCCAACTCCGAGCACAGCGTGCTCAGTATGTGTGCCGCTTTGTCTGGCTGCGAGAGCAACGCTGCGCCCATTCCGCCTTTAATTGAAAACTCTTTGGGGCAGCCCATATTAATGTCCAGGCCCGCAATGTCGTGCTGCACCAGCTTGCCCACAGCTAAGGCACGCGCGGCATCGCTGGTGCCCAACTGCAGTACCAATTGAGATGTTTCCAAGGCACAAGTGCGAAATATAATCGTTCCATCCGAAGGATCCACAAAATCCACAGTACCCAAGGCCGCTAAAAGCAAAAACACACATGTCAATAGTGACTTATTGCTGAAAGAGTACACACACTTACGATTTGGTCGACGTATGCTTTTGATTAACTTCAAATCGACAAGCTCCTCAGTGTAAACAATCTGAGCGCCCATTTCCAGCGCCAGCAGACGCATAGGCAATGTGCCTACACGCACCATAGGTGCTAGGATTATTTTATTTCGATAATCAAGGCGTTGCTTCATTTTTATGCCTGAGAATCTACTTAAAAAAGAAAACAACATGCGCCGCAGCATGTGGACAGGGCTGGAATGGTACAGATGTGCCAGGGCTACATAATAACACTCATGTGAAACTCAAATTTGCGAGCCCATAGAAGCAAATGCCTTTGTTAATTTGAGCATAATGTTTAATTAGCTTATTAAATATAACATAATTTATTGTTTTAACTTTATTGCAGCATCGATCGATTTGAAGAGGGTGAATCGATAGCATTATCGATATGCGTATCACACACAACTCTGACACTGTTTTCATTGCATCTAGGAGCCAAAATTTTCTTTCGTTTTTGTTGTTAAAAATTTAAAAGTAAATTTAATAAAATCAAGCAAAAAATCTGCAAAAAAAGAAATATTTATGTGCAAAACCACTAAATTGGAAGACAACACGCACTGGAAGCCAACAGCACACAGCAGGCGTCTCAAGTGAAACCAAAACAACCACTCAGCAACAACAAATTGTTGCCCACCCACCTACATAAACAAAGAGGAATCCGCAGTAGTTGTCGCAGTCGCTGTCGCTGTCTCTAATTGGATTATCATACTTGCACAACAATAACTTAACGTTAACATAAAGCCTAGCAACGTGTTGAAAGCAAATGCTGTCATTGTCGTTTGCTATCACGCCACGAAGGACAGGTGCAAGGACAAGCTAATCGCGCCACAGTCGTTACGCAGCTAGTGAATAATACAGCAGCACCTTTTGCATCGACATTCACATATATATCAACATTGACCTTGGTCAAAAGCAGCAACAGCGGAGCAACAAGTTCCCTCAGCTAGAGCATTTTTGGCATAGATTTGCATATAAAGTTGGGCTTAGCGCCAAAGCGCGTTATGCGAAACGCTCGCCTTGGTACGTTGAAGATAGAGGATTCAGATTTCTACAAGCAAACGATACGCTGAGGCTCAGCTACGGCAGCATGTCATTGCTAGCCTTGGGCGCTGTCGGTGGCAGCGACAGCTCCAGCGACACCGAGCCGGATGCCCTGGTTGATTTTACAGCTATGTTGATGGAACGTCAGCAGGATTGCAGCAGCGATTGGCTGGGTTGTGGCAACAAGCTGCAGGCACAACAGCAAGAGGAACAGGGCTATTTCTTGGGGCAATATGTGCTGGGCGTACTGGATTTTAGCTCACAATATGGCATCGACTACAGCATTTCCTATACAGCGTCTAATATCATAGGCAGACCAACCAAGTTTCCAGCCTATGGTGACTACCCTGAGACCTTTACAATGGTAAATAATTGATTTGTTAATTAAGTTAATAAATAATTGAATTGAATTGCTTTGCAGCGAACCTATGGAGATTATTGGCAGAGCGCGCCATCAGCCACGCGTGAGATACAACCTCAAAATTTGCCAGCGGTAACCACACATGACTACATTGGTAACTATAAAGACCAAAATATGTTCAGCAATTTTGGATAAATTAATTGTTTGCAGTTGTGTACTTTGAAAAGTTTGTGGTGCCCTCAGAGGTGGCCATTTTTGAGACCTATAATCCGGGCGCTGTGGTGCGCATATGGGCTTATAGCATTACCAATCATTGGACTTGTCTCTGGGAGGCTGAAAGCCTCGAGCTTATGCAACCAGCGGACAATTCTCCACGTGATGCGCGACGATTTGCACCACCCATTAAAAAGACCAACATAATAACAAAGTAAGCAGCTAAAAGCAGAGTCTCAAATGGCTTAATTAAATTTGGTTTTATTATTAGAACACTACGCATTGAATTCAATCATAGCCGTTTGAAATATTATACGGAAATCGATGCGATTATGCTGTGCGGTACGACAGTGTCCGTTCGTCGCATGCAACAGTTGTTATCGCCCATGCGTCAGCTTCGCAGCAATGCTGCCACAGAATCTTGTGCTGGACCCATCAGTTGTAAATTGCGCACGCTTAAGTTTCAGCCCAGCTGTCGGGGGAACTATGCCGTTAAGCTGCATGACTTTATAAATAACGATCTAAGTCAGTTTCTAATGGAGTCTTCTATAGACTTGGAGCAACAGCAGCAGCAGCAGCAACAAGAACAACAGCAATTGCAGCAAATTAGACCAAGCATCTGCCTTACGGATCTGCCTTTTGAAATACTTTTGAAAATACTCAGCTACCTGGATTTAAAATCATTATTTCGCATTGGACAAGTATCGCGAACGTTCTACGATATATCTACGCATCCTTTACTCTACGCCGAATTGAGCTTAAAGTACTACTGGCAAGTGGCCAATTCCGAGTTGCTCTGCACGTTGGCGCGTCGAACGACAATGCTACGAAAATTGGATTTATCGTGGTGCGGCGGCTTTGGCCAAATCTCACCCACCGAGTTTAAAAAGTAACCAAATTTATACATTTTTGTTCGATTATATTCAATTTTAATGCATTTTTAGATTTCTAACGCAACGTGGCGATAACTTAACGCATTTGCGACTCAACTCTTGCAAAATTCTGAATGCCAGCTGCATTGAAACTGTGGGCATAGTCTGTGATAATCTTATAGGTGCGATCAACAATGCCTTTTACACTTTAACTTCATTAAATTATCAATTTTAAGTCTTTAAACAAATTATTGTTAAATGTGGATCCAAGTCGATTGCATGCCACTTTATTCTAACGCTTGCTATTCATTTTCATTTTAGAGCTAACTTTACGCAATTGCGCAATAGATCAGCCCTTACTGAACTTCTCTTGTTTGGCTAATCTGAAGAATCTGGAGCGACTTGATCTCTTTCAAACTGCCTTTGAGTCGGAACTGCTGCTAAGCATGCTCGAGGGTAATCGGAAGCTAAAGCATCTGAATCTGGCCTTTTGTGGTGTTTCGGTTAATATGGATAATGTGGCCACGCATCTGGCTACCTACAACACACAGCTGGTTTCTTTGGACATGTGGAAAGCGCATTTCTTATCTGCGCGCGGCTTACAATCGCTGGCATGCTGCAAGCAGCTGGAAGAGCTGGATTTGGGCTGGTGGTCAGTTTGCATAACCTATTTATTATAAACAATTGCATAAATCTTAGCTATGTTTACAGCTTGCGTGAGGCATCACTGGGCGATTCGATTTTTCAATTACTAACCAACTGTCCCAAGTTGAAGAAACTTTTTCTGTCCGCCGTGCGCGGCATTACGGAGCGCGATCTCATACATATTGCCACGCTGGGAAAAAATCTTGAGCAATTAGATCTTATGGGAATTATAAACATAACACAGGAGCGTGTCTACGAGTGAGCATAATGCAAACTCTTAAAGCTAACTATTTTATAAAGCCATTATTTATTTATAGCATTCTGTTGCAATGTCCAAAGCTGCGCATGCTTGATTTAAGTTTTTGCGATAACATTATGGATCGTGATGTAAGTTTTTTTAATGAATCAGTTGGAACATACTTAAAGCTATTTTAATTGCAGTTTGATATGATTGCGGAGTGGTCGCGTCTGTATAATGTGGACATTAAAAGTAGCCGCATCCACTAGCCGAAATAGTTCAATTGTTAAACCTAAGTTCACCATGTAGCTATTTTAATAAGCATATCTATGTGTATAGTTAATTGCGGCATACTGTTTATAGTAATTGTTAACTATTGTTGTTATATAGAAAAAAAAATATATATATGTGTAAATGTCTTAATAAATTTGATAATAACTTGCATTGATTTATACGTTTATTCAAACAATGGCGTTTATTAGAGTTATCGATAAGTAGAACATCGATAAAATGTAATGCAATGCAAAGCTGATCTTTGTTTACTTTTTTTCGACACTGAACTTGAAGTCTGCAATGTGATCGTAGCCAAACTTAGAAATCTTGTGTCCTGCCACTCTATTGGCAAAATCCACAGCTACTTGCAGCTCTTGTTGCAGGCCATAAGTGGCATGTATAAATCCAGCCAGGAAGCTATCACCAGCGCCCAAGGTGTCAACAACTTGTGGCGGCTCATGGGCGCGTATCTCTGCAAAGTTACCAGAGCTATCCAAGCAAACAGCGCCAGCACTGCCCCATGGACATATGATGCTTGGACTTGTGCGCGAACTCTGTGTGATGAGGAACAAAAGCTGCTGGCAGGCATCCCGAGCTGTTGACCAGCCGCGCTGCGTCGCCAGCTCCTTGGAGAACACCAGATAGTTGCAGAGACCGCATAGTGGTAAGTTTTGCTCAAATGTGCTCTCAAAGTCCAAGGAGACAATGAGACGTGCCTGCGGATCGCATGTTTCATTATATGCCTGAACCATGCGCATCATTTTCACCGTTTCCGCCGCTTGACGTGCCTCAAAGTGCACCCAGCCATAGCGACTGAGATCGATTTTACTGAAATCCAACGCCGAGACATACGGATAGTTTTTATTGCAATGTATTATGGTGCGTGTGGCTTTATCCTGTGCAATTATCACCGAAGAAAATGGCGGATCCTTTGATGTTGTCGGACAATGCTGTGTGGCAATCTGACGCTGTGTCAAATCCTCCAAGAGCACACGAAACGCCGGCGAACTGCTTAGCATGCCAAAGAACTCCACCCGTGTGTCCAGCAGCCGCAGCACAGTGCTTACATTGGATGCATTGCCGCCGCGCGCCCAAAAGCCATCCAAGCAGCGACGATCAGTGTCCTCCTGTGGATAACTTGCACTGATGGTCACAAAGTCAATGACAGTGCAGCCAACGCATAGCACTGGCTTTAATGTAGTCATGGGAGCTACGGAAATGTATTTAACAACACAAACGAACAAATACTAATCTCCAATTAGAATGCAGCTTAGACTCGTGAACGTATTGGACTCTCTCTATCTCTCTCGTTTTCTCTATGTATGTGTGCTCAATCTAATCAGAGTCCAATTGTTTGTGACACAATTGGGAACTGGTTCAGTTGAACACTTGAGCTGCTGATCGTTCTGTTTAGTATAAATTTAGCATTAAATACATAGTAATTTCTAAATATAATAAAATTATATAATATTTTAAAACAACTTCAGAGTACAACAGCTTCATAAACAATTTGCTTATGCTTCAAGTACATTTAATCTAATCAAAATTATACACATCCACTTAACTAAAAGATAATAATGCACTTGCAAAAAAGCAATAGCATTAAAACGTTTTAATAATTAATCAAATATATGCTAGGCAGCTTTAGAGTAGATTAATTATTATATGCAGTTATTTTTCTGTAACCATCTTGATAATTCTTCACACCACTGTTGAGCTTCTTATAGTTAAACATTTAATAGTATAATTTGAAGCATAAATTTATTAATTTGTTTTATAGCAGCACTGTTATTATTAAAATCCCCTTAGAAAAATTTCAATTCAAATTTGAATTTTACCAAAACAGTGTTTAGTTTATTAATTAATAAATAAACCTAGCTAACAAAAAAAAAAGGTTCGTTTCATATGAAAAAAGTTGTAAATATATGTATATAGGAGTGAACTATATTGCAATGCAATTTCTATTTAAGCCTTCGATGGATCCTCAGCTTTGCTAATTGCTGGCACTTCGGTCTCCAGCTCAGCAGCAGTTGTCGTGGCAGCGGCGGCGGCAACGGGTTCCACAACGGGTTCGCTGGCAGGAGCAACCTTCTTGGGCGCAGGCTTGCTATCGCCACGGCCAAAGATGGCCTTCTCAATGCCCAGAATGGGAGCTTCGAAGGCGAGCGTGGCAAAGATGGACAGAGTCAAGGAAATGCCAAAGTCGTGCCACCAACGCAGAATCTGCAAATGTAAAACAAAAAATTAATAAACTTATTTTTTGAATTAGTTTTTAGGCATATTTACCATATCGTAGTCGGAGAAGTGAGTGTCGACTTGCAGACGACCAGCGGTGACATGCTGGACGATTCTGTGGATGACATACATGCAGTAGGACAGCCGACTGAAGCCGGTGAAGAAGCTCCAGGAGAGGAAATCGTTAATGATGCCACCATGACCATTGTAGCAGGCCCAAATGATCCAGCCAATGGCGCAAGCCCAGGAGCTGCGACTCAGTGGCTCAAAGAGTGCGCCCTCAATCAGCGGCGAGTCAGGAGTGTCGGGCAGCATGCGCCAGTAGGCGCCAAACAAATCGGCCAACATGGTGCCAAGAGCAACAACCCAGCCTATAATGACCCAGTGCTTGGCCATTGGAATTTGACGTCCACGATTGTATTTGAACAGGAAGTAGCCGAAGATGACGCCAAGCAGCCAAGTGGGCATGCGTGTATGTGTGGGATAATAAGTCAGACGCTGACGCAAGTCAACATGATCGTCCATGACGCGGAACAGTGTAAAGTCATTGTGGATGAACGTGAATACAGTGCAAATCAAGCAGAGCACCAGGAAAATGCTAATCGGTATCAAAGCCTTCTTGCCCCACTTGTAAAGCGGTATAAGGAACAGCGGCGACAGTACATACAGTTGTGTGTCCACAGCCAGGTACCAGGATTGCGAAACGCACTGTAAGTCAAAAGTAAAGTCAGCTAAGTTTATAACAAATACAAAAGATTTACTTACAATGCTGTAGGGGAAGGCATAGTTCTGCACATAGAGCAGTGTAGCCCACCAGGTGTCGGCGCACTTTTGGTCCTGTGTGCCCAGCCTGAACCACATGGGACCCTCACCGCTATAGCGATATAGCGACATAATGTACAGCACAACAACGGCCACGACAGGTGTCAGACGAATATAACGATGGAAATACATCATGGGTATATTCAGCTTGCCCTTGGTCTTGTCCATTTCACGGAAGGCACCCCAGCACATCAGCAGACCGGACATAAAGAAGAAAGTATCCACGCACAGCGAAGCATTCTGCACCAGCATAGAGTAAGGTGTCTGCACCCAGGTATAGAAACGATTGCGATTGATATGTGGCAGATCATAGAAGGTCATGTAGCCATGGCCAAACACCACCCACATCATGCTGAAGCAGCGCAGACCATTCAAACAATGGATTACATTGGGATTGTTAACCTTCTTAACGGTAAAGATCTTTGGTGCATTGTGCAACACCGAAAAGGCCAAGTACAAGGGTTTCTTTGAGTTTCCTTTTTGAGTTTGCACATAATCGTAGATGCTGCTAGCAATCATAATGACAATGATCGATGCGAAGAATATGCTATAAACATAAGAAAAAAATATATTGAATATTATATATATTAGACAGTAAAAATAGTTTAGAATTACTTAAATTGAATAGTTTATAAATAAGTTGAAAATACTTTCAAATTGAAAGTATAATTGTTGCTGATTTGTAAGCGAAAACTTTTCAATTACTAGCATAAGTATTATTCTAGGAAATTTATGATTTCAGTTAATAAAAAGAATGATGAACTTGGATGTACTTAATCTTTGCAGCAAAATGAATATTAATTTGATTCAACTTGGATACAGCTAAAGCATTGGAAGCATTGAATAACGATAGCGTGCAATCTATACAATGGCATAATCTATAGCATTGCATTATCTATGACTATTGTGATTAATTTGCCAGCACGTGCTAATTAATTAAAGCTATTGCTATTTGTCTAGAGGCTATTATATGAATTTGGACTTACATGGCAAAGATATCCACACCACGCAGCTCGATGGGAGCAGTATAACGGCACCATTTCTCGTGAACCAAAGTATCGGTAAGATTAACATTATCCTCGCCATAGAAATGCCTAATGGCGTGCTTGAGCAACAAATCGGTCTTCTGGGCACTGCAAGTGCTTGGTATACAAATACCAAGATCAAAGGTCTCGGGATCCCTGTACTTATAATCGATGCGAGTATGTTCCTGATGGCGACGCTTCACCTTGCTATAGAACTGTGTAATGTTCAGGCGTGCCAGACAGTATTGACCATGGATTTCATTGCCATAGGTATTGGTGGCTGCCACACATTCCTCATGCTGACCCATGCTGATGGAGTGACCCCAGAAGAAGCCCATCGGCAGGCGACCCCATGAGTCCGGAACTGTGGACGAAAGCAAAGTGTAACTAAGTGGGCATCTCTAAGCAGCTGTCAAGATAGGCCGGCTTCATAGCTATTTATAATTGGCCATATTAATAGTTTAAGTGCACACACTTGTACTATAAACTTGTTTTCGAGTATAATACTTGAGAGCTTGGGAAATTCGTAGCTGCTGCAAATGATAAGAATTGGAATTTGGGCAGCCTATCGCTTGCTGCTCATCTTTTATATCTTGTATAGCAAAAGGAAACGTGTGGCAAGCACTAGCTCTTTACTTTGTTTCATAATAGATGCAATCGAACAATCGCTAAGCGCAATAATCATAAATTCGAGATTACTTTTGTGCCATTTCAGAGTTCAGTTAGCCAGTGGCTTATCAAAAAAAAAAAAATAAATATAGCGCACACTGAAATTTGATTTGCGATTTGATTTACGATTGACCATAAAAACACACACACACACACATTGCCACAAATAAAATAGCACAACATTTGATTGGCTTACATTCGAGTGCCCATTCCTCCATATTGTCGATGGCTTCGCGTATACGATTCACATCCCTGTCGCAGAGCTCATCATCGTAGGCGCGATTCGAGCTTTCGCTGGTGCCGGACAAAAGCAAATGCGTCGTATTCGCCTCGCCCATATATTTTCCTGCTAGCGCATAGAACTGATGCGCCAAACTGTTTTGCAGTGGCATGGAGTGGCCGGTGAGCAGATCCTTGTCATTATTCGATTGTGCCACATTGCTGGTGGCAAGCAGGAGCAGCACCACGGCTGCCGCTTGTTGAAGCCGCAACATATTCCTTTTTGGGTGTACTCTGGTCTACGCTTTCTACTGCAACTGCTGAGCAATTAAAGGCGCGTCGCCAACTAATTGTATGGCCAATTGGCACAGTAGCTTTTATAGGCTTCAAGTGGCTACTTCAACTTCTATGATCGTTAACGCTTACGTCGACGTCGACGTCGCCGTCGATGACCAAACGCTGGACGCCCATGAAATTTATAAATATTATTTAACATTGATTATAGTTAGACCCAAAAGGTGCCCATGCCTAACTGTAACCGCAACGATAAGAGCAGAGCACTAATCAATTGCTTATCTGGGCAGGTCCGGCGATTTTGCTGGACGCTCGAGCGCGCGGATTTGCTCGGGATTTGGCCATTGCTCCACCTGCTCCCCCTTTCTTCAGCTCAAACTGTAGTCGGGTGTAAATTTATGTCAGCGTGTGTTCAAAGACGAAACTGATAAACCACAACGATTTATAGCAAAACTAGCTAAACTTAATTAAATTACTGGAAATACCTGAAAAATATCAAACTTTGACCAGCGACATTTTTTGTTTTTTATTTTAGCCTCACCGGAATTAGGAAATTATGATATGATACCAAAATATGACTATTTTTAAAATATTTCCAAGATATCGCTTTAAATACATTTTTATTAAGATTTTGAATAAATATATATATATGATAAACATATTAATTAAAGAAATTGAAAGCTTTGAGATAAAAACCAAGACAATGAATACCATATTATTAAAAGACTATTGATAATATACATATAATACTACTGCTGTAGATATTACAAATGTAATCTTCAAATAACAAAATTACGAGTTGAATTAAAATTGAATTTGTAACAGTAGTAATATAAAAAAAAATAAAAAGAGTTTAAGCGCAAGGCTTATAGCAATTATAAATAAATAAAATAGTTATAAAAAGCTTTGGGATTGTTGTTTAGTTTTTAAAATAAAAAGAATTGAAAGTGTTACAAAATTATGATTATGATTTTTGGAATACTTGACAACAGATCTATCGAATAGCATAGCAAAAGTGTAATGATTTAACTATCTTACAATCTTTTCATTGTGATTTATGGAATCTTTGCCATCAGATCTATCGAATTGCTTACCAAGATTGTTGAAATCGCACAAAACAATTTTGAAAGTTTTGTTATTTTTCAGAAAAGCGAAAAAAGCTGAAATTGAAATTTTTGATACAGTTCAATAGAGTTTAATCTTGGGAGAATGCCAAACTAACTCAGCAGCATATAGATGAGTTATTTACATATTAAATCAAGATTTACTTTACTTTTATAATGAATGCAGCTGTGAAATCGTTTGCAGGATCCGTTCCTAACATCTGCAATTGACTTACCTTAATAAGGACTCTCAGTTAATTAAAGGACACTCATTTCGCTTTTATAGAATCGTGGCTATAGCAATTTTAATTTTGTATGCAATTTATCAAATCAACAAATTGCTTTTTATCTATATTCTAAATATATATGCAGATATATATGCGATACATATATAACAAATCAAGGCTACTATATGCGTAATAATAGATCGTTCTAAAGCTATAAATTATAGATTTACTTTTATGACGGTGCAAAATACAATTTGCCAGCGAATTTCGTTAATCGCTGAGAAAATTTGATGTCCAATGACTAAGTTGAGATAACAAATTGCAGTTTGTACTCTGCGAATGGGCGTGGCAACAAAACAAGTAGCAAGCTGCTTCGGTTTCAAGTCATATCTTGACATATGGCATATCAGGGAAGCGTACTTCAACTTGATGGTCTATTGGCCACATATACACTTCAGTTCAAAATCAAGTGAAAACCTTTAAAGCCAATAATGTCATATACTAGATACTAGACAAATATAGGCAATGCCAATGGCGTGGGAATAGTGAAAAGAAAATGTAAAAAAAACAAACAAAATCATTTTTATAATTACTACGCTTGGCTGGCTGCACTATATCTTATCAATGGGCAGTTATTACTTTATATTGTTAGCACCCATTGTACGAAAGTAACAAATCATTAGGTCAGGAAATAATAAATCAATATCTTGCCTTCCGATTAATTGGCAAGCAATTCATAAATGAGCAATTAAGCAAAGCCATCAATGAATTTGTATTTGAATAACTGCTTAAAATGAAGTTGAAATCAAATCAGTTAATGGTTATTGTATTAAAGCTAAAACCAAAATACAAGCCAACTCAATTGTTAACTGGGTCCAATGTGCAATGTTTGTTAACATGACGTTGTATACAGGAAACGTTTTGTGTTTATAAGACGCAGACCCCAAGTTAAGATGATAAGAGCCTTCGTACCTTGAACCCAAACAGCAGTTCTCGTGTTTTCTTTTTCATTCATTGAAACATTTTAAAAAAATTAAACTTGGTTACTGCTCGTCATGAAATCAATCTCTATATCAGTAGCTTTTATTATCATCTGTGTTTGATAAGCTTCTCAACCATAAAGCCAATCGACAGATATGGCTATTATGCTTTATTATATTACACTAAAGGCGCTTCAATTGACAATGCAATGCAACCAACTTGAATATACACTTTTGTTGTTTAGAAAATCGTTTAATAATAACAATCCCCAATCCAAATACTATAAATGCATGTGTTTAATAAATTTTATAATTTTTATTTAAATTAATTTATTTTACACTCTCAAGCAAAGTATTTTTTTTTTAGTTAATTACAGTGTGTGTGATTTTCTTGCTGTGTTGCTTTGTTTAATGATTTTAATAATTTTTAAATATATATATATATATAATTGTGTTTTATATATATATTTTTGCTTGTATTACGTTACAAAATACAATTAATCAATATAAAAAAACACGTTTGGTAAAACAATGAATAAAATATAATTGTTTGTTTGTTTGTTGTTAATAAGTAAATAAATTGTTTGTCGAATAAATAGATAAAATTGCAATGCCGCAATGTCTATTCAATCTCAAAAAACCCGTACATACTGGCTCCCATTCTCACACTATATTACATTTAAATTTAATAACATTTTTCTTGATTTTGTTAAGTTGCCGTTTTTTGTTTTTTGTTTTTTTTTTTGTTTTTTATCGATTATAAGATATATTATTTTAGTTGAATCATTTGTTGGTTTACTTGTTTTTGTTGTAGAACTAGTTTTTACTAAGGCTTGGTTTACACTTGACTTAACTATATATTATCCATTGCGTATCTGCATTGTTTTTTATATAATTTTGCATATTCTAATTAGATAATAAACGGTGTCGTCAAGTATCGCTTGTCCATATGGAAGTGCATCCATATGGATAAAATTATTCGTTTCATCTCAATGTACATTGGGTTCCCACTTAAATAACTAATCTGAACTTGCCATATACAAATACAAACACACACACACACACACATGGCATGTGCGTGTATGTGTTGTCCGTTCTATATAAATTAATATTATATAATGTGTTGTTCCTGTTTAGGCTAAGACTTAGTCGCTAATATTTAACTCTTGATTAATGCATTTGTGTTGCTTCCATTTTTTTTTTAGATAATTGTAATCACAAATAGTTTTGGAATATGCTCTTCCACTCTCCCATTTACCGTTTGCTCCATGTTTCCTACACATTCTGCCTGATCGCTCGTTTTCTCTCTCTCTCTCTCTCTCTCTCTCTTGCTCTCTGTCTCTCTCACTTAACTATGGCTTCTTGCACAATTTAACAGAAATCTTTTAATAATTATGTCTTTAGAGAAATGAAAGTGCTGCTTGTATTCAAAAATTTACATTCACACACACACGCACACAGACACGCCATAGAAAAACTTTGTTCATTGCTGCTGACCTGGGACCTTAAACAAAATGGCTGCCACTCAGGCTGCCATTTTGCTAAGAATTGAATTGTTTGTATTTTGTATTTTTTTTTTCGTAATTTTTTTCAGTTTTTTTTGTTGGTTTTTTTTTTCTTTGTAGTAATTGGGGTTTAGTTGCCTACCAGCCTACCGAAACGCCATCTAGCGGCCGCTGTTAAAAGGCAGCGTTATGTTTTTATTTCGTTTTTCGTCACTTCGTTTTGCTCAAAATTCAAATATTCCTTACTCTTATAATTAATCATTATTATATTACAAAGCAGAGTACCTAAGGCAAAAGGCGGCAGCGCCATGGAGCTTCAATTGTGTTTTTTTATTTTTACAATATTTCTTCTTTTTTTCAGAATTATTTATATTCAATATGTCGATAATGCGGCCACTAGCTAACACTTGGGGCAGGCTTGGGCATTGGCAACAGCATGAGGCGCACTAAACCCAATTCAACGTAATTTTTTTAAATTTTTTTTGTAAATTTTTTGCTTTTTTGTAATAAGTTTTAATTTTATTTTGTGGTTTTGTTTTTTTTTTTTTGTTTTTTATTATTTTTTGTCTTTGCTTAGATAACAAACTACGCGATTCTTTTAAAAATACATAAACTGTATGCCCACAGGTGTATATATATATATTATATATTATATATATATATATATATGATATTATGTATATATATTCTTCATGTGGATTATATGCATTTATGGTATATAATATGTATATGCGCTGTTTAAAACTAGGGCGTTGCAATTTCATTTATAAACTATGCACTTAGTTTTTTAGTATATAAAATAATATATATGTAACTATATATATATATATATATATATATAAATGTTGCTATATAGCCAAGTATATAGTCAATATATATATGTAATAATAATTGTAAATCTTTATATAGTACTTATCGTATATTTATATATATATATGTATATAGATATATAATATGTATATTTGTATGTCTATTTACAAATAATGTTGCTTATATTTGCTGTTAACGCAATTTGAAGGCATTTGTATGCGCAGTTACATTTTGGTTGTATTTGTTGTTTGTTTTTTATTAGACAAATTGTGGTTTGTATGTTCTTTCAATTTCATAAGCTATATAATGTGTATGTATAGAATTTGTTGTTTATCTGCTAAAGCTATGTATATAAGTAATTTTCCTTGTTACATATGTATATAAATTACAAAATGTTTAACACGCGATCTCGATCTACCGTTTTCAATATAACACGCACTCCCTCTCTTTGTAACTCTCTGGCTATCTCTCTCTCTCTCTCTCTCTCTCTCTGTAACTCTGTCTAGCTCTTTCTATACACGAATCTTGGGCGGCGACAACTCTTGTAGAAAAACGACGAGCTCAACTCTTTTGCTTCTTCAATAAGCTTATACAAAATGGTCGACTAAATAACTAGATCAACTAACCAACTAATAAATATTTCTTGTATTCTAAATATTCTCTTAGCTCTTACTATTTTCTTGTTATATAAATTTCTATATAAATTTCTATATAAATTGTTTGCAGCATAATGTTACCTTTAATAAATAGCAATCGCAATCGCAATCGCAATCGCAATCATAATCATATTCATCATAATGATAATGACAATCATATTTATAATTTTAGTTATACAAAATTAACATTGTGTGTATGCTCTGCCTTTTTGTTTTGTTTTTGTTTTTGTTTTGTTTTGAGACAAATGTGAACGCAGCACATATTATAATATAATAATAATAATTATAAAATATGGTTCTTGTTTTACTCTTTTCAGCTATCACAAAATGAAATACTAAGTAAATTATGTAAATCTATTTACAAATTGGTGGCGTGGCATAAACATAAACATAAAGTGAAATAAATGATATAAACGAAAGCATAAGGAATTGGTACAGAAAAGCCGAGAAAACAAAAAGAGAACAACAAATCATAATCATAATAACAATCATCGTTATCATCATAATATAAGATCAGATTCAAAGAACATTTTGTTTCGTTTTGTATAAGGTTTTCTTCAGTGAGGTTAACTATTGATTATTACTACGTTACTAATTAATTCATTATGTAAAGCATTCGGGACTATTGCTTATAATTGATTTCTTGTTAGTTTACCTTTTAGTTAACGTTAGTTTAGTTTTTGTTGCTTGGTGTTGCTTGTTTTTGTTTTTTGTTTGTTTAATTCGCTACATTTGTATATTTTGTTTTCATATATATATATATATATGTATAGATTTTTGTTTTGTATGTTTAAAAAGGCTGTTTGTTTTTTCTATAATATCGATTGTTGCATCTAGTGCTGGTGTTATCAATGTTAATCTTATTGTTGTACGTCCATTGGAAGTTTGATGTTAGAAGTATCAATATATAACTTTATATTTAATGAACCTGAACCAATTGATTCTTTTCTCTGATTTTGTTACTCTATTATAACTAACTATGTAAATTTAATTTTTTATTTGCTTTTCATTTTGGATGTTTATGTACTTTGTATAAATAGTGAATGCTATGAACATGACAATGCTGCACACATACACACAAATCGAATTTGAATATATATGTATATATATGTATGTATATGCTCGCATTGCCGATTGCGTTGACTGTATAAAAAATATGCTCTATATATGCGCGATGTGATCCCCAATTGATGGCTCCTATAAGGAGCAATAATATAAACTGATGTCGCCCCAAAAATTTTGGCGCCTTGACCTTGAATTGCTATTGGCTATTGCTATTGCTATTGCTATACATATATATAGATATATGCAATCATACATATTTTTCAATATAGCAGTTAAGCTTTTGTTTTCTGATAGTCTCAACACTTGATTTTTGTTGTTTTTCTTATTATATTGCATAATATATATTCCATTGTTTTGTTTTTTGTTTTTGTTTCAATTGTGGCGTGACGTTTGCTTTTTGTTTAAGTATTACTTTAAATTTAGGTATAAAAAAAATTATATTGGAAAAATAATGTTATACATATTTGTTTTATACATGTTAATATGCATAAGTTTCTCTAAGAATAAATAAAGTTCTAATTGTTTTGTTGTTTAATTAATCAAAATTTCTTTTTTTTTTAACATAATAGTTTAGTTTAACGCTTTTGTTTTTTATACACGCTTTTTATAGACGCATTCAATAAATAAAGTACACAGTTTACAAACACATTTTGTTTTTTGTTTTTATATAATAATATAATGTTCTAATTTTTGCTTATATTTCTCGTTCTAATTTTTGCTTTTTGTTTCCATCTTTGCTACTCTTTCCCTATTAAATTTAAATAATGATTTTTAGTTTTATGCATTAATCAGCTTGGCTTGCTGTAATTGAGGTTTGCTGAAAGTTTTGGTTGTTTTTTTTTGTTTTTTTTTGTATATAACGTTTAACGTTTTTGTTTTTGTTTTAAGTTTTTTGTTTTTGGAGTATAAAGATTTCCCGTTGACATATAAGTATGCATGTATGTGTGTGTGTGTGTGTGTGTTTAAACCAATTGCACAATATTTGGTTGAAGAAAAGCATTTTGACAAAAAAAAAAAAATATAATAATATTTAGTTATAAAGTATGCGAATTGTATCATGTATCATCAAGAAGGCGCAGAGTAATGAATAAAAAAAAATATTATGTTAGCCACACGCGGTAATAATTTTGTGTTTTTGTATATACAAATAGGCACACATGATATATATATGTGTGTGTGTGTGTGTGTGTGTGTGTGTGTGGGTTAATGTTAGCTATATCAAAATGGTAAGTAATTACAATTAGAAAAATTCTTAAACGAAACTAAAGTTATTACAATTTACTGCTCTGTCACAAGTTCGCAGTTGCGTTCGGTCTGTGCATTTGCATTTGTTCATGTCCTAACTTAGAAATTAAAATGTGTATACAATATATATGTATAAATATATATATAACTCGATTGTATGCATAATATATATAGATATATGTTTTTGCATGTTTGTATGTATATAATAAACGCACGATAATAGATCAGGCACACTTGTGCCTGATACGCTCTCTCTCGCTCTCTTACACTCTCTCTTACTCTCTCTCTGTCTCTCGCATAAAAACTAAAGTACAAAATAGTTGGATAGCCAAGAGCTGATAGTAAACATAAGCATCTCTCTCTCTCTCTCTCTCTCTCTTTACAGTAGAAGCAAGTACATAACGATTAACACACAATAGTTTGGGCTGCATTCTGGATGTGGATCTGGAACTGTTTGCTGGGATTCGTTGATGGTGAAGAAGAAGAAGAAGATGATGATGTTGTTGTTGATGATGTTGACCTGCTGCCCAGGTCAGCCGCACATCAAAAATAATGTGGCGACTGCTGCGGCGGCGCTTGGTGTCCATTGTAACGATAATTGTTGAGGTCGAGGTCGTTGTTGTTGTTGTTGTTGTTGTTGTTGTTGTTGCTGCAGCCAGCAACATTGTTGCTGCACTAGAGCCGCTCCACAAACTTGGTTAGCTGATCGGAGGCATCGGGCATGGCGCCACCAGCATTGCCCACATTGCCGGCATTTACATTGACGCCAACGCCAACGCCGACGCCTACGCCAACGCCCACATCCTGTGGCACGCCTGGCAGCGGCGACTGATGATGCATCCCATGATTATGCATGCCATCATGTGGTCCTTGTGGCGCTGGCGAATGGCTCATCACATGATGCGGCGAGGGCTGCGCACGTGGCGAGGCGGATGGGCCACGCGGCGACGGCGCTGAACGCGGCGATGGCGTCGGCTGTGGTGAGCGTATGGGCGGCGAGCTGCGCGCCGACTGCATCAGCTGCTGCTGTAGCGTATGCGGTGTGGGCGGGCCCATTACATTTCCATTGCCGCCACCGCCACCGCCGCCGCCTCCGGGCAGCGCATTTTGTGCATTTGCATTCGTCATGCCGCCACCGCCACCTGTAACCACTTGCATCATTTGCTGCTGCTGCTGCAGCGGTTGTTGTTGCTGCTGCTGCTGCTGCTGCATGCCCGGCGGCATGACGCCCATCTGCTGCTGCGGTCCTGGCTTAACGCCCGCACCACCACCACCTCCACCACCACCACTGCCGCCCTGCTGCAACATATTGCCGCCCGCTGCATTGGCCATCTGACTGTACTGATCGGCGCCTGGTCCGGCGGCGCCGCCGCCACCGCCAACGGCAGCAGCGCCCACTGGCACGCCGGCTACATTGCCCACTGCACCGCCGGCATTGAAATTGCCAGCGGCACCACCTGGAAACTGCTGCTGTCCGGCGCCGCCCATGTGCGGACCGCGCTGACGTTGTGAATATGGCGGCGGGTATTGATTCATTTGCATGTAGCGCATCTTGTTCCAGCTCTGATTGACCTAAGCGTGAAAGGGACAACATTGCATGAGTGTGAGCGAGACGGCGCATGCTCAGCTACTTACCATGCCTCCTTGGGCGGTCACACCGGGCGGCAGATTCGTCAGCATCATTGTGGCATTTTGTATATTGGCCATGCGCTGATGCGTGCCTCCTGGTTGCTGCTGCTGCTGTTGCTGTTGCTGTGCTGACTGCATAAGATTCACCTGTTGCTGCTGGCCGGGACCCATTTGCTGCGGTACTCCAGGGCCCTGCTGTTGGTTCATCATATGCATTTGCTGCTGCATCACCTGTTGCTGCTGCTGCTGTTGCTGCTGCTGTTGTTGTTGATGTTGTTGTTGTTGCTGCTGCTGCTGCTGCTGTTGTTGTTGGGGATTTTGCGGACCATTGCCCGACTGTAAGGCACCACCGGCACCACCGCCAGCATTGATTTGGCTCTGCTGCCGCTGCTTAATGATGGCGGCCATGATCTGGGGATTCTGCTTGAGAATGTTGAGTATTTGCTGATTGCTCTCGTTGGTCGGATTGTTTTTGATCTTTTGCATAATCTTGCGCGAGACGTTTGTGTGTTCAGTCGGCGGACGTAACCATATTGGGGCCGCCACCCAGCCGACCGCCGGCCCCACCGGCACCGCCAACACCTTGCGCGCCCGGCGGACGCACGGCGCCCCCAGCGGCTGCAGCGCCCATGGGCGTGCCCATGCCCATGCCATGCGGTCCACCGCCGCCCATGCCAACGCCACCGCCCACCACCGGCATTTGGCCACCGCCAACACCAACACCAACGCCTACGCCCACGCCTACATTGCCGCCCATTTGGTTGGGTCCCATGCCCATCATCTGTTGTTGCTGCTGCTGCTGCTGCTGCTGTTGTTGTTGTTGCTGTTGCTGCTGCTGTTGTTGTTGCTGCTGCTGCAGATTTAGCTGCATCAGATTGGGCTGACGCATGCCGGGCGCACTGTTGGCATAACGCTGCTGCGCTGGGCCCGCATTGCTGCCTACGCCAGCGCCACCCCATTGCTCCAGGGGCAGCAGATTGTTGGCATTGAGCACATTGTTGCAGTTGCTGCCGCCACCGGGCAGCGGTCCAGAGCCGGGTCCAACCCCAACATTGCCTGTTAGCTGATTGACGCCCACGTTGCCCACCATGCCGCCCATGGCCGCCTGATTGGGCACGCCCATGGGACGATTCATGCCGGGCGGCGCCATGGGTCCGCCCTTGCCAAAGCTTGCGCCATGCGGCACCTGCTGACGCGCTGCCTCCTCCTGCACCTGCTTGACCACCTGCAGCACATTCGGCGACGGCGAGTGTCCGCCCGTCGACTTCATGCCCATGCCGGGCTGATGCGGATGCGGCGATGTCATGCCGCCCATGCCTGCGGCGCCAGAGACTGGCGACGGCACTGGCCCCGTCGACGGACTCATGCCGCCGGCGCTGACCGGCAGGATGCCTGGCTGGCAGGGCAGCACCTGCTGACTAACGGTTAAGGCACTCATTCCCACCACAGGGACGCCGGCGACTGCGCCAGCCGTGGCGCCCACTGCAGCGCCGCTCACCGGTGGTCCAGGCAGCGCTGCCGGCGCCGCAGTGCGCGACATAAGCGCCACACGACGTCGCAGCAGCTGCTGCTGTTGCAATCTGAGAGACAGAGAGAGAAATGAGAGAGTTAGTAAGCAGCCAAATGTGGGCAACTGAGTAGGCGCATATCCGATCTTATACACATTTATAGTTTATATATTTTTCAATTACCTGACCGACTGATCAAATGTGTTATAACTCATTTTGAGCAGCCGTCATGGGAAAGCTTGTCAAACATATAAGATTCGGGGGTGGGGTGGGGTATATATATATATATATATATATGTGGTATACATACTTTTGCTGTAGCTGCTGCTGCTTGAGCTTGTGCTTGATATTGGGACAGAAGGGCACCGGACACTTTTGCTCCTGACAGTGCTTGGCGTGATAGCAACAGAGCGCTATCAACTGCTTGCAAATGGGACAGCCGCCGTTGGTCTTGCGCTTGCAGTTCTTGGTGTGCTGCACCACACGCTTCATGCGCTGGCAGGAGGGCAGACGGCAGTTGGCATCGCGACACTGACAGGCGTGCACCAGGGATTGTATGCAACGCTGTATGGACTGCTTGCGCGCCTCCTGTGGATTCGCCTGGTTGAGATCCGCCGGTGCTGAGCCGTCGTCCAGGTCGAAGCCGAGCTTCTCCATTTTGTGCGGATGGCCGACCTTCTCCTTGCACACCGTGCACAAATCAAAATCCTGCAACGAGCAACGAGAAAACGAGAAAACATTGTAGCGCTTATCCCACTTATATTTTATAGAAAATATATATATATATATATATAGAAATTAAATAATTGCTTGCTGGCGTACATCACAAACGGTGCAATGGAAGCGCGTCTCCACCGCCGTCTTGCAGTTGTTGCACGTGTAGACAAATTTGTCCTGTCCCTGATTGTGCAACTCGTAGAGCATCGACAGCGTCGAGAACTGTGCGCGCCTCAGCGATGAGAACTCGTAGTGCTTATCGCGCGCCAGCGTTAAAAATGCATCGCGTCCATCCATGAGATCACAGGTTAGCAGCGGATCGGGATCTTGTATTGGCTGCCAAAGTAATTAAATTCAATTAGCATGCGAAACGTAACGTCGACTGGCGTCTCGTCCAACTTACCGCTAAGCTGGCAGCTGACTGCGCTGAATGCAGGCGAATGACAAAGAAAACTTCCTTATGCTTCTCCATTGTGGCATAAATTTTGGCCGACAAATCGTTGCCCGACTGATGCTCATTGGACTTTTTGCTATTTTTGCGTTGCGCAGCTTTCGATTTGTTTGACTTTTTCGCTTTCTTTTGGCCCTTCTTCTTGCCATCGCCGCTCACCTCGTTGTCCTCAATGGAAAAAAGCTGAAAAAACCCAAAAAAAAAAAATTAACCATATGCACAAATTAATTACAGCCATTTGTTGTGTTGCTTTGCTTACATTGGCAGCTGCTGCCGCTTCGGCTGCCTCAGCTTGTTTGCGTTTCTCCTCCTCCTCTTGGTCCAGCTCCTTGATGCTCTCCTCCAGCACATTGGGCCAGAAGTCGCCCTCGAAATAGGGCAGCTCAGCGGCCGAGCCCAGCTTATCCTCCATCGCCTGCTTGAGTATGTCCTTATAGTCCTGTATAATACGCTCGATCATGCCCTTGTCCAGCATCTTTTTGTACCACTCCTGCAGACGCTTTGGCTTTGGTATCTTCTGATCTGTCGGATGGCAATGAAATATATAATCATCGCCCTCCGACGGCGGACACGCCCATATGTGCGCCATAGTATAGCCCAGCTGCTTCACATAGTCCATATAGCCGAGCAGTATCTCGTGGTAGACCGCTGTGCGGTATTGACGCGGCCGAAAGAAATGCACCGAATCGAGGTAGGCAATGTAGACGCGCCGCGTATTCGGCGCCGGACACTCGGAGCCGTACTCCTGCACATGCATGCCAAAGAAGCAAACATCGATGCCGTCGACCTCCTCGAAGGCGAACAAGGCTTTGGCGCGATACGGAAACTCGTTCATCATTTCGCCACCTTCGACAAAGCGACGACGCATGCCCGGCTTGACCTCCACACACTTGTCCGACGATGAGACGACACGTATGTGAACTTCGCCGGCGCCAGCTTCTTTCTTTTTCAGGAAATTATTGACACGCGTCTCAATGTAGACGCCGAGCTTGGTCGGTGGCAAACGCTTGGCATTGAATTTGTTCTCCTTTCGCTTTGAGTTCTTCTTCTTTAGGCAATTATCGCAGACAAAGCCGCCGGGCCAAATCGAGTCCAGCCAGAGCACACAGATCTGATGCTGCTTGCGCCCGCACTCCTGGCAATCTACAAAAGGTTCTAGGGCCAAATGATCGTTCTTCATCTCCTTAAACTGGTCTTTCTTAATTTGTCTATACGAAATGCTGTTTAATAAATTGGTTAACACTTAAACTTATATCTAGGTAAATTGCATTTAACATACGTTTGTGACTGCAGCGGATCGTCGCCCAGCGTGACGGTGTCTCCCTGGATGTCGTTAAAGCACTTTTGGCAGAATGTGTATCTATTTGAGGCAACACCGTATTCCTTTAAACTGTTGAGGTGGTTGTTGTGGTTGGATTGGTTGGTTGTTGTTGTTGTGGTAATGGTGTTGTGGTTTTTTGTGATTTTTTTTTGTTGGTTATGGCGATGGTAAAGTTGTTGTTGTTGTTGTTGTAGTGGTGCGTATGCAACAAGATAATGTATATAGGGACGATTGGACGTACATATAACAAACACACGCATTACGAAAATTAGATTCAAAAGCATTGAAAAAAAGTAAAAAGAAACGAAAACGAAAAATAAATAAACAGCATTAACATACAAAAAAAATATATATATATATATATATATCTTTATATAATTAAGTTATTGTTATATACCAGAGATTTATATTGAAAATTGCTTATGCACAATAATTAAAATTCGAGTTCGAATTCGTATTCGAATGAAAATTAAATATGCCACACAAATATTACAAAATTTATTTAACAACAAATATTTTATAGTTTTACAAAATGAATTGCAACACGCTAAACGTTTTCAAATAGTTTAGCTATTTATTCGAGTTTTAATATAACAAATATACATATATACAATATATATATAAGCGAATCAATGTATTGCATATGTCTTTACGCTTAGCATTCAATTTGTTTACTAGTTTGCATAATGAATTACTTTGAATAGCAAAAATAAATTCTTCAATAAAGTTTGAATTACTTGGCGACATTTTGTTGAATTACTTTGAATATTGATTGCAAATATTTGCTACTATTAGAATTTCAATTATTTGGCAATGCTTTAAGTGTATTAATTTGAATATTAATTGGCAACACGAAATTTTTTAATCAAATTTGAATTACCGAATATTTTTATTGGAATTTTTTATAATTACTTTAAATATTTAGTAGCCATATATTCAACGAAAACTTGAATTGCATTTTGACTATGTAATTCTTCAATCAAATTTGAGTTACTTTAATATATATTTTTATTGCAATTTGATATAGAAATTAATTGCTTTGAATTATGAAAATATGCCGGAGCTAGAAAACTTTGAATTAGTTGGCATTAGTTAGCAATTTGATTGAAACTATGCGGTTTAGTCATTAATTACTTGAAATATTAATTGGAAATTTGAATATTAATTAATTAAAATGACTTTTGGCATGAAATAAAATTTCTTTGAAATTAAAAATTGACTTGTTTATAATTTCTGCAATGCCAAAGACTTTTGATTGCCAAAGACAAATACAACATTTGATTTGTCTATATATATATAGTAGCAGTAATAGTAGTAACTAACATGGCTATATGCATATTGGAGAATTGGATAAACTTACCTATTTTGATAGCTATAGTATTTGGCGTCGCGGGGTATCGTGCACAATTGTTTGCCATAACAGCAAAGCACCTGCGGATTAAACGTGTATTTGCGGCCACAGCAATAGCCCAGGGCTTGCATCACAGGATCAATCTCAGCCTCGAATACCTCGGAAAGCTGCAGCAGCAAATAAATAAACTATAGTAAGCAACAATTGCCAATTACAATTGTTTAATTTACCTTTGTGCAATAGCGATAAACTCGCGATGTTTTGCGATTGTAGAGCCAGGCATTGTCAAACATTAGCCAGACATCGTCGACATACTCCCAGGGATCACTGTACTTGCCATTGAGTATGTTGGTGCGTATTGTGCCCAGATCCATTGGCTTTTTCACAATCTCAAAGTAGTCGGGTATGCCCAGTGCTTGTGGATCGACTGGATTGCGAAATGGCACCGACTCCGGCTCCTGGCGATACAGTTTCTCCATTGTGGGCAACAGCGCGGTGCGCAGCTCCTCCGGATTGAATTCTACAATAAAAAAAGAAAAAAATTGCTATATATTGCTATATATATATATATAATTTGCTACTTACGGCATTTCTTCTTCTTGTCGCCCGCATTGATTGCTATGGGCTCTGGGACCATTGGCTTGACTTCGGTTTTTATCTTTATGTCGCCAGCATCCATGCCGCCATTTAGCTCATCCTTGACCGCATCATCGTGATGACCACCGGTTGCCGCATCGTCCACATCCATGGGCTCAGTCTTGATTTTAACATCGCCATCGGCGCCATCCTCCGTCTTCAGCTCCATCTTAAGCATGCTCGTGCCATCGTTATTCACATTCTTGCCCTTGCCACCCGTCGAGCAATCCATTTGCGAGCTATCACCATTGCCGCCACAGCTGTCGTCCATAAACTCCTTTTTGATTTCATCCTCCTGCTTTATCGAATCGTGCTTGCCCTTGGAGGACATGCCGCCGCCACTGCCGCCATTGCTGCCATTTGTATCGCCAGCAGGCGAGGGCGTATCATCGTCATTATCACGCGCTGCCGCCTCCAATGCAGCCATCTGTGAGGATAAGCTGGAGCTGCCCATCATGCGTCCGCTGCCGCCGCCGCCGCCGCCGCCGCCACCGCCGCCACGCTGGACCGCTGCCACTGCCGGCAGTGCGCCCGCCAGTGCTGCTGTTATGTTGTCGCTGCCACTGCGCGCAGCAGCAACATGTTGCTGCCGCTATTTGGCGCCGAGTTGCTGCCGGCGCTGCCATTGCCACTGCCACTTCCACTGCCGCTGCCGCTGCCACTGCCACTGCCATTACCGTTGCCTGCGCTGCCAGCGCTGCCGCTTGAGGCTGCTGTGGAAGTGGGCGTGGCTACTGAATTGGAAGCACAACTGTTTGGCGTATTATTGTTCGGCGGCGATGTTGTTGCCGCCGCTGCGGTCGCTCCATTGCCATCGCTGCCCGCACTGCCGACGCTGCCGTTGCTGCCGTTGCTGCCATTGCTGCCGTTGCTGCCATTGCTACCCGAGGCGACTGCTGCTGCCGAGGAGGGCGCACTGCCGCTGCCGCTGCTGTTGCTGCCCATGCCGGGCACGCTGCCAGCGTTTATGGGTGAGCCGGGAAGATACGAGGGCGTCGCTGGGCGATTGCTCAGCGGCTGCATCAGGCTGCTGACCGAGGGCGGATTGTTGTTGGGCGTGCCAATGGGTCCGTTGGACAGAAAACTGGGCGAGGGACTTGCGACGGGCACGCTGCTTGGACCGGCGCCCGCATTGCTGTTGCTCGCATTAAGCGCTTCCAAGCTAGTGGGCGTGGGTGGCATGTTGCTCAAAACGCTGCCAGGTGGTTTCTGTGGCTGCTGTTGCTGCTGCTGCTGTTGCAAAGGCGAATTAAATGACTGCTGCTGCTGCTGTTGTGACTGCGTTTGTGGCTGCTGCTGCACTGATGTTGCATTGCTGTAAGGCGACTGCGGCATTTGCATTGATTGCAACATGCGCTTTGCAATTTCATTCATGCCTGGATTTTGACCAGTTGTTGCAGCTGCAGCGCCACTGCCACCATTTGCATTAATAAATTGCTGCTGCTGCTGCTGCTGATGTTGCTGCTGCTGCTGCTGCTGCTGGCTGGGCACAGGACTGGTTAAGGAGCCTACAACGCCGCCCGCTGTTGTCTGCAGCGCTTGATGTGTATTGAAGGGTGAGAGCACTGGATTGGGCACCATATTGCCGCCTGGACTTGGCCCCGGCGGTCCCACCAACATGCCCTGTCCTGGCTGCTGTTGCTGCTGCTGTTGCGGGAATTGTAGACGTTGCTGCTGCTGCAGCGACAACATGTTGCCGCCGGGCGAATGACTGCGCATGCAAGCGCCAGTCACCGCCACTGCATTCGGCTGTCCGGGCACATTGGGCGCCTGTGGACGCAGCTGTTGCTGCATGCCCGCGCCAGCTGATGCACCACCCATTGGACTGATTAGATGACGCACACAGCCGCTTAGATTCTGCTGCTGCTGCTGCTGCTGGACCGCATTGTTGGGCAGCGTTTGGGGCACTTGTGGCGCTCCGGGTACATTTTGTAGCTGCAGCAAATGTTGCTGCATTTGTTGCTCCTTGCGCTTGAGACGCTTCTCCTCCAGCTCCTTCTGGATCTTGTAGATCTTCTCTGCAAGCAGATGATAGTACTCGGAGCGGGATTTGGCCATTTCGTACATGTCCTTCTCGACCTTTTCCGCATAGCTAACCAGATTATGCATGCGCTTGTCCTGCATGGTGGTGGGATCCGATGTGGGAAAGATTGCTTGGACTAGCTTGTGCACCAGATGGTTACGCAAGTCGGCGGTAACCGATTCGCGCCAATCCTTTTCGCTATCGGGGCCACCGCCACTGCTTGGCGTGCCGCCAGACGCTCCAGTTCCACCAGCGCCACCTGCAGGGCCCCCACCGCCGCCGCCACCACCACCCGTGCCCGCATTGTTAGCACCACCGTTGCCGCCGCCCGTTGTATCCGCCGGCATCAGCACACTGCCCGCACCTGCGCCACCAGCAACTCCTGTTGCTCCCGTTGGGACGCCATGTGCTTGCGCCTGCATTTTCAGCTTGGCCAGCTGATCCGGTGGACCCACCAGCTGCTGCTGCTGCTGCTGCTGTTGCTGCTTGTCGCTCACAAAGGCATTGGCATTGTTGAAGCCCACATTGACCGACAAAGGCGCTGGAATGTTGCCCAATTGTTGTTGTTGTTGTTGTTGCTGCTGCTGCTGTTGCTGCTGCTGCTGCGCGCCCGTCTGATCCACCAGACTGGCCAAAGTGCGTCGCCGTCCGCCGCTGGCATTGCAGCCCTGCAGCTGCATCAGCTGACTGTTCTGCTGCATGCTGCCGACATCATTGGGTCCGCCCGGTATCACATTCTGTCCTGGCACAGGCACAGGCAACCCACCAGCAGTGGCCAAGTTGCCGCCGCCGCCACCGCCAGCACTAGGCGGCACGCCTAAGACACGCACCGCTGGGCCGCCGCCGGCACCACCCTGCATGCGTATGCCGGGTGGCATGCCCTGCTGTTGTGGCAACATGCCGCCAGCACCAACACCAGGTCCAACCTGACCCAGGCCAACGCCTTCAAAGCGACGCAGCTCCTGCTGTTGCTGCAATGGATGTTGCTGCTGCTGCTGTTGCTGTTGCTGGCGTTGCTGCTGCGCTAGCTCGGCATTGCTCTTGGGCACATTGGCTGCACCCGGCGTCTGCTGTTGCTGCTGCTGCTGCGGCAGCACAATTGCTGTATTCTGCACACCGCCAGCGCCGGCGCCTTGCACCACCTGCTTGCCATCCACAACGCCGCCAACGCCGGCATTCTGCTGCTGCTGCTGTTGCTGCTGCAGCTGTCCTTGAGGCACCTGTTGCTGCTGCTGTTGCTGTTGCTGCTGCTGCTGCAGTGGCAGCGTATTGCCGCCCGCTGCTGCCGCTTGGCCCGCACCAGCTTGGCCCGTATTCTGAAAAAGCAAATGATTCTGACGAAATGGAAAACAAATGATGCAATCGCCGCTGCGGCAATTCTTGTAGTGCAACAGAATCTGCCGCGACGAGGTGCAATGCTGCATGGTGCAATCCTTGCTCTGCTTGCAGGTGGCCATATGCGCCAGCACCGCCTTCATGGCCTTGCAATAGTTGACGCTGCAGACTTCGCGATTGGGATTCAGATTCTCGCGTCGATTGCACTTGTGTGCGTGCAGCAGCAACATCAGTTGCTGTTGTATTTGCTTCTTGCGTTCATCGGACATGCTGCCAGCGGCGGGTGCAGCGCTGCCATCCGCATTCGTCACACCGCCGCCGGCAGCAACAGTTTGCTGTTGGGACGTGCCTGGCTGCTGCTGTTGCTGCTGTTGCTGTGGATGTCCTAGCAGCTGATTGGGTTGCGGTGCACGTGGTCCCATTGGTCCGCCCTGTTGCTGCTGCTGCACGCCCGCCTGTTGCTGCTGTTGTGGATTCATTTGTGCATTGGCGGACAATTGTTGCTGCTGCTGCTGCTGGGGATTGCCAACAATGCCGGGAGCACCATCGCCGCCAAGGCTGTTCATAGGCACAACTGTGTTAATTGGTCGATTGCCGCCTTGTGGCATGCCAGCGCTCATATTGGGCGCCACAACGCCGCCGCCTTGACCACGCTGCGCCATTTGTTGCGCCAGCAACTGCTGCTGCTGCTGCTGCTGTTGTTGTTGTTGCTGCGGGTTTTGGCCGCCAGGCGCGACATAATTGCCAACGCCATAAGGCATATTATTGATTTGACCTGCAAGCGCAACAAACATAAGACAAATGCTGGATATATATAGTGGGTGCACTAGTAGTTGAGCTTACCAAGCTGCATGTTGGGATTTTGCATGCGTGGCCCACCGCCGGCGCCTACGACGCCGCCTGGTCCATTGCCGCCAGCAGCGCCCGTGTTCATTAAATGCGGGCCGCGCAGCATATGATGCATGTTCACCATGCGACCCATCATTGGACCATTCTGCATATGCATTGCCTGATTCGGCGCACTGCCAGGCACAGCGCCAACGCCAACGCCAACGCCAACATTAACCGCTCCGGGCACTGTGTTCATCATGCCAGCCGCATTGGGCTTAAGTGTATTAACCATGCCACCGCCGCCGGCTGCATTACCCATGCCGCCGCCACTGTTCGTTAGCACCATGTTTCCCAGATTGCCCTGCGCAATGGTGTTCATGCCTGGGAAGGAAAGCAAGTTAGCTCTATAATTGCATTGAATATTTGTCTAATCGCTCACCTGGTATAGCGTTCATGCCATTGTTGCCATTATTCGATATGGACATGGGCATTGAATTGACCATGCCCATTTGTGGCGCCACCTGCATGCCGCCTGTATTGGGTGATTGTAAATTTGGTGACTTGCTGCCCAATTGATTCATGCCAGGCACCACCATGCCACCAGCTCCGCCGCCTTTATTGCCCTGCTGTTGTTGCTGCTGCTGCTGCTGCTGCTGCTGCTGCTGCTGTTGCTGTTGTTGCTGCAGCAAGTGTTGTAAATGATGATGCTGTATTTGACGCTGATTTAAGATCTGTTGATTCGCTGCACCGCCGCCAGCGCCTGCATTCCCACTACCATCATCAGCTCCAGCGCCGTTACCGCCACCGGCGCCATTCATCTGTGCTGTAACCACACCCGGACCGGGTCCTTGTGCAGGCGGTTTGTTAGCTACGCCAGCGCTGACGGCGCCAGTTGCTGTCGAGACAACACTGCCGCCGCCGTTGCCGCCACCGCCGCCGCCTAGCTGATCCGACCAGCCGCTGTTGGAGGACACCAGCTCGTCGGGCAGATTGTCTTCCAGAAAGAATAAATCCGCTGCCAAACACAAAACGAAAGTTCGATAACAAAAAAAGAGTTCGATAACGATAAACGCTACAACACTTACATGTATCCATTTTGACCCGCTTCTGTGGCGGCTCGTCCAAATGATCGGCCATCATAAATGGATATTAATGCTTGCCTGAGCACGGCAGCAATCGTTTCCACGCGGTAAAAATTGTGTCTGAATGGTTATGTCTGTGTGTTTACCTTTGGGATTGCCAATCTTCGACTCCGTCTTGTTGTTGTTGTTGGTGTTGTTGTTGTTTTTATTATCGTTTTGATTTTGATTTCTTCTTCTTTTAAAATGTTGTTGCAAGAAGTGTTTTGTAAAAAATATAACAAATAGCAAAGGAAGAGCAAAGTAAATCCAACACAAAATAAAAATTAGTTTGCAGCTGATCTTCTCCTCCTGTATTTTGTCCTGTTGTTGTTTTTTCTTGCGTTTTTATTATTTTTTTGTTTTGCTTTTTTTCTTGTTTGCTGCATTTGCTGCTGCACGCACAACAATTTGTTTAAATATAAAATAAAATGTATCTTATTTATTTATAAATATATATTTTTTGTTTGACAGTTTTCGCACGGCTGTTTTTTGTTGTTTGTTTAGATATTCTTTGTTTTGTTGTTTGTTTTTTTTTTTTTTTTGTTGCGGCTGCTGAATTTCGTTTTTGCTTTAGATGCGATGTTCGCTTTGTTGTTAACGCAGGATCCTTGTAGTAAGTAAGTGTGTGTATGTGATGATGATGATGATGATGAGAGAGAGAGGGGAAGAGAACAACGGTACTTCGTACTTCAAATGTTGAGAGTCCACACGCGCTCGATTTGTTGTAGAATTTTGCATAAACTTGCGGGAGTTGTTAACAAATGCAACTCCTTTGTTATTAATTTTACTTTTGCTGCTGCTGCTGTTCCTAATGCTGCAGCAGAAGCGACTGCGGCTGCTGCTGTCGTCGTCTGCCGCTGCGACGTAGACGATGTCAACGCCGTCAACGCTATCGTCACCGCGAACGCGACCGAGACCGCGACCGTGCTAACTGAGCACGTCGCTGACTCCGTTGGCTCGCCGTTGAGATCGTTGTTGTGGCTCCTATTGCCACTACTGGCGTCCCATGCGCCAGTAGCACTTATCGTCACTGATTCGCCCTTTTGCCTTTGACGCCGCTTCTGCTTCTGCTGCTTCTTTTCTATCTGCCTATGCGCCACCACCAACAGTTGCTGTTGCTCCTGCTGCTGCTGCTGCTGCTGATGTTTTTGATGTTGTTCTTGCTGCTGCTGCTGCTGCTGTTGCTGTTCTTTCTTTAGCGCTTTAATTATGAAATGTTGCTTGTTGCTTATACGATTATTATTATTATTATTATTATTATTGTTGTTTTTGCCTGTCAAACAGCGGCATGCGCACGAGTGCATTTTGTGTATAGGCGCCAAAATAAAAGAAATCCACCAAACGGCCGTAATTCAAAGGCGGCCTTGGTTAGGATTCTTTCTTACTTGTTTTGCTTAACGTATTCTTATCCTGCTGTTGCTGTTGTTGTTGTTGTTGTTGCTGCTGCTGCTGCCGCTGTTGCTGCACTGCTGCTGCTGCTGCTGCTGCTGCTGCTGGAGTTGTTGCCGTTGCTGCAATTGAAAATGGAAGTTGTTGTAGAAGACGACGAAAGTGGTAGAAGTGGTTGTTGTTGCAGTCAAAGACAGCCAGCAAATGCGGCTTATGTTGCATTTGCTGCTGCACTTCTTCTTTTCTGCTTTGATTGTTGTTGTTTCTTATTCGTTGTTTTTCGATTAAAATTAGTTTTAGTTACTTATAGTTATAGCATTTGTTTTATGTTGTTACTTTAAGTTCTTGTTGTTTTTTTGCTTTTTGTTTTTTGTATAATTTTAGAAGTAGAAAATTTTGTTGTTTATTTTTTTTGTTTTTGTTTTTATTTTTGTTGCTATTGCGGTTTGTTTTGGCATTGTTATAATCCGAAAGTTAAATTGTGTTTGATGCTGATGCTCTTCGTTCTTGTTGTACTCTCAATTCGCATGTTTGCGCAGTGTTGCTTTGCTTTTTGTATTTCTTGTTGTTGTTGCTCTGCAGCCGCCTGTTGTGTTTACATTTTTCTCAACATTGCATATAACTGCAAAAACATAACAAAAAGAGGTAAATACATTGTAGCTGGGCGTTCAAGGCGCGTTCAACACACAACACACATGCAAAACAAAAATAATACAAAAACTAAATAGCACTGCACAAAACACATAAAAAAAAATAAATAAACAAAGTGCATTTTTATTCTAAAATTGCTTGGTGTCCCTATAGGATTTATATATTTATTTCACAATTTCCATGCACAAGAGCGCGACAACAAATGCACACAAAACAAAAATTAAACAAAACACAACACACATTGCAAATGCGATTTGATTTTTTGCTTTTTATCCGAACGCGGCTGCCGCTGCTGCCGCCTGCTGACCGACCGATGACGACTCGCTGATTTTTGTGGTCTCTTGTTGTTGCTCGCAGTATTCGCCAACTCGCTAAAGTCGCTACTATCTCACTCGCACAATATTCGTCTACGTGTTTTACTCTCTCTCTATACATTTGCATGTGTGTTTAACTGTATGTGTGTGACTGTTTTTGTGCTTGTCTCTCTGTATGCTTGCCTGCCTACACAAGAATGTATTTGTGTTTATGCGTGTTTGTGTGCCTATGTGTGCGTGTGTGTGTGCACTTTTACTTGGCGAACACGCACGCATAAAATGTGCCAACAGCGTGCACAAGTGCGCGGCGCCAGCTTTGCAAATTGCGCGCAATTTTTTAAATTTAAATTTCTGCTCAAGCTTGTGCATAAACAAGTCAATATACAAATATTGATAATTATTTATATCGATAACAATGCAGTGATGCATTTGCACAAATATTATTGAAATTGTCAATACGTTTTGCTTCCGCATTTGAGCGCCCCTACATAAATCGCTTGTTTTCAGCGCCAAAGCCGTACGGCGAGTAAACAGACAGAACCAGAAACATATCGGAACATATCGCCCGCAGCTGAAGCTTAATAAAGCTTTTTTTTCTCGTATGAGCGAACGCCGCTACGCTTTGCTGCTGTTTTTAAGCGAGTATTCACACATACACATGCACACGCACTGGCACACACTCACACGAATGTACAATCTGACACAGTGGGCGCGCGCCCAGCGCACACACATACAAAAAATATACACTAATGCTTAAACGTATACTCTCCGTCTCGCTCGAGACGCGGCGACGTTTTCACTACACACACGCACACACACACACACACACACGTTTGCGTTTCAGCGAGTCGAACAATTTAACGAGTAGAGAGAGAGAGAGCACATAATAAACGTTTGCTTTGGTATTGGTATTATCACACTAGTGTGCATACACACAGCACAGGCATCGCCAACGAGTGCGAGCAGCATTGGAAAAAGAAAGAAAAACAGACGACAGAAAATATATTCCTTTTTTTTGTGTCGCTGCTCGTCCGTTTTCTTCTTCACGTCGTATCAAAGTTTTCTATTGCAGAAATTTTGTGTTGTAGGTGTTTTTTGTATTTTAGGCGGCGTTTAATAAAATCTTAAAATTGTTTGCACAAAATACGAAATTCGACAAAATTACAAAGAAAATTATAAAAAAAATTCGACGCAAAATAAGCACTTTAATAATTTTTATAAAACAAAAAAAATTAAACCGCACTTAATTTTGTATTATTGGTTGTATTTTTATAGAATTTTGCATTTTTACCATTTATTTTTCACATTTTTTGTTGATTTTATAGAATTTTTTCAAACTTTTTTGCAACACTAAAACAAAAATTTTCAAGTCCGCTTGTGTTGCAGCAGAAAGTCAACTGATTTCGCGAACGAGTAGCAACAGAACTAGAAAGAAAGACTGAAGCTGAAACGACTGCGACTCTGTTGTGTGTTAGTGCCAGACAACGACAACGACGACGACGACCAGTAACACCAACCAGTGGCGGCATTAGCGAGTGAGCGTGAGCGTACTCGGTGTTAACCAGAGCGCACACTCTTGCGTTCACTGAGAGCAAAGAGAGCAGAATAAGACTCGTTCGATACGGCGGCGTGCTTGTATATGGGAAAGAGAACGTCAAAAGATAACGAAATAGCGAGTGGTCATCGCAACAGTGTTGTACAGCGATCTGAATGAGCATGTTTTCAGCCGTGGCGGCAAGACAAAACCAAAAATTTAGTGTCGTTGTCGCCGTTGTCCCAGGATGTATCTTTTATTAGTATTGCTGTCCTTGTCTAGCGACCCGGTGGCCAACTAATGTATAGAAATGTTATTTACAATATGTGTTGTGCCGATTGCTCTATTGCTGAAATGGTCTGCTAGTCATGCGTCATAAACTACGCGCGCGGTCTGCTTATACAGGCCACGCAAGCGACGTATAGCGGGCGCTTATTTATTTACACTTTTTACTTCAAGCGGCTGCGGTTTGTGTTGTTTGCCGCACACTCTCTCACTTGATTTGTTCACATGTACACGCACACATGTAAACAGAGAAACGGCACAGAAATGAGTGAGATGGCGAAAACATCAGCTGCTGGCATTTGTTATGAGTGCAAGTGAAATAGATATAGCATTCAAATCGAACGAGAGATGACAGCGAGTATCTGTGTCTGGTTTAGTAGCATAAAATGGATTTCTTGTATCTAAATTGTTGAAGCCGATTAAAAGTATCTTTAAGATTTTCTAACATATTTAAATTCATATTATATTTAACATTTCCATTGACTGAATAATACGCTAATTTTTCATCAGCCGGCAAATTAGCCGATACATAAAAACAAATGCAAAAGTATGTACGTACGCATGTACAGATACAGATGTTATATACATTTGTATCTACTTGTGTATGAATGAACAACACTGGATGGCAACTAAATTGCGCCAATTTTCTTTTTCATGTTTTTTCATTGCTAAACCATTTCTTTTTCTTGTAAATGTTTGCTTCGATTTCTTTAATTAAACCGGTAGTAAGGAGGCTTGTGACAAAATGCAGATCGTACCGAAATAAAATATTCTTTTTCACTTTTCGAGAAATGCTTGGATGTGTGACTATGAATGCATATGTATGCATGTATGAACTATTCCGTAGTGTTGTTGATGATAAAACCACGGTTGTCACTTGGGGAAATCAGAATGCGCTAAAGTAAAATGAACAAAAATTACCAAAAATATATGCTCTTTATTTTTTATTTTTTTTTTTATTAATTTTAGTAAAATAACAAAAAGAATTCTTTGAAAAATAAATTAATTTATCCATGTTTACTTGAGAAGGAGTTCAATCGAACTACAACGTTCCTGTTGATGACTCAGTCCTTTTGATCAGAGCCATTAGGTTCACTCTTTGGAGCTGTCGATGTGTAAAATAATAAAAATATAAGAATCAGCAATTTTCGATTTATTTTAAAATAAATGTATAGATTTAACCATTCACTAATTGTATAATTGTTATTTAGTAAATTTAGTTCACAGCAAATAAGCAAGTATTATCTGCAATAGTATTGTGCGAGCAGTGCAGCAACACAAATTCGAGCGAAAGATCCGACAGATATTTGCGCTGTGCTCGATTACTCCGAATATCGATATCGAACTTTTTAAATTTCATTTGGCGGTGAAAATAATCAGCCAAAAGCAACTACTCCCGCTAGTAACTAGTCTAAAAAAAAAGCCTACCAACGTAGCAGGAGAAGCAGAAGAAGTAAAAAAAAAGCAGCAACTATTTTCTTTTAACAACTTGCCTTTCGATATTTGAAAAGAATCAATCAATAGATGTATGAGTGTAAACGAAATGCTAATCATGCAGCTTATATTTTGCTTTCTTCGGACAGAAGTAAACGGAGGGAATAGTTATGTTATTTTTTATTCACGAAAAGCTCATCGACTGAACCTCATCCTATTTAAACTACACGCAACGGCTGCAAAATGAAATAGCTATTGTGCTAATTGGCCTACCACCACATTTTGCTCAAAGCATTCTTGTTTTCACGGTTGTTGTCTTTGCTAATAGCAAACACGAAATTTAAAAATAAATTTTGAAAGTATTATTTCTTACTTCATATGTAATACTTATTTTTATAATGGCAGAATATTAAGTAATAATTGTGCAGGCTTTGTATAGCCGCCTGCACACGGCAATAATTGCAAATCCTTATTATCACTGCAAATGCAACGACAGCCGGAAAACATGTATAAAAAGCAAAAATATGAAAAACAATAATATTTGTTGTTTACATATTGAACAAGATGACGCTGATATAATTTACAATTCATCAAAATATGTTTCTAGTACTTTACGATACGCTGTGCATAAATATTCATGTAAATATAAATAGAGCTGGGAGTGAGCATGGAAACTTTTTGCTTGCTTTATCAGCAACAGCATACCAGCCGCAGCAGTTATTGGATCGTTGCTATGCCCTACGCCTTGATTACCAGCGTCTGTGTGTGTGCGTGTGCGTGCGTCTGTATGTGTGTGTGTAAAGCCCATAAAGTCGTTCGCGGCAGAAAACAAGCACACAGTTAGCTTGGAGCTTGACTTCGACGCAGGCGAGTAAAAACGAATAACGAGCGCAAAGCGTAACGCGCATAACACGTGAGAATTCTAATTGAAAGTACTGCAACTCCAAAATGTCAACACCAACGTCGAGTAAGTATAGACGCCATATAAATGCTACGCCTAAATTGAAACCATGCCAATTCTGCAGTTGAGGGCTACAAACTGGGCAAGGCGCTGATCGAGGGTAAAACCAAGGTGGTATACAATCTGCCCGAGCAGCCCGGACTATGTTTGCTGCTGAGCAAGGATCGCATTACCGCTGGCGATGGCGTCAAGGCGCACGATCTGGCTGGCAAAGCTGAAATCTCCAACACAACAAATGGACTGGTGTTTCGCCTACTCAACGAGGCTGGTCAGTCGACGCGCTACTCCAAGCGAGCTCTCCAGCTCCAACTGACTTGTTTATCCACTTTTTGCAGGTGTGCGCACCGCCTACGTGAAACAGTGCGGCCCCAAGGCTTTCATTGCCCGCAAATGTGAGATGATACCCATTGAGTGGGTTACACGCCGCCTGGCAACCGGTTCCTTTCTGAAGCGCAATGTGGGCGTGCCGGAGGGTTACAGGTCAGTAACATGTGCATAACTCTTATCAATGCAGCGCCTGCATGCGTCGCAGCTCTTATCAGCATCTGGCTAACGTCAGTAACCTGTGCTCACCCAACCAACCCCCATCTGCCGCTCTGTTCGCTGCTGCTGCTGCTGCTGCTGCTGCTGTGGTAAACAAATTTTTCGTAGGCAATTGCAATTGGATGCAGTGCAGCGAGGTCGTGCCCTCAGCCGCTGATAAGCTGTAAAAATAACTTGTACTAGTTTGCTGATCCATTGATTTGTTGTTGTTGTTCACTTGAGGTTGGATCAGTTTACAAATAATTCACCTTAAGTGGCTTAATTTATTTTTATTTATGAACTTTTTGTTGAGCTAGTGTTGCTATTATTAGAAATATTTTATTTATCTGTGAATTTCTTACGTCTGACAGATTCTCGCCACCCAAACAGGAGACATTCTTCAAGGACGACGCCAATCACGATCCACAATGGAGCGATGAACAGATTATTTCCGCCAAATTCGATCTAAACGGACTGCTCATTGGTAAGTAATGATCAAACCCTTGCCAATTCTACTTAATCCATACCCATGCCAATTGCAGGCCAGGATGAGGTGGATATTATGCGTCGCACCACACTGCTGGTGTTTGAGATATTGGAGCGAGCCTGGCAGACACGCAACTGCGCACTGATTGACATGAAGGTGGAGTTCGGTGTGGATGCCGATGGCAACATCGTGCTGGCCGACATTATCGACTCGGATTCATGGCGCCTGTGGCCGGCTGGTGACAAACGTTTGATGGTCGATAAGCAGGTCTATCGCAATCTCACATCGGTCACCAGCAGCGATCTGGATACGGTAAAGCGTAACTTTATCTGGGTATCGGAGCAGCTGGCCGATATTATACCCAAAAAGGATCATCTTGTCGTTATACTCATGGGCAGCGCCTCAGACACTTCGCACAGCGAGAAAATTGCCACCAGCTGCCGCTCGCTGGGCCTCAATGTGGAGCTGCGCGTTAGTTCAGCACACAAGGGGCCCGAGGAGACATTACGCATTGTGCGTGAGTACGAGTCCGTGATGAGCAACTTGATCTTTGTCGCGGTAGCTGGACGTTCGAACGGCTTGGGTCCGGTTGTCTCTGGCAGCACCAACTATCCGGTGATCAATTGCCCGCCCATCAAGTCGGACAACATGCAGGTGGACGTTTGGTCCAGTCTTAATCTGCCCTCTGGTCTGGGCTGCTCCACCGTCTTCTATCCGGAGGCCGCTGCGCTCCATGCTGGCACTATTTTGGGCTTGGGCAATTTCATGATCTGGTCTAAGCTGCGCGTCAAGCAGCTTAACAATTTTGTTACCCTGAAGAAAGCCGACAAGGAGCTGCGCGGCGTGCGCAATGTCTGAATGAATTCCAACATTTTTTTTTTATATAATTTTACTTTATAATTTCGCACACACATCTAACGCTTAGCTTAGTATGGGCAAATACAAATTTTTGAAAAACTTAACTACGTGGTGTATTTAAATTTGAATTTCTAGCGCGTTTTAGCTGCCAAACACAACACAGTTAGCAGTGTCACGCACCACATTTAGCGGCTGCACATACCAAAACAATCTTGTATTGCAGCCCTGGCAAAAAGTACTTGGCAAATTCTCATCAAAGGTCGCCAAAATTTAAATAAATATTCTATATATTTATGAAATACTTTAAGTAATTAACCAAATGCTATGATTAAATTAAAATAAAGTTAAGCAGCTAAGAGACTAGACATTTCATACATATAACAAATTGTGTATGCATTAGAATGTTGTCAACTCCAGTGCGCTGTATTTAAATTACAATTTTGGGTTGCCTATAAAAAAGTGCACTCATAAATTACACAAAAGCAAAAAGCAAAACTAGTCTAAAAATTTAAGAATTCAGTCGTCTCAGCATTCGTCTTGATGCCAGCCAGCCATCCAGCCAGCTACAATGGCCCAGTAGCTCTAGTTTAAAATAAAATTGAAAAGAGGCATACATTTACATAAACAACAAAGATATCAAGTGATAGCTGAGCGCTTGCTTCATAATCACGATGAAAAGGAAGCTTTGTATAGTACTTTGGTATTTCAGTTGGAAGCTCTTGGGTTACTTTAAATACACACACACAGACACGTACACAGAGGCAAAATGCAGTTTAATATTTCAGAATTATGTATGTTTTCACAGCCATAATTTGATACAGCGAGATGCAATTTCCCCCACGCGAAACCCGTGAGCCCACCCTTTCTTTTTTAATTCAGTTGTAAGAAGATTGAATTGGAAGCGTTGCCAACGCAAATTAGCTGTCGTTGTTGTTGTTTTCGTTGGTGGTGGTAGTGGTGAGAAACTCACTCAACGCTAGATGAGGGGGGGAGGGCTTAAGATGTGTTGAAGTGAACCTCTGGTCAATTAATCATGCTTTAGCATTTAGCAGCAGCAGCAGCAGCCGCCGACAAACAAACAAACAAACAAACAACACACATGCATATAAACACATTCATAATAATAATAATAATTTAGCACGTGGTTGGTCTTGGCGAGAACTGAGACGGGGAATTACTCTCACATATACGCAGCAGTATTAAAAGTCAGGGTCAAAGTGCCATTGTGTTTGCCCCATGGCGCAACTTTGTTACACACACACACATAAATACATATGTACATATGTATGTATGTACATACGTAAATATTTTTTGCGGTTCCGCTGCCAGCCCACGCACACAAGCATGGCAGGGCTCTGGTGGAGTAAAGCGCAGTCAGACATTGTTCGTCGGTACAACAATAAACAAAATATGAATGGCGCGGCAAATGTAACAAAATGTAAAAAAAAAAATAGGCAATAACAAAAGAAAAAACGAAAGGCGGCCGCAATATCGATACACTTACAATAAAGTTGTAATATGTTTATTAAAAAATGTATTTATTTTTTTCAGTGCTATAATTTTGTGCATTTTTTAATTGCTATGTTTTGCGTTTGGCACCAACTGAAAGCGAAATCGTAAAACTCTACATGGGGTAAGTGTATTTAGAAGCTGCATGTATAAAAACAAAATATAAAACAAAGCAAAAACATACAGAAAAACAAACTTAACGCTGTCGCGTCAAGGCGCGCTGGGGTCTGTGGGTCGAATGAGGGGGGGCTGCGGCGTCGGGGGACCAACAATGGCCGGCAATTGTTTTGCGGCGACGCCAACGCCACAGCCGACGTCGCGTCGCGCCGCTGTCAACATGAAGAAGCGAGGATGACGCGGCTATTCGCTTTTGCGGTCGCTGTTTCGCTCGTTTCCGTCTGTCGTCCCAAGAAGTCTGTCTTTGTGTCTGTTTGGGTAACTTTTTGGTGCTGCGCGCGGTTCATTTGGCAAAAGCATAAAAACAATTTTTTGTTACATTGCCTCCTTTTGTCGAGATCTTTGCACACGTTTTCATTATCATACTGTCTCTGTCTGAGTGCTGCGGCTTTTCAACTTGTTGCTAAAAATACATACACATACACATGCTATTTATGCACGTGTGTGTGTTTGTAAGTATGCAAGGCAGTTAGCAAGGCAACCGGTTTTGCTGTTTAGCGATCTCATCAACTTCAAAAACTTGCTCGAGACTGTTGCTGGGTGCCAGTGGCCGCAGTCGCAAATATGTTAGAGAGAGAGAGAGAGAGAGAGAGAGGCAAAGCGTTGGACAGAGGGGCTTGGACGCTGACTTGATTGAGTTGGTTTTAGCGAACAAGCCATGCACAAATAAAGCCAAGACAGCAACAAAAAAAATAACAACAACAACAACAAAAAAAAAGGAGAACAACAACAGTAACAAACGTGCAAAACAAAAAGCCAACACGTAATACAAGACGGCGCGCCAAAACAGCAAAACGTGTGGAGAGTAAAGAAAAAGTAGACAGATCATTGCAGTCAGTAGTTAGAAAGAGATAACCGCTTGTTAATGATAATGGGGGCCCCAGAGCAGCAAGCACAGAGCTTTTGTGTCGATTACGCGCGCATAAACCGGCAAACATTGGAATTGCCCTTGTTGTTGCTGTTGTCACCGCAAGTTGCGCTACTTTTGCGCTTATTCGGCTTCACAACTTCTGCTGCTGCTGCCGTCGCCGCCGCCGCTGCGTCGCTGCTGCGCTAGCAATGTCACCCACCCAGTCGCAGCCATAAATTCAGCTTAGGTTTTGTTTTCTTCTTGCCAAACACACACACTCACACACACACAGAAACATACACTGCATACATATAAATCTTATACTGTATAAGTATTTTAACTGTGAATTGCTACGACTGCTGCTGCTGCTGTTGGCGACGATCAGTCGCATGTTAATATACGAGAGCGATAGAGAGAGCGAGCAAAAGAGAGCGAGTGAGAAAAGGGGGGCGTTGAACGTGAAACGTGTTGTTGTGATAAGACACGCAACGCGCGCCCGATCTGTTGATAATAAAAAACTTCAATAAAAAAACAAAAAAAAAAATAAGCACACATCGGCAAAACAAAAATTAACAACAACGCTCAAAATGAAAAAGCATGCGACCGGCTAAAAATTAAATAAATGAAAAGTGAGAAGTGTTTATGCGAGTTTATGGCTACAAAATAAATATAAGAAACACACACACACATACAAGCGTATTTACATACTTTTGAAATTAGCGCAAGCTCTAGTATAAAGAAAAAAACGTGCAGCTGCTCAAATACATCATTGAATTACATATGTATGTATGTATGAATGTACATAAATGCATATGTATGCACATTTGTAATGCGCTATGTACCGGAAATTGAAAAAACGATATCGGTCAATGTCGAGCATTAACCGATGTACACATAATATTTAGCTACAAACAAAAATATGAAATTTATGCACACAAGCTCTTTAAAATTTAAGCCTGCATTCGCAAATATGCGTGGCACTCTTTAAGTCTTTGCTAATCCTCAACACATTTACTAGAAAAGCATTAACTTAGTTCTACTTATTAGTAAGCAAATGCATATGTACATATGTATGTATGTATTTATATAAGCACAGATGTCTGTATGTTATGTTTATGTACAGATGCATGCTTTCTAAACTTAAACAACAACCCCTTTGCCACACACACACACACACACACACATAGTCCTCTCTCAATCTATTCAACATTTGCCCATCGATTTGCATGCCATCCAGACAGTTCAGTTCAGTTCTGTAGGCTCCCCCCACCGCACCTTCAACGCAAATACGTATAAAACCCATTACCCTTCATCCAACCCTCGCTGGAAGTCAAATCGCTGTCTAAGCTGCAGTCGCTGCCTAAGCTAACGCCAACGCCCCCGCAGCCCGTGCACAAGCAAGAAACCACTGCGCTTAGCTCTTAACGCACACAAGCATACATTTACTTCAGTGTGTGTGTGTGTGTGTGTATAAAAATTTGCAGGCCATTCTCATTCTCTACCCGCTTGTTTCGTGTGCTTTCATTTTATTTATTTTGCTCTTCTTCTTGTTGTTGTTGTTGCTTATTTTTTATTTTGCCTTTTATTATTACATATTCTTGTTATTTTTATTTTTATTTTTGCGTTACTCGTTTTATTTGCAATGCTTTTTGCAGTTTTTGTTCTTCTTGCTGCTGCCGCTGCTGTTGCCTGCCAGCCTTTTGCTTTATTTATTTCGACGGCTGACGGGCCGGGCTGGTTTGCTTGTTCGTTCGCTCGCTCGCTCGCATATCTCTATCTTTCTCGCACTTGTGCACTCATCAGTCAGTCAGTCAGTCAGTTGGTCGGTCGATCTGGCCGTACGTTCGTTCGTTCGTTCATTCGACGCGTTTGTCTATCTGTCTCTTTTGCTTGTGAGTGGCGTATCTGTCTGTCTGTCTTGCATACATACATATGTATGTATGTGTTAGTGTTTGTATGTGTGTGTGTGTGTGAGTTGAAGTTGAATGCGCCGGGTGGGTTTTTTTTTCTTATACCCTACAAGCAGTCAAAGAGCTTGAAAGGCATCTTAGCGCAGACAATATTTAATTAGCTTGAATTTATTTTTCTAAAATATCAAACTACATATAAACATTTTTATAAGCATTCAGACATTCTATTAATGGCAAAGCAGTGCGCAGGGTACAACGCTGTCGAGCATGTTGGACTGCGATATGCTTTGTTGTTTTCCTTTTAGTAAACGTTGTTGTTGCCGTTGGTCGTGTCATGTTGATTTGTGTGCTTGGCTCGCTAGCTTGCTTGCTTGCTTGCTTGACGAACCGACGGACAGACAGACAGACAGACAGAGCAACCGACCGACTAACCGTCTCGGCCCACACCTACCAGCTAACCCCGCTGACTATAAACGTCTGCACTAGTTATTCGGCATTCTGCTGGTTGCGCTACGTTGCTCTGCCACTGCTGTTTCATCTTCTTACACACATACAGACAAAGGCAGCAGACAGACAACTACGCAAACAACACGAAGACAATGCGCAGTAGATAACAGCGCTGCTCTGCTGCTGCTGCGCTGCTGTCACTAACACAGGCTAAATTCCACTCCCGGAGATACTTTTGTGTGTGTGTGTATTTATGTCTGTATCCACGGGTTTAGTTCAAGCATACATACAAACAAATGTATCTATGGCAACACAGCGTGCCATATACAAATATACATATATATAAAAGCGCTCGGGTTGTTTGTATGTTTGTGTGTGTGCAGACAGCTGCTTTGTGTGTCAAATTGTAGCAAAAAAAAAAAAAGAAGTGTTTTATTTTTTATTGTATTTTTTTTTTGTGCCACCCACCCTCTGGCGCATTTGGCACTGCCTTGTGCTCAGCTGGCTTCGTATGAACATAAATACATACATATCTATGTATGTATGTCGCACTGCTTAAAGTTAAATTGTACGGGCTGTTGACAAATTGCGGCAAATTCAAAATAAATAAATTGATATTTTTAAATTAGACAATTTAATCAATTGAATCAAAAAGCAGCAACAATTGCGGCATAAATATAAATTTGTTTGCTTTTTGTGCATCACAACAATTGCTCTACTAATAGTTGTTGTTGTTGTTTTTAGTTGATAAAGTCTTAGATGACATGTTTTTGACTGAAAAGCTATGCACAAGAAAAACTTCTATTTCCAACGAGAATTTACTAAATATCCATTGGCCTTAAGAATTTTTTGTTGACGCTGCCAAATTTACCACTGGGTTGCTATTTGTTTTTCTTTTTATTTTTGCCCGTTCCCCCTCTATATGTATGTTGCGCTCTCGCTCTCTGTCTCTCTCTGTCTTCCCCACACTGAGTGCGCTGCGCAAAAACTAAAGAGCGCGCTCGCCCGACGCTGCGACCGTCGAAACAACCGACAAACTTGTTTGCTATGTGATTGTATGTCTGCCATTGCACAGTGGAGCGCAACAATAGAAACTGTAAATAATATATGTATAATTATCTAAGCTATTTTATTAAAGCATAAATGCATGCATGCATGCAATATAAATATATTATTACTAAATTAGCTCCAAGTGTATGCTTATTTGCACCACTGTGCGCCATCATCATCTCGCTGCCGCCGCCACCTCGTTACGTTTTGCCGCTAGCAGCGCGGCAGCAGCAACAGCGCTTTGTTATGCTGCCCGAGCAAAAGCAACGTTGCCATACTTCATACCGCTGCTGTTGTTGCCTTTGCTGTGCTGTGCGCTATGTCATGTCGTTTGCCTGACTCGAATGGCGTGTATTTGTATGCATGTATGTATGTGTTTGTTTATATACATACATACAGCTGTGTGCGTGAGTTTTATATCAGAAATTTCCATTTAATTTTTTATTTAGATTTCTTTTTCGTTTTGCGACGTTGTTGTAGCTGTTTGCTGGCTACGTGTGCGTAGATATAACGAACATATACAAACACATACATACATACATGTTTGTTTGTATGTATTAATAGCGTTTGTGTGTTTATGTTAGTTACACTTTCAGCTGCCGATGCGTTTTTTGGACAGAACAGCGGCACACATGTGCTTTTTACATGCCCGAAGAGAGTTCAGCAAAAGAGAGAGAGAGAGAGAGAGAGTGAGCGAGTTGGGGTGACGGCGACGCAGCAGCAGCAGCAGCATGTTCTATAGACTTGTAGGCTTTTGAATTTGGCAGAAAATCTCAGTTGAGGGTTGTTTTGCTGCTGCGTGTTGTCATTTTCGTGTTTCATTTTTTTTTTCGTATTTTGTATACATATGCCTGCAGTCGGCGACAGCTACAGGTGTTCCTACTGCTGTAGTTGTTGTTGTTGTTGCTGCTGCTGCTGCTGCTATTGCTCTGTTGGGTTGGCCCATACGTCAAGTTCAGCGCTCAAAAACTTCACACCTTTGTGCAAATTATTTTTGTCGTCAATGTGACAAAAAGTTAACCTCAAAACGTAGCGCAGCGCAGCCCTCTCTACCAACGGCCTGTTGAGCGTGACTCAGCTGCTGCGTCGACGGCGCCGCAGCTTAACAAAAAATATATGAAAATTGTTGTTTAAACAAATGCAACAACAAGTGAAGCTTAATGAAAAGGTTATGCGTTATGTACAGCAATATATACACACATACATATGTACATACATGTGTGTGTGTGTGTGTGTGTGTGTGCACTCAAACAAACTTTGCTCCCTACACTTGACCTTGTTTTGCCATTTGCACCCCACACTGCGGCAAACACACCCACAGTCTGATTGTGGTTGATTGCGACAAGGCATGCCATACACACACACATACACAAATTCATACATATGTATGTATGTGTATATGTTTTCACATTTACATTGGCATGTAGCATAGCCAAGACATTGCTGAGTCAAAGCAGTAATTTGCCTAAAATTTTGCGCCGGCTTAAATGCCGGCTACAACAAAAGCAAAAACAACAACAACAGCAACAACTCGCATTGCTGGCAGCAGCAATAACAAAGTCCAAGAATCATTTGAAGTGAAGGGCAAAGACGTGTAAAGACGCAAAGCGCAGACAGCGGCAATAAAAATGCAGAACAAGGCAAAATGAACACACATACAGGAAGGACAGGGCTACAAAGTTATTTTAATGACCTGCTGCCGTTGTTGTTGTTGTTGTTGCTTGGACGACTGGCAAAGCCGCAACAACAGTAAAAATGGCAAGCGAAGGGAAATTAAAGACCATGACAACAACAATATGGCGAAAAAGTCAAAAAGAGAATTGCTAATGCCAAAGCTGGCAGAAAAAAAAACAACAACAACTTTTGTTAACACATACATATATCAGCAGCATAAGAATGAAAAAGTAACGCAAAAGGCAACAAGACAAAAAAAAAAAAGGCTGCTGCTTAAGACTTTCGATAATTTATCGATACAAAGCATGTGGCCAGGCTTTAACTCTCGCTGACTCAGTTTTAGCTTCGTTGCTGTGTCTCTGTCCCTTGCGCTGTTCTAATAAAGCGTAAGATTAAAGCAGTTACATATGTATGTATGTGTGTGTGCGTGTAGATCTCTACGAGCTAGAGTTAGTCTGAGTCTTCGCATAACGGACCCCAACGGCAATAGTCAGCAAATTAAAGTTACTAAAGCATACAAAACAATAAAAAAGAAGCAGCAACAAAGCGCAAAACAAAAAAAGAAGAAGAAGAAACAAGCGAATTTTTCTGGCGCAGCATGAAACCAAAGCTGGAGCACACACAAACAAAGATTAAGACTGTGCCAATGCAGAGCGACAACATGGCACAAGAACAAGAACATCATGTACATGCCAAAGTACAAACATACAATACACACACATATGTACATACATACATACTTACATATGTACTGCTATTGTAGCCTTTGCTGCCTCCTACAGCGTCTGTGAGTGAGTGTGCGAGTGAGAAAGCGCAGACGGGCTTTGAAGAATAGCATTTGCAGAAGAGAGTACCGCTTTATACGCAAAATCTAAATTCTACAAAATCCGGTTTCTTGCTTCACATACGGTTCTTTAGTTATTTACCTTTCGACCAGCTGTTAAAACCAAACGCTGCATGTAACTGCATTTTGCCTTTAATATTAGTTTATATATACATTTACATATATATTTATTTTTGGTTTGTCAGTCATCTTCAATAATTATATTAGCACTAATATCACGTTCCGCATAACCATTGGGCAAGAAACGCGCATTTATGGATAACTTTTCCATGCGTCCATAGAGCAGCACCTCACCTATGATGCGCTCAGCGAAAAGTCGCTGATTGGTGCTCATATTACGAAAATGCGCAGCCATTCGTTTGCCCACCAGGTCGCATTCGTGATCCAATTCTTCTTGCTGGCGACGTAACAGCTCCAATTCCATATAGCGACGACGACGCTTAGGTGGCAGCGTTTCCAAGGACGAATCAGCAGCAACATAGGCATCTTCATCGGTGCTATTGCGACGACGCCGACGACGATGATGATGAGCCGAGGACAACTTGTAATTGGAGGATCTATGACTAGCAGCGGCATAGGCGTTGTTTGGAACATTGGCTTGCTTAGGCAACATATTGGTTTTGGCACTCAGTTCCTCGGGCTCCAGCTCCACATCATCCTCCGCCTCGCCCACCAATTCAGCTTCGCCTAGATGTTCAGCTTCTGGCACTTGTTCGCCTTCAATTACAAGCATATCATCTTCGTTGGCATAGCTGTCAGGAAAATGGTCCTCATCCTAAAATTAGATGGAAAAAGTTTTGATGAAATATAAATTTAGTTAACGCTCAAATTTGCGTTTTTTTAAGTTGAATTACATTTAATGAAACGCTCTCATTCTTATCAGTTAGCGTATATTCGTTGTCGTTTTCTTTTTGACTTAGTGTTTCGTTTGTCTCCAGTTCGCATAGAAAATCTAATTCATTGTAATACCAAAGTGTTGGCATATATTTCTGTCCGCTATTTAACGCTTTGCTATCTATGACTTTACGCAATTCCCGACGATACGAAGTACGTAAATTATTAATTTTACGCTTGAGCATATGAATGTTTGCATGAGCATCGATTTTACGCATATGCTCCAGCAGACGTTCATAGGAATGAGCTTTGAATTTACGATTACGATACTCCTTGCAATTTACAAGCCAGAGTTCTGGCATAGAGCGATAGAGTTGAAAGAACTCTTGCCAAAACTGTGTGTTCCGTATATGATGCGACGTCATGGCGAACATTGATAGTACTGTCGTCCAACCCGGTCGTACGACAAGCAAGCCAGTCGTCCAACCAACCAACACACACACACACATACAAATACAAAATACACAGTAAGCGGACATGTCGACTAAGCAGAATTAAAGCAAAAGTATGAGTTTGGCTGCAAGTTAATTCTTATCTTAAAAATTATTTAATAGTACTGAAAATGATACTAATATTACTATTACTATGAGTTATATATATATTTAATTGAAAATATCAATTGATTGATTGATGTTTGGGTAATATTCTTAGAATTGTTATCAACATCTCTTTCGCACTTACTCGCATGCTAGCCTCATCGAGACTGTCGTCAACGGACAGTGGATCGTTTTTAATTTGCCGAGGTGGTGAAGCTTGCGGCGATGACGTTTGCATATTTTGTAAATTGAGAACAGGCTTTAGAAAGTCCATCATATGAAACCACCATAAACGCGGCTCGTAGCCCTCGTAGGAGTTTTGTATCTTTTTGATTTCGCGACGATAGCAGCAACGTAGCGAATTAATTTTACGCTTGACATCCTGCACGCCCGCTCCGGAATTGACGCGACGCAGTATTTTGAGTAGCTCCTGATAGCCGGGCTGCTTTTTCTTTTTGGACAAATAGTCCAATGCGTTGGTGTCCCACAGCGCTGTAAAATGGCGATAACAGCTGATGAACTCTATCATAATCTCCTTCTCTTCATACAATGTGGTCGACGTCATGTCTGCTTGTCCGCTGTGCTCTTCTGTCGGCTCTTCAAACGAAACTGAATTATTTTGAGTGTCATGCAAGCGCAAACGTGTATGAGAGACTGATGCAAAGCAAGATTATTGGTTCGTCATACAGTTTTTCGTTTTCATTTGTTCGTAAATACGCAAACAGCCGGCCTAACATTCATGCATATGTATGCATGTGTGTGTGTGTCTGCATGAACGTTATTTTTTAAAGCGGACTTAAGTGCGGCAACGTTGCCATTTGCCGTCAGTGCGTCTATTCTGCTTCTTGCTTCTTAGCTTTTGTTGTTTGCTTTTGACCATTTTGCCTTTTATTTATTTATGTTGTTATAAACAGCCAACGTCCGCACTTCGCAGTCGGCGTTGTACACACAAGTGTATGAGACGCTGGCGCGCAATGTTGCCGCTCTTCACCCCATAGTGTTGGAACCAAAACGCCAGCAGCTGAAACTTGGCAACGCCGCAATGTTGCATGGAACAGCAATGAGGCCACAGCCGGCCGGCCGCATTATTGTTGTTGCTGCACAAAAGTCAACAGCAGCAGAGCCGCCTAATAATAATAACAACAGCAGCAGCAGCAGCAGCAACAACAACAATAAAGCTAACAGCAACAGCAAACAATATTAATAGACATGAAACATTAACGCGCACACAGAAACAAGCAGACCAGCACTACAAGTATTTGCAACCGGTAATCTGAATCGAGCATCCGACATGCATGCATGCTGCAGGTTGGATCACACACGTCCGCTCTACGCCCCCCCTTGATCTATCAATCCATCTCTTGCTGCTGCTGCTCGCTCTCTTTCTCTTTATCTCTCTCTCTCTCTCTCTCGCTCTCTTTCTCTCTCTCTATCGGGCCCCCATTGTGCACTGTGTTTCACTTTCACTGCAAAATTGGCGAAAAAAAATGCGCAAAAATTGAAGAAAGAAATTATCAGTCAACTTTAGTTAAAGCTGAATGCAACAATGGCTGCAGCACTACAAATGCCTAATCAAATTGACAGTGGGCTCATTAATTAGCTATTTAGCGTTTTGTTTTTTAACAACAATTTGCTTGCTTATAAGAATTTTTATTGAACTTGGCAAGTGGAAAATTTTGTAATAATTAATTTATACTGCTAACAACAATTCGCATGTTATGCCTGTGTGAGTGTGTGTGTGTGTGAATGATAATTAAATTGTAGGAAGCATATAGAATATACACAGCTGTTTGCACAATTAAAATAAATAGCTTTTTGGCGTTCAAAACAATAAAGAAATTCAATTAAATGCAAGCACACAAGTCCACTGTACCTATTATTTCGCGACGCCAGTATAGAACGAACATTGTTCGAACATGTTGGCTCTGCCAGTGGCCGCTGCCTCAGTCTAGCGGCGCCGCGCAGCCAACGTCCGCCGTCGTCGTCGTCGTCGTGTCATGACAACGAATTGTGTAGATGGTCCGCGTTTAAAGCGTAAAACCCCGGGCATGTGCAGCGCATGCAGAGCATGTGAAAATTTCACGACGTTGCAGAAACGTTGCGAATTTATTTATAACAAATAAACGAAAAATTATTAAAATCGTCGCTCTAAACAAAACCCACAACAACAAGGTAAATTGTACAACGCAATAAATAATACAAGAGAAATAAAAATAAAAGAAAATAATATAATTACGCCCGAGAGAAAGATAATCGAAAAAATAAAAATCAAAGCGTACCGTGCGCCGCCCCGTGTCGCGTTAAACTAACTGTATATATCTTGTGTATGTATTTGTTGTATATGTGTACTATATACATAAAAGCAATGTGCATATGTATAAACTATGTATGTAGTAGATAAAATGTGAGAAAATTGCGTCGCGTCTCGTAGCCGCATACAAACGCTAATATAATACACATACACACACACACACACACACACGCAGACAAACGCAAGCGAGCAAATGCAAAAGCAAAAGCACACACAGTTCAGTTCCAAATACATTTGCAGTTTGTCTAATTTTGTTTTTGTTATTGTTGTTGCGCGAAATGCAATGCGCGAATTACAAAGTGAAGAGAAAGAGGCGCAAATAAATGTTGAAATTTCTAACTATGTACTAAACATATACATATATGCATATATACATATATATGTATGTGTATTCATTTATATAAAATATATGGCTGTGTGTTTTCACTCTTGCTATAGCTGTATTGGAGTTGCTGTGCTACGCCTGTATATAAAAATATATATATGTATGTATGTACATATATAAATGTGTGTATGTGTGTGTGACTGCTGACGTCGTCGTCTGCGTTCCAATTCTAATTTTTTTCAATTTTTGTTGTTGTTTTATGCTCGTTGTGTGTGTGTGTGTGTGTATGTGTGAGTGTGTGGCATAGTTATTTATTTATTTTTATATAATAAATTTTAAGAGCGCAAAAAGAAATTCAATTGCAAGTGGCATAAAAAAACGTTAAGCTGCAACACACACACACACACACATACACGCATGCATTTACATTATGTACATACATACATATACATAATTGCAATTTGCTTAAAAAACTGATTTTTTTTTATTGTTTGCGGCACCGCCCTAAGCGCTAATATTTAAATAATTTATCGTACGCATTTTTAACTGTGCTCAATCAAAATCTATACATATATATAATATACAACCCACATATACATATGTATGTACATAAATATATAACTTATACTTATGTTATGCATAAAATTTTGTTTTTTTTTTTTTTTACTTTTTGTCACAAATAAAAGTTAAATCTAATGCCGTTTACTGTCGTTTAAATATGTGTGTGTGTGTTCTGTCCCCCCTCACCAAAAAAGTTAATCAAACAAATTAAACCCAATTCAATAAAAAAAAAAGCATCTATGATGCAGTTGAGAGGCATGATAATAAATCAAATATAATAATTATAATGAATTATAACATTTCTAACGCCGGACTTGAGCGCAATTGGATTTTGTTACTCCACAAACTGTTTTTTATTGGTAAGTTGCACACAATTAATTAATTAATAATTAATAAATACATTATGTACTAAATTTTGAAGCTAGTTTAAGTTAGGCATGCAATATAACTGAATAAGACGCCGGCGGGCATTCGAAATTTTCAAATTAGCCACTTAAATTATTCAAAACAAGTATAAAGTTTAAAGCTTAACTTAAATTACACAATATGCAATTTGAGGCTAAGACGGAAATTTAAAAACTTCAATGAGTAATCAAATTTTCAAATCTTCAAATTCTTTTTACTCTTTTATGTTAATATTACTTTAATTATGCAGACTAGACTGCTTTAGAAATAAAGATTTATTAACTTTAGAAATAAAATTAATTTTATTCATTCATTTACATTGAAATGAGTCTAGCAAAATACAGGTTTACTTTAGTTAAATAATATATTACTAATATGCTGTAATATATTCCATTATATAAGCAAAGTTATCTATAAATAGCAAATGGTTCTTAGTTTCACCAACGCTTATTCTTAATAATAGTGCAACTTTTTAAATAGTATATTAATTCGAAACAAACAGCCTTAAAGTTCATCGCTTTAAGGGTTATTTTTTGTAAATTTTTAATGTTTCAAGTTTATCATATGGCGCCAAAAAAAAAATCAAAAGCAAGTTTTTGTTATTTTCGGTTCGTTATCAAGCTATGCCTATGTGTGTGTGTGCGTGTGTGTGTGTGTGTCTGTGTATATAAATAAATTATTTATAGCTATTCTTTCTACTGGTTTGGCTAATTAGCATTTAAATTATGCAAATATTACTGCTTTTTATTGTTGTTGTTGTTTCTACTTTTTGTATTTCTTTTCAATTTCTTTGCCTCTTCGTCTCTTATGCATATATGCATATATAGACACAAATCCATATGGCGGAGAGAGAGAAAGAGGACAGACCAGAGCAATACATATATTTACGTTGCCTGTGTGTGTGTGTGTGTGTGTGTGTGTGTGTGTGGTTTTGTTGTTAGTCTGCTTATGCCGCTCTCTCTCACTCTCTGCATGTTTCTATCTCGCTTACGCCTGAGTATTTTTTTTCCGCACGTAGAATTTCTTGTTCAACCGGTTTTTTGTCTTATTGCTGCTGCTGCTGTTGTTGTTGTTGTTGTTTGTTCCTCTGTTCGCTCACTCTCTTGCTCTCTGTTTGCCTGCGTTCTATCTCTTTCTGTTGCTCTTGCCCATCCGTCCGTCCGAGTGCTTTAACATATCGCATACATTTTGCGATATTTCTTTTTGTTGTTTCAGTTCATTTAAATGCAATCGCAATCGCATATTGATTTTTTTTATATTCCTTTAGCCAAAAGAACACGCAAACGTCGTAGAAAACAGATACGCAATTTTTTTTTTCTTTTTTGGCTCTGAAATTTGGCAACGTTTCATTTTGTGTGTGTGTGTGGCTGTCAACGCTTTGCCTCTCGCTCTTGCGTTACTGCAAGCAACGTCCTTGTGAATTTTTTTTCTGCTGCTGCTGCTGCTGTCTTTCCCTTTTCCCTTGTCAGCAAAAAGAAGCAAAAAATTAACTGCAATTTGAGAGAAATACCAAACGACCCTAACCGCAAAGCAACCACCCAACCCCACCGCCCAACGCCCACAGCCCGCTCTCTAAAATATGCAAACGAAATTACAGCAATTTAAGCCGTTAGCTATATTTATGGGCATGCACAGGTGAGCAGGGGCGGGGCAACACCCGCCGCCACACATAACTGGACTAAAAAAAAATTGCACAGCAGGAAGCAGCGGCAGCATCGGCGGCGGCAGCATTAAGAGAAGTCCAAGTCTCCATAAGAGCAAACGACAAAAGAGAAAATTGTCACTTGACATTTTAATGGTATTTTTATGTTTGCTGTTCGTTTCGGCCAAGGCAACAAAAATATATGTATAATGAAAAACAAAACAATTAAACAATTGACACACTGCTAAAATATACATGACCAAATATCTGAGTACAGTATACACTCTATACACTGGCTATAAATAGACTTTGATAAGCCTCTGCAAATTGATTTCACTAATCAAGAGTTACATTTGACTTAAGCCGCTTTAATCAAGCGATGGAAAATTTATAACTATTTTGGATTTCTCTTTTGAACTTTTCCATTGGCCATGAGGCCGCCGCCGCCATTAGTTTCGAAATAGCTTCTAATTTCTAATTCTAAATCGTTGCCACACGCAGTTGGTTGGCAGTTTGCTGAATTAATATTCCACTCACAATTCATTATTAGAGAGTACTAATTTCCAAATTTTAGTTTTTGATTGAGGCTTATTTTGCTTACGCTGCAATTTTATTTATATTTTGTATTGTAAGATTGTCAATTAAACATTTAGCTAGTAGCTTAATTATAGCTAGAATAAATAGTTTAACTAAAGTCGTACAAAGGCACAAAGAAAATCTTATTGCGTTTTAGCTTTTGTATCTAATGTGAGTCTGTCTGTGGGAGGGGGCGTGAAGGGGTGGAATTTCATAAAAGCAATTGCTGCTGAATTGGCTTGAGATTCAGATTGGGTTAACCTAAATTTTTAAATTGAGCTTTTATGTTGCAGGCTTACACTATTTATTTTAATATAAGCTACAATAGTAAAGCAATTATTTTTATCATAATTTTATATTTATATGTGAGCATTAACTTTAATGCTGCATTTTTATGCACTAAATATTAAGAAACACGCAACCTTGAGAATAATATAATATAAAGAAAAGACGAGAGAGCTGCACAATGAAATTTTTGAGTGCAATATTCCTTTCTTCTGCGCTCTCTACCGTTTGTGAAATGCTTTCTGTGCAAAACTTTGTACACACACACACACACACACATATATTTTATAGAAACTTGAAAATTCCAATGAATCATATGGGGTGTAAAGAAAGAAGAAAAAAAATTTGCAAATAAAATTGAGTTATTGCAATTTGCAAATAGAAATGCAATTGCAGCTTGCTACTTTCGCATGGTTGCCTAGTAACACATGTGAATGTAACTTATATATACACATGTGTGTGTGTTAGTGTGTGTGTGTGTGTGTGGTTAGAACCACCCTAAGCATATATGTACATATGTATGTATGTATGGGTGGCTGGCTGCCGTTGCATACAAGTTGCTTACTCCCCCATACACTCTCTTTCTTCGCATTTTAACGCCTACATAATGCGCTCTCGCCTCCGCACCTGCCTGCTGCCCCCACCTCCCACCTTAGCCTCCATCTTTGCCACATGTGTGCAGCATGTGTGTGTTGTTGCTGCTGCTGCTGCTGCTGCTGCTACTGTTGCACTTTGCTAACAAACATGTTGTGGTTATAATAAATAAAAATAAAATACAATCTGCAAAAGTCCAAGAGCGTTAGTTTGCCAACAATCTTGCGTTCTGGTTTTTCTTTTTCGATTGCAAAACCTACGACACATTTTTGTCCAGCAGTAGTAGTAGTAAAAAAAAAAAACACGTTTTTCATGTGCGTTCACATGCGCGTATTTTTATACTAGAAACACATGCATATTGTATATAAAAATAAAAAATAAATCATAAAGCCGTACAAAATAGCAATAACAACAACAAGCAGCGCAAGAGCTAAAGTAACAACTGATAAAAACACGCACACAAAAGCATTAAAAAAAAAAAGAATAATAAAATAAAAGCTGGGCGAGCGCACTAAATTAAAGTCTCGAAGCGAAAAATCAATACTTTGGCTTTTGCGCCACGGTAGCAGCAGCAGAGGGGACAGCGAGCAGCGACGCCAACAGCGGCAGCAGCGGGCGCTATCTTAAATAAATTGCTTTTCGGCCTACGCGTGATTTTTTTCTGCCGCTGCCGCTCTTTTTTTTTATACATATATGTATATATATATGTATGTACTTTATTTTATTATATGACTTTTTTCATTTCGTTTGCGTCGTTGCTGCGCCCGCTCTGACGCCCACACAAGCGTACATATGTATGTGTGCTCCACAATTATTATTATTATTATTATTATAATATATATGCATGTGTGTATATGTGTGTGTCTGCTTCTTACATTCGTTTTTTTTTTTTTTGTATTTCACGTTTCACCTTGCGCACAAACCCGCGCAGTTCTCTTCCCGCTTGCTCTGTATGCTTATTGCTTGTATTTTTTTTCTCGTTAGACTCGTTTTTGCTCTCCCTCTCTCCGCAGTGCTCGCCAACTTGTGAGCGACACATAAAATGCCAGAGCAAGCATTTAAAATAGCTATAAGTAGCTAAAAATTATACCAAAAGGCTTAACAAATAAAAAAACAAACGGTTAGTTGCCGATTATAATCAATAATTTGTATACTAATTTGTCAATATATACAAATATTTGTATATAATAATTATGCCAGCTTGACTTGCTTAAGGCACAAAAAGCTATGTAACGTGGTCAGCTTGTAAATAGCTAAAGCGACAGCACTAGTCCCTATCATTTTTCATGCACACACACACACACATGCATGCATACAACGTTGCCTACTTGCTTGTTGGACTTTTGTGCACGTCACTATGCACGACTCACTGGCTGGCTGACTGTCTGTCGGTCGCTCTGTCTGTCGGTTTGTCGTTATGTTGCTGCGTCGTCGCTCGTTTAAATCGTTCGTACGTTCGTTGGTTCGTTTCGCTGCTCGCGTCGTTATGACGTTGCGAGTTTTGTGTCTGCCATTTGCGCTTGCTTTATATTTGTTTGCTTTTGTATGGGTGTGTGTGTGTGTGTGTGTTTGTGTGTGGTGTGTGTATCGTATTCAGTTGCCAACGGCGCCTGCCTCTGCCTCTGCTCGCTGCCTCTGCCATGCACTTGCTGTTGCGTCACCCGCGCGTCGCATAACCAACACGAAATACTTGAACCAATGTACAAATAAAAAAAATAAAATAAAACTCTTGCTGCGCAGCAACTGCGCTGTCGCTATGCCGGCCCGCTTTGGGCTTTGCTTTCGTACAAAATATACACACACATACATACATACATTTGTATATATGTATGTATGCGTATGTATGTACATGGACGTGTTGTTGTTCTCGGTTTTGCTCAACCTTAGTGTTGGCCCCACAGCATGCCCGCTGCTTCCACAAGCAAACTGACTCGACTCGACCGACCGACTGACTAACAGACATTCTCGCTCTCTCTCTCTCACTCTCTTTCCCATTCGCTCTTGGCACATGTTGTGTGTGCCTCTGCATCATTTTTTTTTATATATTTCGTCGTTCGTTGTTTTGCTTTTGCTTCGAGTTGGTTTTTTTTGTATAATTTCTTTTTATGCTATTATTATTATTATACCGCTGCTGACTGTGCTGCCTTTGCATGTTTCTTTTTACGTACATATGTATGTATGTATATATATATATACATACATACATTCATATGTATGTTTGTATGTACGTGTAGTTTTTAAGCCTCTTTTTCATATTGTCGTTGTCGTTGTCTGAGTTGGACTGTTGTTGTTGTTGTCGTTGCTGCTTTGTGTGCGTGTGTGTTGTTATTTTTATTAATTTGTTTGCGTTGCTGCTGCTGAAAATTGTCAACAGCGCATTTAGCTGTCGCTGCTTTAATCTTACGCGTGCTTAAGTTATGCTCTCTCACTCGCACTTGCTTGCCAGCCTTTTGCCATTTGATATGAAGTGCGGCAACATGGCATGTATTTTTATTGCTGCCGACGCCGCTGCTGCGACGCTTCGCTGATTTTTTTTCGCTGCTGCTGCTTGCTGTTTGTGGAATTTTGTGCTTAATTTTTGTTTGTGTGTGTGTGTTTGTGTGAGAGTTTGCCGTTTGCTTCAATTCAATTCAATTTTTCTGCAATTTTCATAGTGTGAATTTAATTTACTAGAAGCTTGCCAACTCTTGCTTGCCAGCTGCGTGTGTAAACTGTGTGTTTTGTATATTTGCAGTTTAATTGCTTTTCATTTAAAAACAAAAGCGAAAATTGCTGCTTGACCAGCAGACGAAACAAAACATGTGGCCGACGCGCCGCTATCGCGCGCTGTTGCCAAATTTCATTTGCTTTGCTCAGTTTACCGACACCGCCGCACCGCAGGCAGCAGCAAAAGCAGCGCGTATAAAGTTTTTCTTGCTTCTTTCTTTCTTTCTTGCTGTTGCTTGCCATTCGCTTAACTGCTGCTGCTCAAGCTTTTGATTTTCGCTGCTGTTCTTAACGCACGCACACACACAAACAAACAAACAAACGCACACGCACACACACACACACATAGAAAGAGAGAAATAAATATTGTTAGTGAACTAATTTGGGGCTTTAATTTTAGCGCTGACTTGATAAGGAAGTAAATTCTTCAACATTGTAGATAGCTTATCATTAAGATACGTATGTACTGTTATTATATAGCCTTAAGTATTTATAAACATCTGTATGTTTGTCGATAAACAATTATCGCTTGCTAATAAAACTAATCAAACATTTACTCTTCTCTCTGTTTCATTGCAGTTTGTCCGCGTATGTGTGTGTGCGTGTCTATGTGTGTGTGGACGACAAAAACCGTTGAATTCGTTGCTTTTTTTTTTGTACACACATTTTTTTTCAAGTTAAATTTGCAATCTTGTGATAATGCAATTGATAAGCATAAAGTGAGAGCGAGAGAAATATATAAAAATTAATACGTAAAAGTGCAAAGTTGTTAATTAATGGAAAAATAATTTGTACACACACACAATTTTTTTTTGTCGTGGCTCTACGCGTTACGTTAAGATGCAACATTAAAAATAAAAAGAATAAGAGAATTAAATGCCTAAATAAAAAAAGCTAATTAAATAAATAAAACGAAATGTGCACGTGTCTGGCGCGTTAAATAAAATAAACAACAATATTTTTTTTTCTGTTAAATTTATGTTTTTTTTTTTCGTTGGTTTTTGGTGTTAATTATTAAATGTGGCAACAGCGGAACGCAATGTTGCCGCAATGCATAGCATGAGGTATCTACAATATTTTGTTTTTACAGTAGTCGCTGCACCAACAAGCTTTACAACAACCACTACAACAACAACAACCACAACAAGAGAAATAAATAATTAATTGGAAAGAAAAAAAAAAAAGAAATTTTATAAACATATAGTGAGTGCGAAATAGAAAAAAAAAGAAAAATTTATGAAATGCAAGTGCAACAAAGGCAGCAGCTGCTGCTAAAGCATTAATGCTTAAAAAATATTGTTGTTGCGACGACAACAACAACAATTATAACTAAAGTGTGTTAAGCAACAACAACAACAACAAGATAGAGAGCTGTAAACAATTTTTGTGTTAATATGTTGCAGTGCACTGTTGTTGCATGTGAGCAGCCAAGTAATAATAACAACAGCAACAACAACAGCAACAGCAACATTCAATATAACGGCAGCTATACAACAAGAACATCGTCGTATTCTGAGCGCAACAACAAGTGTTTAAGCCAAAAGAGTTCGGCATGAAATGGAAGCAGCTATCCGCTCTTCTTCAGTGCAGGTCGGTGCCCCGCCGCCCACAAGCAACGCCACAAACGGTGGACAGCAGCAGCAGCAGCAGCAGCAGCAACATCAACAGCAGCAGCAGCAGCAACATCAACAACAACAGCAGCAGCAACAGCAACAACAACAACAGCAGCAGCATCAGCAACAGCTTTTACATCACCACCATCAACAGCAGCAGCAGCAGCAGCAACGTGTTGCTAGCAGTCAGCAGCAACACAACGTGGCAGCCAGCAACGCTGCCGCGTCGCATCAAGTGCATGATAATGGACCAGCGTCCCATCATTTACATCATCATCAACAGCAGCAGCAGCAACATTCTCAAGCAAACGCGTCTAATCAACAGCAGCAACAAAAGCAGCAGCAAAAACAACAGCAACAGCAACAGCAGCAGCAGCAACAAGCTGCAAACATGTCGGCGTATCAGCAACGTTTGTCAGCTGCCGGTGCATCGCCAATTCATAGGTGAGTAGCCTACATACTTATGTATAAATTACACACACACACACACACGTACATATATGTGAAATACATATGTATGTATTTCCGTAGAAAGCTCATTTCCTGTTTGCATTCGCGGCCATTGACAATCGCAGTTGCATTGCCCCCCACCCCACCCCCCCAGCCTTCCCCATTGACTTGCCTCCTTGCTGCTTTAAAATGATAAGTGCCACCGCGCCTGAGGATCAGCCACAGTGCCACAGCCGCCAGCGGCGCGTCAACCTAAATAACATTGTCTACAGTCATAACTCGCTAGCACGTCTACACATATGCGTTTCAATCTTAACGATTTAATTCAGTCTGAATTAGGGTCAATTTGTTTAGTTAGACACTCAATTTAAAGCCATACCGTTAGCCCCACTCAATAAAGAAATTCTAGAGCAGCGCCATCCATGAATTTTGCATTTTTAAATTTGCATACTTTAAGCTATAAGCTTTGATTTTTCATTAAACAATAATTTTATTCGATATATGTTAAGCTGCAATTTAAATTCAAATGCACTTAAAAAGGATTTAACTTCAAATTCAATAGAATTCATTTATGAGAAACAACAATATTAAGTATTAAGCAAACTTGTATGCATATGTTTTACTACTTTATGATATTAGTTTAATTAATTAAGAAATTCATGAATTTTGCATTGAAAATTTAAATATTTGAGCCATGCCATATAATAAAGTGTTTTAAGCTTTGTTTTTTTTTTTTTTTTAGTAGAGCAATGATTTTCTGCATAAATGTTAAAATTGAACAGAATTCGAATTCGAAAATTTATTGAAAACAAATTATTGATTTGCGAAAGCAAAAATAATATTAAATATATTCGTTTAATTAATTTAATTCAGAAATTCTAGAGCGCAGCTTTCGAACTATGAATTCGAAAAGGAACTTCGAAATAATATAATTTTAATTTTACTAAAATTGCTTGTTTGCATTATCGAGGCTTTACTGTCTATATGATTTGCATTACGCGCTGCGGCGATAAGCGCGACAAGTGGCGTTCTCTCAGTTGTCTTGGCGGCTGGGGGGGAGAGCTATAGAGAGAGAGAGAGGGACAGAGGGAGATTGAGAGCAGTCAAGACTTAATTTACTGATAGAATAAAATAGAAAATTGTGAATTGTATAAAATGGGGCACACAATTTATTTACAAATTGCGTATGCGCTGCTTCTGCTCTCGTAACAACTTAATAGGCTATAAATTTTGAAATTGAAATTAATCTAACTTACTTGCTGCTGGGTTGCATTTGTGCAATAAGCTGAACCAAGCCACCCCCACCCCCTGCCTACCATATTTAGTGTGAGAACATAGTATAGTTGTGCTAGATTTATTTATTTAGCAATTGCAATTGTTGATAAGTTAGTTTCAACTCACACGCAAATTGAATAAGAATTTAGAATAGACTTGCTCTGAGCGTAAATTGGCAAATTCAAACGCATCCTAATACTTTGATTATGCTCGAATTAGGGTTAAGCTATTGAAAGTAATTGGTGCGGATTGAAGTATTTTTCATATAAGCCAACTAACGTGAAGATTTGCAAATTGACGTCAACTTGTGTTATGCTTTTAATTAAAAACGAGGAGAACATCGTTAAAAGCTAGAATTGCATTTATTGTCATACAATATTTTTCTATCTCTATATATATACAGCTACATTTGTTTTTTTTTTTACTGTTGTAGTCAGCTGTTCGAATAAGATAAATGCCAGGCAAAGCGAAGAGACTAATGGAGATGGACAGCCAGGGCATATAAAAGAGAGTGTAAGCAAATTGAAGAAGGAGGTAGAAAAATAAAACCCGGAAAGCGAAACAAGAGTTTCAAAGGTTGCTTTTTTTTTTTTTTGTGTTTTTTATTTGTATCTTTTACTGGACTTGATGATGATGATGATGGGGTTTTTATTGTTGTAGTTGTTGTTGTTTTTGCGGTTTGGCAAGTGGACAGCACGAAGAGAAGAAGTGGGAAGCACTTAAGACGGACAAAAGACAAAGAAAATGATTGAATTGAAGTAAAATAAAGCGTGTGTGGGGGGAGCGCAGAAGGAGAAACAAGTGGTAGATGGAAGTGCTTTGGAATGAAGGAATTGGAATATCGTCGTCGCAGCTGAAGTGAGTCAGTTACGTTTGTGGGCGACGGACGACGGGGGCGGCAGTGTGACGTGAACAGAATCGAAGCACACGCAACTTGTTCAAGTTAAAAATAATTATACGTAATTTGACACTATTGACCTGCCCCACAACAAGAACAACAGTAAGGGAAAAACAAGCAAAAGAACAGTAACGAACATAAAAATAAACAATACAAAAATGCGTATACGTAATGTTGCGTATACGTAAGCCGCTGCTACTCACACTCTCTTGCTTCTTTTTTTTCTCTGCTCTCTTTTGCTGCTGACAGCAATTAGAGCTAGTGCTGGCAAAGCAGCTTTTCTTTTCCCGTTAAAAGCTAAAAGCTGGCTTTTTAAAATCCCTTGCAAGGGCAGCCGCCTTCCCTTTTTAATATTCCATCCACCTCCGCAGCTGCAATGTTCCAGTTTGTGATAAGCTTTATGTGTTTCGCCAGAAAATGTTGGACGAACCGGGAATGTTGCTAATTGACAGATTATCACGGAAATGCAAAAAATGATGACCCAAGTACTTTTCGCCTTCACTTTTCAGCTTCTTTTACTGGCAAAGCACTTAGCATAAGCTGCTCTCTCTCCCTCTCCCTCTCTCTCTCGCTCCCTCTGCTACTTTATATTTAGTTTGCCTTTCGAAAAATATAATTAGTAGTTCTATAAAGTGTATATTAAGTCGTGCCCGACTTACAGTGTCATTTGATATGCGTCGTATGCATTCCTCCCTCTCTTCTAGCCAGCTGTATTTGCCTAGTCCTCCGGGGTTGAGTAGTGGGTTGAGCTTAATGGACATTTAATGATTGGGAACACACACAGTTGGCCTAACAATGCAAATTTGATGTCCAAAGCAAAGTTTTTCCACTCTATGTAGCTAACGTATGCCCAATTAAATTTTAGAATTTTATACGAGTGCTCGCTGTTGTCTGTATAAAAAAAAAAATACACTTCAATATATACGCGAGTGTAATTCCAGACAAATTTGCATTAGAGCGCTAACCAATGCTAATAAATAAATAAATAGAACAATGAGTTATTCAACATTTTTAGAGTTGATACAGTCTCTCGGCTTAATGCATAACTTTTATTTATATTTCAATTGTTGTAAAATTTAAAAAAAAAAAAACTTCAAATTGAAACTACTCATTTGAATGGAAAAGCTCATTTATTTCCATTTCCATTTGAATGATACAATGCTTTTCTTAACCCACTAAGAACAGCTTATAAAATTTAGAGCTTTCGTTAAGTTTTCTACATTTTTATTCAAGAAAAATATTCAAAGAAAAATACATATCAAAAATCTTTTTGCTTAAAATTTTTTTTCTTAATTTTTTGATTACTTTTCATACTCTATACAAAGATTTGTTAAAATTCATTCCTTTAAAATTATAAGCAGCAATTTTTTATTACTGATACTCGAATTTCAATATGTTTAATCGTAAAGCAAATTTTTTTTTAGCTCATTACCAATTTAAAAATAATTATTCTTTTTTTTTATAATATCATTCGTACTTATATATTTTTTTTATAGATTTTTTATGCAACTCATACTATAAGTTATATCACAATTTTCAGTGAATTTCGCTAATTACTTTTGATTTGTTTTTATTTTAGAAATATAATTTCAAATATTGACAAAGGCAGCAAACAATTGTGTTGAATGAATTTTTGCTATACATTTCAATCTGGCTAAGCTGCTTATAAATTGCCAAAGCAGCAAAAAGAAAAAAACGTTTTTTATGTTTTGATTATACGAAAAAATGTATTAACGCTTAACTGGAAGTGTGCAAATAATCTGTAGCACACACACACACACACATATATATATATATATATATGCAGGCAAATAATTTAGTTATGGGCTGTGGTTTTAGCTCAAGCTGCTACAACAACAACAACAGCAGCAGCAGCAGCAACAATAATAATACAAATATAAATATACAACACTTAATGTACACACATGTATGCATGTGTGTGTGTGTGTACATACAGACATGCATACATTTTAATCGCTCTCGAACGGTCAAGGTTGCAAAATATTTAATGAGTCAAACGCCACGACAACGACGAAGTCGTCGCTATCAGCTGCGTCGACTGCGCTGCCCACAGCCGCTGTCAACTGCGCAGTCAGCTGCTGTCATTTTTGTTTATCGACCGGCGCTTACACACATATAGACACATACATACATATGCATAAAACTGTTATGTGCAGCCAGCAGCAGCTCACTCTTAGTTTGTCGCTGTCTCTTTCTGACAGCTGTGTGTGTGTGTGTGTGTGTCGTTGACGTGCATTGTTCACTTGTCAGTTTTGTCGTTCATGTCTCATTCATTCCACAACGCCCTCGCTCCCCTGCTACGACGCCACTGCTACCTTTTACAACTGCTTTAGACAGCTGGCGGCCCTTACTCATACCCAAGAGAGTGAGAGAGAGTGGAGAGAGAGCGCGCGCATTACGCTTTTCGTTAAACTTAAGCAACTGCACATTGACTTAATTGTAATTGTAAACTGAAATAGAGAGAGAGAGAGAGAGAGAGAGAGAGCGTGCGCGAATTAGTAAACAAGCTGTTTAGCACAAGTTTATTTTTTGAATGTTACTAAATAAAAACAAATACACCGAGTTATATTTTTTTACTGCATGCGACAGTTGTCAAGTTAACTTTAAAGCACGTGCCGCAATACGTGCAGTTATATTTATAAAAAGCAACATTCGTTGCCCACAAATTCTTTTATAATACTCACGTGGCCCATTGGTTTGGTTGGTTACTTTCCCAACTCAAAAGCGAATTATAATAATTCAGTCATTTGGCTGCTGCTGCTGCTGCCAACATGTGTCATTTGCCATTTATTCCACTTCAGAGAAGTTAAAACATAAATTAAAGCAAGTTGTTGTTGTTGTTGTTGCTGCTTACCTAGAACGTTGAACTAATTTGCATATTAATAAAACTCATTTGTAAATTACATTATCTGTCTGTTTCGCAGTAAAAACTCGTTCAATTTCAAAATGCGTATAAATTTCTGTTTTCTCAGAATCATTCACACTTCACACACACACAATTGTTGCAGTCTATTTACATATACATATGTAGCTAAAATAGCAGCAATGTGCAAAATAATATGCATACAATAAGTTAATTATTAACTAGGCAAACAGCTCGGTGATTTACTTTAGACACTCATACTTAGATAATCAGCTACATATACTAAACTAAGCTGTAGCTACTACTACATAAGTAATCGATAACTGTAACTGTCTGTCTAATATTCGATTACAAATTGGCATAGATATTAAATAATTTGCGTATTATGTTTGATTGTGTGTGTGGGCAAATAATTTGCATTGAGTTTCAAGTGTAATCCATTATAAGTTACAACAATTACACAATGTCAATGCATTTTGATCAATTTTATAATGCTCCAGCACTGATTCAAGCAATAAAAACTATAAATCAAAGCTAATGAGTATCTAACTTTAATGCTGCAAAATAGAAAAAGAATATAAACAGAAAAAAAATTAACAATTTGTGTTTATATTCTGTCGAAAAATAAAATAAAATAAATATTAAATAATAAAATAAAAATAATAATACTATGAATTCAAATTTTAGCAAAATAAATCAATATGAAACAAATGAAATATAACAAAAGTTGTACAAAACTAAAATGTAAATCTTTTTTTATTATTAAAAGTTAAATATAATATTTAAGTTTAACTTTAGCTAAATTAAAAATTCTAAATCAGTTTATTTTTTAAATAAAAATTTAAAAATATATATAAATAATATATTACAAAAATGTAACAAATAAAATTAATAATACAATAATTTTATAAAAAATATTAAATTTGTTGAGCATAAAGCTGTCAAAAGTCTGTCTCTCTCTCTCTCTTTGTATTTAAGCCTTTAATCTGAGAGCGTGAGCAATTCAATTGAACTTGTTCAAAAGGGAAATTTCCAAGTTTGCAACGATAAGAAATCTGTTATCTCTTACTAATAGTACTGATTGTCTAACAGCTTGAGTCTGATATAGTACAGTAGGCAAACTGCATTTGCCATTGAAGTTATTCTTATGCTTTTTGTCTTTATAATTGTCAATTAGTTTATATAAAGTGCTTTTTACAATGAAATCAAATATGATTCAACTAGCGTGGGATGATGAGATTTCCTAGAAAAAAGTGAGCTCGCAGCGCAGAGATAATAATAAATAAAGTAAACGCGAAAAACTAATTAAAACAAAGTGATGAAGGGAGCGCAAGACAGACGTACCCGATAACTGTATTTATCGATTGGCTTTGTTATTGTCAAAGCTACTGCTGCTGCTACCCCGACCTACCTCTATGGCAATGCACATGGGAAAGTGCAATTTTATTAATAACAATGGCCGCTAGGGGGCGCCAACGCAAGCAAGCAACGCAAAAGAGAGCAAAAAAAAAATTAAGACAGCAACAACAAAATAACAATGCCGTTAATAATAAATAAAAAAAAACATGTTTACACACACAGACACACACTTACGTATACGTAATGCATTTTAATTACTGTAAATGCAAAGACAATGCAATAATAATAAAGAAAATGACAAAGCAAAGCGAATTAACAAACGGCGAACACATCTCTATTTATAATATGCACAAAAATGCGAAAAACAATGCAAAACAAACAACGAAAAAAGTGCCATAGATAATATAAGTTTTATATTCTCGTTTTGTGCTTCTCACTCACACACACACTTATTAAATCACCTTCAACTGCAGTTTTCACTGCTGCAACGACCTGTCCGAGCATCAGCAGCGACGGCGACGGCGACAGCGACAGCGACGTAGCCGTTGACGTCAACGTAGTCCAACGACAGCTGCTGCAATTGATGCCTTAGGAAATTGTCAAACTGTCAAACACACACACACACACACACACACACACAAGTTACTGTTGTATGCGTCATAAGCTTGCGTCTACCTTTAACCCTTTTTCTTTTGCATTTTTCGCCCGGCAAAACTTTTGCTCAATAGTTTATTATTGTTAGAACATACGTGTGCTTTTGTTTCAAACATTTGTTCAAGTTCTCAGCGTATTTTTATATGCATAATTGTCTCGCTCTCTCGCTCTACGGTAATTACAGCTAACTCGTCTAGTTGTGAAGTTCCATTGACTTGGCCTATAAATAGCACAACACACAAGTGGGTGGGTGGTTGGATTGCCTGTCTATAACATTTCCACAAATTGCTGTAATTAACTGTATTTGTCATCGGACTTTAGTTTAAATTATTTACACATTTTTGCTGCTATTTGATTGTTATCTAGAAACGCAGCTATTATTATTATATTATTTAATTTTAAATTAGTGCGTGCATTTCATTTTCATTTTTGCTCGTTTGCAAATTAAGAATTTCCATTTTGCAGCCGCTAATTCGAATTGACAGTTGCATTAATATTGCATTTACCTGTAATTCGCAATAATTGAACGCGCTTTTTACATTTTAATATGATTTATACCCACACCCAATCAGCAAAACGCACTCGCAGTTGCGAATTATTTTTACCAATTACGTTTACTTTGACAGAAGTCGAAAGCGCTGTGCGCTCAAAAGAAAAACTTATTAAATAAAATGTTTAACACAATTGAATGCACATTGAACCACAAATGGAGTTGAATATGAGTTGTTGACTTCTTTATATTATTCATAGAAATTTGTCAGAGAACTGCAACAAATTGAGATGAAAACAAATGTATGTAGATAATTAGTTACTGCATAATCAACTAGTTTAACTTTAAATGCTCTATTCTTAATCTTTGCTGCTTTGTTGCAATGTTTTACTCATTTCCACTGTCTGATTCTTTTTCATTGAGTTAGTTAATCAAGTTATTTATTTATATAAAGCCGCACTGAAAACCTAATAAATTTTACAAATTTTTCATTTTTCAAATAAATATGTGGGGATTTTCTTGCTTGAAAACTTTTTTCATCTTTATCGCACATCCAGTCGGCTCGATAAATAATCGAAACGAAGTTCACTTGAAATCGATCGGGCAACAAAATGTTAAGTAGTAAAGTAGTATTGAATACAAATTAGACAAACAATTTTTTAAAAATTGTGAGTTACTTATTCTCATTCTTAAATATGCTCTTAGTATTTTGTAGCATTTAGATACCAAATTTGGTATTTCTGAGACATTCCTACATTTATTTCTCATTCTCATTCCTTAAAACTTGAACGTTTCTAAAATTACTTATTCAATTTCAGATGTATTTTGTAGTATTTAAATACCAAATTTGGTATTTATGGCGAGAAATTCCTTCGACTCGTTTATTCTGATTGCTTATAGATTATTAAAACTTGAACACTTCCAAAATTAGTCGAATAGAGTCCAAGTGTATCATTTAGATACCAAATTTGGCATTTCTAGTCTCTGAAATAATTCACTAGAGTCAGTTTGTATCAACTAAACAAGAATTTATGTACATTAAGTATTACTTATGGTTGCTACTCATTTGTTACATACTGGCTGCAGCAGCTTAAGCTAACCTACTGGCATTTTTCGAATTAGCAAAGTGTAGCAAAGCGAAAAGAGTTTTCAATAAATTACAAGACTGAAACTTTAAAATAGACTTGTAACACTACTCAGCCTAATGCCTAATGATAAGACGTGTAGTCAATATAGAAGCCCTACAGTAATCCCATAATTCAGTGTCGCAATCAATTGATGATAATTGTTCGTTCAGAGATAAGCGCGGCATGGCTTATCAATATGAAATCAATCATGATCATGAGTTGGCATAAAACGCACACACATACACGTTTATCATTGATAGACGAGAGTTTGTACTACTACTATATTTATGCTTTAGTAATGTCGCGGCCCCGAGACTTGGCCTGGCTCTTGGCCCTAAGCTCTAAGCACTTGACTGCTTTTAACTTAATAAACTTGCTTTGGGTTTTTACCGTGCGTGTTTGCCTCTTTCTTTCTCTCTTTCTATGTGTCATACTAGTTTAAAGGAAATTTGGGGGATATGCGAATGAATCATGAATGGAAGCGCGCATTATCTAAATATTTTGTATATACTTGCTTTATCTATTATCATTTTATGGCCCATACTTGTGTATAATACTATTGATTAGATTAGTACGAAAGCCAACTCAAGATAAGCGACGACAACTAAAATAGAAATAGACTATGGAGAGTACATAAAAAACATGTTTTCTGTTTTATGACCCAGATTAGATACGTCAAGTTCTATTGCAAACCCTCGCGCCGCCTCAGAGCTGGAGTGTGGTGCGATCCCCCCCCGCCCCCCCCTCACCCCACCCCCCCCCCCCCTTGTATGAGGCAGAGTTATTAACATTTAATTAAAAACTCTTCTCAACTGTTGCCAAAGTTCAATGGTCAGACATCAGTCTTGTTATTTCCACTCCAATTTCCTATATTTTTCGCAATGTGCTATGTGAAAATTTGCATGTGGTTTTCTGACTTTTCCACATGGCAACATAATCAACAGCAATATATACATATATATGTATATGTCTATATATATATATCAGTTATCAGTTTGCTCAGCAGCAAGTTCAACTTTGTTGTTGTTGGGCAAAAAGTTTTATATTACGCTGATGATGGCTTCGTAATTAAAGCAGTTTTTGGTTTTTGTTGTTTATTTATTTTTGTTATTAAAAAATGCATTTTCGAAACTGCTGCTGTTTGCTTATGAAAATAAACCAAAAAATCAACAAATAATATACAATAACAATAAAAATGCTGAGCGCTCTCTCTCTCTCTCTCTCTCGCTCTCTCTCTTGCCACAACAGCTGTAAAAACATTTGCTCATGTGTATTTAGCGTCGGCAATGACAAAATGTCAAACTGAGTGAAGAGGCAAGCAACTAAAGTGTGTGTGGCAAGTTCAACTAAAGTTCAGTTGCCACACAGTTGCAAGTTGCCCAAGGTGTGTGTGTGTCTGAAAGTTTGAAACTTTCGTTGCATGCAATTTATAACTTATTCAATTTCGATGCATAACGTTGTGTGTGTGGGGAAGACTTGCAAAAAGTTATTAAGTTATTTTTATTTGAGTTTGAGACTACATATTTTGTAATCAATAGCTTTTGGCTTAGCTATGTTTATATTTAAAGCTTAGTTTTATTTATTTCGATTTTAATTAAATTAGTTGCGAATGTGGAAACCATACAAATATTTTATTTAGAGTGATGTAATAATAAAAGAAATGCAATACAAATGAAATGATTATAACATCATTTTAGTAGCCCTATTTAATTTTAATGAAATAAATTTAAAGTATATATTTGAGTATACATTTTTTTTTATTAAAATAAAACGTTTTTATATCAATTTATTTGTACATAGCACATATATGTGAATACATATGCATCATTTTGTGAGTAAACAATTGTTTATTATACATAAACAAAAAATACTGCAGCATTTAAAAAATAATTCTTCAAAGACACAATTATAATTAAATATAATAATTATAATTGCTAAATTATAATTCAATGCTTAGTTTAATTTGATTTGAAATCAAATAATTAAATTCATTGAAACATTTCTCTTGAGTCTGCTCAGCGAAATAATTTCTTAGAACTCGTTGGTGTCTTTCATGTCATATTAATTATTATAACTGTCGAATTGCTCGTTATAATAGAGTTGCTAGTTTTGCTTTTGCTGCTGCCAGACTTGTGTTCAACAAATTAACAATAATTAACAACAACATTTAGCATTTGGCGCCAAATGGCAAATGCAAATGTTTGCAATTAAATAATGAAATAGCTTAAATGTGTGTGTGTGTGTGTTTGTGTGTGTAGCAAAAACAACAACAACATTTAGTTTCAAATTCGAATAATTTACGTAGAAATTCAACGAAAATTTGAGCGAAGTCAGACGTTAAATAGACAAAATTTGATATAAACGTCATTTGTCATACGCCCAACTCTCTCTCTCTCTCTCTCTCTCTCTCTCTCTGTGCGCCACCCACACAGAATTTCATTAAGACCCCCTATCAATGCAATTTCTATTGAAAGCTTGTGTGGAAACCATAATGGAGAAATTCTTGATGAATTTTGACATGTCGTGGAAATATTTCATATATTTGCCTTCGGGGGAAGCCTCATGACTTCACTAATTAAGGTACACGCGCTTCTGCTCTTGACTATTGTTCTATTGAAATTTGACATTTAATTGAATTTATTTGCATTGAAATTTGATGATGGCGGCGCTGCTCTTAGCCTAACGTGTCGGCTTTTGTTTAACTCAAATGAAATGCAATATAAACAAACAGCAATGTGAAATTAATATTTGTACTTTGATAAACAAATCACAGTCCATTCATAAAGGCATCAAATTCATTTTTGCTCTTTTCTTCATCAAATTATTTTGTGTTCAACAATAGCTTTGTGCTTTAGTAAACAAAGCTGCTCATAATGAATCTTATCGTTCACCAACAATGTTTATCCCATCGTTTATCTTTCAATAAGTAAATGTTGTTCAAAATTGACACCAATCATCAAGAAATTCACCAACAAACGTCTTGTCTTTGTTTACAACAATAATCTAGAATTCCAATGGCATTACTTATATATCGTTGGTGTAATATTCATTGACGAACTCACCAACACAATCACCAATCAGAATGAATTGATTGAGCTTTGATAGTTCAAGTTCGCCTTCAATTGAACTTGTTGTCAAATTCTGAAATTTTTGTTGTCATCATATCAATGACTAACGTTGGTGAAATATTTATTGTTGATCGAGTCTTAAATTGATAGTTTGAGTTCTTCAAATTGAAAAAATTTTTAAATTTCTGTTGACAGCATATCAAAAATATAATACTTGGAATTTAATCAACAATAGATTCACCAACAAACATTTGTTTTGGTTATTTTACAACAACAAACTGAAATTCATATATATAAATATATATATTCAAATTATAATGCTGCAATAACTAACGTTGGTGAAATATTCATTCTTGAACTCACCAACAAAATTACCAATAAGAATTAATTGTCTTTTAATCGAGTATTAAAATGAAAGCTTTGATAGTTCGAGTTGTCATGCTTAAATTTCAATTTCAACAATTTAATCACCAATACATCAAACTCTAGCAGCAGTTAAAGTCGCTAAGCAAGAATATTTTGAAGTTGCTTAAAGACTTTTGTCTGTGTGTGTGTGTGTGTGCGCAGACTTCAAAGTTGGCCTAGGCTAAAAAGCTCTGCTCTGCCAATTTCACACTTGCCTGCCCTTGCAGCTGACCCAGCTAACGCACTAACCAGCTTCCATCACACACACACACACACACACACACAGACACACACAGAGGCACGCACAGGCGCAGGCAAAAGACAAATCAATGTTTAGCGCTATCTCGCTTGCACATCTGACGATGCCAAGCTAACTGTATAGCTGCAGCTCTTTATCTGTAAATTCCGAGTCTTAGTCACAAATTAAATTTTGTAGCTCGGGCAAGAATTTAATGGCACACACATACACACACACACAAAAACGAAGGACGATCAGCAAACGACAAAAAATAAAAAAACAAGTTGGGTCAAAAAAAAAAGAAAGAAAGAAAAGAAAACGTAGCTTGTTTTTAAAGTTTTCTTGCTAGCTTTGTGTGTGTGTGTGTGTGTGTGTATGTATGTCCTTTGCGCCATGGCGTGCACAAAGTTTTGCATCTAAAGGCAACAACAACAGCAGCAGCAACTTCGAAGTAAGCAGCCAAGGCAGGATAATAATCAGCCATGACGGCGACGGCGACACACACACACACACACACACACACATAAAGCATACATACACATATAGCCAATGTATATAGCATAAGCAAAAAGAACCCCACCCAAGCTTCAACTAAACGTGGACCAAAACATGAGTTCTTGTTGTTCTTGGCGCTCTGGGCATTCATAACATGGCTTTGCCCTCTCTCTTCACTCACTCACTCTCTCTCTCACTCACTCACAACCCCTGCTTTGAAAACTCTGAACAAAACAAAAATCGATAACATTTTGCCTCGCAGCGTCAGAGCAGACATTTCTCGCTGCTGCTGCTGCTGCTGCTGCTCCAGGGCTGACAGAACTGCTCACCAACACAAACTTTTACTCTGGAGCTCTTAGTTTTGCTTTTGTTTTTTTTTTTTGCATGAATTAATTAAAACTAATAATAAAAGTGTGCATAGTGTGTTTAGCTAAATTCTCAATAAATATTTAAATAATTATTTTTCAAAACATGACACAATTAACAAAAATGGTAGCATGCAAAATAATTTGATTGAAATATAAAAAGCATTATATATAAAATAAATTAATAATTAAAAACTCATAATATGTGCATAAAAAGCAAACAAGCACTTAAACTGTATACAAAACATGCTTAGTCACCATTTTTGTATATTTCAGCCCTATTTTAAAAGCAGCTTAGTATTATTTGGTCGAGTGAACAACAAAATTCACACGAATTTTGAAAAGTGCCAACTTTTAGTATTTAAGCACGTGCAAAATATAAAAAGTCAAGCAAGTTTTGAATGCAAAAACGCAGCTTAGTGAGCCATTTTATTTTATTATTAAACACATGAACAACAACAACAGAATTTTAAACGCAAAAAATGGCAAAAAAAAAAGTGTTGAAAGCAAAAATCAATTTTGATGCTTTCAGTCATTATCGAATGCGAAAAAATGTTTAAAAAACATTAATGCAACTTAGTTGCAGTTTTAGTTAAAAAAAAAAGTTGCTTGGCGTTTTTCAAAGTACTAGTTACAGCAGCCCTGGTAGCTAGCGCGTTGCTTATAAGCCAGCTTTAGTAGTAACGGTGCTAAGTGCCAAGCCAGTTGCCGCCAGTAGTCGGTGGGACTTAAGCTATATACATGCATATATATACTAGCTAAATGGAATATATTCCTAGAAGCTAGGAGCTCCTAGAGAGATATGTGGGTAGAGCCCAACAGGCAATGGCAATGGCCAGAGCGTTATTTTCTTGTTGCTGCCGTTTTCTGCGTATTTTTGCCATGTTTCCTTTTTGGCTGCTGCTGCTGCAGTAACGGTATTTGCCTTTAGGACAGCGCAAAAACTTTCCTCTGTGTGTGTGTGTTCTTCTTCTTCTTCTTCTTGTTAATGCTGCACTTTTTGCTTTGCTTTTGCTAGTTTTACTCTTGTTATTGCGTCTTTAATTTTATATATGCCAAACTCACACATATACGCACACACACACACACACATACTATAAGGCGTGGCTGTTTAATGGTCGCGAGTGTGGGCGTCAGTTGGGGCTGTTGTTGGTTACAAGGATGCTGTTAGTCACACACACACACACACATGCATTTACATATATGTACGCATGTAAATAACGTTGCCTTTTTGTCTCGCTCTAGCTATTGCTCTCTCGCTCTCCCTGCGCTGCTGTCAACAGTTTAGCAAACTCAAAACAAAATAACACAAATATTTTTGCAAACTCTACTGCTACATTTATTTATTATTTGTTATTGCCAATGCCTGTGCAACGAACTTTAATATTTTTAGTTTTTACTTTTTCCTGTGTGTGGCGCACTTTAAAGGCTAAAAGGGCTTAGAGCAAAAGCTTGAAATTGTTTTGTTGTCTTTAATTTTGTTGCTCTATTTAGGAGAAATATTTAGAGTCATCAGTTTAGTAATATCTTAAGTCTAACTTTAACTTTGGTTTAACTTATTTATCAGCTGCTATTTGATAAATAATTTTTGCTATAGTACTTAAAGTAATTTACAATTCTTTTGTGTTATAGTATATTGCTTAAGATAACCTCTCTCATTCAAGACCTTCAACTTGCGCACAATACATTATTAACAATAACAAATATTTGCTTTTAAATGTTTAACAATCTTTGCTAATCTTTTGTTCCACTTTTTTTCTCTTTTTGCAGGTAAGACAGACATTAAAGCCCAAAAACCAAGAAGCATTCCATTAGCTGAGCAGACAACCGAAAATCGTTTGTACCCAACACACGCAGACACATTTCTCTCTCTGTGTCTGTGTCTGTGTGTGTGTGTGTGTGTGTACATGATTAATGATATTGGCAACATGGAGCAGATAAGCTATAGACAGCAAGTTGGGGCAGTACTGAATACTGAATAGCGCTTGTTGAGCATTTTTCATTGCAATGTTTTCATAATTTAAAAATAGCAATTGTGAAATTTGGCAACAGCGCCTTAAACTCAAGCCTGAACATTACCTGCTACGTGTCTCTCTCTCTCTCTCTTTCTCTCTTTCACTCTCTTCACCGTTCGTCCGTCTCTCAGTCTCTCTGTCTGTCTGTGTGTCGTTAATATTTAATGAATTAATAAGCAAGCTGATGCGGGTGTCGTCTTTATCTCTCGCTCTAGCTCGCTCTTTCTCTCTCTCTCTCTCTCTAGCTATTTAACTACGTTTTGCATTTGTGTGCCTGCCTAGCTGTCTGTGTGTTGCTGTGACGTCGTCATCATCATCAGCAGCAGCAGCAGCAGCAGCATCAGCTGGTGGCGGGGTCAAAACGCAGCGCGCACGTTAATCACAACTCAAATGCCGACGTCAACGTCGACGTCGACGTAGCTGCTTAAAAAAAAAGAAAAAGATTATAATGTAGTATAATTTTGATAATGAGCCCAAGCGGCGGCAGCAGCAGCAGATAGTTCGAAGCCGGTTCGAGCGCGAGCTCGAGCGTTTACGTCCAGCATGTTGGGCTGCGCACATGTTGCAGCAACAAGTTGACTGTCGAGCATGTTGTGTTGTGTTGCTGTTCGCATGCTCCATCTTGCTCTGGCACACTTACGCATACGCAGGCAAACATAGAAGCGAGCAGTGCAGCAAGCGTGCGTGCTGTCTCGCTTGAGCTTGTTGCGCGCTCGCTTGCTCGGGTTTGAGTCTTAGATAAATGCAAATATTCAGTCGCATCACCGGGAGGGCTCTAGTAACACAATTTATTAAATTAGTTCATGTTGATTGCATTAGAGATGGACATGTGCGTATTTTTATATTTATTTTTTTTTTTGCCGCGGAATTCACTTACGTATAAATCTAATAATCTGTTGCTATTTCGCTTCACGCAGGTCATACAGGACACTCGAGGCGCAGCAGTATGCCAAAGGGCTTACGAATCTGCCGCCGCCACATCAACATCAGCAACAGCAACAGCAGCAGCAGCAGCAACAGGCGCAACAGCAGGCCGCACAGCAGCAACAGATGCATCACTCCCACCATCATCAACAGCAACAGCAACAGCAGCAACAGCAGCAGCAGCAGCAACAACAGCAGCAGCAGCAACAGCAATCGCAATCGACACGATCGGCAGCTAGCCCGCTGTCGCCTCCACGCGCTGGTCCCGGCAGCGCAACCTCAGTGGCCAACAGTTATGCCAAGTTTGCTGACGCGCCGCGTTTCATACAACAGTCGTCGGCATATAGCATTGGGATTGGTCCGGTGGCCTATAGGGATAACCACTACATGCGCATACCTCAACTGCAGGCGTCCGTGCCGGAATTTCAGCGCTCGGCGGCGCGTGCAGCGTCTGTGGCGGCGGCAGCAGCAGCCGCCGGTGGTGGTGGTGGTGGCAAGTCAAGCTCCGCTGCAGCGGCAGCAGCAGCTGGCGCTGGCTCACAGCCTGGCGGCGTGCTCGTCATGGAGACTAGTTTCCACTATCCCAATCAGCCGCAGCCTCCGAGCAGCAGCGCTGCTGCGGCACAGCAGCAACAGCAACAGCAGCAGCAGCAGCAACAAGGCAGCAATGTGCCCACCAGCAGTGGCAGCATCATGGTTGGCGGACAGCGACTCTTGTTGCCACTTCATCAGTCGATGCAGTATGCAACAAATGAATACCTGACCAATGCTACTGCCGCGGCCGTTGCAGCCGCTAATCAGCGCCAACAGCATCAACAACAGCAGCATCAACAACAACAACAGCAGCAGCAGCAGCAGCAGCAGCAGCAACAACATCAGCAGCAGCAGCATCAACAGCAGCAACATCAAGCAGCGCCAGAGCCACCGCCGGTTAGTCTTGGGCAACCTTATAAGAAGCAACGCCTGAGCGAACCCAATCACCTGCCACATCAGCAACATGCGCCACATCAGCAACAACAACAGCCGTCACAGCAGCAGCAGCAACGCGCTTCGCCCGCACATCAGCAGCCACAACAACAACAACAGCAGCAGCAACATCGCAATCATGGCGGTCATGGCAATCATGGCGCTGTGTTGCACATGTCCCCAGCAGCAACATTGCCGCCGCCGCCGCATGGAATGCAGCAGCAGCAGCAGCTGAAAGTGGAAGCATTGCCGCCACATCAGCAACATCAGCCGCATCAGCAGCAGCATCAACATCAGCATCAGCAGCAGCAACATGAGCATCGGCAGCAGCAGCAACATGAGCATCGACAGCAGCAGCATGAGCATCGGCAACATCAGCAAAGGCAACAGCAGCAGCAAGAGGAGCAACACCAACGGCATCAACAGCAGCAGCAGCAGCAACAGCAACACCAACAGCAGCAGCAAGCGTTGCATTCATCGCGTAGCTTGGCGCCACCAGCGCCACCTGCTGCAGGCCATCATATAAGCTCGGTTAGCGTCTCAGCAGCAAGCAGCAACAGTGGCAGCAACTTGGCTGCTCCAGGCCATACCGAGGCGTATCATCCGCAGGTAAGTCTAGCAGTAAATTCGCTTGAAAGCCAAGCTCATGAATCCTTTACTTTTCCAACAGGTGGAGGCCATATCGCCGACATTGCCCAGCGAGCATAGCGAGGAACGTGTGCGCAGCAACAGCAGCAGCAGCAGCAGCAATAACAACAACAACAACAACAACACTGCTAGCAGCAGCAGCAACAACAACACTGCTAGCAGCAGCAGCAACAGCAACAGCAGCAACAACAGCAGCAACAGCAGCAACAGCAGCAGCAGCAGCAATGCAGCCAAGGAGGAATTGCTTATGCAAATACAAAAGGTGGACACTGAGATCAAAAGCGCAGAGACGGCTATGGAGACGCTGCGTAAAAAGGAGAAAACGCTGCTGGATGAAGCTGCCGCTTCGGTAGCCAATGCAGCCAAACAGCAAAAGGAGGCTGCGGCAGCGGCGGCGGCGGCGGCGGCTGTGCAGCAAACGGAGACGCCGGCGACAACGCGACAGTGGTGCGATGACAAAGAATTGTCGCGTAGCATCTACGAGACAAATCGCGCCACGGCCGCTGCACAACATTCCCAGATTAGTCGCGCCTGCGGCACCGAAGAGCGGCCACGCCCCTGGCTGCCGCTCTACAATCAGCCGCTGGACGTGGAGGCAATAACGCTGCTAATCAAGCGCCATCAGACGCTCATACGCACGCCCATGCTGCAGCACATACGCAAGCTGAAGGCGGAGAGATGGGAGCACAACCAGAGTCTGGTGGAGAAGTATACCAAGGAGCAGGCCGATTGGCAGCGTCGCTGCGAGCGCGCCGAGGGCAGCGCCAAGCGCAAGGCGCGCGAGGCAAAGAATCGCGAATTCTTTGAAAAGGTTTTCACGGAGCTGCGCAAGCAGCGCGAGGACAAGGAGCGCTTCAATCGCGTCGGCTCGCGCATCAAGTCCGAGGCGGATCTCGAGGAGATTATGGATGGCCTGCAGGAGCAGGCGTTGGAGGATAAAAAGATGCGCAGCTATGCCGTTATACCGCCGCTAATGTACGATGCGCGCCAGCGACGCTGCGCCTACTACAATGAGAATGGACGCATCGAGGACATGGTGACGGAGCATGAGGAGCGCAAGGCTCTGAATCTATGGACCGCTGGCGAAAAGGAAACGTTCAAGGAGAAGTATCTGCAGCATCCGAAGAACTTTGGCGCCATTGCCGCCAGCCTGGACCGCAAGTCGCCGCAGGACTGCGTCCGCTACTACTACCTCAGCAAAAAGAGCGAGAACTACAAGCAGCTGCTCCGCAAGTCGCGCCAGCGCACGCGCAGCAGCCGCAATCCGGCCAAGGCGCAGGCCCAGCAGCCGCAGTGCATCATCGATTCGCTGACGACGGGCGTCACCACGCGCCTGCAGCGCGAGCAGCAGCAAAAGTCCGGCACACGCTCCAGCGCCAATGCGGAGCGTGAACGCGCCGCCGAGCGTGCCGCTGAGCGTGAGCGCGTTGCCGAGAAGGCAGCCGTTGATGCTGCCAAGGCGGCGGAGTGTGCAGCGGAGAAGGCAAGTGCAGTGAGCAAAGCAGCGGAAGCGGCCAGCGAGAAGCAGCAGGCCAAAGGAGCAGCGCCGTCAACGTCGGCGGCGGCAGCGGCAGCAGCAGCGACTGCCACTGGCATTAGTGCCGATAAGACAGATGCCTCAAAGGCGTCAAGTCAAACGGAAAAGAATGCCACAGCAGCAGCAACAACAGCAGCAGCAGCAGCAACAGCAACAGCAACAGCTACAGCAACAACAAGCGTTGCTGCTGGCGTCGAGATCTCAGCAGCGGGCAGTGAAGTCAAAGGCAAAGCCACGGACGAGCAGAAAAAATCAGCAACAGCAGCACCAACAGTCACAACAACAGTAACAACTACAACAGCAGCAGCAGCAGCAGCAGCAACGCCCACAGCAAAGGCAGCAGCAGCAGCAGCTAGTGAAGCAACAAGCACGCGAGGCACGCCCAAGGCGTCCAAGTCGCTTGGCCAAAATGCACATAACGATGGCGTTGCTGACGTCAACAAACCCACAGAGGCACCTACGGAATCAAAGCAGAAGCAAAAGCAATTGGAGAAGAGCAGCGCATTGGGTAAGCTAAGCTCAAATTAGCTAAAAACGCAATTAATTAATTTTTATATTTAGCAGCAATATCAACCGCAGCAGCAGCAACAACAACAACAACAACAGCAGCAGCAGCCTCAACAACAACAACAACAGCAGCAGCAGCAGCAGCAGCTGCGTCGCCTGCAGTTAGCGTTGCTCTTAATGGTTTTAAACCTGGTTACCAGAGCGTTGTTATGGCTAATGTCAAAGCGCAAGTGTTGCAAGAAACTAATGCAGCCGCAACGCCAACAACAACAACAGCAGCAGCAGCAGCGTCGGCAGCAGCAGCGTCGGCAGCAGCAACAATTGCAGGCGATAAAATCGTCCAGGCAACGTCAACAACTGTTGCTGCAGGCAGCTTTGTGGCGCCACCCAATGCTGCTGCAGCAGCAGCGCCCACGGAGTCACACAATACGCTAACAACAGCCACAACGGCGGGCAATTATCTGGGACAGAAGCTTAAGGCTGCTCAAGTGGAGGGTCTGGGCGCAGGCAATGAGTTGCTCACGGATGTTGGGTGAGTTGGAATTCTGCGAAAAGTATGCAAAATATTTATTTCTATTCTACACCCACTCTCTCTCCCACACACACACACACACACAGCGATGCTAAGAAGACGCGCTATGAGTTGTTGGCGGCTACTAACAATGCCATAAGTAGCAAAAATACAAACAACAACAATAACAACAACAACAACAATGGCAGCAGCAATAACAACAGCGTCAGCAGCAAGCTCAATAGCAAGGAGTTGAACAATCAAATCTCATCCATCGGTAAGTGCAGTCGTGTCCTTGCTGCAAGTGCGGATGCTTTTACTTTTTGCCTGCCAGCGGAACTAAAAAATTTCCAAGTGAAAAGTGTTAAGCAACAATTGTGCGCATTATTATTAAAACTGATGTTTTTTTTTTGTTTTTTGGTTTATTTAGCATCCAGTGGTGCAGCAGCAGCAGCAACAACAACAAATACAACGGCCACGGCCACAAATATTAACATAACATCCGCTATGGACGATGGAAAGGGCCTACTGGGCAGCTCCGAGGTTCTTGCATTGGATGGCAAGGGTAAGTGTCTTTGCTATAATTTCAATACACAAACTTTGACTTTCCATTTTGAGCTTTCAAGCTTCTAGCTTCAAGCCCCTGCAAGTTTAACAACTGCATTTGTTGCAAGCTTTAAGCTGCATCCTGTTTTGTGCCCAATGAATATTTCATATATCAGCATCAGATTGCCTCAAGTCAAGCTCGAGAGCTTGACGCCGCTTCCACTCGAAAGCCCAAAGAGTTGCCCGCTCTGTTTGTTTGCCTCTCCTCCCCTCCCACCGCTCCATTTCTCACCCTCTCTCTCTTGCTTTTTAGTTTGCTCTGGCTGTCATCTCCCTGGCGAGTTAATTAAACTCAATTAAATTAAAATTTTTGTAAACGTCTTTTTTATTATGCAAGTGATTTAATTTAATAATTAAATTGCCGTTACGTTTGTTTGCATTAACTGACTGACAGCCATCCACCCACCCACCCCATTTCAACCCAACATTCCAACCCTGTTTGATTGTATCCTTCGTAAGCGTCTTTAACTAGCAGCGCCTAGCTTGAATATAAATCATCATTTTCTATCGTCTTGCTGCTTAGCATTGATATCGATATCAATATCAATTGGCACTGCAATTGCAGGTATTACATTTGACAATCGATAATCTATGGCTTAGCCTTAAAATTAAACTCTTGAGAAATTTTGGGCTTCTATTGATTGCTTGCCTCAATATATTATGGCTGCCATGTTGTCTTATCGATAACACAATACAACAATCTATTAAAATCGATAAAAAAAAGTATTTTGATATCTATTAAATCACAAGCGCAAATATTATTTCACCGAATATCGATAATTTATTACAACAATCGATTGACGTATCGATAACTATCAGAACAATCGATTGAAAATTCAAAAATAATTTTAATTTCTATCAAATCACAGGCACAAATATAAATTCTTATATTATCGATAACTCATTACAACAAACGATACAAATAATTTGTTGAATACTGAAATGGTTAAATCGATTATATTAATGTTTTGAATTTTCTGCAAATCCAAAAATATTTTTAATTTATCGGCGCTCAGTTTGCAACATTTTTTCACTTCGATAAACGATAACGTATATTGTTATTTTTATGAATTATTGAAAATGCATAACTTATGCAATTAGTAGCTTTGCCTTTATTTAGTTTTATATAGAGTGACAAAAAAAAAATGTTTCAGTGTGTGTGTGTGTGTTATGGGTTAATAAATTCGTTTGCTTGCTTGGGTTAAGCTTTAGACTTGGGGCGCATCCAATGCAGTTGCAGTTGCAGTTTCGCGTTTAATGATGCTGCTGTTGTTGCTGTTGCTGCTGCTGCTGCTAGACGAATTGTTGTTGTTGTTGCTGTTGGTGTTGCTCTGGGCTTCCAGCTCATCGGCATGACACAATTTGCGATGCTTGTGAACAAAATAGTAGCTAGGAAATTTGCTGCCGCAAGTTTTGCAAGGATAATACTGCACATTCATATCCAAAGGACGCACCTCACGTCGCAGCAGCGCAACAGCGCTAAGCGGTGCATCAGCAACAGCAACAGCAGCAGCAGCAGCCACAGTAGTTGCTGTTGTTGTTGCTGTTGCTGCTGCTGCTGCTGTAACTGTAGCTGGCTCGCTTAGCAGCAACTCATTGCTGGGCGAGCGTTGCGTCTCGGCCAGCTTCTTGTCCAAGCTAAGCGGATTGAGATGACGCTTGGCGTGCTTCTGATAACAATATTGCGATTTAAATGTGTGTTTGCAATAAACGCAGACAAAGAGCTCAGCATGCGCTTGTTTGCGTGTTGCACCAGTTGCTGTTGCTGCTGCTGCTGCTGTTGCTGTTGTTGCTGTTGTTGTTGTTGCAACTGTTGTTGACACGCTGCTGTTTTCATTTTGCTGCTGCTGCTGTTGTTGCTGTTGCTGCTGCTGTTGCTGCTGGCGCTGCTGGCTGCTAATAGCACGCGCCATTTGCTGGTGAAATGAGTAGCTAACGCTTTGCTGCGTGCGCTGCTGCTCCAGCGCCAACTGTTGTCCACTCTCTACAAGCTCCGGCTTATGGCCATAGGCAGTGTTTAGAATGCGTCTAAAGCGCACGGGTCCATCGCAGCTGGCAACATCGATAATGAATTTGGCTGCTGGTGTTGCAGTTTCCAATTGCACAGTGGCTGCTGTTGCTGTTGCTGGCGCTTTGGCTGCTGGCGTGTTGCTTTTGTTGTTGCGGCGTGTTGTCAATTTTTTGGCAGCGCGTATGCTTAGCTTGTTGCTAGTTGTTGCTGTGGCAGCAATTGTTGCTGCTGCTGCTGCTGCTGCTGCAGGCGGCGGTGTTGCAGCTTTAGGCTCTAGGCGTTCAATATTTAAGCTGCTGGCTGCGCTGCTGCTGGCCAAGGAGCTGACCACAGACACATTGCAGTCCTCCTCGGCATCCAGTTCATTATCTGTGGCCGTATTGCTGTCAATAAACACTTCAATGTCCTCTTCATCTTCCTGCAGCGCCGCTGCCGGCTCCGGCTCAAGCAGCGGCAGCGCTGGCACATAAGTTGCCACAGCTGCTGGCGCTGGTGGTGGTGCTGGTGCTGGTGGTGCTGGTAGTGCTGGTGGCGCTGGCAAGTAGCCAAAGTGCGGCAAGCTTGCCTTGCTGGCAATGGGGCGTATGATTTTGTTGCTGCTGCTGCTGCCAACAGCAGTCAATTGCAGCTGTGCCAATGGATTGCCGCTTAGGTAGCCATCGCTTTGAGCGCGCGCCAAGAACGAGCGACAGATTTCTAGCGCGCGTGGCATATGCAACACATGCGTGGCCAGCAGCACTGCAAATATATTCTCCACATTCAAGTCCAAGTAGCCGGTGTACATATATGTGAGCAGCGGTGCAAATTGCTCAGCGGTTACATTGCCCAAGTATAGCAGCAATTCGCCGCCAGCAGCAGCAGCCGCAGCTGCAGTGCCAGCAACTGTTGTTGCTGCTGTGCCGACGCCGCCGACAGCAACTGTTGCCGCCTCATCTAGTCTTATAGCGGAGCGTAGATAGCCACTATGCATGCCCAGCACTAAAGCGTGCGCCACAAAGCGCACACTGCTGGGCGCTGGACCCACTTCGAGTATCACATCCGGCGGCGTTGACATGACGCCGCCAACGCCAGCAACACTCAACACTGAGCTGGCCAAGCGATTGCTGCTGCTCGTGTTGCTGCTGCTGCTGCTACCCGTTAGCCAGTTGGTAAACATTTCAACAACAATCAAAAAAAAAAAAAAAAATATATACAAAAAAATTGCTTTTGATTATTGCGCGTAATCAAATCTTTGCGTTGAAATCTTTAGATGCGTCACGTGTGTAACTCGAATTCAAACTGATGACCGCCTCGTGGCGTTCAGCGCGTTTTATAGCCAACAGCCCAAACAGTCAAGTGAGTCCAAAACCAAGGGTGTGTGTCTGTGTGTGTGTGTGGCACTGTCAGCTGTGTGCATGTCCTTCGGCTGCTGTTTGCTGCGCATTCGTTCGTCAGCCTCGGCTGCTGCTGCTGACGAGTCCTTTTGAGCTTTGGTTTGGCAGTTTGCTGCGTTTTGTTTGTTGTCGGCTTGCGTCTGTTTAATTGGTTTGTGATTCGTTTATTATTGCAGCAGCAGCTTCTTCTTCTTCTTCTTCTGCTGCTCCCTTTTCTTGTTGTTTGGCAAATTAGCAATCAACTTGCATAAATCGTTGCCTACTTTTGAGCGTCCCCCCCAAAGTAAATACAAATTTAATATACTTGGCATATTTTATGCTGTCTAAAAACAAATTCAAATATATTTTCTGCATATCAATGTAGATTTTAATTAAATTCTTGACTTCTTATTGACAAATCAAGCGCGTGATTTTGCTATTTGCTGTCAAAAGCAGCAGCAGTAGCAAATACAGTTAGTTAGTCTTAGTTTCTCTGGCTTTGTGCTTAATACAAAAAAAAAAAAGCAGCAGCTACGCTGCACTACCCCCCACCCCACCCGTTGCCTAGACAAATATATAGACTTTAGTCTACACTCTAAAAGCGGCGCTTTAATCGACTTAATTGATTTGTGGGCATTACCAGAGCGCACGTATTTACATACACATATACATATGTTGATTTTGTGTGCGTGTGTGTGTGTGTGTGTTTGCTTATGTGTATGCGGCTACTTTAGCTACCTAACTATGTGTGCTGCTTGTCTATTAGCTTAATCTGAGTTACACTAACCATAAAAAGAGAGCGTGCGTTTTTTTCTGTTGCTTAGGCGCGTAGTTCAAGATTCGCTGCTAAGCTCAAGACTCAACAAAATTGAATTTTACAATTGAATAAATTAAATTTTCACCTACTGCAGAGGCAATTTCGAGAGACAATAGCATAGAATGCTATTTTATATATAAAAATATATATTTTTTGAGTCATATAATGTGTATATTGCATAAATGACTCAAAACGCAAACAATTTAATTTACTAATTAATAGGAATTGAGCTAGAAAATAAATTCAAGCGTGCCCCAAAAACTATGCTACAAATTTGTCAATAGCCCTAACTGCTTGTCAGTGTATACAAGCTGTCAATGTATTTCCATGTGTGTGTGTTATTTTACTTCATTTTTCTAAGATTTCTATCGAGAGCATATTTGTAGTTTTATTTGTGGCCTTACGTTTATTTGTGTGGTTTTCGTTGTGCTGTGCATTTTGGACATTTGGTTTTGGCTTTGGCTTTTAATTACCGCTGTTTGCTGATCGGTTTTATTTGTTAAACACAGCCCCCCAAGGCGGCCCTCTGTGCTATTTGCTATGTGACAAATTTGTCAAAAAAAAAAAAATAGAAGATAGAGCAGCAATAAAAGCAACAAAAAGAAAGGCACATGTTTGAGCTTTTGGACATTTGAGTTGAGATATGGTCAATCGGTCAGTTTGGTGGCTACACTTTTTTCACTAGCTAATTTAATTAACTTATAGCTCTCGTTGTTGTTGTTGTTGTTGTTGCTGCAACTGATGTTTGTCATGTCGATTTAACTTCAATCAAGCGTTAACAATTTTAATTAAATTATTTCGAAATGTAATTATAAATGTGCGCCATGCATAAATTGTGTTATTCATTTATTTAGCATTCAACTGCCCCCAATAGCCATAAAAAGCAACAACAACAATTGCAACAAAATCTGCTGCTGCAGCTTGTCGGTTGTCGAGTTCTTCCAATATTCTGAATAAATAATCACAACGTAGGCAAAAAAATAAATTTCATAAATTGGCAGCAGAGCGCATCAAAAAAAAGAAAAAAAAAAGAGTTTTTTAAAAGGGAAATGGCAACTGTAAAACATGACAACAATTGACACACACACACACACACACAGAGATGCATTGACACAGACGTGGAGATCTGTGAGCTTTACGCCGTGTTGTTGTCGTCGTCAATCTGTCACAGTTGTTAAATGCTGCATTAATCCCCCAAGCGTCTGCCTGCGTGTGGTGTTATTATCCTTTACTTATACCCACACACACACACATACACACATAAGTGCACATGCCTGTGTGTGTGTGTGTGTGTGTGTGCTGCTTATGTATTTTAATTATCGTTTGCCCTTTATTATAATTGAGCTGTATGGCGTGTGGGCTATAGTTGCTATCATAGTCGACATGTATCGATAAATTGCGCAGATAACAAAAGTCAAAAAACAACAATAATGCGTGTTAATTGCGATTGTTATCGATAATTGTTAATAGTAATCGCTGCAATCGTTTGATTAATTAGTGTGACAATATTTTACTTCATTACATGTGTCGACAAATTTGCGCTGTTATCGCTTAAGTCCTTACAATACACAATTAATATGGGATCGATATGTGATCGATATTTTACGAAATTGCATATTTTCAACTATGAAATGTATCAATAAATTTAACAGACAGCAGTAGCGTAGTCATTTGCACTTGTTATCGATAAATGTTAATATTCATCGTTTGCAACACACTTGATTAATATGAAAGTGAAATAATTGATCGATAGCTGAAAGAATATTTTACTAAATTGTATAATGTGGATAGTCGAAGTGTATAGATAAATTACACAGACATCAGTCGTAATCGTAGTCACTAGCGCTTGTCGTCGATATGTGTTAATATTAATCGATTGCTATACAATTTATTAATATGTGCTTAAAATATGTGCTCAATAGCTAAAAGAATATTTTATTAAATTGTATATTGTGAATTATAGTTACTATAAATACTATCGATAAATTGTGCAGAAAGAAGTCGTGCTCATTTGCGCTTTTTATCGATAAATGGTAATATTCATCGATTGATAGACAGCGAATAAAATAAGTGATCAATGAGTCGGCAGCATATTTTACTTAATTGCGATAATATGCCCACTGTGCCCAATACATCAAACTGCAATTCAATTCAATTAACGCCACGCTTAAAAGCTTTGAGCAATTAGCTTGCAACTGTCTCGCTTGCACAATTCACTCAATTGTTCTCTCTCTCTTTCTCTCTCGGTCGCTTCGTTGGGCGCAAAGAGGAGACAAACAATTTTGCTGATCTTTGCAGTAAGTTGCCAAATTGCCTGCCAGCAGCCAATCGAGCGACTGCAACACACACACACACACACACACATATGCAGCTGTCAACTGTTGGCTTTTGTCTTACACACACACACACAGACACATTGATACGCACATATGCTGGTAAAACTGCTGTTGGGCCTTTTTGGTCATGTTGACAAGCAGCCGCTGCTCCATAGCCCCCAATCATATTGAGCCGCATTCGCCCCTCCCCCCCCTGTCCTGCTATACGCCCATGTCATTTAGCTTATCCCAGTTGGATTTAACTGTTTGTACTGAGGCAGAGACGGCGGCCCCCAGAGCTTCAGCCAACGCACGTGTTGCCCACCTGAACATTTCCGCAGCCATTTCCCCATTTTGCATTTTCCATTTGCTCTTTGCGTGTGTGTGTGTGTGTGTGTAACGGGAAACCTTTTATGACAATTAAAACATAATTGACGGTCAACATTAATAAACCAGGCAACTGGCAAACACACAGAACACAGCAGCAAGCAACAAAAGTAAAAATAAAAAGCAAATAAAAAAATAAATAAAAAGAGTCCCAGCCATGTTACTGCGAGTGTGCAACAAATGAATTTTGGCTTTTGCTTTTGTTGCTAACAAGATTGCAATTGAACTATCAGTTGGGCCAGGGGCTTAGCACAAAATGAAGAGCGAAAGAGAGAGAGAGAGAGAGAGAGAGAGAGAGGTAGAGCCAAAGGACACAGTAACTAATCCCGCCCACAACAGTGACTTTACTCAAATCAACAACCATTTACTGTTAGTTAAAAATTCTTTTTGTGCCCACACACACACACACACACACACCCAACAATAAAAACAGAAAGAAAATTAAGCGCACTAAAATTTAGAAGCAGCTAAAAACTAAATTTGAAAGCTTTTTTGGCTGTAAGAATATTGAATTAACACTAAAAATATTTGCAAGCTTAAATGCTTTAATTTGGCTAAGCATAAACAAGAAGAGTAACAGCTTTTGTTGTTGTTTTTATAAATGAAAAAGTTAATGTTGATGATGCTTTGCGCATTTCGAGTTAAGTCATGGCCAAATAGCAACTTTATGTAAAGTTAACGAAACGCGCAAATGCCAATTGATGATTATGAAGGGAGAGATGAGTGGCTGCGAGTTTGTGGCATGTGTGTGTGTGTGTGTGTGTGTTTGACTAAAACCCCGCAATGCAATTTTTGATGGCTGCCATCATGGCGGGGGCTGTCAAAAGCGCGCGCACAAAAGTATGCAATGTTTGCCAGCAGCTTAGCAAAGCGCGCCCGCACACACACACACACATACGTATAGTCGACAGTCGTAAGCGACTGCTTATGAAATTTTGAACAAAATTGAAATTACGCTAATTGTTTGGGCCCAAGCAGCAGCAGCAATAATACCAACAACAATATGCTGAAGCAAGTGTTGGTTGCATGTGGCACACACACACACAGACACACACTCCAAAAGGCAAAAACAATTAGCGAATTTGATGCGCAAATCCTCGTTACAAATGGCTTGTTAGAGGTTAGCGTGGGTATGAATTGGGTGGGGTGTGGGTTAGTGGGGGGTGTGTGCTGTTCCAATTTGGGAATGCGCTGCAGCAGTCAACGTTTGCAGTTGCAGCTAATTAATAGACTTACTCGCTAGTCGCACCATCTCACGCTTGCTTTGCGCTTCCCGAATCTACCCGCTCTCTCTCTCTCTCTCTCTCTCTCTCTCTCTCTGAAGTCGGAAATTCGCGTTTTCGCGTCCAGTTTCATTTGCCAGCTATGTGTGTAGCATGTTGTCAGCCATTGCCGCCCAGCACACTTGTCTGTGTATGTTGTGTTTGCTAATTAGTAAATCATAATTACTCACTTACATTTGCTCATTTACCCAATTCCCTTAACCCAGCAGCTAACGGCACTCTAAACATACGCATATTGCAGCGGACGAAAGTGGGAGGCAATATAGCCACCCAACCCCACCCCAGATAGAGACGAGTGTTGTCTGAAATTAAGCTAGATGTTGAGTAAAAATAAAGCAAGAATTAGAAAAAATAATTGCAATTATTATTCATCAATTTGTTAATTTAAATCAACATTTACATAGAATTATTTATTTCGTTTTGCTTATAGCTATTTTACTTGCCATATCTAGCCTGAAATAAGCTAATACTGCCAGCACTGTTGCTGTGAGTATTTTGGATTACAGAAATACACTAGAGCATAGCCCTTAATGAGTAGTAAAATTTTGTAACAAATTTATAATTTACTTGAAAAAGTTTAATTGTTGCGAAGGCATTAAACACTCAAGCGCAACTTAGCTGCCAATAGAGTTCGATCTATCGAGCTCAGCTGACTTGTGTGGCGGCATGTTCGATAACAGTGCGATCAAAAGTGCGCATAGCTATTTTTTCAAGTGCAGGCGCTAACAAACTAATTACTAACTTAAACTACGAAACTCGATAAATGAAAGCTGCGCTACACAAACAAAAGCTACACACACACACAGACACAGACACAAGCATGCATGCATACATATGCAGACACTGACTGCGAACAGCTTGTGCGCTTGGTAAGCTAATTATGTGAATATTGAGCGTTTGTGCAAGGCCTCATGGCTGGCTGTTTACTCTTTTTGGTGGGTGGGACGGGGGGCGCGCGGCTCTGCTACTCAGTGCAGTCAATGTGTCGTTACGCTTTTGCTTACATATGTAATTAAATTGCTCAATTAAAATTGCACACCCTTTTGATTATCGCTGGCGTAGTTTTGACTTCTCGCATGTGTCTGCTGTAAATCGTTTGCCGACTGCGCAAACTTTCTAAAGTTCTGGCAACTCCTCGCAAATTGAAGAATAATTATAATAATGTTAATGATGTTTAATAAGGTTACCAGTCAGGCCACAAAATTAAACAAATGGGGGTGGGGTGGTATGAAGAAAAAAATTAAATAAATTTTGAAGCTGCTTTTGTGCTATGGAGGACCTAGCTGCTGGACCTGGACCTGGACCAAGCGTCGCTGCCGCCGCTTCCCACTCGCTGCTTTCTTGCTCGTTGGTCGCGCGTGCTGCCTGCCGCTGTTAAATCAACACCATTTCGTAAATTAAAAGTGCCAAACGAAGCGATGCCAAACAGTGCAGCAGGCAGCAGAACATTCATATTAACTGTATTTACAATTATACAAACGTACAGCAGCAGCAGCAGCAGCAGAGAGAGAGAGAGAGACATACAAAGCCTTAAGCGTCTGGCTTCGCTGCTTGCGCACACACACACACAGAGAGACAGACAAACAGTCGCTCTCGATCTCGCGTTTGTACATGTGTTTATAAGAGAGACAACGTCACACAGTTTGTCTCTCTCGCCATTTAATGCATGCACATAATTCCTTTTGGCTGCTGCTTCTGCTCTTTGATGTTTGCACAAGTGTTACTTTGGCAGCTGCGCTGCTGACTGCGCTGCCTGTTACTCTTTGCTTTACTGTTACTGCTGCTGCTGCTGCTGCTGTCTTTTGCTTACGCAAGTTTTTCTGACATGGCAAATTCCCAATGGTGCTAATTAGCGGTGGACGTTGCCGACTTTGCGGCGCAGCAGCGTATATTTTTTAATTGGCCCAAACATCAAGCTGCTGCTGCTGTTGCTTGCTAGCCAAAATTTGATTGAATATAACAGCAGCAGCAGCAGCAGCAGCATTGAAACTTTTGAACTCACATCGCTTAGCTTGATTATATTCTTAGCTGTCTATCGCTTGGCAATTGTCTAATTGAAAGTTAAATAATGTTTTGCTGCATTCGCACAAACTGTGAACTCCTAGCTCTATCGCTTGCTCTCAACCTGTTCAACCTGAGGTTAATTTCTGTTTGAATTGCCTTACAACTATTTGCAGTTGCATAAAATTTAATTGCAAAAGACAAAGCATTTTGCTTTAGTAGGTCATCAGTTTGAAGAACAGACTGCATACGCAATAAGTCAATTTTATACACACACACACACACACACACGCACGCACATGTGTGTTTGTGTGTATGTGTGTGCTTCCCCTCATGCTATGCAGCAATATTTACTCTTTGTACTTGCAAAAGAAATTGTACTAATGGAATTATTTCCTGTGTTGCCTGGTTGGCGTTTTTGCTTTTTATTTTTCTGTCTTCAAGCGCGCCACAATTTTGCTTTGTTCTGTTTGTCGTATGAGATTTACTATATACACTAAACCCAACAGCGATCAAGAGCTATAACTTGCATGATAGAGAGAGAGAGCGAATCAGTTCGCATAATAAGCTCGAGCTATAACAATTACTTTACATTGTTGTCATAGTTTATTCCATAGGGTATTCAATAGTCGTCTATGCTTTGTTTGCTTCTTTTTTTTTTTTACATTTATTTTATACATATTTTTTTGCTTACTTTTCAACACTGTGCAAATAACTCAATGCCAATGCCTTGCTCTTGCTCTTGCTCTGGCAGTAACCACTGTTACTCTCTGTTCTACGTGTTTCATCTTTTGTTGGCTCTCGCTCTGGCTTGCAATTTCCTTGGCATTCGTCGTCATCATCATCATTGCCTGGAAATCAAAGCAAAGAAAGGCAAACGCCGTTGCCGCCGTCGTAAAAACTTTTTTGTTTTCTTTTGTAGCGAGGGGGGTGGGTGGTCCAGGCCAGGCGCTTCAAATAATTTTTTTACTGATTGAATTATTAATAAAATTGATCGAAATGCAAAGAGAGGCAAACGCTGCTGGTCAACAAAAATAATGTTGATTGAATTAAGTACTTTAAAGCACATTCCGCTGAGAGTGTGTGAAAGAGAGAGAGAGAGAGAGAGCATACGCATTTGTAGAATTTTTATTGATATTAAAATGCCAAGAAGTGTGCTATGAAATTTTTTTGTTCGCCGCAGTTGCTGCGTCAATTGTTTGTTTGCTTTTGCGGTTTGAGTTTGATGAAGAAACATTTAATTAACACAAATTTCCATTAATATGTATTAATTACAGTTGACTTAATTTTTTGGTAAATTGACGCAGCAACAACAAAAGCAAACAAAACTGACAGCCAGAGAGCCAAATGCTAATTGCATTGCATGCGAGACAGCAATATTATCAGTGCTCTCGCTCACACACACACAGCCGACAAATATGTCGCTTGCAATATTGCAACATTGCCAATGCAATTTACTTGTATTAAATATTTTCGCTTGCCGCCGATATGCAAATTAAGCAATAAAGCAATTGCTGCTAATATTGTTTTATTTTTTCGCTCTCTATAAATTTTTTTGGGGCAACCCGCAATGCGAAAAAAAGCGAAAGCTGCCGCATCAACAAACTGTTGACCACGAGCATTTTGTGTGTGTGTGTGTGTGTGTTTTTTTTTTTGGTTGCTGCCCCATGCTTAAGGCTGCTGGTGGGGCTGGTGGCATGCACTTCCCGTGCGGCGCGTATGCCACCAAAGTGCATTAAATATTTACATAAAATTTTTGTAAAATCAAAAATTAAATAACAATAATAAAATGAAATAAAGCGCGCTGATTGATGCGCACACACGGCCGCTGGACTGACCGAACCACCGAACCAGCGAACCAGCGAACCACCCAGCAGACCAATGGGCTTTTTATTAATTAATTTAATACCATTGCTGAACCACCCACCACCCGGCTGACTGTTTTTTACACTGTCGTGTGTATTTTTTTTATTACTATTTTATTTATATTAAATATTTATTTTGCAGTTCTATTTAATTTGCAATTTATAATTGCATTTTGATTAAGCGCGCACAGCAAATGAAATTGCCCTTTTAGCTGATGAATGAGTAAACGAAAAATACAAAAGAGTGTGTTATCGATAACACTGATCAGCTGTGCTTAACGCCAATGCAATGCAATTGTTGGCATCAGAGTTGGTTGCGACTCTCGTCACTTCCATTAAGCAAAAGCTGCGCCCACCCCACCCCGCGCAACAATCAAAATTAAAATGAGTGCTTTATTAAAATTTAAACGCTTCACTTTGCGCAGCGTATGATAAAAAAAAAAAAAAAAAGTTATTTGTTGTTGCCTCTTTTATAACTTGTCCGGCATAAATGCGTCGCTTACGAATGAGGGCGAAGAGAGTGAGCCCGAGAGAGTGAGAGAGCGGAGCGGAGCGGGGCCGTCATTTGTTGGCTCTCTGGCTACTTTGATGTATTTTATCATATTCCATAGAGACGTTCTGGGCAAACGCACAAGCTGGAGTGGGGTGGGGTGGCAGTTTCCACCCGCTCAGTCTGAATTGCCGCTGCATTGAGTCTCGGCATGTCTCTTCTTATTTGGTCAGTGGTCGTCAGCTCATCAACGTGAAACCTTGACGTGTGTCTTTGACATTTAAACATTGATTGATTTTACTTATGTACTGCATTTATCTCCCGCTCTCTCTCTCTCTCTCTTTCGTTTGTACACTTGCTTACGTTGTTTTTTTAATTGTCCGCTATTTGCCTTCATTTTAATTACATTGATTTTGATTAACCGCAGCACATTGCAATTTTATACTTTGCTTCGCCACTCTCCCTCTCTTTCTCTCTCTCTTTCGCTCGCTGTGTCTCAGTTACGCCCTCGCTATTTGCACATCATTAAAATTGTAAAAATATTAAATGCCAAAACAAAAAACTAAGACAAACAGCAAAAATTTCCACAAGCTGTTTTTAATGCGCTGGGCGTTGATTACGCTTGTAATAAGCTTGAGTAGCATAGAAGTTTAGATGCTCTAGCTTGGCGAGCAGTCGATACTATCGATAGCATGCATTTGGATTTGTTAATAAATATTTCTAATATTTTTATTCAAATTGCAACTAACAACTAGATGCTAATTTTTCTATGAAAATTAACAAACTAGCAATCGATACTATCGATAACACTATTTTCTCTTGCATGCTATTCAAACGCAGGTAAAAAAGGTAAAAAAATTGAAATAAAATAAAATAACAAATTACACGCAACACTGCCGCCCCTTATAAAATAAATTATAAACAGCTGATTAAATACAAAAATATAATATAAAAAAATTCAAATAAAATTTAATAATTAAATATCTATCTTGCCAAACATTTGTTGAAGCCAAAATAATTTGTACTCTATAATTTACTACAATCCACGCTGTTTATAAATTCGTATATGCAATAGCTTGGCTACAATTATTATTACTTTTAATTTTATTGAAATATTCTTGAGCACCAAGGCTTCAAGGCTGCAAGGCTGCGCGACTCTGTGACCAGGACATAGATATTCAAATATTCAATTGGCTGCTCATTATTTGTTAAGTGGCTTAATGAAAACTCAAACTCGACTGAAGCGCCCAGGCAGGCAGCCAGCCAGCCAGCCCATTAAAAATTGTTTACCATTTGGCCAGAGCTACTTTAGCCTACCCCGCCCCCCCAATCCTCCGAGCTGAACATTTGTCGGTTTGGCTTTAATTAAATCGCATTTTTTTATGTGTTTGCTTAACTTGTACTCAACTCAACTCAACCCCCGCCCGTTCTCTCTCTCTCTCTCTCTCTCTATCTTACAGATAAGCTGGCGAGCTGCTTTGTGTGCAAGGCGGAGGCTTGTCCGCGCACGCGTCCGCTCAAGAAGGGGCGTGGCCAGCAGTATGCCATACCGGATGAGACGATACCAGCGGGCGCACGCGTCTGCAACAGCTGCCAATGCAAATCGGTGCGCAATCGTTATCCGAACTGTCCGCTATCCACCTGTCCCAATCCCAAGGATCGGGCGCAGCGTTTGCGCAACATACCAACGCGTCTGTTCGAGCTGCCGCCGGAGCTGCGTGATCCGTTCATGGCCGAATTCCAAATACCGCCGCATGCAACGCGCTGCTGTTCCGCCTGCCTGATGCGCATACGCCGCAAGCTCGATCCGCACATGAATCTCAACGAGGATGAGCGGCATGCAGGCGGCGCCATGAGCATGACCAGCGACGGCGACGAGACCGACGTCAGCACCAGCAGCTGCGATGAGCGCGAACCTGGCGGCTCCGATACCGCCAGCGTGGACAGTCCCGAGAATCTGCAGCGTCACAAATCGCAGCTCAACAAGCAGCAGCAGCAGCAACAACAACAGCAGCAACAGTTGGCACAACAGCATCAGCAACATTTGCAGCAACAGCTGGCGGCGCAGCAGCAGCAGCAACATTTGCCACCACAGATACATCAATTGCCGCAGCCACCGCCAGTGCCGCACAAGCATCCGCATCCACATCCACATCCGCATCCGCATACGCACTCGAATCTGCGCAATGTGGCAGATGCCTCTGGCGTGGCGCTGACCATAACGCCCACACGCAAGGGCCCGCCACATGACAACGAGCGGCTGCTGCCGCCCGCCGGACATGCGCCCAAGAAGCAAAAGACCAGCGAGGAGTACGACTCATCGGCCACGGAGACAGCCGACGAGGAGAACGAGAACTCGCCGGCGAATCGCCAGAGTCCCAAGGTGCTCTTCAATGCGGTGGCGCATGCGCAAGCCCATGCGGTTGCTTTCCATGGACACGCGCCACATGCGCATGGCAACAATGTGGCCGGCTTGCCGCCGCCGCCAGCATCAGCAGCAGCAGCAGCTGTTGTCGCTGCTCAGCAACAGCAGCAGCAGCAACAACAGCAGCAGCAGCAACCCAATGGACCCATGAGCCTGCGACGCGAGGCAGTCAACAATGTGCAGGATTGCGTCTTCTCTGTCATTGAGCGACAGCTGAAGCAGCAGCAGAAGCGACCAGAGCATGCTGCCAGCAACACGGGCAAGCAGCAGCGCAACAATGTGGAGCGCAAGGAGTTGTCCATTGTGCGCGAGTATCGGCAGGAGATGAAGCAGCCGCCGCCTGGTCACATGAGCACGCCGGAGCTGCCACATGGCACTTCAGTGCAGAAGCTTAATGCACGCCAGCAGCAGCAGCCGTCGACAATTAATTGCAGCAGCAGCGGCAGCAATAGCAACAGCAGCAACACCAACAGCAGCAGCAGCAGCAGCAGCAACAATGGCGACACGCTGGCAACGCTGTCAGTGGTTAATCCGCTGCTGAATCCAGCAGCTGCTGCAATTGCTGCAAGTGCGCATCATCATCTTGCGCTGCTGCAGCAACAGCAGCAACAACAACAGCAGCAGCAGCAGCAGCAGCAGCCCAGCTCGAGCAGCATCGATAAAGCCACCATAACGCCAGTGCCCAAGAAGAGCGCCGTCATCCCAACGTCACCCGAGACAATTATCTACAATGTGGCCAGCAGCCATGTGCCGCAGCCGCAGTCGGTGGCGCCGCCACCGTCGCATGCGCCGCATCAGCGTCTGGCGCTGCCACATCCCTCGGAGCCCGAGCCGCAAACGCTCGATCTGAGCATCAAGAAGACGCCGCGCGAGAATCACTCGCCCGCCAACAGCTCCGCCAGCGATCGGGATCGCGAACGCCATGGCCATGGCCCGCCGCCGCCCATGCAGCCCAGCAGCGCCATCAAGCACATTGTGCGCTCCTCCTCGATGTATCGCGGCGAGGCAGTGCCGCCCGGTCCGCCGCCGCCCGCCTCCACCTATCTGAGCTATCCCATGCATGGCGTCGGCGTCGTGCGCAGCGCCCCCGTCATGAGCAGCGCTCCGCCCGGCTCGCTCTATGTGCAGCCCGTCGCGCTCGGCCAGAGTCAGCTGACGCGACCCACTCCGCCGCCGCCCGCACAGCCACAAGCGCCGCCCGCACGCGGCTCCAAGCTGCCGCCCAAGCTCAGTCCACAGCAGCAGCAGCAACAGCAACAACAGCAGCAGCATCTGCAGCACTCACAGGCGCCGCCACCAGCGCAGCAGCAATCGGCGCCGCCCAACAGTGTGCAGCAGCAACAAATGGTCAAGGGCGGCTCCATTACCCATGGCACGCCCACCAACAGTGCCCAGCAGCAGCAGCAGCAGCAGATTATTGTGCATGCCGCCTCCTCCTCGCTGCTCAGTCCCAAGTACGAGAGCATGGTGCGCCAGACGCCGCCCGGCGCCTGCCCAGAGCCCGGCAAGCATGGCTCCATTACCCAGGGCACACCGCTGCATCTGCCGCCACATCATCTGGACAGCAAGCGGCCCTACGACTTCTACAAGAGTCCGCAGCGCTTGAGTCCCGCGCAGGTGCCGCCGCCGCCGCCGCAGCAGTCGTCGCCCCAAGCGCCGCCCCAGCAGCCATACGGCGTCGGCTCGCCCTATGCCCGCTCGCCCTACGGCCCCGTCGTGGAGCAGCCCTCGGTGATGAGCACGCGCCAGATTGTGATCAATGATTACATCACCTCGCAGCAGATGCAGGGACAGCAGCAGCGCAACGTGTCGCGTGGCAGCAGCAGCGGCGGCGGCGGCGGCACTGGCGCCGGCTCCGGGTCGGACAAGGAGTCGCCGTCGCCCAGGAACAGCGTCAGTGGCAGCTCCGCGGTCTATGCCTATGAGAAGGAGCCGCCGCCGCAGCCGCGTGGGCGTGCCGACTACTCGAGTCGCGTCTCGCCAGCCGATCACGCCAACAGGTAAGCGCACAATCGATAGCGAAAGCGATAACGATAACTAGTGAACAGTGATTTAGCTATAAATAGCTAAAATTATTACATTCTATTATAAATTTAATTAATTTAAAAAACTGATACTTAGCAATTATACTAAATTATTATTATTTAATTAAATAAATAAAAAATAAAATAACACATATAAATGAATAAATAATAACTATAGCTACGATATATCAGAAGCCAATACAAAAGAAAAGGTAGAATAATTATAATTTGTATGTATTAAAAAATTTATATTTTATATATTTTTTATTTGCTCTGCCTAAAATAAGTTTAAAATCTTATATATTAATATATTTATATATTAATTATTTGCATTTTGCAGCACGCCCAGTCCACATCGCACGCCGCCGCCGCAGCGCCAGGGCGTCATCCAGCGGCACAACACGGGATCGAAGCCGCCATCGCCAGCAGCACCGCCGCCGCCCAGTCGCATGCACATCGGTGCGCCCTACAACTATCCGCCAGGTAAGCTGGAGCTGGAGCAACTGCAGCCAGAGCAGACACTGAACTCATTTTATTTGCCAGCCGGTCACGATGCACTCGCCTCGTTCGTGGACGTCGCTGTGCAGCAGCCGCAGCTGCCTGTGCCGTCCCAGAAGGAGGACAAGCCGCCAGCTCAAGCTTCAGCTCAGCAGCAGGTGCCGCAGCCGCAGCCGCCGCCAAGTCACGTGCCGCAAGTGCCGCCGCCACAGGCAGCGCCACCGCCGCCGGCCACGCACCACGATCTGCGCTATCTGCAGCACCATCATCAGCAAATGGCGGCGGTCGCCGTGCAGCAGCAAATCGCGCAGCAGCAAATCGCCCAGCAGCAGTATCGCCAGCAGATGAGCCACGTGGCCGCCGCCGTCGAGATGGAGCGACGCATGGAGCACGCCAAGCGCGAGCAGCGGCAGCAGCACAACCATGCGCTCGTCCACGAGCAGCTGCTGCAGAACCAGGAGCTGCAGCATCGCATCGAGCGCCAGCGACGCGAGCAGGAGCGCGCCGAGGAGCGCGAGCGCGACAATCGACGCATGGAGCGCATGCTGGCCGCGGCCAAGGTGCAGCCGCCGCGCCGCCGCCCAAGCGTTGTGCATGGTGGCCATGGACACGCGCCGCCGCCGCCGCCCCCACATGGACATGGACACTATATGCGCGGTCCGCTGCCCGACAGCGGCCCGCCACGCGCCATACCCGATCGCGAGCGCGAGGCGTAAGTAGAACACTTAACCCCAAGGCCAAGACGCACTCACTCATGCAATCTCGTTCGCTCTCGTTCCATAGCTACTATAGACAGGCGCATGTGCCGCAGGCACCGGAGGATCCACAATTCAGCGCACAGAGTCTCATTGATGCCATCATTAAGCATGAGATTAATCGCACTGGCGATCCAGGCATCAGTCGCGAACTGCCGCGTCCCTCATACGTGAGTTCTTCACTTGCAGCTCCAGTTGCAGTTTCGTTTCTAATCTTTGTGCTTTCGCTTTGCAGTACCCTCGCGATCTGCGCCAGTCGCACGAATCGCTTGCGGCCGAAAACAACGGCAAGCCCAGCAGCTCCAGCTCCCCCAATGTCATCAACATAGATCTCGACCAGGAGCAGCAGCGTCCGCAACAGCAGCAGCAGCAGCAGCAGCAGCAGGCACAGCAACAAGCTGTTGCCCAGGCAGCCGCTCGAGCCGCTCATGTCAGTCTGCGTGGCCATGGCCCGCCCAGCTCACAGTCGCCCAGCGGACCACCACCCAACAGCGGACCGCCGCCGCCGCCGCAGGGCCCAACGCCGCAGCAGCTTCATACCAAAAACATAACCTTTGGTCAGCTGGCCGACTCGATTATCGCCAACGACTATGGCCCCAATCCGCATCTGCGTCCCGCCTTCATGCCCTACATGCAGGACGCCCAGAGCATACTCACGCCCGATCGCTGGAAGCACAATCGACGCCAGCAGCAGAAGGCGGACGAGGCAGCGGCCGCTGCGGCGGCAGCTGAGCGTGCCAAGCAGTCGCCGGTGAACAGCAGCGGCGGCGGCAGCGGCAGCGGCAGCAATAGCAATACCAGCAGCAGCAGCAGCAGCAGCAGCGCTGGCGCTGGCGGCGGCGCGCGCAGCATCGACAGCGCTCAGTGCGGCGGCAGGAGCGCCAATACGCCAGGCGAGGATGCACGCATCATACGCATGCCACAGGCGGTGAGTCCGCGCAAATATGCGCAGGATCTGATTATGCAGCAGGCGGCAATTGGAGTGGGCGTGGGCGTGGGCGTAGATCCGGGACACTATTTCCTCTCAGCCCCCGGCACAGTCGTGAGTCGCAGCGGCGGCAGCGTTGTGACTACAGCACCGCCCTCCTCGGCGCAGGAGCAGCGCGGCGGCGGCAGCACTGGCAGCGCCGGCAGTGGCAGCGGCTCCGGCTCCAACATTGAGCACTATGTGAAGAGTCGCATTGCCCAGGTGATGCGCGATGACAACGGCTATGGCAAGAATCGCGGCCTCGTCGAGGCCATGCGCCCGGAGATTGAGGAGCAGCTGCAGGCGCAGGCCCAGGCACATGCTGCTGCCGTCGCGGCGGCACACAATGAGCAGCAGCATCACAAGGAGCAACAGCGACAACAGCAGCAGCAGCAGCAACAGCAGCAGCATCATCGCAGCAAGGAGCCGTCCCAGTCGCTGCCCACGCATGAGATCAGCGTCTCACGCAAGACGCCCACGCAGTACGAGCTGCCCGACGGCGCTCGTCGCTCCAGCAGCAGCGGCGCCAACAGCCATCCACATGCCAGTCCCTATCATGCGGCCGGACCACCTCCGCCCTCGGCATTCGCCGCCAGCACCTACGCGTTCCCCTTCAGCGCGCTGACTGTGCCCGGCGCTGCTGGCGGCCTGCCGCCGCCGCCCGGCATGCCTGGCATGGCGCATCAGTCGCTGCCGCCAAGTCACCTCAGTGCCAAGGAGGCGCATGCGCTTAGCGAGGCCAATGCTGCTGCCGTCGCCGGCGTTAGCTTAGTGGTGGGCAGTGGTGCTGGCGGCGGCGGCGGCGGCGGCGGCAGCTCCGCGAACGATGCGGGCGGTGTTGCTGGCGCTGCTGGCGGTGCACATGGACATGTATCTGGTGGCGGGCCCTGTGGCGCTTACCGCCGGCGTCAATGTTGCAGCAGCGGTGGCTGCGGCCGCTGCCGCCGCCTCGGCCGCCAGCGAGCCCAAGCCCCTGCTGTCGTCCAAGTACGAGGCGCTTAGTGACGAAGATTAGTGACTGCAGGCGTCGTCGTCTAGCTTGCGCAATCTAACGGCAGCAGCGACGGCGCCTACGGCCTCCACCTCCACCCCCCACCACAGCCCAGCCAGCATCTATCAGCAGCATCAGCAGCAATTGCTGTGGAACAGCGCCGCCTATAGACGCCACCACCCAGCAGCGCATCATCAGCAGCCGGCGCATCACCATCAGCCGCCGCCACCGCCGCCGCCGCCGCCGCAGCAGCATCAGCAGCAGCACATCATACCACGTGCTCATCCGCAGGTGGCGCACTATCAACCGACTGCGCTGCTGCCACCGCCGCCGTTGCAATCGGCAGCGGCAGTAGCAGCGCTCGCCCATCATCATCACCACCAACAGCAGCAGCAGCAGCAGCAACAGCAACAGCAGCGCCCGCTTTATGCGCCTCCAGCTCATTATGCTGACACCGCCGCGCTGGCTGCAGCGGCGGCAGCGGCACAACATTATGCCAACAGTCAGCAAGGCGGCGGCAGCGGCGCTGGCCCACCTGGCTCTGGTCATAGCTACTACTGAACGAGAGAGAGCGAGACAGACAAGCAGCAACAACAACAACAACAACAACAACAATAATAATAATAATAAAGAAAACAGCAACAACAACAACCAGAACAACATTAACAGCACGTAATTAGCAGCAGTAACAACTTATATGTATTTATATGAATAATATGTTTATGTAAAGCAAGCAACTACAACTATTCGAGCAAATTGTAAAAAACAAAAAAACTAAGAAATTAAGTCAAGCAAAAAAAACAAACAAATACACACACACACACATACTACAGTAAATAAGCAACTGGCACACACACAGACACACACACACGCAGAGTTAAGAGTAAAGTGAAACGAAAGCAACGAGAGCGAAAGCGAGAGCGAGAGAGCGTTGAACACACCGAACAAGTAAGCAGTGCACGCTGCTTGCTGCAGCCAAGCAGTTCAATCCAATACACAGGCAGAGTTCATTGCACTTACGCACATAAGCACGCAACAAATTATGACACACAGTTGTAGTTGTTGTTGCTGTTGTAGCAGCAGCAGCAGCAGGTTCCAATGCAAACACTTAAATTAAAATAAACATTAACATATACACATTATATGTAAATAGATTTAAAAAGAGAGCATTCTCTTTTTTGCTTAATATGCAGTTATATGAATTTATTTAATTTTTACTCGCACTCACCCCCTCTCTCTCTCTCTCTCTCTCTCTCACACTCTGTGTAACTTTTACTGCAACATAAATTTCCGTTGACCTTTTGTTCATTTCGTGTCTCTATTTCAATGTCTATATTTCTATTTTGTTTCAACACTTTTTGTTTGTGCATTTGCTGTATTGTGTATAATCCCCCAATATGTAAACTTAACCTCAGAACTTAAGTCGAAAAGATTACAAAAAACAAAAAATATATAGTGTAGTAAATATATATATTTAAAAATACATAAGTCAAAAGTAAATGAAAATAATATTACATACATAAATACAATTTTTTTAAATACACTGTTGGGCTGTTCTTAGAAAAGAGAAAAAATTCATTTAAAGAAAAATCTATATATATAAATATATATATATAAATATACTATAAAATTCAAATCGCAAAGAATGTAAGAAAATTTAATTCAACATTTATTTGATCAATAATTTGTAAATTTCATAAAACTGCGCATACGTTTAACTACAAGTAATATATAATAATTTTTTTCTATTTTTACGAAAACCATTTTTTTTTTACTATTTTTATATATATATGTTCTAAGCCTTAATTTATATGAAGCATTATTTTTTACATACATGCATGCTATATATAGAGTTATGTATATGCTATACGCTATTGAATTATAAATGTTTAGTTATTGTAACGGTTATGTAAGTAATATTAAATACACAACTAATAAACAAGCAAAACACACACATATACAAGAAAAGAAAAAAAAACAATTGTATAAGCATATATGTCTGTATATGTGTATATATTATGATTATGATATAAATACGCATATTTTTTATATATAAATAAAAGAAGAAACAAACAAAAACAGAAAAAAAAAACTAAATCTTATGTCTTACAAAGCAGTGTTTAGTGTTTAGCTGTTTTACGGTTTATTATTTTTTTGTAACTTATTTTTTACGAATGCGTATGCAAAACATGAGAAACAATATTAATAATGAAACACGAAAAAATAAAATTAAATATTTTTAATACACAATGAAACTAAAGGAAAAGTTAAAACAAACAAAACGCTAAGACTTATTCAACAAAACAAAAAACAAACAATTTGTAAAATATATAGAAAATAAAAATGAATATATAAAAAAAAATATATATATATTTATGTGTATGTGTGCAAATACATACAAAAAATGCATTGTAACTGAAACGTCTATAAGTACACACTCACACACTCACACACACACACACACATGCAACTCTGTTGTGGGCATTAGTTTGGGGCAGAGTTGGCAATTTAATTAAGAACATGTCCCATCATTTTTTTTATATATAGTACATAAAACAAACAAATTTAACAAGCGAGAGAGAGAGTGAAATATTATACAAGATCAATGGGTTAAATATTTAAATAGTATATCTGTATATGTATATGTATTGTATGTGTATCTGCATAGAAGCATCGGTTGGGGGCAGCGAGCTTCACGACCTTGACTTAGACTCGCTGGAACACAACGAAGCAGTGCTTAGAACCTCAAGCCATTAGACCACGCACTAAATTACTAAGGCCCCCACATACACTTTGATGTGCATACGTATGAATAGTTGGCAACACCTCCTTCTACCCTTACCGTGAAAAAGAAAACAGCAAAAAACAAAAACAACCAAAAAAGAAAATTAAAGAACTAATTAACCGAATTTTAAAACTGCGTAAATTATGAAAGCAGGCAACGATGCATGTATAGGAAACAAATATATAAATATATATATATATACATATGCAAATTAATAACGTACATAAACATATATTGGAGAAAACATTTACGTTTATTTCTTTCGGTGTAATTCTTTCTGTTTGATGTAAACAAAAAACGATATGAAAACCCATTTTTGAATGCGTAACGATCACAATTCAAATAAATATATTATGAAATATAAATGAATACCAAGTATATATATATATATATATATATATATATATATATGTATGTATCTGAGCTAAGACGCGAGGGCTAAAGCTGAATATGATTGATAAATAATGATGTATAGCTCTTAAGTTTTAGTTTGTAACTTTATGCCTTAAGTTGTAAGCTTACAAATAATAACATAACGTTAAATACAACATATTAAAAAGCAAAACAATGCAAACATAAAACAAATACAAACAACAAACAAACAAAACAAAACCACAAAAAACAAAATAAAAACAAAACAAATATATACAAAATTGTAACAATGTTTCGGTGTTTGGGCATCTAAGACAATTCGTGTTTTCAGCTTTCCATGTAAATTGCGTTTATTTAATGAATGTCATGTAAAGACCATAAAGAAACAAATAATATAAACTGCAATGATGAAATGTTATCTATCACTGTTTGTTGCCAAAAACTGTGTCCAAAACTATTTAATGCTTGATTGTCTTAGGGTTTTGAGTTTACATAGGCGAAACATCAGAGAATTTCAAATGAAAGCACTACGATCTTATTGGAAGGCGAGACTCTATGGAAGCGCTATTCATTGCTGTCTTCAATTTATAGCTGTGCGGTCGTCTCTGGTCTCCAATTGAGAATTTACTTACCTTTGCGCCAATCCAAACTCAAAAACTAAGGTAATTATATATTGTGTTATTTATGGCAATAAAAAAAAAACAGAGATAGATGACAAAAGGCGTCGCAAAGTCTTTAAGTTTAAAAGAATTTGTAGCAGACAGTTATATGTTTGTTTGTTTCTTATTGTCTTTTTTAAATTTGTAAAACTGTTAACTTGCTAATAGAAATGACTTTAACAGCAGCTGTTAAGTAAATGCGTCGCTATGCAACACTATATCCGGCCTCCACACGGCTAACTAAGTGGCAATGCTGGGAGCTGAAATTATCACAGCTGTTTGTGCACGCCGCCAATTGGATAATATTTTACTTTTTATTATTGTTTTGAGTACATGCTAACTTAAGTGTGGGCTAAATTAAAGTTATTCATCGATAACTCAATACAGATTGACTGGATATTGGCGGATGCAAGGAATACTTTTAGGAAAACAACATGAACTTCTTGCGACAAACATTCAGCGTTACGAAACAATTGACGGCACAAGGTGAGCGACAAATGAGTTAAAGTGCACGCAACGAGTTCCCATATTGTAGTTTAAATATTTGCTTGAGTGGAGTGGATACTCAAAAGGCATATCCTGAGCAGCCACCCGCGCATGTTTTTCCAATCAATGACAGTGCGCATTTTCTTATTTATTTAACAATCCTTTGCTGCTCAATGATTTGTATATTGAATGTGTGTGTGTGTGCGTGTTGCTGCTAGGACTGTTTGCTTATCTTGGCAGCTCCTCTAAAGCGCGTGGCCAGCGCACTTTCCCCTGCGTATCCTACGCACCCTTTTCTGGCGGTCTGTGAATATTTTTATAGGTACTTTCTCATGTGCTGCTGCGCTTGTAATTTTAATTAAAAATGCTGCCACATATATTGCACACATAATATGCTGTCAAAGGACATTTGACATGCAGGTCAACAGGACAATAGGAATTTGCATGACCCAAACAAACAAAGGATACACACAGGTGGGATCGCTCGCTCGGTCAGTGGCAGGACCGAGGAATGTGCAGCCCATTGTTCAATCGGGCTGCCTGTGTGTTATGGTAATTATTGGCAGTACATGTGTGTGGCATTTAATTAAAAATACTTTCTTTTCTGTTATTTTTAGCATTTGCAATGAGCGGCCAGCGTAGAAGCGCCAGCTGATCGTGTCCAGTGGTCAAACCTCAATAGGCAAACCAAAGTGGCAACGTCTACAGGGAGTGGTCCAACCCTTGCGCTGTTCCCAAGCATTGTTAATGCATCTCTTTCAATTGCAAAAGGCTTGAGTGCAGAGCGCTGTCTATGGCGCGTCATTTGGCCGCAATTATTTCGCCAGGCAATGGCAACAAAGAGCAGAAAAAAAGATGCATATAATATGCGACTGCGACTGCGACTGCAACTGCAACTGCTGCACAACAATTATTTTTGCGATTTTCACAGAGATTAGCCACAACAAAAGGGCCAATGGACATTGTCCTGTCGCCTGTACCCACACTGCCACGGCCTGACCCTTTTGTCTGCTTGCTATTCTTTCGCTTTTGTCATAGCTGCACACATATAGATTTTTAAGCCGCTGGCACAACTCATCCATTTAATTAAGTACAGTTGCGTTTGGAGTTGGAACTGGAGTTTATATGTGAAAATGTTTCTACTTGCAGCTATGCAGAGCAGCTCGAATGTAATGCAGGCCACATTGCGTGGCATGGCTTCGTTGCATCAAATGCATCGCACTGGTCCCCACATTAAGACGCGTCCACCACGACAGCCGCTGGATGGCAAGCCCTTTGCCAAGGGCGTTGTGCTCAAGACGCTGATCAAGAAGCCAAAGAAACCCAATTCGGCGAATCGCAAATGCGCCTTGGTGCGTCTCTCCACGGGCAAGGAAATGATTGCCTACATACCCGGCATTGGACACAATCTCCAAGAGCATAATATTGTGCTCTGTCGCGTCGGTCGATTGCAGGACGTGCCCGGCGTCAAGCTGAAGGCTGTGCGCGGTGTCTACGATCTGGCGCATGTCATCAAGAAGGGACAGTAGTTAAGCATAAACTCACAGACACACACACACACACACACTTGTTTCAATATACATACATTGTTTATAGAAATCCTGCTATGCATTGCCTATTATTTATTGTTATTATTATTTTTTTATGGAAAATTATGCAGCTCAGTGCGGCTTAGCGATAAGTAGCCTCGACAACAAGTGAGCTAGAAGTACTCGCCCCGTTTCAACTCAACTGATCTCTCTTCGCTTCATCTTCATTTTCTTGTTGTCGTAATCTTAAGTCAACAGGCTCTCGGAGTTCCTGGGCGTTTCCTGTTATTCCGCTGCCTGGCTAACGGCATTTTTACGCTTTAGCAGCCAAATCCCTTTTGTTGGGATTACTTTGGTCTTTAAAAAGAAAATTTGCACACACAATTTTATGCCAACTAATTTTTTAACTGAAATGGGCGTTGCTTTCTTCACAGCTTGTGGGCATATGGGCATCTAATTGAAATATTCTACATAATTCTTGGCAAATTTAACAGTTGGCACTCGAAAAGCAAAAGAGTTAAAAATGTTGCATTTATGGTTTCATAGAATTGCTATGCCAAAATTATAAAACAAAAAATTGAGAGGCTGCCCATTATACATATGTAATTTATAAATATAAAAAGTATTGCTGCTGGATTAAAAAGCTATATTTTTTATATATAGAGTTAATTCTAATTTAGGCATTGTTTGGTCATGCAAGACCAATAAATCCAATGCATCAGCTACATACAGCTGATTTAGCTTAATTTCGCAATTTGGCAAGTCGGGCCTGTCGGACCTACAGTTGATAATTCAGTGAATAATGATAATAATAAATACTGCCAAGAAGGCAACTATGTATAAACTACAAATTGTGTGTTTTTTTTAAATAAAAACAAATAAAATGGATTATGAAAAAGCTCATTGGCTCAACAGGGATTTTTATAAATAATTTTTGCAATTTCAATTTGCCAAACAATTATCGAGAAAAGAACTCTGCTGATGTGAAAGAAGTTTTGGCAAAACCCTTTTTAGCCTTTTGTGACTTTGCGGTGATGATCAAAAGCCGACTGTCTAACTTGTACCGTTAACCAAAATCGGACACAAGCGGCAAAACAGTTAAGAAAACACGTCTGAAACAAAAAGAAAACGTTTTATGTGCGCCGCTGTTGATGCCGACGCACGATGACAATTTGAATGTTGTGGACCACAGTATCAATACTTGATGGCGACAGTTGGTCAACAATGGGCGAAGGACACTGTTACCATTAACCGTTAACCCGATGACCGCCTGATTGAGCCATTATGACACATGCAGACTCTGCATTTGCAGACGAGCATGAATCCTGCTCCTGCTCCTAGTCCGGCTCTGTCTGTCCGTCTGTCTGCTTGTGTCTCTGAGTTCTTTTGTTTTAGCTTCGTTCATTTGACAAATTTTCTGCTGAGTCAAGTTGAACCAAGCAAGTTCTATTGTAAACACAGCGTGCATAATTTTTATCAATAAAAACTAACCATTGTTCACACTGTGACACAAGTGATAAGCGCTTATCATCTTCGCTTCCGTTGAAATTGCACCGCAAACCCATTTTTTTTTTTTTCTATTTCTATTTGCAACTTCAGCGCATTCTTTTTCATAATTAACTGTAAAATTTGTGCAAATGACTAATGATTATGTGAATATATTTATATTTTATTTTATTATAGCTTGAGCTAATTCCCACAGTCCAGTCTGAAGCAAGACTAAGACCCACTTTTAAAGAGATTTTATTTTATGAAATATTTAGTTACTTTTAGACTAAAATTTGCTGTCATTCATTAAAAAACGAAATCGAAGCTGATTTTTGATTTTTATAATTTATATTTTAGTTACCCCATTCCCATTGAGTATATATTTCATTTATTTTCTTTAGCCAAGCTAATATTTAGTATAAAGTTTACCTATTTTAATCTTATGCTATAATTTTGAAAATAAACTTATATAGAAACCATTAGCTTTGCTTGGCTCGCAGTCTATATTTGATAAATTTTTTGATTACTAGTTTAATAAGTATGTGAATTTATTCTAGGTTTGAATGTCAATACTCCTGTCAATTGCTTTAATTTGTGGTCTCATCCATGGCTGCTTTAATCGCAAGTTCATTTCGGTTTGGGGTGATGTTCAAGTGTAAATTGCATTGCCAAATATTTCCTTAATTTATGGCACGTGTGTGGAATTTCTTGTTTAAAGGGTTGAACATAAAAACGCAACCCCGTTGGTTATTGCGTTGATTTAGTGAAGGGAGTGCGGCAACCCTTCAGAAAAGAATTGCAAACAACCCCATTTTGATATTCAATACAAAATGGAGTTTCGCTTGGTATTAAATCAAATATTGAAGCAATGCTCTTAAATATAAATGGCGCAGAAAATGCTGCAAAAAATAATTTAAAGAGTTGTATTCTTTTTAAAATAAATCAATACAAAATTTGAATTAACCTACAATGTTTAAAACGATAAATATGCTTAAGCCATGTATTGGCTCTTGTTTTAAGCAATGTTTATAATATTATGATGTGTGCTCAGATAATGAAACATTTAAATCTACGCTGTTTGCAATTCGTAGAAAGAGATTAGAGTGAAATCATTTGCTCCATTACATTCCCCCAGGGCCGTTTTTTAGTTGGAAGCGTCGACAAAAGAAATCTTTAATTGGGCTAGTGTTCTCAGCCCTCCTTTGTTCGCTGTCAAAATGTCAAGTCAAATAATGATGCATAACCAAGATCCTCAAGATGCTGCAACACAGATAATCCGTGACGAACAACATAATTTTCTTGTAATCAGCAGCATAGACAAGTCCTTTAAATGTGTGTCTAAAACAAAACAACAACAAAAACTGCTTGCAAAAAAAAAACGGACGAGCGAAAAAAATTGAGAAACAAACGGCACAAAGGAACGATCGTGTGCCCAGCAGCAGCCAATTGTGTGCCACTCTCGCTCTCGCTCTCGCCCTCTCTCTCTCTCTCTCTCGATGTTTGTTTATGTGGTGAGCCTTTAGCCACGTGTAGCGCACACTCCAAGGCGCAGGTGAGAAATCTCAGCCAGCGAAATGTCAATCAATTTGTATTGATTTCCAACCCCTTTCTGAATTTATTTCTTTTTATTTCTGCTGATCGTTCAGGGATCGTGTCTCGCCCCTATAGTGCATACGCCTTAATCGCTGCTGATTGTCGCTAAAAATGGTGAATTGCAATGATTTCTTTATATGTAGTTTGCTTTTTTTGTTTATTCATCGTCATAGGTCTCTATAGAAGGCGGCACGATCGATCGATCGCTGAATCATTTGATCCTTTGATCGCATGTCAGGCACGTGTCCTTGCCAATGAGCGCGGCTGTATAAATTAAAAAAATAATGTATTAATATTTATAATAAAATTTGTGTTATGAATTTATACTATTAAACTCATTAAAATGATAAAATAATTATCATTCTATAATATTTGCTTTATACATATTCAGCATAGCACTAATTTCAATGAGCATCAATATAATGGTAAGTAAACAATTTATTTGTACATTCATATACAAGTTTACTTGACATTTTTTTTTTTAGTTTACCTAGTCTTAGCTCTAGCCTGATCTATTTAGTCAAAGAGGCTGGCATTAAGGGGGCTTGATCAGTGCTTAAGCTTTGCATTTGCCATCGAATCTCTGTAGTGCTCAAGCCCCTGTAAACTGTAGACTAGTAAGATCTTTAGCTAATCAGCTTAGTGTGTGAGCAGCGATCTCTCAACTCTCAACTCAAGTAATTTTTCAATTCACCTACAAAATGGTTTTTAGAGCATAAGGTTGGGTATGGGACTGGGCTGAGATTGTTTAATCACCGGATTTACGTGAAACTTTTGCAATAATCGTGGGTGCATAACAATAAATTAGAACTTATTTTGCGTGTATTTGGCAATATACGAGCAAAGTGCTGGCCTTAATCTTAAGTACGCGACTGATCCGCTGCTCCCTCCCACCCGCGCTGGACAGTTGCTCTACTCTCTAGCGTAATCTGAGATTAAATTAAAATGTCGCAGGCGCGCATTCATAATCGGGGCCCAGTGAGTGTGTGTGTGTGTGTGCGTGCGTGAGTGTGTTTGGCCTAAATCCCGTCAGTCTGGCCCTAATCCTTTCTCCCCGGACTGCTGCGAAGCGCGTCTTCTTACCTGCCAAGTGCATGTGTTGAGCTTGTTGCATGCAACAGAGTCGCGCTACACACGAATTAACCTGATTAAAAATTGTATTTTTCCCAAATTTATGGGATTAAGTTCCGTTCAAAAGTTCCTTTTAACCTTTAACTCGTTTAAGCTACCGGATTTCACAGTCGGATTTAGTTCAAGTGCTCAACATTGAGCGCGTTCAGACCTGCACCGACCTCAGTCGCAGTCTCAGTCTCAGTCTCGGGGCCTCAGTTTGCGCTGAGCCGACTTTTATTGGGCTGGCTTAATTAGCACAATTGTTTACAAAATTTACCTTTCGTCATGCACAAAAGCGAGACCAAGTTCCAGCTCGAGCTACCAGTTCTCTAGGCTCTGTTCTGTCTTCAGCGCATTGCAAAATCCGTGGCACGCACACGCCCACAGGCCTCAAGCCTCCGTGGCCTCAAGCAACGTGTGAACGAACCAAATTTGAAATTCTATTTAAAAATTAGTCTAATCCCACAGCAGGACACTAACACACCGAGAGAGAGAGAGAGAGTCGATTGCTTGACCTGCCACGTCCGCTTGCCCAGCTATCGATATGCATTTGCCCTTTAAAATGCAATTAGCCTTAGGCAATTTATTCAGCTTTCAAATTATGCAATACAGTGGGCACTCGCAATCCAAAAAGTAAAAAGTTGGTCTACTTTTATTTATTTTATGTTTCAGCTCAATTAAAGTCAAAGTTCAAATGTACGGATCAAAATGAAATACTAATAATCCTACTTTGATAATCATTATTTGTGGTTTATATTTTTTATTGCTACAAAATCAAAACAAAATCATTATATTTTTTAATAGAAACAATAATGATTACAGTGCCTGTAATTTTCTACAACATTTGATAACATCTACTACAATACTACATCATACTATATATATAGCTCATATGGCGCATATATTTCTTGGATTATATGTAGTCTAGCGCCGATAACGCAGCACCCAGCTGAAGTTAATTAACGCTGACTGTTTTCTCTCTCTCTCGCTCTTTTTCTTACTAATTTGAGCTTCAAAGAATTTTGTTTTATTATTATATAGAAATAGATATATAGAAAGATATTGCAATCAAACAACTTTAATTCAAAAAAAAGCTTAAAATTTCAGCGGAATTTGGTCTCAAGAGACTTTGAAATCAATTTAAATTGTTTCGCTTAAAATATATTTGCCTATAACTAATTATTGTGAAAAATGTGACTTAATACAATGCAGCCTCTCTCTCTCTCTCACTCTGTCGCTCTCGCTCTGGCACTTCCGCTAGCTGCAGCTGTAAAGGCTTAAGGGGCACTCTCAAAGGCGCATGCTGTAGTCATTGGCGCCTTGCAATATGTTAAATATGCGATATGAAAATTTAGCGCTTAAGCAAATATAAACAAATATGCATTTATTGCTGAAAAAACAGAAATAACAAAAATTTCCAAGTTGACTGCCCAGCAAATGGGCACAAAGAATAACAAAAGCGAGAGAAACACGTGCCCACTTCATAAGCAAGCAACATTTGTTGATTTAGTTTTGAAAGAAATCGAAAAACAAATTTCGTTTCATTTCGTTTCATTCACATGGGCGCAGCAGAGACTTGTGAAAACAAGAAAAGTCGCTGAAAATAGAGAAATGTGTTTAACCCATGCACAAAAGTTGCAATATGTTGAGTATTAAGCAGAGCAAGAGAGAGAGAGAGAGAGGGAGAGAAAGAGCGGCACACGCTTGCTAAGGAAAACGCCCCCTCGAGATTAATGAGGATGTGAGCAGTGAGTAGTAGTTGCGGCTATTCCTTGGCTTGCATACATTTCTTGTTGATTCAATGCAACACTAATGCCCGAATCCGAATCCGAATCCTTTGCTTGCAGCACACACATGTGTCCAGCGCCGTCGTGTCCTGTGGCACTTTTCAGCTGCTGACCAGTCTCTCTCTCAACTCTCATTAAGCTGCCTTCCACTTAAGCATGAGTTGGCCCTTTTTCCCTTGCTATACACACACGGACACGTTGTTGTCCATTTGCCTTTGATAAATGAGCAGAGAGCCTTTGGTATTCGGGCTCTGTGTTTAGTTTAATAGTGAAATTCGTAGACTATACGATCATTAGCATTAGCCAAAGCAATTAGTCGACTTGGCTCGTGTTACACATGCAACAAACAATTCCACAGTGAGTGGTCCACATGCAACAAAATGCAAATGCGAATGCAAATGCAAATGCTAATTAATCAACTTGCAACTTGTGGCAACCGGAACCCAACGGATCATTAGCAGCATCTCTCAATTGCCTCAATTGCTCAACAAGCAGCCAAACGCCATTTTGTAACAAATAAAGTCATTTATTTCATTTCACTGTTATTACTCTCTCTGTATAACTTTCTAACCAATCCAGCTCCAAATTTTTGCAAGAAATGATGGTTTATCCGCAAGTGGTATGGCCTGGTGATTGCTTAATTGCGGTATCACTTCTAATCCACGATAACTAAACGATATTGATAACATGTCCGCCAATTCTGCATGAGCTTTCTTCGCCGCATCAGCCTCACATTGTTCACATTGGCCGCCTGCCAGCTGAATTTTCAATTGCTGGCAACACACCTGAAAATGTTTATCCTTAAGCTCGTAAAATGTTCGCCTTGCCTTTTCGCAAGGCTCCACATCCCTGATGCCATCACAATTGGGCTGCTCTTTGCACTGAGCCAGCAACAGCACGTTGAGCAGAATTCCGAGCCAGCAAAGAAGCTTCATCTCGTTTGAAGTTTGTTTTGCAAATGCGTAAATAATATTAAAAACGCTGAAATTTGCATTCATTGCTAATCAGCTCTTCACAACAAGAGAGAGAGAGAGAGAGAGGGCGAGAGAGTGAGAGTGAGAGCGAGCGAGCTTGCTGATAGCGTTAGAGCAATTTGAAGCTTCTCATACCCTTGCTATGAATCATCGTTATAGCGAACACATCACATAATATATTTATTAATCATTATATTTATTATTACATATCCCGCTTATAAGTTCAAGTTCATGTTATGACACAAAACCACAAATAGCCATGTAATAAATGCTAAATTAATAGAAAAAGCGCTGACTTTTGACTGTCTTTAGGCTGAACTATGTCTTTAGATCAGCTGCTTTCTATTAACTCACTTATAAAGAAAGGACAAAGCCTTTGCTTCTAATTCAAACTTTTACGGAAGTAAAGAAAATATGTTCAACTTGGATAGCTTATGATATAATAAAGCTTGTTTATTCGGCTGCGTCGGATTTGTTTGACTAAGAAAACAGTTGCTATGATAAAATAAAAAATGTTCACCTTCTCGGCCATGTGCTTGGAATTCTTGGTAATTTTAACTTGCCAATTGCTTATACCCTTTATTCAAATATTCAATTTTATGCCTATAAACTAAACTAAGCCAATTCCTTTTCCCTTTCGCATTCCCACGTCTTTGCCAGTTGCATACCCTTTATTTGTCTGAATATAAAAATAAACTCTTTGGTTTAGCATTCACTTACGCCTCGCTGGCAAAACAAACAGAAACACAATAATAAAAGAAAGAATAAAAAGAAATGCATTTATGTTTGCCGTGATTATGACAAACCGATAAGCGACATTGAAGCGGTTTCAAGATTAATGTTAAAGCCAAAGGAAATATGCACAGGAAGTGCTAACAATAAATGAAAATGAGAACAGAGAGCGTTCCACTTGTTTGGCCACAAAATTAAGGCTTGCTCTCGCATCGATTATCTTATAATATTTTTGCCTCGTACTCGAATTTCGTGGACTGGATACTGGATCAATAGCAAACAGCTGTCAGGTGTAGCTGTAATTGTACGCATACTATTCGCACTCTCTGTGCTTGGCACTTGGCAGACAAGTCTGCCTGCCCAGCCACTGGCTTCTCCTTGCTGAATCCAATTTTGTGCCAACTAATTCCTCCTTGCTGCGCTATAAATATGTCAACGCGCCAAAATTGATGAAAGCGACAAAAGCGGACAGCTTGTGGTCAATCTAACTGAGCCACAGCTCTTGCTAAATTCAACTACTGTTGCTTACACAGTGAGAAATTGGGCTTGAATCACTGCCAGAGAAGTTACATAAAGCGTTGCAAATTTTAAAATCTACCCATAAGATATTTATAGATACCTAGATATATTTCAATTTAAATAAATAAGCAATTCATTTTATCATCACAACATGCTACAAATATTAATCTTATATATAATGTCATATTACCATTTAAGTATTTTGCTTAACGCTTTACAGATCAATATTTTAATTTGTACTATGAGTACTATGACGTCCAAAAATAATTTAAATATGTATATGTAATTTTATTAGCCGACATTAGTTTGGATTCAATTGTCTGCTTTCTTTTATTTCTTTCAGCGTATGCCAAGACTTTCACCCTTGCCACAAGCTTTGAGCCAAAGGGTAGAGCAGGGTGGGTGTTGGGAATTGACAACAATTGTAGGAAATTGCCAAAAGTGACCAAAGCAGCGGTCAGCACTGCGGTCATAGGCAATCCACCCTGTGGATTTAGTTGCCCCATAGCCTCGTTGCGATTTCCGGTTTGTTATCATTAAGCAACCGCAACCCTTTGGCTTGCCTGCGGGGGTGCGGTGCGGTGCTCGTCTATCTAATATTAAGAACGCCTGTCTCTTGTGCTATTTATTTATTAAATGCGCGCAGCATCATTCCCCCCACCCCAGGCAACGCAAAACCCTTTTCTAAATAGAGCATAGAGAGACAACTGGACAATGCACAATGGTTCCGAGTAGAGTTGGGGAGCGACTGTCTACTGGCCCTGAGACTGACACTGAGGGTCAGCTGACACAGCTGTCACTTTTTCCAATGTTTTGTATTCTTTTTTTGGTTTTTTGTTTTTGCCACACTAAGCCAGCCCCGGCCCCGGTCCCGGGCCCGCTGAGGAAACTAGTTTCCATACAAAATGAAGTTAAAGTGGTTGTTTTGCTGTTCGCATTTGGTGTATGTGTATTGGTGGCTGCAACGTTGCTGATTGGTTGCAAGACCAGACCGAGGCGCTATTCAATTTCATTTGATTGCGTCGCTTACAATATTCCAGTTTACGCTACAAAATTCAGAGTCGCAAAATGGCGCAATATACGATTATCCAGAAATGGAGTTTCATTGAAAATGGCGTAACAATTAAGACTCATTTGAGTTCTGCTCAACACGCTTAAGTAACGCATAATTCAAATTAGACTAAGGTTAACTTTTAGCTTACAATAATATTTAATGAGTAACTTGCAAATTGAGCTATCGATTAGCTTAATGCACTATTTGTGAATTCCATCTTTTGGCATTTACAATTATTTTACATTTAAGGCTTAAGCACTTTAAAGTTTAGATATGTAAAAAATCTGTCTAAGCCACGATTTAGTTTGAACGCATTCTGCAGCTAAAGTAAATAATTGAGACCTACACAATGTTTGAAAGCAATTTAAAGTACGTAAAATAAAAACTTGAATTAGTTTTGCTGTAGCTGCGCTTTAAGCTAAATTAGATGCATATATTGTTCATATATATAGTACATGCCATATGCTTGATCTTTTATTCATGGCAACTGTTTAGCTATTTTTGGCTTTGCTTTGTTAGCGTTAAGAGTCAGCGACAATTGGCGGGATTTGTAGACTCGTCAAGTGGCTCAAGGAGATCTTTTTAAGTCGCTGAGACTAGCGTTGGCTTTGCACTTGCTGCAGAGATTACGGCCGTGCAGTGTTTGCGTAATGTTATGCAAGGATTAACTAGTCAGGACTCGGCTCACGCAGTAACTACGTATGTGTGTGTATGTGCACAAATATTTGTATTGCAGTTCCATGTAAAATATGCACACACATTGGGCAAATCATACATTTATTTTTTATCTGTCAACATTTTTGGCAGCGCTCTTCAGAGAGAGAGAGAGAGAGCCACCTACAAAACGCAGGCTGACAAAAGGCTTAAACCGCTTAAAGACCAGTTTAATCTTATGGCTTACAGTTACACGCTTGCCGTTTTGAGTTTCATGGGAAGAGCCAAGGTAAAAGGTAAAAAAGAAGTGAAGAAGTTGTCAGCAACGGCTTTAGAGGGTTAAACATGCTCATATTACGATATGCACAGTGGGCCAAGTAGTAGTCTCGGAGTCACGTTGGGTCCACAAAAAGAGTTATGCGGAACTAACGCTTAACGTCTTGCATTTCCTATTTCCCAGTTCCTTTCGCTCTTAGCCCTTTAGCCAGTTGATTTGCAGATAACAGTCAACAGCGTGCGAATTGACAATTGACACAATTACCAAAAAAAAAGAAAAAGAAGAGAAAAGTGTAGACAAAAAGGAGCAAAGGGATCGAGAGTTTGCTGCTACGGTAAACCGTCAATTGTGACAGTTCAACAAAACGTTAGAGCTCGTATTTATCGACACGCCCATGCCGCCTACTTTTGCAGTGTCTAACGGTGTTTCGTAGGCGGCTTTAGGTGCCACACAACAATGCGACTCGTCAAACAAAACGTAGAAGGTGTTAAAGGCTTTTGATAGATTGTGTGCATTTCAATTCCTTTCTCTCACACTCTCACATATTCTATTCTCTGTATTCTGTGGGCCTGCGTACTTTCACTTAACTCTTTGCTATCTGTTTGCTATACCCATACCCCACCCCCACCCCCGCTCGCTCGTTCGCTCTCGCTCTTGACAGACAGCTAACGGTTTATGGCTTATGACAATAGCTGCTGGCAGCTAATCAACGGCAAAATGCATAAAATTAAGTGAGTGCAATCAGCAAAGAGGGACACCAAACCAAATGACATGGGAAAGGGAAAGGGTAACGCAGCATAAGCGTACGCTCGTTGATGCAGTGGGGGAGGGGAGGGGGTTGGTCTGACAAGCGTATCTTCTTTTCTCACACAATTATTAGAAATATTTTCACATTTGATTTGAAGTTACAGTTGCAATTGCAGTTGCCTGTCGGCTTCGCATAACTGTACTCACTCTCGCTCTCTTTGCTTCTCTCCCAGCATCCTAAACGTTGACAGTTCATCAAAACGAATGATGCATGCAAAATTAACCTCTGCACATATGAAATATCAGACAATCAGTTGCTCTACACTTCCGGCTTGTTCGACTAATGCGCATAGTTTGTAACAAAAAAAAAAAAAAATAATATTAATTTTGCTAATTTTAATATGTTTGATTGTTTCAAATAATAATAACTGAATAATTTATTATTTATGGCTATTTAGTTTTATTTAGTTACGTATATAAATTGAATTTACTGTTATATGTTAAAATGTTAATGTAAAATTAGGAAATATTTTTTAAATACTAGCTAATGCTCAAGCAACTGTTTTCTATATGCAAATCAGAGCTATTATTGTCTGCTTTTTACATATTGTTTCAATTAAAACTTGAACTCCATGAAATGCTATTGATATATAGAATGTAGAGCCGCAAACTGAAACAGCAATAGTTAGTTTATTAGATTTCACATTGCTGTAGCGGCTTTAGTTTGTGCATTATGTCGAGCCCATTATTATGCGAACCCGTTATATTTGTTAGTTCGGAATGCTGTTGCCCTTCTTTACTTTTACGTCTCTTTGTCGTCGCATGTATTTCCAACAAATCTTCACTCGATGGGCGTTGACGCAGGACACTAACTGAGCTACTCCTGGACAACATGTGTTGTCGTCCTTGGCTTGGGGAAGGCGTTGCCGCTGCCGTTGCCAAATAACAACAGTTACAATGGCCCAAGCGTAAGGAAGTAGCCAGTTAGCTGTGTCCAGTTAAATAGCAATCAAGCCCATTGTACACAGACTAATGGGTGGCCCATACATCATAATTCAGCTGCAATTTGTTATTAAAAAAGAAAGACAGTCAATAGTTCAGAATCACACACATACAATATATTCAATATAAATTCAAAAATGAGAAGAGATGAGCAGCGATCATTGCCAGATTAAATAGTTTAAGCTGCAGCATATACAACTCATTTATTCAATTATTATCACTTTACTCGACTTTTTACTTTATCAATCAATGGGGAACTCGAGGCCCTTGCCCATGACTGTCATTGAACTTGTTGCTTATCGCAAGTTCAACTATTGCAATAAATTTTAAATATTTATTTGATAATCAGTGCATTTGTTTATATTTAATGGCTAGACCAGACAAGCTGGCACCAGTTGTTGTCTCTCGATTAGCTTTCAATGATAAGCGCCCAATATTTGTCTAGACTTTCGCTCTCTCTCTCGCTCGCTCGCTCTCTATTTCTTTCGAGCTGCAGACTGAGCAACAAACAGACATTTGGCTTGTAATCAAAACCGCACTAATTTGGCATTTGGTAATGCAATATGCCATGCTAGACTCATTAGACTAGGCAGATCTTGAGATCTGCTTGGGCATCTTTTCGTTTTTGCGCTTCAGTGGATATTTGTGAATGAAATGCAACGAAAGTGGTCGGAGCTGGGCTCGTTTCCTGGTCTGCTGCTGTCAATTAAAAAATGCCATAATTGAGCAGCATTTAGACCAGGCTTAAATCTATATACATACAGATATGGCATATAGGATAACAATTAGCCAAAGGATTTGACGGAAGCTGTACCGTACTTAACTTGTGTCTTTTTAGTCTTGTGTCTGTCTATTCTTTAGTCGTTAGCTGCTGCTCACTTCCGTCACGGAAGTGTCTCGACCTTTGCTCTCTCTCTCTCTCTCTTTCACTCTCTCACTGTCGGTTCAACTTGTGCATTTTGCATATGAAAACAAACAAGTGCAATCCTGGATTTGCAGCCGGGTTAGTCTTTAGCCACAACACACAACGCACACGGACACGTGTAATCCTTGACCACTTCCTAGACCCTTCTATACACACTACTTCCTCATTAGCAAGCACTTCAGCTGAATTGCCTGATAGGCTTACCGGCTAGCTAAATATTTGTGCGTCTTAAAAAAAACGTCTACGAATATAGAAATGCTATAATATTAAAAGATTCCAATATCGAAACGTCTGCTTAACATTTGTAGCTCAAATTGATTGTAGAGTTTTTACTTCAAGGCTTAAATAGTCAGTGCTTTGATTTTAAATTGGGTTTAGACTCATAAGCAATGCAATCTTTATCTAAGTTGAGCGCTAACTGTACAACATAAAAAGAGATTTTAATTTTTAGTGTCGTTTAACATTTACCTACAAAAGTCAACCCATTCCCATTACTGCAGATTGACGAACGAAACTATTAAAAGGCAAAAGGCAAGGAGTTAAATAAATATTTTAATATGCCTCTCTAGCTAACTCGAAATTCTGCGAATCTGCTTACCAATATAATAACCCGTCAACCATAAGCGAAAACCCCTTTCAGTCAATTAGTCGCTGATTTTCTTTGTGCGCTTGGCCAGTTTTTTGGCTGAAGAAGTTATAAAAACTCAGCGCATTCACAATGAAAGCAGAACCCTTTTATTTTTTGTCTCGTCAGCCAGGACATGCGAGTCCTGTCGCTCATAAAACACGAATATCTTTGACCTGCCCTTAGTTTTTTAGTTTTACATTTTTTTTTCGACGAACGGCAACCATTATGCAATAAAAAACGCTTTACGTTTTTTAAGGCAATGCAGGCTAATGTACCAAGCACCAGATATCATAGATCATATATATAGCAGCGGCAACCCGTTCGGGAGCGCCCTACCTGGTATGCTACCTATATAAACTGCAAGCCAGACAAACGCTCAAGGACAGCAAAGGGTAAAGGATTGCACAAATATTGCATCTTTGTAAAAAAAACATTACAAAAAACACACCCAGACTCATGCGCATGTTCATTATATTATCTGTTTTACCACCTAGGCTGTATATATGTTTATTTTTTAAGGTAGTGCCATTTCATTTTTTCGCTGAATCTGGTTTTTAGTTTGAAAATTGCAACTCTTTTGCGACTTTTTACGATTCCCGGGGCAGGTAAGCTCCGAGCTAGCTGCAACTACATGTGTGTGTGTGTGTGTGTAAATGGGTGTGTATGCGCGTTTTAGTTAAATCCACCATTTTTACGGTTGGATTAGCGTTGGATTAGCCTAAGCCGGTGGTTTTTTAAAAATGATTTTGCGACATTTAACAAATTTCAATGGAAGCGCAAAAAGTGAATGGATTTGTGTTCTATTTATGAATTTTTGGGGGCATAGCTCAGAGAACTCAGTCTTAAATATATACATACATATATATACTATACATACATATATTGTTATATGAACTGCTGCTATTTTATAAATTTCAGACTGGTCAATGTTTAAAAAATCTCAAAGCAGCGCAATTTTTGTTGATCTAAGACTCGAGCACTTCCTGTGCGTCGCGACGTCCGAGCCCTTTACCGTTAGCTCTGTGTAAAGTTAAACAACGGCTTAGAGTCGCGTATCCCACGCTCAAGAGCCCTTCAAGGTAAACATCCTTTGCCGCATCCTTTTGAGCTGCACTTTTGGCACTCAGCTTTGGCTTTGACCTTGCAATGCGCCACACGCTTTCCCAGAAGCAAGACCATGAGCAGGATAACTGGCGGGCCAGACTTAAATAGCGTAACATATTCGAGGCATTAATGCTGCCTGCACGCTTAGGTATCCTTAGGCGGGCTAAAAGGATGCGCTAACGCGCAAAACTCTGCGATGCGATGCTCTCAGCCTAATTTCCATAATTTGTCACGCAAAATCATTTTGTGTAAGATGTGCATAAAATTCGCAAACACACCCACACACACACACACACACACAGACAGATACAAAAGTCTGCTGCAGCAAAAGGATTTGCTAACAAAAGCGCAAAACAGACGGATTTAACCCTTAAGCCATCTCACTATCTCGCTCTGTTGTTGACTCTCGCCCACTCTACGCTCTTGGCCAGGCTGCCAAGTCTCTGCTGCCTGCTGGGACTAGCTCAGAGCTGGCAACGCGATTTAGAGTCATTAGTTCGTAATTAAACTAAGAACATTAACTAACTATGTATACGAAATAATACATAGGCAAAGCAATATTAATATTTAATGCAAGCTGGAATAGAAACAGTTGCGAATATTGAAGCAAAACAAACGTTTTGAATTCATAAATAGGCGCATACGAAATATTATGAAATAAATATATATACTGGTATTATCAAAGTCTTAATAACTAGCTAAGCATGCTGTAAGCTGAAAACAATTTACTTAAAATAGTTTCGATATTTTCCAGAAAACTGTTTGCGAAATACGCGAAACTTGGCCAAGAGACAATGCAATGAGTGGTAACGAGAAATAACTGTTTTGACTAAAATGCGAAAAGGGTCAAAAAGCGACGTTTGGCAAACCTCAAGCAACCCCTCGTAAAACCCTTTGAAGAGAGCTGAGCAACCCGCACTCGCATCCGCAACAGTTTACAACCTAAGCGACTGCGACTGCGACTGCGACTGAGGCTGGAGAGACTGAGATAGCAATGGCTAGAGCGAGAGCGACTGCGTGTGCTGCTGTAAGGGAGAGACTCACCCCTTTGCCTTTGCCTACCTGCCACTGGTTGGTCGCCGCCATTGCGTGCGAGTGCAATGGGAAATGAATGAAGCTGCTGCTGCGTCGCTGCTGCGTCGGCGCAGCGTGCGTTGGCGTATAAAAGGCCGTCGAGCTCTGCAGTCGAAATCAGTGCACGTTGAGCAACGTTAGCGTTTGGACATAGACAGTCAACGAACATTTACACACACACCCACAGTAACACAGTTCTGAAGGATTAGAAGCAGCAGCCACAATGTTGATGCACGAGAAACTCATGACCGGGCAGTTCTTTGATTTGAAGACTGGTAAGTTAGCCACGCCCACAGCGCATACCATGCAGCCAATCTAACGCTCCCTCTCTCGCTCTCTTTATCGATCAATAGAACGCAAACCTTTGCTACATCATCATCATCATCATCATCACCAACAGCTGCCGCTCGCTCAATTGCAGCAGCAGCATCAACAGCAGCAGCAGCAATCGCAACACCATCATCAGCATCAGCAACATTTGCTGTTGCCCAAAATGGATTTGTATGCTGCATATGCCTATCAGCAACAGTTGCTGGGCAATGCTGCTGCTGCCGCTGCGCTTAACCAACAACAGCAGCAGCAGCAACAGCAACAACACCAACCAATTGCGCTTGCTGCTGAGGTGTTAGATTTGTCGCGTCGCTGCGACAGCGTCGAGACACCACGCAAGACGCCCTCACCATATCAGACCAGCTACAGCTACAGCAGCGGCTCACCCGCCGCCTCGCCCACTGCCATTCCCAGCAATCTCTTGTACTCGGCCCAGGCAGCAGCAGCCCAGCATCAGCAGCAGCAGCAGCAACAACTATCCACACTTTATCCAGCGCTCTACTATGGCGCCAACATCAAGCAAGAGCCAGCAGGAGCAGCAGCAGCAACAGTTGCAGCCAAGCAGAGCAGCAGCAACAGCAACAACAACAACAACAACAATGTTGCTGCCACTGCCAGCTTGCTGCAGACTTTTGCTGCTGCCTCAGCTGCCGCCGCCGCTGCTGCTGCCGTTTCGGGGCTATCGCCGCGTCCAGCCAGCAACGCCAGCACCATGCAGATTGATGTGCTAGAAGCACCACAATCCCCGCCAGCAGCCAACGCCAGCGACAGTCAGCAGCAGCAGCTGAGCAACAGCACCACACCCACCAGCAGCATCGCCAACTTGGCCGCTGGCAACGACTCGGCCAAGAGCACACGGCCCTTCAAAGCCTTTCCACGCGATCCACTCGTCATTGCCGCCAACTTTGCCGCCACCGATGTGCTGCTCGACAATCCGCGCGTGGAACGCTATACGGAGTACCGCAAGCGTGTGCTGGAGCAGATACGCAGCTCCAATGGCGGCGCTCGCACCGTCACCAATCCCAAAATGCGCCGCACCAACTCGCGCAGCGGCAGCGTTAACGAGGGCAGCTCCTCCAACAACAACAGCGAAAGTGAGGATCGCGCCGCAGCCGAGGAGTCCAGCGACTGTGACTCGCATGCCGGCAACTTCGATAAGCTAACAGCAGCCACTGGCTCATCGACATCAATGGCTGGCAGCAATGCAACATCTGGCCATGGTGGTCAGGTCAAAGATGCCGCCTACTATGAGCGACGTCGCAAGAATAATGCGGCAGCTAAGAAATCGCGCGATCGTCGCCGCATCAAGGAGGACGAGATCGCCATTCGGGCCGCCTATCTGGAGCGACAGAATATCGAGCTGCTCTGCCAAATAGACGCACTGAAGGCGCAGTTGGCCGCATTTACTGCCAAAATGGCAGCCTAATGCATCTCGACCTGCCAATCGCTGCTTTTTGCGTTGAACGCCTGCAAACAATTCCTTTCTTTTTTTTTTTTTGAACGAGGGGTCAGCTTATCTGTGAATATTTTACCGAGCAACAACTACAACACACACACACACTCACTAACTATATCCTATATATATCTAATTGCTAATTCAATTTTTTTTTATAGCATGCTTGTTTGGATTTAAGTACTTTAAGTTCTTGTAAAATTTTAGTCCTAAGTGTATTATCGCAATCGCACCAGTTAATTAATATGTATACGTATCGCTATATTTATTTTGTATTAGTAAACATAAATATTTTTTTTATAGCTCATAAGTTAACTAAAATAAAAAGTATATATTTTAAATAAATCAAACAGAATACTTAACTTACTCAGCTTTAGATTTACTCAATTCAAATTGAACTATTACATTTAAAATGAATGTATTACTTTGTAAACAATTTACTATTGCCTTTAACTTTTGTTATTGCATCCTTATGTCAACAAATTATTTGAGAAGAAAACTTTATGTGAAACATTGAACTTTTATGAGCTCTAACTCACTGAAATGGCGTCCGATTTCATTGCATTTAAATTTGAAAAATCCAAGAGATTCGATTTTTTGTTAAGAATGTCAAAAAATCGAAAGTTACAGAATGTAATGATGCAACTTTGTTGCTAGCGTGCAACAGTAATTCGTTTCAGAATCGGATGATTTTTGTCCAAGATATGGCTAAAAAACAAACGAATTGTATTACAAGCAAAGAAAACTCGAGTTGTAAATTTTTTATGCATTTTTATTTTATTTTGTTGATTTTTATTGTTTTTTAACTTTTTTCTTTTTTTTATATTTTAAATTTGCATTTTTTATGGGCGTATATGCGTCCAATTTTTGTTTTTTTTTTTTATTATAAATACGCTTTAAAGGTAAAATATGTGTTATTTGTTAGTTAAATTTGTCAATTTTCATTAATTGGTAGGGTTACTAAAAATTTTCTGTGCACCTTGCTAAACGTCAAGGAGACCAAAATCAACTACACAAGCAACTAAATTTAAATAGCTTGTTTAAATTATAGCTCAAATTTGTATATTATGCATGACGTGGTTCCGTTTCCCTTGATTATTTTAAATATGAATGTATGTAGCGATAGGCGCTTAAGGCTAAATCGTTTACTAAAGTGATTTTGCTATATATTACATTATCCATCGTTCAGTTTTTTTTTCTTTGCATGTGTGTATTTAACAAAATGTCGATAACAGTTTTTAATTGCTAAGATGCCAACCAAAATTGCATCCCTTAAAACATATATGTGTATCAAGTTATATATGCAACTATATATAATATACTTTAAATAGGTATATGTATATACGTATGTATGTAAGGAAAACTGTTTTTGTTTTTTTTTTTTATTTGTTTTGTTCTTTATTTTTTTGTTGGTATATATATGTGTATATATATATATATATATATATATTCACTTATAGTTATTAAGTCATGTCTGCGTGCAGGCCAATTAATAATATAAAAAAATGTTTAATTTATATATATTATATTTAAACACATACATGTTGATGCTTTATTGCCAAGTTTCAAAATGCTATAGCAATTTATAGCATATAACATACATGTATGCAAGTGTGCATGTATGTGTACAAATAGCTAAATTACATAAATATAAGATGAAAATGTTAAGCACAATAACAACAGAACTTATACTTAACTATTTCTTGGACTCAAGAGTGCAGTTATCTTAGTTATAAAACATATTTACTGAACGCTTTATTATTTACAAAGCATAAAGAGTTGACTGAAAATAAAAAGTTTCGAAACTAAACGTTAATATATATATATATATATATATATATATATTTATATTTATATACTATAATAAACATGCGTATCTTGTAAATTGTTGTTACACCTTGGTATTTAATGTATTCTATTTGCATCACTTAATTACTGCCACTTTAAGCCACACGCTGGTTATAAATTTCAGAAGAAAGTAATGGACGCTAGTTGATTTATGGTTTGGCTATGGGCTGTACAATATATGGTTTATGTTTATGTATATGTATTTATACATGGGAAGAAGTAGACGAAGCGGAAGTGGAGAGAGCATTTAAAGAATGAAAACTCCGTTTCTAATATTACTGATTGTACCTAGTTGATATATAGTTTTCAAATATTGCTATGGCAGCCCTATTAATATATTTATTTAATTATGCTTAAGTTAACTGGAATATTAGTAGTTGTCCCCGAAAATCCGCGCTGAAGACCTAGTCCAACTATTTACAGTTTAATTTAAATTTATGTGCTATGTTGTGGAGGCATGTCGATGGTTTCTTGTCTTGTTATAAAGTACGAGTAAATTTCAATTTAAAATTACAATGTGATGTTTCTGTTATGTTTTGTTTTGCTTTCATTTTAATTTGTCCAATTCTTATTCTTGCCACATGCAAACATGACACACACACATGCAGACGCACGTATAGCAGCATATATTTGAATACATTTATTTTTTAAAGAAATAATAATAATAATAATAAAAAAATATATATGTTTGCTTAACAAAAGTGCAGTCACATAAAAAATTGTTGTGTTTGTGTGTGAACTAAATAGGTAAATAACTTAAGCTAGACTTAAACACTACAATTGTTTGCCTACAAATTATTGCTTGTGCATGTGCATGTGTGTGTATGCTTATACATATACATATATATACATATACATATATATATATACATATATACATATAGACATATATATATATATATATATATATATATATATATAAATTATAATAGTTTCTCGTTTCGTTTGTTATTAAATTTATTCATTTTGCTATAAGAAAAACTTGATGCCCCGCAAACGTTGGCGTTTGAGTATATGAACACACACACACACCCACAGCCAAGTGTATATGTGTGTGTGCTGCTTGGGAATTTTAAAATAGTTGCTGTTCTTTACACTTTACAGTTAACAATTATATATATAAAAAAAAAGTATTATAATAATAATAATAATAGTGTGTCTGTTCATTATCATTAAATTAAGAGCTAAACGCGTAAAAATTGATTATCAAATATTACAATTTATGGTTTTCTTTTTTTTTTTTGTTTGCTTGTTTGTTGTATATCATAAAAATATTTATAATAAAGTAATTGTAATAATGTTAATTATAATAAAACATTGTTTAGTTAAAGGAAATTATGCCTGTTCTTCTTCTTGCTGTTTTTTTATAACTTATGCTCTTGCCTGTCTGTTTATTTGTTTTATCATATCACTCTATACATGTGATTGTGTATCTATATATATATATATATATATGTGTGTGTGTGTGTGTATGCTAAATTTACGTATGCATATTTTATACATGTATGTAATGTTTCTTGTTTTGCTTTCTTCTTTATAACTCTAACTACTTGAAGCATTGCTTAATAGTTAACAATTGTTGTTAGTCGTTGCTTGCGGTTGCTGATCGTCCATGTTGGTGTTGGTATTGATTGGTTTGTTGCTGTTGTTACAGTGCCAGCCTAAGATTGCTGTTGTCAACGGCTCAATCACTTCGTCCGCTTGGATTTAGATTTGCTGTCAGTGTTGGTTTTATGTTGTTGCTGCTGCTTTTTGCTGCTATGCGAGCGACGTCTGTGCGTTTGTGATTGTTCTTGTTGTTCTGGTGGTTCCGGTTCCGGTTCCGCTTGTTGTTGCTGCTGCTGTTGTTGTTGTTGTTGTGGCTGCTGTTGTTGTTGTTGTGGCTGTTGGTGTGATTGCTGTTGTGCTGTTGTACTAGCGCCGCTGGTGCTGCTGCCCTTGTGTTTGCTGCTGCTGGAGCGATGTTTACTGCCGCTGCTGTGGGCTTTGCCGCTGCTGTGATCTTTTACTTTGCCACTGCTGTGGTCTTTGTCTTTGCTGGTGCTTTGATCCTTCACTTTGCCACTGCTGTGATCTTTATCCTTGCCGGTGCTTTGATCTTTAACTTTGCCACTGCTGTGATCTTTATCCTTGCTGGTGCTTTGATCTTTATGTTTGCTGCTGCTGATGCTGTGATCTTTATCTTTGCTGGAGCTGGAGCTTTGATCCTTAACTTTGCCTGTGCTGAGATCTTTATCTTTGCTGGTGCTTTGATCCTTCACTTTGCCACTCCTTTGATCTTTATCTTTGCTGGTGCTTTGATCCTTATCTTTGCTGGTGCTTTGATCCTTCACTTTGCCACTGCTGTGATCTTTATCTTTGCTAGTGCTTTGATCTTTATGTTTACTGCTGCTGCTGCTGTGATCTTTATCTTTGCTGGAGGAGCTTTGATCTTTATGTTTGCTGCTGCTCCTGCTTGTGTGATGTTTACTGCTGCTGCTCTTGCTTTTGCTGCTGCTGATGTGATCTTTCTCTTTGCTGGTGCTTTGCTCTTCATCTTTGTTGCTGCTAAGATCTTTCTCTTTGCCGCTGCTGTGATCTTTACTGGTGCTGAGATCTTTACTTTTGCTGCTGCTAAGATGTTTGCCTTTGCTGCTGCTAGGAATTTTAGCTTGGCTGCCGCTCGGATCTTTATCTTTGTTGGCGTTGTGATCTTTATCTTTGCTACCGCTAGAATCTTTATCTTTGCTAGCGTTGTGATCTTTATCTTTGCTGGAGTTGTGATCTTTATCTTTGCTGGTGATTTGCTCTTTATGCTTGCTGGTGCTGCTTGGATCTTTATGCTTGCTGCTGCTGCTGCTGCTGGGATCTCTATGTTTGCTGCTGCTGCTGCTTTGATCTTTATGTTTGCTGCTGCTGCTATGAGCTTTATCTTTGCTGGTGCTTTGATCTTTTTCTTTTACTTTCTCTTTATCCTTTTTCTCTTTATCCATCTCTTTCTCGTTTTCATTCGCCTTCTCTTTCACTTTCTCCATCTTTTCCTTCACTTTCTGTTTAATTTTCTCCTTCTTCTCCTTCTGTTTCGCTTTCTCTTTCAATTTCTCCTCTTTCTCCTTCTCCACCCTCTCTTTCTCCTCTCTCTCCTTCTCTTCTTTCTCTATTCTCTCGTTCTCTATTCTCTCATTCTCTTTTCTTTCATTTTCTATTCTCTCATTCTCTATCCTTTCATTCTCCATCCTCTCATTTTCTATTCTCTCATTTTCTATTCTCTCATTCTCTATCCTCTCATTCTCTATCCTCTCATTCTCTATCCTCTCATTCTCTATCCTCTCATTCTCCTCCCTCTCATTCTCCTCCCTCTCATTCTTCTCCCTCTCTTTTTCCTCCCTCTCTTTCTCCTCTTCTTCCTCCTTCTTCTTTTTCTTTTTTCCTTTTTTTTTCTCTTTTTTTTCCCCTTTCACTTTTTCTTTCCCTTTCTCTTTGCCTTTACCTTTTCCTTTCTCTTTCCCTTTCATTTTCCCTTTTACTTTTTTCTTATCCTTCTCTATCTCTATCTCCGGTTCTTCCTCCGGCTCTTTTTCCTGCTCTTGCTCTTGCACATTCTCCAGCTCTTGCTCATGCATATTCTCCAGTTCTTGCTCTTGCTCTTGCATATTGTCCAGCTCTTGCACATTCTCCAGCTCATTATCCTGCTCATTCTCCAGCTGATTATCCTGCTCATTCTCCAGCTGATTATCCTGCTCATTCTCCTGCTCTTTGTCTAGGCTCTTGTCTTTATCTTTAGCTTTGCTGCTGCTGTCGTCTTGGCTGCTGCTTTTGCGTTTGAGGCTGCTACTCTGGTGTACTGTGCTGCTGCTGGGTTGGGGCTGACTGCTGCTGCTGGTGGTGGGCGGACTGCTACCGGTTGGGAGCTGACTGCTACCTGTTGGGAGCTGACTGCTATCGATGGGGAGCTGACTGCTATCGATTGGGAGCTGACTGCTGCTGGTGGTGGGCGGACTGTCGGTGAGGGGCTGACTGATGCTGTGTACAATGTGCTGAAGGTTGTGTGTAAGGTTGTGTTCAAGGTTGTGTATAATGTTGTGTGGAATGGCGGTGTATATACCCCCCGCGTGCATGGAGTGGTACGATACAGCCGCCGTGGCCGTTGCCTACAGTGTCTCTTCAAATGCAGCCATAAGATCGCTCTGCATGTTCATGTCGATTTGTCCAGCGAGCTGTTGACAGAAATCGTTTACATTATTTTAGTACTTGGTACGCTTTAGGCATGCACTGCTTGAATAGCAGCAAGCGATAGCCGCACTGCTTGCTTAACATTTATGTTAGGCTTAACAGCTGCTGCATTTTAACATAACTTTTACATTGAAAAAACAAAAAACACAAGCACACATTAAAGCTGGACGCAGCCAACATTTTTATACACTTTGACTAGGGCATCGCACTAAGCACAGCTGTGTGTGCTAGTACTTTACATATTTTTTATTAAATATTGGGAAATAGAAAAGAGATGTGTGTTCTCTTTTATGTATGTGCTCTTATAGTCTCTCAAGCAGACGAACGGACATAGAGAGTTCTATAAAAATGTCAAAGTGCATAGGAAAAAATAAAGGAACAGACATTTTTGTCTGTATTAAATAAAACAGAGTTCAAGCTTAGTTAGTTTATTGAAATGAATTATGTTTTGCATATTTACCGCTTCGCGTCGACGTCGCTCTTGTTCGGCTCGCCGGAGATCGGCACGTTTGGCCGCAGCCCGATCCTGTGGGGATTGTTGAGCTGGTGAGTTCTGTCCTTGACTCGGGGATGCTTTAATGTCATCAACCCGAGAGATTTGCGGCTGTGCATCGTGCACACTTTTGCTGAAATGAAAAATGAAAATGAATTAAAAAATTCTGCAGTGAGAATTGAATGTTGGGCATTCCCACTTACCGCCCACTTTCCATGGGGCCCAATGGGGAGGCTGCCAGCACTGCGACAGCTGCTGATAATTGGGCTGCGGGCTGCCGCTCCGCCGCCTGCTGCTGCTGCCGCGTGTTGGGACTGCGCATTGCTGGCCTGATGTCCATTGCCGGCTGCGTTATGAGTTGAGCTAGCAGTGACGCTGCCGCTGCCGCTGCTGCTGCCGACGTGGCCGCTGTTGGCGCTATTGCTTTGATTGCTAGCGCCGGATGCGCTGGCAGCCCCCAGTAAGTTAGTGTTACTATTGCTGCTGCTCACAGCGTTAGTAAGAAGGCCACCAACGCCGGAGCTATTGATATTGCTTAAGCTACTTTGATTGAGGCATGCATTGGCGCTGGCGCTGGCACTGCCGCTGGCGTTGCTGCCGAGGGAAATGCTGCCGCCGCCGCCGCTGCCGCTACCGCTGCCCACACTGCTGGGCCCATTGCTGTGGTTCGAGTTGTTGCTGGTGGCAGCAACAGCCCCGCAGCTGCTGCCGCTTCCGCTGCTTGCGCGCGATGCCTCTTGGGCGCTGCTGGCGCGTTCTCTGTCCGCGCTGCTGCCATGTGTGGATTGTGTCGAGGCATTGCCGCTAGTGCTGCAGCCGCTGTTGCTGTTGCTGCCACCACCACCGCCGATTCCGCCGCTGTTGCTGCTAGCATTGCTGTTCGGATTCGCAAGGCTGGCCGCGGCATTGGCGGCACTCAGTGCTGCCACCGCAGCGGCAACGGCACTCTGCGCTGCCCCAGATGCCGAGTCAGAGGCCGCATGCCGATTTCCGGACGAGCTGGAGCTGGAGGAGGAGGACTTGTGATGCTTTCGCTGCTGCTCCTTTTCGGCAGCTTCCTTCTGATGCTTCTTCTCCTTCTCCGCGGCCTCCAGCAACTTGAGACGATCGCGTTCTTTGGCTTTGTTGCGGAATTGCTGGAACGAGTCCATGGCCGGCTTGGTCTTGCTCGATGTTGTCGCGGTGCTCTGCGGCGAGCTGGCCGAGGCCAGCGATGACCACGAGCTGGCGTTCTTCAGATTTGGCTCGGCGGCATTTTTGAACACCTGAGCGAAGCCGTGAGCATTGCGCTCATGCATTTTTAGTTCCGACGGTGATGGCTGCGGTGGCATCACCTTTTGATTATGTTGTTGCTGCTGCTGCTGCTGCTGCATCAGTTGCTGCTGCAGCTGCTTGTTGTCGGGCGGACTGGGCATCATGGACTCGATGGGCTTTGGTATAATAAGCATTTTATTGCCAGCCTGCTGCTGTGCAAGCTGCTGCTGTTGCTGTTGATGATGATGTTGCTGCTGCTGCTGCTGTTGTTGTTGTTGGTGATGATGTTGCTGTTGTTGTTGCTGCTGCTGCTGCTGTTGCAATTGCTGTTGCAGCTGTTGCTGCTGCAATTGCTGCTGCTGCAGCTGTTGTTGTTGTTGTTGTTGCTGCTGCTCGTTGTCCTTGAGCTTGTTACTGCTACTGCTACTGCCACCGCCACCGGCGCCGCCGCCGCCGCTGCTGTTGCCCATTAGACTGTCAAGGAATGATGACGGATTATCGAAGCCCGGCATGTTGCTAAAGTCTGGCACGTTGTAGCCATTGTTGTGCACTTGTTGCTGCTGTGCCTGCTGCCCGTGCGTGCCCAGCGGCTGCTGCTGTTGCTGCTTCTGCTGATAGGCCGCAGCCACGGCCATGTCCAGTGAGAATAGCGGATTGTTTAGCAGATGATTGCCATTCATGCCGGCGACATTTTCCGCTCCTTTCGACAGCAGCTCTGTCATGTAGTCCATTTGTTGCTGCTGCTGCTGTTGCAGTCCATACTGCTGCTGCTGTTGTTGCTGCTGCTGTTGCTGCTGCTGCTGTTGTTGTTGCTGTTGTTGCTGCTGCTGCTGCTGCTGCTGCTGCGCTGACTGTGACTGCGATTGTTGTTGCTGGTTGCCCGGTTGCTGCATTAAGTGTGCCTGGTGGGCCATTAAAAAGTTATCCGCATGCGATGATTTGCCCGTGGAGCTGGCGTTAAACTCCAGCGAAGCTAGCGACTGCTCCACGGGATCATCGAATTGCGGTATTTGCTTAAGGCCAGTGGCTAAACCCATGGCATCCAGGCCCACCCTCACGATTAATGAAGGAGGGTTGCTGATCATGTTGTTGTTGTTGCTGCTGCTGCTATTGTTGTTATTATTGCCGGCGCCGGCAATAGCAGCAGCATGTTGATCACCCAGCTCCGGCTGCTTGTGCAGATTACTAGCAATGCGAATGCCACCAATACCGCCGCCAGCAGCCGTCGCTGAGCTACTGTAAGCACCGCCGCCACCAGCAACACCCGGCTTGCCTCCACCAGCAGCAGCACCACCATACAGCTCATTGGCCGCCATGCCATTCTTATGATGCGACGAGGCATGCAACATGCCGCCGCCACCGCCGCCGCCGCCGCCACCAGCAGCAGCAGCTTGGGAGCCATAAGCGCCGCTAGCACCACCACCACCCGCTGACGTCTTATTGTTGTTATTATGCATAGATCCATGATTCTGATTGGCGAAGTTGGCGGCTAAACGATGCACAAATTGGAGAGAGTTAGTCACAATGCTTGGAGCTTTCCAATGCCATTCAATACTTACCGTTGCTTTGTATCTGCGCCAGCAACACCGGATCCACTACGTCCAGTGGAATCTGCATCGGAATACTCGGTGGGAGGCCGGCGGCCAGAGCCATTTGCAGGCTGGCGCTCAGACTTGAATTGGGGTTTATTACCTACACAACAGATGGGGGAGCAGAGCATGTTTGAGTGTGAACAATAGAAGAGCGCAAGACTCAGGCTGTTAACTAGCATAGATGCTAGATTCTGTTAACATTATGTTAGCAGCCTAACAGCCACAGCCACAGCTTGCAAATGTTGTAAGCATTTTTTGAATTGAAATAATTACTCACATTGCTTCCATTCGAATCACGTGACTTTTTCTTGCGTGGTGGCCGATCATCACCATCGCCTGTAAATTGTTATTAGTTGTAATAATATAAAACATACATATTAGTTGCTTGTTTTTCACATTGCTTAGTTTTAGGAAACGCAGGAAGTAGTGCTAGATTTAGATTTAGACTTAGACTTGTTTGTTTGTTGGTTTACTTGTGGAAATACCTCAGTTTGCTCAGTTTATCGTTTTTGTTCGTAGCTCGCGATCGCTGATACCAAATGTGAAGCAATTGTTGTATTGATCGGTGATCGGTGATCGCTGGGGCAGCCGCTCTTGCCTAACCGTTTTTCTCTAAAGTATGTTGCTGCAAATAAGAAGAAGACTGCTCGTTCGCTCGCTAGCAGACTCGAGGATTTGGGAGTAGTGGTAATGGGTCTTTGTGTGGGGTGCGTTGGGGGGTGGGGGGTGAAACCAAACCAACCAATTGTTATTTTCTTTTTGTTTGTTGTTGTTGTTGTTGTTCTTGTTCTTGTTACAGTTGTTGCTGTCAAAGTGCTTCAGTCGTTTTCATTAGCATATTTATGTAATTTTCATTTTGGTATTTTTTATGAACAAAAAATGAATTTCATTAAAAACACACAGTTTCTCTTTTGTTAATTTCTTTTCTTTTTAATAAACTTTTCTTTGTAATCCCTTTGCTTTCGTTTTTGTATTTGTTTCGTTTTTTTTTTGTTTTTTTTTTGTTTTTTCCATTTTAATAATTATTTAGTTTTTGTTGGTGTTGCTGTTACTTTGCATTTGTTGCATTTGTAGCTTGCTTGTTAAGACTTAATAAATTTATAATGTTCTTTGCTTTGTTTGTATTGCAGCTACTTTTAATATTAAATTTTTTTTACTATAAATGATTTAAATACATATATATATATACATACGTGTATATATATATATATATATATAATATGTATATTGGTGTATATATTTGTATAAATGTTTTTATGCATGACTTCGTTTCGTTTTCTTTCCTATATAAATTGTATAATTCTCATTAATGCTATAAGTACGTGTGTGCGTATATTAATTCAATTTGTTATTGCTGTTGTACCTGCATTTAGCTAAGACTTTTACTATGTATGTATATTTGCTTTTGTTTGTTTCATTTTCATTTTCATTTCCTTATTCGCTTCTATTCTTTTCTTTTGTTTTATGTTATTTTATATTTAATTTTATATGTTTTGAGATTGTTTTTGTTTGTTTGTATGTTCGAGTCTGTCTGTGTGTGTGTGTGTGTGTGTTTGTGTATTGTTGTGAATTATTTGAAACCAAAAATGCCATTTGTTTTTTAATATTTTACGTGTTTACGTTCATTTTTTATTTTTACAAGATTTTTGAGCGTGTTTACATGTGTTTATGTGTGTGTGTGTGTGTGTGAGTGTATGTTGTTTATATGTTGTTGTTTTGGTTTTACTTTTTATATAAATTATGATTAAACCTTTTATTTTTATTTTAATTTGTAGCTTTAACTAGATTTTAAACAAAAGTGACTTACATGGAAATTAGAAAACAATTTCAATTTTTAGGCATTGAAGTTTGCAGTAGCGGGGGAAAAGGGGAGCTTTCATTTAACAAGAAATATCTATTCATTTCATTAAAAAATATGTAAAAAAAAAAAAGTACTAAATTATAAATTAAAGAAAAAAAAATTGTTCGCGAATTCTTTCTTTTTTTTTATTATTATTATTTAACAAACAGCAAAACGCAATATTGAGAAAAACTAAACATATTCAATTAAAAAAAAAAACAAAATGTGTGTATGTGTGTTCTCTATATATTAAAAAGGCGTATATGTGTTTTATTTCTTTCTTTTTGTGTGTGTGTGTACGCAAAGCTGTTTTGTTAAAAATATACAAATGAATTTAATTCTCTACTTGACACTCATTATTTTAAGTAATTTTTGCGTTTTCTTTGTGTGTGTTTGTGTGTATGTGTGTGTGTGTTGAAATTGTTGTTATTGCTTTGCATTTATATCATTATTGTTTTTGTTGTTGCTTTAGTTAATATTTAAAAATTGCGTTTTGGTAATTGAATTTGAAATTTATTTAATGCAATTTGTTGTTTGTTTTTCTTCTCTCAACTGTTTTCTTTTTTTTATTCGCATTCATTTATAGTTTTTGTTTTTTTCTTTGCTTTTGTTCTCATTTTTTTTTTAACTTGAAAAAAACGTGCAAACAATGTGTAAAGGGGAAAGCCGACAGCCGAAAAATAAATAAAAAAATGCTTTTACAAATACATTTAATTATTTGTTTTCATCTCATACCTCTGATATATACATATATATATACATAGCTTTATGTATGCACATATGTATATGTGTATATAAACACACACACACACACATACATATATAAACATAATACAACATTACTTTCTGCATATATATATACTTTGTTTTGTTTAGGTTTATTATTTGTTTTTTTTTTCTGTATTTTTTTTTTTTTTTTTTTTTTTTTTGTTTGTGGTGTTGTGTTTGTTCCTCTTTGGGTTGCAGTCTGTCTCTAAGGTCACAGTCGGTCTGTCATCAGTTAACTATTTTTCATTTTTATATTTTATTTTTACTCTCTGGCTATCTCTCATCATTAGTTTAGTTTGTGACCCATGGGCGTTACGTAATTGCTTTGTCACTGTTTATAATAGTTGAAGTTGTTGTTTTAGTTTGAATACATTGTTTGTTTTTTTTTCATATACTATTTACACATTTACATAATAAGCAGGTAGTTAATAATTCCCGTTTGCCTGTGCAATTCTTCTGTTCCTTGCTCGAAACTAGCCTACAAATAGTTAAATACTATACATACTAACTTACAAGTTGATCAACTTATGTGTGAGTGTTGTGTGTGTGTGTGTGTGTGTGTGTGTGTGTATTTGTGTTGGAAGTTCATTTTTAAGCCTGATTCAAATTGTGGAAGCATTATTGATTAATAATCCCGTTTTGCCTGTCTGTCTGTCTGTCTGTCTGTCTGTCTGTCTGTGTATACAAACATATAAAATTAAAACATTGCTTATGTATATATAAGACACACATAGAGATCTCGATCGCCTGACAGCTAAACAAAATGCACTGCTTACAAATGCAAGCAGTGCAAACGGCAACAGCATTGCGCAAAAGCAAACTAAAGACAAATGCTCAAAAAACAAAAGGTTCAAGTCGCTTTACGTATGTACATATATATATTTGTGTTTGTGTTTGTGTTTGTGTGTGTGTGTGTGTGTGTGTAACATTGAATTTATCTACATACATACATCAAACATACATACAACCATTTATTTATTTATGCATGCATGCAACACTTAAACTCCTGCTCAATTTCGTCTAAAAAGCTTTTGATCTCTTACGTTCTCTTTCTGCTCTCTCCCTGTTGCTGCAGTTGTTGTAGTTGTTGTTGTTGTTGTTAACGTCGTCGTCAGCGTCGTTGATTGTTGTTGTTGTGGTTGTTCTTGTTGTTGGTTCTTTACGTATTTACGTAAGCACTTGTGGTTTAAAATAGTTTAGTTTCATTCAGTTTATTTTTCTTCGTCTCTCTTTCTTAATCTTACACATTGTCTGCAAGTGTATTTATTTTAATATCAATTTCAATTTCAAACATTTTTCATGTAAATTTGTTTCACATTTAAATGGTAAGTGGTAACTTGTTTTTGTTTGTAATTAGCATTAGTTTGGTTGATTGGGGTTTTCCATGTTGTTAACTTCTTTTTAATTGAATTTTTTGATTTGTAGCGTTATATGTATACAATATTTTATAGCATATAGAATATATATGTTTCTTTGTTGTATGCGGTGTATAAAAATCTTAAGCCCTATAAACTGTCTGTCCGAATGCAAAATATGTCGGAGCCTGTGTGCAGGTGTGTGTGTGTGTGTGTGTGTGAACCCCAAATAAGTAGGCAGCATACATGTTTGATTGTGTTTGATTGCAACTGCAATAGTTGACAAAAAGCTGGCTGACACGAAAGTAATCACAGTTGGGGTGTTCGTTCTAAATAATTGTATATGTATGTGTGTGCGTGTGTGTGAGCTACGTTTGATTATACGGACATTATTTGTTCATAAAGGTAGCTAATGAATGCTTCGAGTTGAATGAGAATTCTTATAAGCGAATTGAACAAATTGTTTGACTCTAATTGATTGATATACTAGTAGGCCATATAAATGGGAGGCATATGATTTAAGAGAGATTGTGTTTAGAATATTTTTATATGCGGTGCGCCTGGTGTAATATGAAAGTGAGTTTTTGTGGTTCTATTTATTACAATTTATATATATGCACTACTGATGATGATAAACATATACATAATAATCTTATGCTTTATAGAACTTTCGTTATTGCTTTTGTTTACATGCAGTTCTACTGCTTGCTCGCTTTTTAATGATTTTATAATAAATGGAGTGGCATTTTTTGTTTGTTTATTATTAATTATGTGTTCGTTTGTTTTTTATATTGATTGATTGATTGGTTGGTTGGTTGGTTGGTTAGATTGGTAGACTGGTTGTTGTTGTTGTTGTTGTTGGTTGGTTCATTTCTTTTCTTTTTCAGATTGGCTGCCCCCAATACACAATTGCTTCACGATTTTTTTCAGCAAAACTCTCATAATAATCATAATAATAATAAATGTTGATAATAATAATGGTGTTTTTTTTTTGTTTTTGATAGTTTCTTTTTTCTTTTTTTTTCAAAATACTTAAAAATAAATTAAAGCTTACTTGCGTAAGCCACAATTCTATGTATCATATTATAATTCTTGATCAACATAAGTGATTTGAAATTTGTTTCGTTTTTTTAGTACGTAAAAGACTTGTTGTCAATCAAACTAAATATATATGTATGTACATAAGCATACATACATATATTTATGCAAATGCATACACATATACATATATATATATATATATATATATTATATGCATATGCATATGTAATTAAATTAAACAACAAAACAAGGTTTCTCTCTTATGAATTTGTTGCTGTTGTTAATTCATCATTATAAATACAATTTGTTTAATACCTACAAATGCTTAAATAAAATATCTATTTGCATAATAAACATATATAATAAAGTATTATATATGCGTATAAACTAAACCTAGGCAATATTTATATATCATATAAACTTATATATATATTTGTATATATATAATATGCATATGTATATCATTTATATATAATAAGCAGTTCTGTATTTATTGTTGTTAATGTGTATGTGTGTGTGTGCATAAGTGTGTGTGTGTGTGTTTCTAAGATCTTTCTCTCTTGCGCCAATTGTTGCCAATTCGCTTGCATAACCAGAAATTTATGACAACAACAAGAATATCATGTATATGTATATGTTTCAACAATTGTCAAAAAATACAGCACAACAATTTGTTTAACAAATTCCAAATGCTGCACATTACCAAACAAATACACTAAATTGTAACTGTAAATTTACTCGACGTTTTATTTTGAGATTTTTATTTGAAATATGACAAAATACTTATTTTTTATATAAAAAAAAAAAATTATAAAGCGTTGAACCCAAAGTTATTTTAAAATTTATTTTTTTTTTTTTCGTGTTTTTGTTTAATTTTGGGTTTTTATATAAAAACGCATATTGCACTTTTGTCGTGAACTTTGTTCTTAGTGTTCCTTTCTCCTTGCACTACCTCCATAGCAAAAAAATATAAATACATATATTAAAAAAAAAGCGTATTTATTTAAATTATTGTTGAAGTTATACATAAGTTGGCAACAAAATTGTATGAGAGGAGCAAAGTGATCAATGACTAAAGCGGACGCTAACAAACACACGCACACACACACTAACGAACACACACACACACACACAGCTGTTGAATATTAATGCTATTAAAATACGCTTTGTTAATATGTAATTCAAATATATAAATTATGTGAAATAGTTGAATATTAATAGAAGAACAACAAAACAACGCTGCACTAAAAGCGCGATAATTTACAGTGAACTCTCGCTATTACTAATATATATATAAATACATATATATATGTATATTTGTTATTACATCTTGACCTACGTTTGTTTTTTTTCTCTTATTTTCCATTCATTAATTCCATACACAACTGTACACGCTCTCCTACTAATTAATTGATTTGCTTTGATCTAGAACTTTACAATTTAAACTTAAACGCAATGTCTACACATGTGTGTGTGTGTGTGTGTGTGTGTGTGTGTGCATGTCTGAATAATAAACTAATGTATAGAACCCACACTGTAGCAATTAAAAACTAAACTTTGCTCACTCTCACTCTCTCTCTCTCTCTCTCAATGCTCTCTTATGCATTTCATTGTGTGTGTGGGTGTGTTTGTGTGTGTGTGTGTGTGCTTCAGTTTTGACTAACATGATATTACAGCTTACATTTAAAATTATAAAAAAAAAGAATATCTATAGTAATATTTAAAAACAAAAAAATCTATTTGAATCCGCTTGTTTGTATGCAAATGTGTGTGTGTATGTGTGTGTGTGTATCTGTGCATGTGTTTATTCAGTTTATATTATTGCTTTTTATATATAAAGATATATATACATAGACATATACATATATATACAAATATATATATATACATACATATGTATATAGAGAGAGTTTAAGGGCTTGGATTAAAAAAAAATAATATATATATATATATATATATATATAGAAAAATATATATATATACATATGGGTGTGTGTGTGTGGGAATATAAACAAAAACAAACAAAGAGAAAACGGCGTCCTAACCTGCTTCACTGTCGCTCGAGTCACTTGAACTGCTATCACTCGAACTCGATGACGATGAATCGCTGGAACTGGAACTTGATGATACGGGATTCGTTGGTTGCACAGCCTCGACTTTGCTCGATGTGCTATCATCTGTAAGCAGTTGATCATGTTTAGGATTCGCAATTCAATTAAATGTTTAGTTTATGTTTATACAAACCTTTCTTGGCTGTTTTCTTGCTGGCGCCCAAATGGGTGGTGACGTCTTGTAAACGCTTTTCCAGCTCTTGTTTCTTCTCTGCCATTTGCTCATCCTTTGATTTACCGGAAGGCTTTTTATCTGCAAAGTGTTAAAATGTTCGATACATATATTAGGATATATTTGTTATTGAAGAAACGATGCTAGATATTTGTATATATAGAGAGCTGGGCATGCATAATCATCGAGAAGTTCGAGAAATTGAAGGAAAGCAAAATAGACAGAGATAGAGTGCTAGATGGCGAGCGAGAGAGTAAGATATAGTTTGATGCGAGTGTGAAAGAGATAGTTGATGGGCAATACGTAAGCAAGCGAGATGGCATGATAGATAGAAAGAGAGCGAGCATAGCGATGAGTTGAGATAGTTTTGGATTGTCAATTATTTTACAAAAAAACAAATACAGTGCACACTCGCTTTATACTTTTGAAGTACGAGAGAGTGTGTTTATTGTTTTATTTGCAAAATAGTTGAAGCTTTTTTTTTCTATGCAGCATGCACTGTACTTTTTACTTTACTCGTCGTCTCTGTGTTTATGAAAATAATAATAGATTATGTAAAAAACACAAACGAATATTCATTTGAGCAAACAAACAAATCAAATGAATTTGCGTTTTTGTTTTATGCTTTCAAGCAATGAAAGTACTTTCAAAATTGCTGTAATAGTAGTAATAGTAGTAGTAGTAGTAGTAGTAGTAGTAGTTGCAATAGTTTAGCTAACTAAACATGGACCACTATATAAAATATGTATAACGCGTGATTTAAATGAAAAACAATTTGCTTCTTTTTTTAAAACAAACTAAAAACAGACTAATCAAAATCATAAGCATTTCTTCTTTGTTTGCAGCCGCGTAAACAACATAATTTTCGTTTGTCAACTTTAACGTTTTGTTTAAAAGTAAGTTTTTGTTTGTAGTTGGTTACTGTTGTAGTTGAATTGACTGTTTTAGTTGTTGTTGTTGTTGTGGTCTCGGTTTAGTTACAAACTTACAATATGGCTTACGTGTTTTTTTGCGCAAACACGACGCCACATAGCTTTCAAGCTCGCGCAGCGTCGACGGCTTCAGTGTCTCGAAATCGATCTCAATCTCATCCGGATTGGAGTCGCGCAGCGATGGTTCCCGATTCTGTATGATGTGCACCACTCGCCCCAATTTGTCACCTGTGGGGTCATCAGCGAAATGGATGGAAATGGGAGAGATCGATCAGTAAACTTTTGATAAATAAAAACTTGTTCGATCGATCGATCGATGGATCGATTGCTTACCAGGCAACTTGTTAATATCCAAGGAAAGCTGTCGCTTCTCATCATAGGACATGGGCTTGGCGGTGTCCTCCTCCTCGGAATCAAAGTTCATCACCTGGCTGGGCTTCTTTTTGCTGCTGCCGCGCGCATTGCTAGCACCACTGGCAGCACCGCCCGCGCCAGCACCAGAATTGCCACTACTGCTGCCCTTGGTGCGCTTGTTGCTGCCGCTGCCAGTGGCGTTGCCGCCGGCGCCACCAGCTGCACCCGCACCAACGCCCGCCGCACCAGCAGCCGCACTGCCCGCCGCACCACTTGCGCCCCCACCAGAGCTGCCCTTAGCGCCGCGCTGTCCTTTCGATTTAGCACCTTTACCACTGCCACTGCCCGCACCACTGCCCGCGCCAGCAGCCGCGCCCGCAGCCAAAGCGCCGGCCAGTGCGCCGGCTCCCGCTTTGCCACCGCCCGCTGGCACGCCCGTCGCATTAAGTCCGCCTCGATAGCCCGCACCGGCGGCGTTACCAACACCGGGCATTCCCATCGCGGCCATGTCGTGGAATCCCCCAACACCGCCGCCAACGCCGCCCATACCGGCGAGTCCTGCACCACCGGCACCCACCAAACTGTTCGTTAGCAGCGCCGACAAATTGGCACTGGCTGCGCCCGCTGCGTTCATTGCCGCCATATTGGGTGGCATGCCACCGATGCCCGCATGGGCTGCACTGACAGCGTTTGCCCCATGGCCATGATGACCGCCACCGGCGGCATTCACAGCGTTGTTCGCACTGCCACCAATGCCGCTGATGATCGCATTGTTAGCGCCGCTGTGGCCAATGTGCTTCTTCTTCTCCTTGAGTTTCTTTTTGGCCTTCTTTTTGGCGGTGGCCTCCTCGACCAGTTTCCGTATCTCCTCCTGCAGTCCGAGCAGCTTCGACTCGAGCATCTTCAGCTTGGCGCTTCGCTCCTCATCCGAATTGGATTCGATTTCCGTGTCACTGGAATCGTCGCTGGATGAATCGCTGGCATCATGCTTTGAGTTGCTATACGAGCCATGATGGTGGTGCGACGAATTGCCCACCGGCTCATCGGGTATGTTGGCGTAGCGCATCTCGAACACATCCTGCAGTTTACGGCCCATCGCAACGACATCATGATCTGGCGGATTGTATTTGTAACAGTTGGTGAATATTAATCGCACATCGGCAGCAAATTCCGGTGCGCTTTTGTATTCTCGATTGTCCATTTTACGCTTGACCGTGCCCAGATCCATGGGCTTCTTGATGATGTCGTGATAGTCGTGCAGCCCAAGCAGCTCCGCATCCACCGGCTTGTAGAAAGGCCAGGCATAGCCCGAATGCTTTTTCGAGAAAAGCTCCTTGAGTATCTCGTTGCATGACTTGAGTGCGTCCGATAGTTTCTCCTTGTTCTTACCACTCGGTACACCAACGCTGCCGGGGCCACTGGCCACCATTCCGGGCACGCCAGTGGCTCCCAGTGGCGACATGGGATAGCCGGAGCCCTGGAATGTAAGATCCTGTTTGGTCAATTAAGATCGTTATCGTTATCATTCATCGATTTTTCGTGGTGGTGGTGTTGTTGTTGTTGATGTTTGTGGTGTTTTGGTTGTTTGTAGTTGTAGTTGAAGTTGTTGTTGTTGTTGGTGGTGGTGCAATGACATAAAACGATTGACGATTAAACGTGGATGAGTCGCATAACGGTGAAGCAAATACAAACAAGAAAGAAAAACAAAGCAGACGGCAATGGATTAGCAATTAATATTCATAATTCATGTCTTGTACATACAGCGACGAGTAATCGATAGTTATCGATTTCAAAGTTATATACCATACATACATCCGTGAACTATTCACATACAAATATATATATATATACATGTCTGTCGAAATGAAGTCGTAAATTTCTTTCTTTTAATTCGAGCATTTTTTTTATAGCATTTGTTGCTAAATTAAAGCTATAACTCTTTCTACCGATACATGCATATATATATTGTATATATAAAAAGGTCATCCTTAAATATTATAAGCGTAAAAGGCAAATGCAGCGTTTTTATTTCAATATTGTTAATTATTTTTTTTTTTTTAATATTGCATAATGTATTGTGTTGGTGCGTGCGTGTTTAACTGTGTGTGTGTATGTATGTGTGTGTGTGTGTAAATAAATAAATAAAAACAACTACAAAAAAGAATGTAATATATTAAAACTATATTTTTAGTTTGTGCGTTACTCAATTTCAAAATTGTTTTTCAACTCAACTCAGTGATTCTCAGTGTAGCTACTGATTTTGCCTCTTAGACTCATATTGCACACACACACACATATACACGTACACGTACACGTACACGTACACGTACACGTACACGTACACATACACACTCTCACAGTCTGACACTCAGTTGGAGTTAAATAAAAACGTCTGTCTGTGGATTTGCCTCTTACCTTCTTGCCAATTACCTGACGATTTGATTCCCTTCGCGTCGCTATTTTGGCCGCTTTGGAGTCCATCTGGGCATAGGGCGATTCAAAGGCGTTCGCTGTGGGCGTGGTCGTGTCCGCCTTTCGCTTGACGCCCTTCTTCATTTTCGCCGGCTGCTGTGGGGGCAGCACCGCATCAACCACCCCCACTCCCGCCGCACTATTGACATACGCTTGCACCGCATTGGCGGCATTGACAGCCGCTGCCGATGTGGATAATGAGCCAGCGCCAGCACCGCCAACGCCTGCGGCTCCCGCCTGTTGGTGCGCGGCAGCGGCAACAACCGCCGCATGCGCGGCAGCCGCAGCCACAGCAGCTGCATTGCCATCGAGCAGGGAGCTATTGTTTAGAGTGGTCTGTCCAGAGCTGCCATAGGCATTCGCCGCTCCGCCCTGTGGCTGCTGTAACAGACTGGCCATGGCGGCATTTAAGGCGGCTGCATTCTCCGATAGATTAGTGGCGGTCGTTGTGGTATTTGTGCTACCGGGCACCGTATGCGGTGGCATTGTGCTAATCGGTGGTATGGACGGTGCAACGCCTCCAGCTGTCGATGAAACCGCTCCACCCATGGCTGACAGGGGACGTGCCGCAGCTGATCCTAGACCGGCCGTTGTGGGCGTCGCTACAGCTGAGTTCGGCAGCCCCGACATGTTCGCCAACGGTGTGCTCTGCGCTGATTTTCCGCCCGCCGCTGCCGCCGCCGCAGCGGCAGCAGCTGCTGCAGCTATACTGGCTGCCGATGAGGCAGGTGTTGTTGCAGGTGTGCTGGCGTTATTGGCAACGCTACTGTTCGCTGACTTGGGGGTAGCAGGCGCTCGTTGTTTCTTCTTGCCGCCTTTGGCTGTTACCGGCTCCAGTTCGAGCTCCTCCTTGGGCATGGACTCGATCTTTTGCAGAAAGACCTTTTCAAGCGTTTGGGCCATCACAACCACATCCTCGCCGGGCTTGTTATACACATAGCAATTGGTGAACATCGTATTGAAATCATGTATCGCCTCCTTGGCTGACCAATAGTAATTGTTCTCCAAGCGCTTTTTGATGGTGCCCATATCCATGGGTTGTTTGATGATCTTGTGATAATCGGGCAGGTTTAATTTCTTTGCATCGACCGGCTGTTGAAAGGGCCAAGAGAAATGATGCTTCCAGATGACCTTCATGACAGTTTTTATCAAATATTGCAATTGATTCGTATTGCGTCCGGGTCGATCCTGTGGCGGCACAACCGGTGGCTGTACAATGCCATTTATGGGCTCCACTGGAGGCTCATACCGTGGCGGTGGTTCGTTGGATGACATTGTTGCTGTTGCTTTTACTGTTACTGCTGCTGTTGCGTTTTGTTGTGGTGTGGCTTTAGCTTCTTATGGTTGTAATCAACTGTAGTTGCTATTGCTGCTGCTTCTAATGTTGGTGCTTCTGCTTCTGCTGCTGCTGTTGTGGGTGTTGATCCAAACTGCTGCTGACTGAGACGGCCGACGCACATACACACGCACGCACACACACACCAACGCCAACACGCACACGCCTGGGGCCGTCTCGTCACGTAAGCGTCCGTCCCACCCCCCAGACGCCCTCTCAGAGCCGCCTGCTGCTGCTGCTGCTGTGGCTGCTGCGGTTGTTGTTTTTGCTTTTACTGCTATTATTGCTGCTCCTTCGATACTTGCTGCTGCCGCTGCTGCCTTGACTGCTGCAGCTCCTTTGCTGGCCGTTGTGAAGCACAGCGTATGTCAATAATGTTGTTGGTAATCTAATTCCTCTTGTTGTTGCGAATATTTGTGTGCGTTGCATGCTCGGCCAATTTGTTGTCAACTGCAATTGAAAGAGAATTTCTTAATTAAATATATTCAATAACAATTTCGCACAACTCTATTTATATTATTTACCACCACAGCTGCTGTAGCTGAAAATGTCCTTTACTTTTTTATGCGTACAATCTGGACACTGTTAACATTTTAATGCCTCCTTTATTTTCTTCTCACTATCTTTCTCGGCCAAACTCTCTTTTTACTATTTTGTTGGGAGCGCGTTTGTGTTTTAATATGTTGATGATAGCTTTAATTAGTGTGCTTATGTAGTATTTTTTTTTTAATATTTGTAGTCACTGTCTCTCTTTCTCTCTCGTGGCTGCTTGTTCTCAATGTGAATTGTTTGTTGGTCCAGGCGCTTTGTCAAGCAAGGAATCTGTATTTGAACAAAATAAAAGAAATAATGAATAACAAATTAAATGCAATACAATTTATATGCTCAGAGTAGATATGCATTGGCTATTGTTAATTGTCTATCGTTATTATTATTGGTTTTCTCTTGCTTCTCTTTCTATTTATCTTGTCAACACTTGGCTTGTTGCCGGTAATATTGGCGCATTTTATTCACAAAATTGTTGCAACACACACACACACACACATTCGAGCATTCCAAGCGAAACGTGTGATAAGAGCGCGCGCGCAAAAAACACATTTCATTATTTGTTACATAAACAACAAAACGAGCAGTTGAAATAAACAAATACACACACACACGTACACAGATACAGGCATACACAAATGCATATGCACAACATTCAAGTGCTGCGAAATGTTGTTTGTTTTTTTTTTTGCTTACTATTTTGCATCTGCTTCGCATTTTGCATCTATGACAATTTTCATTTCTTAAAAACACACACACACAGGCACAGAGACGTTTTAGTTTAGTGCGTTTGTATAAAGCTGCAGCTGCTGCTGCTTCTTCTTCTTCTACATCATGTTTTTTTTATATTACGCTTTGGCTTGGCCTTTATTTTACTTGTTTTTTTTTTCAATGCATTTACATGTGTATGTGTGTAGTTACTTTGCCGCCGTTTTGGCACTCAACACTCGCAACAACAGCAGCGGCAACTGTGTATATGTGTATTAATCCGTATGGAGCGGCGAGACAATTTTTCGAAGTTCGAAATATTGTCAAGAGTGAGAGCGCGCGTCACACACACAAACACACACTATCATATATAGAGCTGTCTCGCTTGCACTCACACACACACATGCACGCGTTCAGTTTGTCTGGCTTTGAAATTTATGTTTTGCCAGTTGCAATTACACAATCTATATTTATGAAACGAATTAATTTATATAAAATATAATATTGGAAAGAAATACATACAAAATATGCATAAACAGAACACATGGCCTAAAATGCACAAAACATTTGGGCATGCTTATGGTGTGACGGACGACACGCCTGTGTATCGGAGAGAAATTCACCACTGTGTATATTTGTAGCTGCTGCCAACTTAACTTGGTTATGTTACGTTCCCCCAGCAACAACAACAACAACAGCAGCAGCAGCAGAAGCAATGGCAGCAGCTGTAAAGCACACACGCCTGTAGTATGATTCATGCCGTAATAAACTTCTTTGTCTGTTGTTGTTGCACATTACAACAACAAAAACGGCAAACGAGTAATTTTTTCCTTTTTTTTAAACACCCTCACACACAACATTCTGACTATAATGATGACAAAGAGCGGGCACTGGTAGTATGCACGTACAAATATGCGTGTGTGTGTGTGTGAAGCGGCGATGCGGAAAAAAGCTTTGACGGCCGCCAAAATGACACTAAGTACAACTTAAAACACGCGTTGCATTTAAAATATCACACAAGTGAAATTTCCAGTTTGCACAGTGGTCAATTTTAATTAATTTTTTTTTTTTTCAACATATCCCAACGTGCGTAATGCACATACATACATACAAGATAATGTATGTATACATATGTATATTTTTTCTTCTTTTATCTACATGCATATTGCCGGCCGGCACACAACAATCGTCCCCGCTTTGATATCTATTCCAGAAAAAGCAACATAGTTAAGTTGTATTAAATATACAATAACAGATCAAAATATACAAAAAGAAAGGATAAATATAATACATACATAAATAAAAGAACTAACGTGAGTGCAAGTCGCTGGTCAAACATGCCGCTATGTATATGTATGTATACACTCTCCCAACAAAACAAAACATTAACTGGCGGCAACACACATATACAGAGAGTGCGCTCAAGAGAAAGAGAGCGAGCACGGAACCGAAAAGCAAACGTGGGTTGTAATTATGTAGTACAGTAGACACGACTTTGAGTTTGCAGCAAAAATTTCAACTTCACGTTGAGAGCGCGTGAGCGAGAGCAAGAGCGTAACGTTCGGAGCTGTAGCTGTGGTTCGGCTACGTATGTAACACATACACACACACACATGGTAAATGTGTGAATTCAAGGCAAACACGATGACGTCGAGTAAGAAGAAGAAAATAAAATGAACAGCAACAGCAATGGCATGCATATATTCTGACTTTTAAGTGTGTGGTTCAAGGAGGTGGGGTGGTGCTTGGTGGGCTGGTTGATTGGTAACAATATAATGATCGTTGCCTTTTTAGCGCCAGACGGCAACTATTCGTAAATAAATAAAACTTTTTAAGCCACCTTATTATTAGAATTATTTTATATTTTGCTAAAGAGAAGCAAAGAAACCTAGCAAAGTTTATCAACAAAGGTCACAAAAAAGGTTCTTTATTTTGTTTTTAATACATTATTCAATTCCGGTAAAATTTTGTTTATTCAATAATATTAATAAGTTTTGCAAATAAATTTACAGTTGCGTGCACTTGAACTACAAGTTACAAAATAAATTTATTTAAATAAATTTATAATACACAAGTGATCCCACCATACACAAGAGCATTAGCAATTCTATGAGATAGAGCGAGACAACAACAACAACGCAAACGTACAAATGCAAATATGGCGGCACGAGACCCGCAAGAGAGAGAGAGGAGTACAAAATTTATATATTTTTTGCTTGTATTGCATGTCGCTTTTTCGATTACAGAGTTCGAAAGTGAAAAGCAAAAAAAAAGGCAGAGGCGGCAAAAGGCAGCAGCAGCAACTGTTATTGTTGCTGTAGTTGTATCTGCAAGTATGTATGTATGTATGTTATGCCGACAGCGAAACGCAAGTAAGCAACCAACAAAAACCATAATAAGAGTCCTCTGTCGAAGAGAGCGAGAGAGCGGCGGTGACAGTCGGGAATGCGCTTGGCCCTCCTCAGAGTGAATATAAATCGTGCTAATAGTGGCACGAATTTAAAGCCGGTTTAATACATCTATACACACGCACAACCACAACAATAGATATATGTAAATACATATGCATGTATATGCAGTTTCTGCTGCTGTAACAACAACAAATGCTTAGTGGTTACTCAATTTCAATCCCAAAAACTATCAATGAAATATGTTTTGCTTAATGCAAATATATATACGCACATAGATACTAGGAAATCTTTAAATTGCAAGTAAAAAAAAACAAAGTTGCATCATAATAAACAAATTGCGCGCCAAATGCAGCAATCCTGAAACTTGCAATTTAATTTGATGCGAATTTATTTTTTATATAAAGTTTACGACGCTCGATTGCAAAACACACGCAATAGGCAAATTTTAATGCATTCGTACGCATGTAAACAATGACTTTGCTTTAATTTGGCTGCTTATATATATAATTGTTGCATTAACAACAAAGTGATTTAAATTTAAGGAATTGTGTTTGTTCATTCAAATCATACTGAATCGATAAACAAGCATTTGGCTTGCGTTTGATTAGAGCCTGAATTTTTGTAGCTACAGTACGACATTGGTAGAAGGGGGAGGCAAGCGCGTCGCTGTCTTGTGGGGCATGCGCCACGTGCGCTCAACGCACCTTTTTTACTTTAAATGTTTATATATGTATATGCTTTTGTTTTTAACACACTTTTTCAACTCACATTGTTAATAAAAAAGAAATATCCATAAAAAGCAGCGGAAAATATGATGCTGCTGTTGTTGTGGTAATTGGGGTATCCGATATTGGTGTTTGTTTACAGTATCCTTCTGTATTTGTTGTTTAAATTTTAATAATTTACTTCGACGTTGTTGCTGTTATTGCAGTTGTATATAAGTATGCATATATACATGTATTTTTTGTATAATTTTTTATAACGATTACAACAAGCAAACTGTAAATTCTACACAATTGTTAACGTGTGTAACTGCAAAAAAAAAGCCAACAAATGCATTAATATACATATATACACACACACACACACACACACGCACGCGCGCGTCTCGATATTGTTGCTATATATTTATGCATTAATACGAGAAAGCAAATTGAACAATAACAAAAATTCAAACATGACGTAGCGTGGCGCTTTAGTTGATAAACGTACGACGAGGGAGAGGCGAGAACGTTAACTCAAAACGTAAGCGGCTTACGACGAACTACGCGGCTACGTCATACGCTAAAAATCGGCGGCAGTAGCAGCGGCAAACCAACGTAATGCATACACATATATACGAGCACAAACACATGCAAGCACGCAATGGCTACATAATGTTAATGTTAAAACACGTCCGTACGAAATAATAATACAAAATTTATTTATGTTTCATGAGCATATATTAAAAATTAATTTTAACCGTAGTATATTCAAAGCCAAGTGAAACTTTAGCGCGTTTGCGTATTTAATTTGCATATGTGTGTGCATATACTTATATACATATATATGTATATATTATTTTGTTAATACTATTCACTGCCATTTGCTGCTGCTAAACGCACACAAACACATCATACAACACACAGAGACAGATAGCGCTGCTTCTTCTTATTTTTTTGTAGTGCTCTGGTTGCGCTGTTCGTTGCCACCACCACCAAAAAAAAAAAAAAGCAAAATGAAAAAAAAAAAATGTCATGTCCATTGAAGTCTCACATTTTTCAAATGAATTTTTTGGCGCAAATTTCATTGTATTTCATATATATTTTAATTGAAATTAGCGCGTCTTATATTTAGTTAACACTTTATTAACATTTTATATAATTTTTGCCAGTTTTTACCACAATTTTTAGCAATTTCTACACACCGATATACGTACGCGCTACAATTTTCGACATACGCGCGTTTCTTGTGAGTAGCCGTCGTTGTCGCCATCAAATATACAAAAATTTTTCGAAATTACTCAAAATGCGAATACATATACACACATACACATACACAAAACACTAGTAAGTGAAGAGAGCGCGACTCACGCGTACATCGGCGGCGATATAGTGGTACTATTCACACACAAGGCATATCTGGTATGCGCGCAAATGCAATAAGCATACTATTGCTGAGAGAGAGTCTTAAGAGCGCGAGAGCGTAGCGTCCACACATTGTATGCGTATGTGTGCAAGATTATTCGAAAGCGTCGCTGTCTATATAGTGGTGGTGGTGGGCAACTGCTGGTGGTGAATATTCTATATTCACACACACATGCATACATATGGAATGTATGATATGGCTTTTGTATGAGTGTGCGAGAGCATCACCGAAACAGCGCGCATGGAAAAAAATGCACGATGAACAAACGTAACGACGAAACAAAATGGCTGTCTCACATTATTTTTCTCGTATCGGAAAAATAATTTATTTTTTTAGCACACATGCATGAGCGTGGGCCATTTAAACAATATTTAACAAAATATCCATGCGTTTTGGTTCATATGCGTCGCTCCTACCATTTTTACTTCGCATTTGTAAATATCTACAGTTAAGCATTGACTAGCACATTTATTTCGTTTTTTTATATTTATTGTCTGCAAAATTTGCGAGTAGTATCCAGTATGCTCAGAAGATATCGAGCACATGTATCGAGCAAAGCTGCTTAGGACGAAGCACACTGTGCAACACAACCTAGTGTCATCCCCACGATGATTGAATTAAAAAATTATTAAGTAAAACAACCTAGTCACAATATTTACAAATTATTTGAGCAAAGTTAAGCAGTCTCTGTGTTTTAACGAACTTTCAGCAAATTCTGAAAACAAATTCAGTTTGTGTTAAACCACAACGCAGTTTGCGGGTGACAGAAATCGACAGCCGATACCAACACAGCTAAATCTACACGCTCCTCACCAATACCAATACATATACAAATAGAAATAAGAGAGCAGTAGCAGCGGTTTGTCGTCATGCCACGAGGAAAGTACGTTAACCACAAAGGCCGTAGCCGTCACTTTACATCTCCCGAGGAGCTGCAACAGGAGTCCGAGGAGGAGAGCGAACAGTCGAGTGGCAGTGAGGAGGAAGATGCCGACACTGCCAGCGGCACATCCAAACAGCCTTCGGCAGCGGGTTCGGGAACCGGAGCAGCACGGAAACCCACAAAGCCTGTACAGCGCAAAAAGCAGCCAGCAGCTCGCAACTCATCTGACGAGGAGAGTGATGACGATGAAGATGGCTCCGATGATGATTCCGAGGGAGAGAGGCGCGATGCCAAAAAAGGCGTGGCCTCTCTTATCGAAATTGAGAATCCCAATCGTGCGATAAAGAAATCTGCACAGAAGCTGTCCCAGGTCAAGATAGACGAAGCCGTTGGCACCGGCAAGCCGGAGCTCTCTCGCCGCGAGCGCGAACAAATCGAAAAGCAAAAGGCGCGTCAGCGCTACGAGAAGCTCCATGCTGCCGGCAAGACAACTGAGGCCAAGGCGGATCTGGCCCGATTGGCGCTCATAAGGCAGCAGCGCGAGGAGGCCGCAGCTAAGCGAGAGGCGGAGAAAAAGGCAGCTGAGACAGCCAAGAAGCCGGCAGTCAAGTAGTAAACAAATTATTGTTTTTTGCAAATAATTTTAATTTTTCAACAATTTTCAACACACACAAGGGGGCTACGGCAATGGCAATTTAGTTAAGTGTTTGAATCTTCGAAAGTTTGTTCGAATACACACATAGTATATGCATGGACACATACATATATTGTCGAGAAAGAAAAAGCCTAACATCTCTTAAGAAAACCAATTTTGTGTAGAAAGTAAATTAACACTAAATGCAACTCATATATACAAGCCTAACAAATAAAAAAATTCGCAACTGTTTAATTTAGGATCCCAAAAAATCCCAAAATGTCAAACGCAAATTAGGAAAACTTTTTTAAGCAAAAAAAATGCTATAAATTAATGCAGTCTTTTGTAATTGAGAATTATATAAATATATATACATATATGTTTACATATATAAAAGTATTTAGTTTGTTGGAAAACGGGAAAACCCCTGAATGTCAGTTTTACTGATATATATATATATATATTTTTTTTTAACAAAGAATGTTCATCTAAATTATAGATGTACTGAAACTAAAAACAACATAATCTCAAAAGTCAGCTTTACTATAAACATAAAGGATTTCTTTGAAAATATATATTGAAAATGCTATTCAAAAAATAATCGGGTTTTCATAATACATAAAAATAGGCTTTAGGAAATACATTTTGAAAAAATCTAATAATTCTAATATGGTTTGGAATATTTCACCTCAATTTGGCCAGTTGAAAAATAGTTCGATAATCTCAACACGATAAATGATGATAATTATCTTATTAAACATGTAATGCAATGTGAACCCGTCTGGATAAGTATTAGAAGAATAGAGTCTGCAATGTGAAGCAACTTGTTATCCGGATTATTGTATTGTATGCACTGTAACATTTAAGTTTAAAAATGCAGCAATAACCAATTTCGCATCCTTTAAATTACAGTTTATTTTAATTCTAGTCAGAGAGAAAAAAAAAAACAAATAGTTAACTATATAAACAGCTACAGACTATATTTATATAACGCCCCAAACCTCTTCGAAGGCTGTGCAGAGCTTGGAGCAGGCTATGGCTGCCGATAATGGATAATTGCTAATTGACAGCAATTCTTCAGTGTAGTCTGTTTTGAGTGCGCCATGCGCAAAGGCACCAATGACCATAACTACAGGCTCGTCATAGGCAGTACTGCCTTCCTCGCCATGTGGCACAAGCTCACGACAATTGTTGACCAGTCTACCTGTGAAGGACATGGCATACTTTTTGCAGCCCACCGGCAAGTGATTGGTTATGGGATTCTTGATGACGGCCATGAGGCGACGTGAGGAATCACTGGCGCGTATTTGAAACTTGTGCAGGAGCTGTACCATTAGGCCGGCAAAGCGTTTAAACGTGCGCGGTATACGTGTCTGTGGATTGATTTCTATGAGCACATTGTGCTCGGTGCGTACAAACACCTGTAGCAGTCCGGCGCGATTTAGCGGTGAATCGAACAGCATAAGCAGACATTGGTGTGTTATGTCTGGGCGACAGGAGCCGGGGTCACGATTGTTCTTACGCATTATGCCCCCATGTTCGTCACAATTTAGTAGCTCAAATGTGTTACCTACCTGGTAATGGCATAGACAACAGTTTTAGCTATGTTACGATGACTTTATAATAAGATCACTTACCTTTACTGTTTCAAGTTGTGCACCTTCGAGCACAATTATCAAACGCTTCTCGCTGGCATTTGTGTACATTACTTTGAAATTCTTTTTGTCCATATCAAATTCGGGGTCATCCTCCTTGCGTCCCACAAATTTGCGTTTGCGATTTATTGTTTTTCCCTGGCCGCCCATTGTTGTATTTTATTTATTTATTAATTTTTGTTATAAATTTCCAACCATGTGCCATGCGGAGAGCGAGAGCGCGTTCGAAACAAAACATGTGTGTCGACTCTGTTAATGCGCTGTTACCAGTGAGCAGGCACTGTAAAACGATAACGATAGCTACACACATATGTATAATTCGAAATAATAGTTCGTTTTTATAAATACAGAGGCCCATTCAAGTTACGATTAATAAATTGAATGCATATTTTTTTTACATTGTATCTATTTAACATTAAGCTGAGTTCTTAACGGCATTCGCCAAAAACAAAAAAAAATTTTTAGCAGTTTGCAGCTGTTGGTTTTGGTTCTTCTAATCCCAGTGGTACACCTGGCCAGGCGTAGGTAACTTTCCAGCGGTGCTCTTTTCAGCCGTTCCTGCCGCCTCCAGTAGCTTCTTCTCCTGCACCAGATCAATAGGTGGAATCACTTCACGACGAGCATCACGTCCGCAATAATAGTTGGCCGAAAGCAGGGCTGATGGACCATCGGGTATATTTGGAGGTGGCTGTGTGCGTTCGGCCACACCATCCTCAAAGCGCAGAGCGACAGTGTGTTCACGCTAAGCGTTAAGAAATACAAAAAATTATAATATTAGACTTTGTTGACGTTGGCTTACATAATAACGCAGGCATAAGTTGCCTATTTGTAGCTGTAAGTGCTATCAAACTTACGCCCAATAGAAACGCGCGTACGCGTTGCAGTAGCGGTGCTACATCACGACGAGCAGCAGCCATATTTTATTGTTTTTCAATTTAAATCTAGTCCTTAATTTTTGTCGTCAACAAAAGCAAAACTAATAGAGCAGTTTGTTTAGGTCTGATAGTGGATGACAGTAGCGAATGAGGCACAATCGATTATCGATACGCCGATGACTGCCTCGCGCCTAATGATAAAAAGTTCTCAATTCAAATAAGTATAAGAATTGGACAGCAAAACAAAAGCACAAGAAGAAAATGAAACAAATATAGTAGAAACAGATACAAATGCTTATATGAGTGTGTATGTTTTCATAAAATGCGTTGCTAATTGTTCTAGCGCAATAATTATTGCTAAAATATCTTTGCATTCTAATTAAAGTCTCAACTTTTGAGGCTAAAGTTGCCGGCCCATAAAGTATAAAAGTAAGATAGCGATAAGCCAGTAGCAGTAATGCACTTGAAAGATTTCAAACCCACTGAATGCTTGAACTTTGCCATTAACTAAAGAAATAAACAAAGAATGCTGCTGAGCTATACTATAGGTATAAATACAGTAGTAATAAATATGTCGATGTAAAAAATATAAAGTTAAATAGCCTGGTTAGTTAGTTGAATTATAATGCTGAGTCAGCGTGACAAGTCTTAAAGATACAACGATTTCATAAGTTCATGAGCTTAATATGTAAATATTAACTCAATCTTTTAACGATTACGTACAGTAAACGCGTTCTATTGGCACTTAACAAGAACTTGGACTTAACTGGGCTAAATGCTGATTATAGCGACGCTTCGCTGTACCTTGTGCTGGGCGTCTGTTCTTATTAGCAGCAACGCCTATCTGCTTCGCACAAATGATTTGACAGCGCTAGCACTCAGACTGTTTATAGCTCTACTTAAAGTGAAATATGCTTGGACTGGCCCTGCTGCTGATTGGCGTCACCAGCCTGCTGTTGTGGGATTATCTGGCGCGCAAGCGGCGCAATGACATGCTTCACTATATGCCTGGTCCGCCGGCTCTGCCGCTGCTCGGCAATGTGCTCATGTATCGCGGTCTTAGTGGAGAGCGTAAGTCCAGACATGGTTTTATTTTGATTGGATTCTTTTCACTCATTCGACTTGCTCCTCGGCTCCAGGCATTATGGACTTTGTGCGCTACAATTGCAAACGCTACGGCACTATCTATCGCGTTTGGGTGCTCAATCAGCTGGCTGTCTTCTCCACCGATCCTGCCGATATCGAGGTTATACTTAGCAGTCCTCAGCACATAACCAAAAACAATTTGTACAACTTGCTACAATCCTGGCTGGGCACGGGCCTGCTAATGAGCACCGGACGTAAATGGCATGCTAGGCGTAAGATTATAACGCCCACTTTCCATTTTAAAATACTTGAGCAATTTGTGGATATATTTGACCAGCAGAGTGCGGTAATGGTGCAACAGCTGCAGCCACATGCCGATGGCAAAACTCCGCTTAATATATTTCCAACTATCTGCCTAGCTGCATTGGATATTATTGCAGGTGAGAGACATCATTTTAAATTGAAATTCAACATGATAACTAAGCCAACATAAATTGCTAAAACAGAGACTGCGATGGGCACCAAGATCAATGCACAAATGCATCCGGATTTGCCTTATGTGCGCGCCGTATTCGAGTGAGTAGCAAAAAGGAAAAAGGAACTGCAGCTTACAGATATTGCTAATGTTTTTTTTGTTGATCTTAGAGTGACCAACATAATGACGACACGTTTTATTAAGCCCTGGGAACGCATCGACTGGCTGTTCCGGCTGCTGGCACCAAAGCTGGCGCAAAAACAGGATGCGCTCATTAAGACAATGCATGAGTTTACGGAAACCATAATACAACAACGGCGAGAGGCGCTCATCAACGATCAGCAGGGACAGCAGAAGGCTGCTGCTGGTGAGCTGGATGATTTGGGTCAGAAGCGTCGCATGGCGCTGTTGGATGTGCTGCTGCAATCGAACATAGATGGTGCACCGCTGAGCAATGAGGATATACGCGAGGAGGTGGACACATTTATGTTTGAGGGACACGATACCACATCGAGCGGTATGTCGTTTTGCTTGTACGAGATCTCACGTCATCCACAGGTGCAGGAGCGCCTCATCAATGAGATTGAGCAAGTGCTGGGAAAGGATAAGCAGCGCTCGGTAACGCTGCGTGAGTTAAACGAGCTGAAGTACTTGGAGTGCGTGATAAAGGAATCGCTGCGCTTGCATCCGCCAGTGCCCATTATAGGACGCAACTTTAGCGAAGATGTGGAGATACGTAAGTAACAATTGATGCCTCAGCGCAACGCGCCAACTACTCTACTCTCTCATGGCCTCTTAAGGTGGCAAGCGCATACCCGCTGGTACCAACTATTCCATAGGAATCTATATGCTTCTACGCGATGCCAAATACTTTGAATCCCCTGACGAATTCAAGCCCGAGCGTTTTCTTAACGACGTTGACGACACCACCACCCAAGCTCATCCCTATGCCTATATACCATTCTCGGCGGGTCCACGCAACTGCATTGGTCAGAAGTTTGCCATACTGGAAATGAAGAGCACCATTAGCAAGACCTTAAGGCACTTTGAGCTACTGCCGCTGGGCCCGGAGCCCATTTGTACGCTTAGTCTAGTGCTACGTTCCAAAAATGGCATGCACATGGGCTTACGCCCACGTTCGTAGTAGCGTATCAAGCCATAAGTGTATGTACATATGTATTTATTTTTCAATTAAGCTTTACTCGCTGTTTACAATTGCATGACAGCTGATAAGAGGACAGCTGCCTATTAGTTGATCTCTGCTTTAATTGCAAAGAGAGCATATTAGCTTCATTTGATTTGTTACTTGCTATTTATTTGAATTATTTTTATACACTTTTTATAAATTAAACATGCATCTGAATTTCGCGCGCAATGTTACTTGTTGTTTGTACTTTCTTACATTTTGATTTACAGCGTATGTAACGGTCCTGCAGTCTGTTTACAGCCACCGCTGCTAATGCAACTTTATGCATTTGACTTTACAGCGTATTTAACAGTGCGGCAGTCTCTTAACAGCTGCCGCTGTTATTGCAACTTTGACGATTTAAGCAAAGTTAAAAGTGTGGCAATTAATTGCCTTTAAAACTTGATTAGTAGGCTGAAGCTAATTTTATGTATTGCTAAAATTCTTGTTTGAACTTTGTGCCTTGCTCTAAAAATTTAGCAGTTGCTAGTAAAGTCAACATTTGAAGTTAACAGTCAAAGTACATTAGTTGCAGCTTCAGCGGGTTGCATGCAGTTACAAATTTGCGGGCTTTAAATATACTATTTAATTGTATTGTTTTAAACAGTTGCGATTGTGTCTTTAATATGGTGAGTTAGCAGCAGCGGCTGATTTTTAATTTTATTATATAATAGCAAATTATCGTTGCTTTTGCATATGCATATCAAATTTATATTATAGCGTTTTGATAATGCTGCTACTGTTGCTGATAGTAAGCGCTTTGTTGCTATTGCTAATACGCAGTGTGGGTCAACTATTGCTGCTGGAACGACGACAGCGCCAGCAGCTGCTATGTGTGGCGCCCAATGTATCGCGAGTGCCACTGATTGGCGCACTCTGGCAGATGCGCGACTTTCAGCCGGATAGTGAGTGGAAAACAGCACAGATCGATATACAGTTGCTTAACTTTATCTTGCGTAGATTTGCATGTGAAGTTTGCCGAATATGTGCGGCTTTACGGACGCAGTTTTGTGGCCACCGTTTGCGGCCGAATTATGCTGGTAACCGCTGATCCTAGTCTGGTGAATGCATTGCTGCTAAGTCAGCAGCAGCTGCGCAAGAGCATTGTATATGGCGCACTCAGCAGTTGGCTGGGCAATGGTCTGCTGCTAAGTCGGGGTGCGGCATGGCATACAATGCGTAAATTAATAACGCCCACATTTCACTTCAGCATACTGGAGCAGTACATTGAGGTGTTCGACAGGCAGTGCAATGTGCTGATTGAGCAGCTGCAGCAGCGGCAGCAGCAGGATGACAACTGTCAACAGTCGCTCAATATATATCCCTATATGTGTTTAGCAACGCTGGACATTATTGTTGAGGCAGCCATGGGTGTGAGCATCAATGCGCAGCAGGATATGGACTCGCCAGTGGTGCAGGCTGTCAAGGAGTAATGACTTTTAGTTAAAGATTTTAATTTCTAAAGCTTATGCTTACTTTCTTTAGTGTTACCAATATTCTGGCCACACGCTTTATGCGTCCACATTTGCTGCCTCCGTTGCTGTTTCGTCTCTGCTGGCGCAGTGGTTATCAGAAGCAGCGCGCCGGCATACGCCGCCTGCATAACTTTACCGAGCAGCTTATAAATCGACGTCGCCAGCTGTTGCAGCAACAGCAACAATTGGAAGAGCCGCTAACGCTCAACAGGCGCACTGCCCTCTTGGACACGTTACTACAGGCGCGTGTGGAAGGCGTCGCTTTAACAGATTCTCAGATACGTGATGAGGTGAGCACATTCATCTTTGAGGGCCATGACACGACCACATCTGCTGCATCCTGTTGTCTGTATCTGCTGTCGCGACATGCAGCAGTGCAGCAACGACTGTTTCAAGAGCTGCAGGCGCACTTCGGCGACAATATGCAACGTGCTGTGGTTTATGCAGACTTCGCGGCGCTCAACTATTTACACTGCGTGGTCAAGGAGTCATTGCGTCTTTATCCGCCCATACCAGCTGTGGGACGCTGTCTGGAAAAGGATTTACCTCTCGGTTAGTTAGTATTTGACTGTCAAATAATTGCACAGCAATTGGTTACCCATTACTATTGACAGCTAATGGCGCTCAAGTTCCAGCTGGTAGTAATGTCATTGTGCTGCTCTGGCAACTGCTGCGAGATGAGCAGGTGTATCAGCAGCCGATGCGCTTTTGGCCCGAGCGTCATTTAGACACTGAAACGAGTTACAGTTATCTGCCCTTTAGTGCGGGTCCACGGAATTGTATTGGCCAACGCTTTGCCTTGTACGAACTGAAGACAATTGTTATCAAAATGCTGCGTCATTTTGAATTGTTGCCGCTGGGCGCTGAGCTGCAGCCGTCGATTAAAATAGTCCTGCGCTCAAGCACGGGAGTCAACTTGGGCTTAAAAGCACGTATTTATAAGTGATGCCAGTGATGAGATCCTGGTTCATGGTTCCGGTTCACTTTACTATAATAAATAAACAATTATTTAATCAACTTCCAATATGTTGAATATTTTTACAGACAGCTTACCAACAACAAACAATTCCTTTTAGATTCCAATTGCAGCTGACTACTCATGGACTAGTTGCAAGCCTATCGAAACATCGATAAGAAATTTGCCTGTATGAAAACCAATCGATGCTCTTTATATGAGCCGATAATTTTTTAAATGTCATAATAAGTACTTGAAAAGCAGATCATAAATGTTAATTATAACTTTGATGCACCAAAAATAATAAAAACAATTTAAAAGCGATTGACTTTCAGAGAAAAATTTCAATCGAGCTGCAGTGCCAAAGAAAACACGAAAATGTAAACATCAATTATGTGTGCAATTGTAAATATATATTATATACATATGGCCTGAGTGTAATTGGCAAATTCGCTAAATGCAGTATGCACATCATTTATGTTTTTATTTTATTAATTTCGGTTTTAGGTAGCTTGTTGCTTTTTGTTGCTGTAGGTTGTGGCAATTAACAAAGACAGGTGTTGACATTTTCCTAGATAGTTTTTCTTTTAGTTTGCATTTGTCATAAAAAGTGTTCACAATGCGTTTGTAACATTAAATGGTTCTACTTAGTTGTACATATATGTATATATATATATATATAGTATATGTATTGTACATGTATACTTTATAGTTATGTATATATTTTATATAAGTATAGGTACACAAGTTTATTTCATTTATTCAATTAGTCTAGATTTAGTCATAAGAAAAAAAAAAAAAAAAATTGTTAATGACATAACCATGAATAGAAAAACAAATGCATAACAAACATTTAACAATTAAATAGGTGTCTGTGTATGTGTGTTATATACTACTACATTTTTTACATTAAAATAGTTTTCTTTTCTTTTGGTTTGTTAATTTTAAGTTGCTGTGTGTAAATTGTACTTGGTTGTGTTTTTTTCTTTTTGTTTAATATATACATACAAACATATATATATATTTTGTTGTATAGGACCACATCTACAAAACTTTTTTGCGGCATAAGCATTAATATTTATTTAAAGTACGCTCAGTAATAAAAATCGCCTAAAGTGCTGTGGTTATGGGGGAAGAATGGTTGGAGATGGGGATGGGGTTCATTTGGATTTATCTTAGAGCAAAATACATTTAAAACATTTTCGTTTCGGTTTTGGTTGTTTTTTCTTCTTCATTTAATATATTTGTTTAAAATATGATAAGCCTAAAACATAAAAAGTAAAATTTTATTAACTACTTTATACCGAATTTAAGTTTTGTTGTAATAAATTTTCTCTTTTTGTTGTTGTTGTTGTTGTTGTTGTTAAACACTAAAAACATTAATTGTAGCAGTCTTTTATCACTTTTAGTTTGTATATACATACATATATAGTATATAATATAAAGTATATTCTATATTATACATGTGTGTTTGTGGTACTTAGTTTTAAGCTAATCAGCTAATAATTATAATTTGTATTTGTTTTCTTTTTTTGTAACAATTAAATTTAAATTATTTAACAAACATATTTTGCACTAGATTAACTAGATTATTAAAAAAAAACGCAATAAAAATTAAGAAAAATATGTTTAAAAATTACAAAAAAAAGAAGAAATAGAGAAATGAACATAAGACAATTGTTAAAATATAAAGCTGCTGGACAACTTTGCGCTCTCTCTCGCTCTTACTTTAGATGTCGCTATCTCTTTCACTTGTTTTTAAATAAGTTTTTGTTTTTGTTTAGTTTTGTTTTGTTTTGTATGCTCACTCATAAGTTGCGCTTAGGATCAGCTTTAACTAGAACTTTTCTATGGACTTTTTGCTGGCCATGCTTAATGCGCCTTGTTGTTCGCATTTTATCACATCAGCTGAAACCTTCAGTTACAGTATAAATATCTTGAATATTTGGGTCGGCTCTACTATATACATATGTATATATGGCTTTAGCGTGGCGATAGCTGCTCAGCGCCAGTGCTGCCAGCTGCTTCCTTAGCTTCCGTTTCCGTTTTGAGCTGTTGTGCCGTATTAGCCTTGTTATGCTGCAGCTGCTCCTCGTACTCGCTCTTGATGTTCACATACAGCTTGCTCTGCTCCTGATGCTCCTCCTGTCGAACAAAATGATTAGCATGCAGTGCTATAATTTAATTTAGTCGAACTTACCATCAGCGCATCGATGCGCTCATCATGCGGCAGCTCATATCGATTGCCTTGATCCCGTAAATTGCGTGCCACATTCAGTTGCTGGCTCAGATTGCGCCCAATCTGCTCCAGCGAATTGCTTAGCACATGCTGAATTTCTGCTGATTAAATAATTAAATAATGTTTATAAATCCAACAGAACATATGCAAGTCGAGCGTAGCCAACGTTAATATACACTTTGTCGAAACTTTATGTTTTAAATGAAAATCAGTTGAAGAAAATAAAAGGTTTGCTCACATAACAGTAACCATAGCACATATTTTAAGTCTGCTGCCACCCACAGCTACTCGGCTGAATTTTAGAAAGGACAAAGTGCAAGTGGAAGCATTAAAAGTTGACTATGTGCCAAGCTTAACTTACCAGTGGTCGGCATAAAGCGTTTTGGCAGCTTCAGCTCCTGCTCATCCTCCAGCGTGTCGGCAGCGCTGCTGCGCTTCAAGGACACGTTACAGCCGCCAAAGCCGCCGCCGCCGCCGCTGCTGCTGCTGCTCATGACCAACTCCGGTGTAAGCGGACTCTGACAATAGTCGCAGTCCATGTCGCCGGGGCTGAGGCAGCTGCAGCTGTCGCCGCCACTAGGTGACTTTAGATTTGTAGCTGCCGATGTCGCTGCCGTTGCAGCTGCCGCTGCTGCTGCTGCTGCTGTGGATGTTGCCTGCAATTGGCGCAGACGCTTGGCCGCGGTGACATTGACGACGCTAACGCTGCGCGATATGGAGGATTTGACGGTGTCCGTTTTGGGTGGCACCAGCGCCAGTGGCGGCGTCTTGGAACTGCTCATGCCATGACCAGCGCTGAGCCGTGCCTGCGACATTGGACTCTCCATAAAGCTGTGTTGTCCATGTCCATGATGCGAATGTTGTTGCTGCTGCTGCTGCTGCTGCTCCAACGCTCTCGCGCCCGTCCCCGCCCCAGCCCCCGCCAGCTGCTGATAGTCCGCTGCACCGCTGACGCTGCTATCATCGAACTCATCATCGTCCTCATCACCATCGTCATCGTCATCGTCGCCCTGCTGATCCGTATCTGAGCCATTGCCGCTATGCTGCAGATTCTGTATGAGACAGAGCACAGCCTTCTCCAGCTGCGCCGGATGCTCCGAGGCGGGCACATCCACCGTCGACTGCGGTATGCGTGTCTTGATAATCACAGAGAATTTCTTTTTCATTTCCTGCACTCGTCGCCTGCCCTCCTCATCGTCCAGCAGCGTATTGACGCAGACAAATGAATGCACCTTGTTTGTCTCCTTGTCAATCTCCAGAAAGCCCTTCGACTGCAGATAGATGATGTTGCCATTGCGCGTGAACAGGCGATACGTCGACTCTCCATACGAGCTGTTGCAGTCGTACACTGTGCGAAAGGAGAGTGTGCATTAGTTAATTGTGCCTTAACTTCGAATTGAATTATTTGTTATTAAAATTATTAAAATTGTTATTACCTCTAAATTTCTATATGCAATGCTTTTTACTTTTAATTGAAATTGAAATTGAATTATTATATCAATGCACAGAATTTAAATGAAATGTGATTCATCTCAAGTTATTCATTACAATTGAAATTGTTACAATTGGAATTGATTTTTAAATTTACTTTTGTTACTAATTATTAAATGCAATACTTTTTACTACAATATGTATTCAAATTTAATTGAAATTGGAAGTAAAATATTTGAAGTCATTGAAATAGATCGATTTGTTCTTTAAATTTATTACTACTACAAATTATACGAATTTTTAATGGAATTTAATAGAAATTGAAATTGAATTGAAGGCATTAAAATATTTCGAACTTTTTTTTTTTGTATTGTGATTCATCTTAAATAACTCATTGCAATTTACTTTTACACTTGTTAATCAATTTAATTATCTAAAATCATTTGTTGTTATGCTAAATATTAAATTGAAATTTAATTATTTTTGTACTAATTATGATATGCAAACAATATGTATTAAATTTTAATTGAAATTTGGAATTGAATTCCAAGACACAGCGTTAAAATATTTCAATTTGCATTGCGATTCATCTCAACTAATTCATTACAATTTAATGTTATGCTTGTGAATCAATTGAATTATCTCAAATCATTATTCGTTAGCGCTTACTTTGACGCAGTGCGACAATGACCCAACGCACATCGTCGTTGTGCATGAAGGTGAAGGGACTCAGATTGCGGACCTCATCCGTCATATAGCCGGCGACAAGGCCAATGCGCTGATCACAGTCAATGATTCGGCCATCGATCAGATGCCGTGTGCGATACTCCAAGCGGTTGGCGTCCACCAGACGGTTCACAATCTTTGGTGGCCGGATAATGCGCGCCACACCGGTCAGCACCTGCAAATGAGCACAACAAGCGGATAAGTGTGGCTGCCTCGAGTGGGCGTGGCTTGATTGAGTTGGCGATAGTTACAATATCATTGCCGCTTATCGTGTGCAGCGGTATGGCGTCGTCGCGTCCGCGCGTGCGTCGAATCAGCTGCAGGCTGGAGCTGAAGGTATTGGAGCGCACACCACGCGGCGCCTCGTCGCTGCGCCGGAAGCAGCCATCGATCTTGACCACCTCGTAGGCGGTGGGCTCGGAGCGTGGCCCAGCGCGCGCCAAGCTGCAAATACGAGCAGAGCAGTTTGCAAATTACTTAATATTTATGTATTTAATTGCGTATAAACAATATATTTCATATAATATTTTTAATTTGTATGCGATTTTATTTTATTAAAAATAAATATATTTTTTGCAATTAATTGCAGCTCAAAATATTAAATATTTTACTATGTAAATATGTAAAACTTTTGCTGTATATTGCTTCATTATTGTTTACAGTTAACTTTGGGGTGCTAGAAATTTTTGATATATATTTTAAGATTTTATTGAAAATTACAATATTTTGTTTTTGTTTGTTTTTGTTTTGATTGCTCAATTTTGTTTTGTGCTTAATTTGTTTTCTTTTTGCTCGCCCGATTGAAATGTACCGTTAACTTTGCATGCTTTCCAACACTTACCGCACTCGAAAGCTGCGCTTATCATCGCGCAACTTGCGATCTATATAATCCTCTTCGGACTTGGCGCGTTGCTGCTGCTGCTGTCGCTGCTGCTCGCTGCCCTCGCCATCGGTTGACTCCGCATGGGCATCGAAGAGATTTTCCAGCTCGGTGGGTATAAGCTGTTGCTTGAGCATTTCATGATCTTCGGGATGCGTTATCTGCAATATGCTCTGGCCATACAGATCCGATTGGCAATGGCCCAGATGCTGCTCAATGCTCGTGGAGATTAGCAGGATCTGGCCGTGACAGGTGAGCACAAGAAAGAAGCTATCCATCATGTTCATCAGCGTGTCGATCACCTCGGGACGTTCCTCGTGCAGCGAGCGACCAAAGACTAGGCGGTAAATAAATAAGAAAGAAGAATTAATATTATAAAGCAATGCAAGTTGACAAATTTGAAAGCGATGATGATTTCATAGACATCAGATCTTTTCGATGATAATGAATAATAAATTATTGATATCCAATCAACTCAAGCTCTGCAGCTGAGCCGAATGCCTCTTTGGATAGAAATATTGGCTGCACTTTTTGCTATGCCTATTTTTGGTGAACCTCGGGCTTAGTCACTTACCCAGGCAATAAAAGATAACATGAAATAATTTATACGTTCTTGGAATCAAATGAATCAGATGCCACAATCAGAAAATAAATAAACATGCTGCATTGTTCAATAAATAACAAGAGTTCTATGGCTGAGAAATGTTGAAATTATCGATATGTTGCGGAATGTTAATCGATTGAAATGTTAGCATACTTTGAAGCGCGCTTACCATGATTGAGTCGCAGTCCATGGGCAGCAAACCGCAGGACCGCCGTCTTATCCACGCGTCGCGGCGACTCTGCCACATGTGGCACCATTGTGGACAGCTCCTGTATGGAGCCATTTAGCTTATCGCGTCGATTCTTTTCCGCACGATTGCGCGCCTCGCGACCACTGTGCAAATAGCAAAAAGAAAAAAAAAATAAAATAAATGAATAAATAATGGTTAAAATACACAGTTAGAGGGTAATTAGACAATAGTGGGGGGCAATTTATAATGCACAACTTGTTTACGCATTTAGTGCTCGATATGGCAACTCTCACACACACAGACACACATATGCGTATGCCGTATATTCATATATATATTTTGTATTTTTATGCATAGTAATGACAAACAACTCAATAGCTGTCAATAATTATCAGCTTAAATGGAACTTGACGACGTCAAGCCGCCAACTTGGTCTAGAGATGAGCGCGTGAGTCACAAGCGTGTCACGCAATATCGAAAATCAAGCATTAATGCTATTATTCTGTCTAAGCTTCAAAAAGACAAGTAACTGCTTTCGTTTGTTTGTTTGTATGTGTGCACAGCTATTTACTTATTTATCAAATCGAATGCTTAAGCTTTAGCGCCGCCGCCGCCGCCGTCGCATTCAACGGGACGTATGAGTAATGCAAGCGGAAATCTGAGAACAACAAGACTATTGTTATTGTTGCTGCTGTTATTATTATTATTATTGCTGCTGCTGCTGCTCCGGCTATTGTGCTGTTGTAATTTATTTTAAAACGCAAAAGCAAAACATCAACAGCAAATACTAGAAGAAATGTGTGAAGTGAGCTGCAGCAGCAATAGGGAAATACAAAAATAAAAAAAAAGCGCTAAAATTATGCATATGTATGCGTGCTTGCATGTAACTACATACAATGAATACCAGGGCTGCGGCATTTACTATTTTTTTGCTATCAGAACTTTTAAGAATTGCCGCGGCAACGCAAATTTTTGATTAAATTGGAGAAAACAGAAAACATTTATAACAAAAAAATGTTGTATATATTAAGTAAATATTATATATTACATTTTACAGTGAAAATTGTTAGCTCAGTTTTCATTGAATTTCGTTAATAAACAACAAATAAATTGCCTTAAAAATTGAAAAAAATTGCTTGGAGTTTAAATAATTATCGATTTAAACAAAAAGAAGACTCTGCTATTTTGACAGCAATTTAACTTGAAGGTTGCGCTTTGTTTCGTCACGCTCTTAGCGCTCTCCAGCCCTGTTGGAGACACACACACACACACGCATTTGTAGACTATTAGCTAAATACAGTGATTAGCAATTGGCCTGACTACGATATGCGCCTTTTGCGTAATTTGTTAAGCATTCACACTCTCACGTATACACAACAATAGATTTCAGTTCTAATATCGATTTGTGTGCAGGTTAATGAGAGCCAGATTGCGATATCATTCAATCATTGTAGCAAATAACAAATTTTGTATTATTTATTATTGTTGTTAACTGTTGAGCTGCAAATTTTCCAGGCCCCAAGAGATTCGAAAACAAAACTATATAGATCTATAGGCTATATACATACATATGTACATATATATTTAATCAGACTTAAAGGCTCATGTCATGCTTAGATTGCACATGGTTTGCTTTATAGACTGAGCTGAGCGGCAATAACTGAACATAAGCAGCTTAAGCTGTGACTCAGAATTTGCCACAAAGTTAATACTGCAATTGCAGTGCAAATGAAAATCTTGTTAATAATTTATTAATGTAATTGCATGTGAACCGAGCATGCTGCAGCAACTAATATATGTTTAAATCTAATAGCTATGCCCTTGAGACAATGCAATCACGCAGCTGTGCCTGGATACACGTACATACATATGTGGGGGCTTGGGAGTAGTAGCCGAGTAGCCGAACCGAGAGACGGGACTAGGAAGTGCAAGGCCTTGACGCCAGGCACTTCAAAGTGCCAACATTGTAGCTTTGGATGGGCTATGTGAGTGGTGCTTATAGTATATAGAAAGCTATGTCTATGTGCCTCTATGTTTGATATGGTGTTTGTTTATTATAACTTGTTGCACATTCTCTTATACATATATACATACATGTATATATATAGTAGTGCTATCTCGCTTGCTATTTGCTCATTTACTTGCAAAGTATTACATTGTAACGGGGTCTACAGGCGATAGGCGCCGCCTGCTTCTGTCGATTGCTATAACAACACGCCAGCTCTCTCGCTCTCGTTCTCGCTCTTCCTCTCTGTTTGCATCTCTTTCGCGCGCGTTTTTACATCAACACAAAACCAATTGACCTTGGCGTCGCGCAGAAATCAACGTAAATGCAATAAGCGTTAGTGCCTGAAGTCGAAACAAGATAAGCAAGACTACGCCAATACCCAATAAATTACGTTTTAAGCAAATTCAAAACGCTAACGCAGCCAACTTGACACTTATCGATAACATTGCGATCACACCCAATACAATGAAAGCAAAAGCAAGCCTGTGCTCAATACCAGTCTCAAGTCTCCTTTGTATTCTCCAGAGACAGCGACTCAGTGCATGACAGAGACATTCGTCTCTGAATTCCATTTTCGAAATTTCGGAAATAGACTCAAGACAAACGAATGTAGTAATCATCATCGAGTAATGTTTCGAACTCGATTCGAACTTTGAATCACAAAGCATACAATCAAAGCAATTGTATTCACTGCTAGACAGACGGAATGTACATTAAAACTCTATTCAAACTTTGAATATATGTACAAAAAATGTAAAAAATCAAAGCAAGCCTGTTCCATATAAATGATAAGCGATTGTTGATTTAATCGAATCGAACTGTATGCGAATTTACAGGGAATTGGCAATTCGTAGCCTTAATGTTTGTTGTAATTTGCTTCGAGTCTATTGCGTAGCAGGTTTGCCATTTATAAATAAGGAAATCAATGCCCATTTAACCGAAGTAAAAGAATATTTCGTGTGCTTTACTTCGTTACGTGTGCGCTCGCTGCTCCGCTTCGTTATGTTGTTTATGCTAGTGCCAATCAAATGCCCTGGATACTTTCCTTTTGTGCGGGCGTAATGGGCGTGGCGCTGTGCACGCGTATCATAAATTTCAGTGTGCAACGATAACACAAAGTATGCCAAAACAACAAACTGCGGCAACTAACTGCAATAGATAGCTAAAGCGAGAGCGAGAGAGAGAGAGAGAGAGAGGGGGGTGTGTGGGTGTGTGTGTGTGCTGGGATTAGACCAACTGTGGCAAATTGTTGTCTAGAGCAGAGTGATAAAAATAAAAATTGTAAAAAATATGGCAAACTACGCAGAAAATAACAATAAACAATAACAAAAATAAACGAGACTGCTGCTGACTGCTGCACCACAGGTAACAATTTCAAATTGACCTAGCATGTATATATATAGATATATATATATATAATAAGTGCGTGTGTCTGTCTTTGGCTATTTACGGAATTCGAAGCAGAGCTTGCGATTGCGATTGCGATTGAGCTTGAGATTGTGCGTCAGCGACATATTTTGGCCAATTAGCGACAGCAGGGTCCAATGCTCAGCGGGAAAAGCTGCTTGGGAAAAACAAGCTCAATACAACAAATTGCGGTCGAATTAGAGGCACGGGTCATAACGACATGAGCGTCTAAGGTCAGCGGGGGCAACAAGCTTCACATTCTGATGCACAGCCGAAGCGAAGATAAGCCAAAGAGTCAACAAAGAGATCAGCTTATATGTATGTTAGTATGGCAGCCAATAGCAAATTCCTGCTGCAGATACAAAAGGAAAGCAAACAAAGCAATTATAATCTATATCTTATCTATCTATAAGCGCTGACAAAACTCGAAATGAAAAACACACCTAAGGGCTGTGCATTGTTTTTACATAAGTAAATGCAATAAAATATAAAGCGAACACTCAAGTGATATATTTATAGCAAGCAAAAGTTCAATACAAAGTTTTAATTTGCTGTTTTCCCAGCTTAAATTATACAGGCAATTAATTAATATAGAATTAACTGAACAGCAGTAAATAGTAATGCTAAAGTCTTTACACAGTTCTTTATGATTAATATAGCAACAAGTATACGGCAACATTCTCAATAATTATGAAATAAACTAAACAGTTGTCTGTTCTTTCCAAACTTTTTAAATGGAATTATCTTTGCAATAGACTCACCTATTTGAGAGCTGAAACATTTCCATCATTGTCTCATGCGGATGCGTATGCAGCCCCGGATGTGCCGCATGATGCGGATGGTGTCCATGATGATGATGCGGATGCGGATGCGTATGGTGTTGGCCATGTGGCAACATGTGGCTATAGCCAGCTGAGCTGCCTGCTCCTGCTGCTGCGACGGCTGCTTGTCCAAAGTTGCCATATCGCGCATAGCCAGCGTTGCCATACGATGCATTTGGATACCACATGTTGGGATAGAAGCACGGCACTGGCGTCGTCTGGGAATGTGTGTAGGCTGCATGCAGGCGAGCGCCGCCTGGACCTGGACCTGGACCCAGACCCGGCCCAGGTCCTGAACTGCCCGGCGATGGACTCAGCGCTGCCACCGAGCTGCTGCTGGCGCCGGGCGAGGGATAACCATAGTGAAAGCTTGTGTTGGAGGGCGGGCGCAACATGATGTCGCTATTGGAGGGCGTCGGTGATTGATAGTAACTATTGGCGGCGCTGCCGCTGCCACTGGCGCCATACGCAGAGTCCGCATAGCTATCGTCCAGCTCCACTTCCGCAGCATCCGCGCCGGCATCCACATCTGTATTGGGTGACCAGGCAATGTGTTGCTGCTGCTGCTGCTGCTGCTGGTGTTGTAGTTGCTGCTGCTGCTGCTGCTGTGACGTTGCTGTCTCATCAAAGTATGGAGGAATGTCTGTTTTGAGATCTTCAACGTCAGAAGCGGCCGCATCGCTGCCTTGGCTGGAGCTGCTACGCTTTGACGGCTTATAGGCGTCCAGACTACTCATTTTGAATTTGCAGGAGATAGAGAGAGAGTGAGAGAGAGAGAGAGAGAGAGAGAGAGAGCTGCAAGGAGACAGAAAAATGTAAATTAGTTAAGCAACAATTTCAACTTTATACTAGAGCTATGAAATGCATTTCGATTGTGCTTAATTTTCCTTAATTGTTCAACTTTTTTAGTTGCTAGCTCGAGAGATCTAGAGCTTTAAATCTTGTTAGTTATTTATTTTATAGTTTTCATTAGCAAGTACAAATGTTTGCTAAGCTATTTTATTTTTTAATCGCTTGTTGTTGTTGTTGCTGTTGTTGTTGTTGATTGTCATGCAGTAAATAAACTGTTAATTTTTAGTATTTAGTCAAGTTTTCTGTTTAAAATAGCAAACACATACATATACACATATATACATATATGCATTTATGTAGCTAATTAATTAGGCTTGTGTTGTCATTATAATAAAATTATTTTTTGCTGTTGTTGTTGCTGATTTAGGCTCGTTAAATTCTAAAAAAAAAACAATAAAAAAAAACAACAGACTTACTGAATCACAGAGAAAGGCAAAACAAATATATATATATATGTGTATATACGTATATAGGAGGGCTCTGTGTATATAAATATTGGCAACTATAAATAATGCTACGCATACCTATGTGTATATATTTAAAATATACATATATAGTTATAGATAAGTTTTATGTCATACACTTTTGGGCTATATATATTTATATTTATTTAATTTTCACTTGCTAGTTTCTAGCAAGCAATTTATTGTTTTTAGTCTATTTATTGATAATAACAACAATAGCTTAGCAAGCACTCAACGCAAATAATTGTGTATTAGATTTTTTTTAACTGCAGCACAAGCAAAACAATAACTTTTCAACTGATAAGCAACAGCAACAAGAGAGTTAAGGAAAAGGGTTTTTTTTTTTTTTTGCACTAAGAACTACAAATAAACAATACAAATTCAATTCGTCATGTCACTTTTTATGCTTTAAGAGGCAAATTCACACACACACACACATACACATGAATTGAATTTGAAAATCCAATCATTATCATATTACATTTAATAGCGTCTGGGTTTAGATTTGATTCGAGATGATTTGATGCAATTTGCCAGCAAGACGCTCACAGCATAATAATGAAAAACGATTTCCCAGACAACATCGAGTTTCCCACACCTACGCAGCGCGGCGCTATCAATCAGAATGCAAACAATTGAATTTGTATCCTAGGCTCATTAAACGGCATTACACACACACACACACACACACACACACATACATACACATATATGTATATGTAATTGTATATGTTTTTATGTATAAACGCTTGCCGCAATTATAATCTATATGTAGCTTTTGATAAGCCATACAGATTGTTACGATTGTTACTGTTACTAGCGCTTTCTCACTCACACACACACAAACACACACATGCATGCTCGTTCGCCGCTCTTGCGCTGCTAGATAAGATGCTCATTACAGTAACCATGACCATACAAACACACACGCACACGCACACACACGCACACACACACACACACACACAGCAAGTTGCTCTTGTTCTTGCTTTACAGCTGCTTAAGCTTAGCATGCAAGAAAGAGAGCGCAAAAGAGAGCGAGCGTAAAAATGAAACGAGTGTGAGTCGTAACTAAGAGTGCGTGTGCGTGTGTGTGTGTGTGTGGGTGCGTTTGTGTGTGAGTGAGAGCATAAAGCATAAATCATTAATTTAGGTTAATGCTCTAAAGACGTAAAGCACTTGCTGTTTTCTTAGCTACTACTACTACTACTACTACTACTAGTGCAACTACTACTAATTATTGCTACTACTATTTTGGCGTAAGAGTAAAAATCAATTCAACTTACATGGGTCTTTTCAGAGTAATATCGTATTTGGTTGCAGCATGAGGCGCCTCTGCTTATATTTGTATATTATATTATTTATATTATTGTTTCTATTACGTTCTCTGCTCGTTCTGTGTGTTTGTGAAGCTTTTTTTTTGCTGTTCTTATTGTTGGCTGAGCTTTGGCTTTGGCTTTGACTTTGACTCTCGCTTGGCGGCGTTTGCTCTTTGTATATTTCAAAGTCGTTCTTCTTCTTCTTCTTACTGTTGTTGGCTTGTTTGTTTGTTTGTTTATTTGTTTGTTTACTTTGCTTTTATTTTGCTTTTGGTAGGTTTGGGGTTTTTAGTGGGTGGCGTTGTTGCCACTTAGTAGTTGCTATTATTATTACGGTGCTTAGAGTTGAGCTTGAGCTTTCTGCATTTGTACTGTTAAATGGTTTGTTGGTTCCTCTTGTTGTTGTTGTTCCAGTTACGTATTTAGAAACATTTTGCATGCACTTTAAAAAAAAATTAAGCAAACAAAAAAGAATTCACTGTAAATATTTTTTTTTCGGCATTTCATCCATTGTTTTAGCTTTTGTTACCATTTGCATATTTTTTTTAATAAATATTGTTTACGAGTTTCACATGTTGCTGTATTTATAAAACTGTATATTGTTATTATTTATATTTGTACAGCTGTTGCAAAAGACAGAGGTAATTGTTGTTGTTTTTGTTGTTGTTGTTGTTGCATGAACTTTTCTAAATTATCTGTTTGATTTGGTGAATTATTTAAATCATTTGTCAATTTGTTGCATGACAACAAAAAGTACATTAAACAAAATTGTTGCTTGAGCCTTAGTTGCTGTTGTTGTTGTTGTTGGTTAAATAGATTTTTAATTCATTTTAAATTGCAGCTTTTGTTCACATATTTTTCAAGTTGATGTTGCTGCCTGTTGCTAATTAAATAAAAAAATACTTTATATATATATATATGTACATATGTACACATATACTTTTTTATTTATGTATTTTGTCACCTGCTGTCGTTGCTGTTAATAAGATTCACATAAAAAACCACACAATTCACAAAAAATTAACAATAAAAAATTTAAAAAAATATAAAAAAAATAAATAAATAACATGACAAAAGCTTTTTGTATTAATGCAAACCGGTTAAAGTTGCGTCTTCACGCGCTCAGCACTAGACTTGTAGGTGGGCAGACAGAAAGAGACAGACAGACAGAAAGAGAGAAAGGGAGAGTGGAGGCTGAGTGAGTTTGCCTGTCTGTCTGTCTGGCTGGCTGGCTGGCTGGCTAAAAAGCTTTGACTTTAAGTTCAGACAGACGCATGATTTTAATTTCAACTCGACGGCATATTGAATGTAATTCATAATTATTGTTTATTGTTGTATTACAAAGCCTAAGTAAACAAATGGGGACAAGCAGGACGACGACAAGCGGCACACAAAATTTGTATTTACAAAGCGAGCGCTGTTTTCGTTCAGTGTACAATTTACAAGAGACCTTATTCGGTTTTATTAATTAACTAGACAATTTACATACTGAACGACCAAGAACCCAAGTCTACAATTTCGTTGGAGACGCTCTATTCTGTTCTAGAAGCTACCAGACTAGTCGTATAATTTAATTAATGCATGCATATAGACATAGGGCCTATGGGTTGAAGTTGAATATATGACATTGCATATTTTAGGCAGTGACAGCGTGAACAGAAACAGTGACAGTGACAGTGACACTGGACTGGGTCAATCACCTGGGTCGCACTCGCGCAGTCACGGACAGAAACAATAATAACAACAAGCAGAGCAGCAAGCAGTCAACAAACTTACACATACACACACACACACTTACATATATATATGTATGTACATAAGTATTTGTGGCTGCTCGGGTCTTGCGCTTTATTTGCATTGCGCGCACAACAAAAATAAAAACAAAACGCAAAAGCAGCAACAAAAACTGTTCTACAGCTAAAGGCAAATTGTCAGACCAACACACACACACACATACATGTATATATTATGCATGTGTGTGTAGCAGATTATGACAAAAACAAGAACAACAACAACAAGCACAGAAAACAGTTGCGCACAACAAAATAAATAAATTATATAATTTTGTTGGCTCATTTGGTCTGGCGCCCAGCCAAAGCTCACATAACTTCAGCCCACCCACCCCCAGAATTCAACAAACTGCCAACTAACACACACACACACACATATATATATATATATAGATATATATGTATGTACTTTGTTTACATCGCTTACAATTACAGACGCGCGCGCGATCTCTGAGCTAAGAAAATTGAGCAGCAGCAGCGAGCGGCGTCACCAAATTACGTATACGTCAGGCTATGTATGTACGTGTGTGTCGTTTCATTTATAAATAGCTCTAAAAGATGTCACCATTTTTGTTGTATACACACGCTCTTATAAGCACAAACAGCTGAGTTTACACACACACACACACGCACATAGAGCTAAGAAAATGTCCTTCAAGTCGCCGACTGGCTGCTGGGCTGGTGCTCTCTTTGTTTGCAGCTTAAGCTCTTGCGCTTGCTCTTTTACTTCCTCGACCTGGCCTAACCACTAAACGTTTAGCGGCTGCGACGTCAACGGCGGCAGCCATCAGGTGGCAGCAGCAGCGCCAAGTTATTGTTATTGTTGCTGTCGCAAAAACCAAAAATAGCTTTGCACACACACACACACACACACACATGGAAGTGTGTATATGTATGTGTGCGCTTGTTGTTACTTAATTTAGCACGTTCTAAGCGCGCTCTATTCCGCTTTACTCGCTGTTGTTGTTGCTGTTTCTGTTGCAAGTGCATAAATAGTTGTTTATATGCTGAATAAATTGCTTGCACTTTGCTTTCGAGCGTTTCACGCTACGTATGCGTAATCTTCAACAGCGAGAGCGCCCAAAAGCGCGCGCAAGAGCATCAAAGAGAGCGCTCAAAAGTAAAACACTTGTTGTTGCTGCTGCTGCTGCGGCTAGATCAGATTGCCTGCTGCTGGCCAAATGTCTGTATGTCTGTCTGTCTGTATGTTTGTTTGTTTGTATTGCTGTTGGCATGTACGTTTGCATGTTCCGCATTGTATGCGAAAGCTCAATTTATTGAGTTGCTGATGCTGATAACTTGAGAACAACACATGCAGCCCCAGCCAGCCAGCAAAACATACCGTTTTCCCAATTATAAGAGAGCGCGCAAGAGCGCAGCTTGAGCTTAACTCAGACGCTTATCTTTGTTGTGCTTTTTGTTTTTACACACTCGAGTCGCGAGTCGAGCTAAGCAGCGAGCTAAGTGAAAAGAGTCTAACAAACATTTGTTTCATATTTTATTTCACTGAAGCGCCGCCGCTGCCGTCGTCGCACTCTCTTACTTACAAGCTCACATACACGCTCTCACACTCTCTTGTACACACACACAAACACACATGCATACGCTGCTCTGTGTTTTGTATGCGCGACGCGAACGCAGCTGCTGCTGCGACGGCGACAGATGCGACGTCAGCAGTATTTTGCTTTTTATTTTTGTAGCCCCAGAGAGCAAAACAACAAAAATATAATAATTAATTCAAGTCTACATGTGTACATGCTTATAGACAAACGTACATAAATGTATGTATGTATTTTGTTGTTGGCCATTATTCAAAAATTAATAACTTTTTTTTTTTCTCAACAAAGCAGCCGCACTGAAAGCGCAGCGCGCTTCCTCGACGTCGCAGTCGCAGTTGGCGTTAAACGTTGACGACATTTTGACATGCGTTCGAAAACAACAACAGCAACATAATAATAATATAACTAGCAACAAAAGCAACAACAACAGCATACTCTTCAAAAATAAATAAAATCGAACGAAATAATATAAAAATATACAACACACACACACACACACACACACACACACAAATACACTCACGCCGTAAAGCGAAAAGTAAAACCTTGAAAGCGACACAACAACAACGCAAACTGAAAATATTTTTATTGAACTTTTAATGACTGCGTTTTGTTTGTTGTAGTTTTTGTTGTTGTTGCTGCTGCTGTTGTTTTATTTTAGTTTTCTTTATTTTTGTAGCTATTACATATTAAAACTTAAGTTTTTTTGTTTTTTGATTGATTTGATAAATAAAAATGTTTCGCGTGTGTGTGTGTGTGTGTGTGCGAAATAAGAAAAACACAAAATTTAAATACAAAACGCAAGCGAGCAAAAAAAAAAAGCAAAAGAAACAAATATAAACTGGAAATTCATTAATATGCTAATTTTTGCTTGTCTAACATATAAAAAATTAACTGACAAATGTACATACAACGCGCACATGGGCACGTTTCATATGAGAACGCATGTAAATAGTTTAAAAGTGTGTGTTGTGTAGTTTTAAGGAAATTATTATTACATGCTGTTGCAGCTTTTTGTTGTTACTGTTGCTCAAGCGCTCAAAATGGCGTTATCTTCAGCTGTTTAACCGCCCACTAGATCGCTAGCCCCTGTTTCTCACACACACAGGCACACACACACACATACACATACACACAGTCGCACATTTCATTACATTACATTTCGTTGAATTTGTTTGTAGCAGCAGCGCACTTGATATTGATGTTGATGTTTGTTCAAACAAAAAAACAAAAAATAATAAAAGGAATTTTTGTGTGTGTGTTTTTGTTTTGCGTTATCGAAAGGCGGTTAGTTTTTGTTTTGCTGTAATAATTTTTGGACACAGCCGCGCCGCGCCACACAAACCGAACCGAACCGCACCGAACGTACGTAGAAAACGAACAAAACGCTACAGAAACAGAAATTAATTAAGCATATTGAAATCACCATAGGTGCGAGCGAGCAACAATTACGAAAATTGCGACTCTGGCGCTCTCTTAGGCTAACGCGAGCGAACGAATGAACAAACGAACGGTTTTTATAAAGCGCGCTCTTTTTTTTTTTTAGTTTATTTTTTCATTCTCTTTGCTGTGTAATCGCAACACTGACTGACACTCTTGTGTGGTGGGCAGTGTGAGCGTGAGTGGGAGGGTAGTGTAAGACCTTGAGACTTTGGGCAGCGCAGCCTTAAAGCAAAAAAAAAAAAGGCACACACAGACCGAGCGACTGATAGACAGACAGACAAATAGTACAAAAGGACAACAAACGCTGGCAAGTTGAATTGAATTGTTCACACATTAATGTATCTAGCTTTTGCTCTTAACTGCATATGCAATGCATATGCATATTTATTGCAGTGCATGTGTGTGTGCAAGTGTAAATACCGACACATACAACTGTTTATACATTTTGTATTTTTTTTTTTGTATATATGTATTACAGTTGTACATATGTATGTATTTTATTATATGCCAAACTGCGCAGCGAGCTCGCAAGTCTCTTGGGTGTTAACTGTGTGTGCGAGTGAGAGAGCGCGGGGAAACGTGCGCTGTACGGGGGGCATTGTGTAGTTAAAAAGCTCTTGCTAAGGCAGTCGCCACCGCAGCAGCAGCGCGGCAGCGACGCGCGCGTCCAACGTTTGTCCGATGTTTAGTCTACACGGAAACTCACGAAGCTGCTTTTGCTGCCATTGACGTTGACGTTGACTTTGACTTTGCGTTTTGGTTTTTGGCTTTTGATTTTGCCCCGCGCGCACTTACACAACAGGCTAGACAACAGGCCAGAGCGACGACACGACAGGCAACAAACTAATAAACACAATTATAACAACAACAACAACAACATCATCTAGAACAACAACAAAAAATTCAAACAACTTTTGTGCACAGAGCGCAAGGCGTAGCGATAACAACAACAACAATAGCATTCAACAACAAATGTTTGTATATTGTTTATAACGCGATATCTCAAATCTTTACATACGCATCTAAAGATTTTTGTTGTTTCGCCGTTTTAATTCGCGCCTCAGCTACAAAACTTTGTATTTGTTAGTATGTGTCTCTCTCTGTCTGTGTGTGTGTGTGTGTTTGTGTGTGTTTTTATATGTCCGTATACGTGTGTACTAACTACGGCGGAGAGTTTTGCGACGGCGACGTCTTTAGACTTGGACTGCTGTCGACCGACTAGCGGTAATTTTTTTGTATCGCCAACGTCTGCGGCTCCAACAGTGCCTAAGACTTGTTTTTTTTTTGCTCGTATTTTTATATTCTGTTCAAGCTCGCAGGACGCGGAGGCGTTTCATATTCTATGTGCTGAGACAGGGGAAATGGCTGCAAGAAGCTTTCGGGATTTGTTTTTGTTACTATTGCTGCTACTGGCTAAGAATTTGTTTTCGAGCGCAAGCTTTTAAGCAAACTTTTATTTTTGCCTACTTGGCGTATACGCAATATTTATAAAGCTTGAATTTCTTATTCGTTTTTTTGCGCGCAAAATTTTGTTGCTTGTGCTCCTTTTGCAATTGAGGCTAGAGTTGCAATTCCTAAGCATTTAAATATAATAATAATTTAATTTCTTATATTTTTTATTATATTTTTATCATGGAAATAATATATTTAGTAAACTAAAATGTTTTTATATTATTGTCAGCTTCTATAGAAATTATTAATTAAAAATATATTAGTATGTATATCTTATGCAAAATACATATATTTAATTTCATTTAATTTTTTATTTACAGATTAAACTGAAGCCTCCAGCTGATACGCAAAAAAATACCAAGGTTTGCTTTAGTATTTTTTCTGGCTGCTCTAATTAACAGCTGATTTAGCTTTTTTAGCGCCAGAGCAAGAAATTTAAAATAAAGAAAGTTAATACATAGTTATAAATTTGATGTGCATGGCTTAAATTCTCTATTCTATTGATTTATAAATATAATAAATATATAAACATATTTTGAATTAAATTCAGGCAATAAAATTTCGGATCTAAGCTCGTAGAAATTTTGCAATAGCTTTAAATTTATTATATTATAAAATCAATGATGTTACTTATTAATGAATTACTGAAAGCAAAATAAAAGTTACAATTTTAATAGCAGCATTTTGTTCTATTTATTTTTTTTATAGCCGTTTCAGAGTAAAAAATAACGAATAATCTGATAGACTTACAAATAGCATAAGCAACAAAGTGAAAGCTTAACTTTCGCGAAGGACACTCAGTTCCTCGGGGAGGGCAAATATGCGCAATTGCTTTTCAGTCATGACATCCTGCAGACTGCCAATATCCTGGGGAACATAGGTGACGCCATCCATGTAGAGCGCCTTATCCCAGGGACACTCATCCAGGGCCATCAGCAGGCAGCTGCGACTGCGCTCGAAGCTGGTCTCAATGCTTGAGAGGCAGCGCAGATAGCAGCGCCAGAATAAGGAATTGCGCCGCAGGATATCATACTGCTGTGCCTCCTGCTCCGAGCGATGCGTGTTGCTGGGCAGAAAAGTCTCAAACATGCTGAGGACGCGATTGCGCAGCAGCTGCTGCAAGTGTGGCTCCGACTCGTGCTGCAGGAAGCGACAGCGTGCGGCAAGGACTAAATGCAGCAAGGACAAAACGCCGGCCTTGGTCTGCACCAGACGTGCACGCAGCTTAAACCAAGGCAACGTGCCGAGCGTCGACCAGCGCTGCAGCAGCGTTAGATTGCGTGGAAACTCGACGAGAGCGCGCTCCAGCAATTCCATTAACTGTGGCACGCGCTGTGGCAAGCTGTGACTGCCGGGCAGCTCCAGCAGCAGCAGCTGCAGCTCACGCAGTTGCTCGCGATTGTGACGACAATGTGTGATTGACAGCTGCGTGGGCTCGAATGCAAACAGCGGCTCCAGCAGCAGTTTATGCAACAAGGTCAATGCCTGCGTAGTTTGCTCACTCAAGTGCAGCAGCAGGACATGGCGACGCAGCAGCAGCAGCAGCAGCTGCGGCTTGAAGTAGTGCGTCAAGGGCAGGGGCGCGCTCGTTGCCGTCACATCCAACGTGGCTTGTTTCAAGGCTGCCGCCAGCTCTTGCGCGCTCTTATCCAAATCTATTCGGAGCACTTCCAATGCGTCGGCGTTCCTATGCTCAGCGAGCAGCATTTCGGCGTAAACCAAACGCGCCTGCAGCTGCTCAACTGACGTCGTCGCTGTCGGCTCCGCTGTTAGCAGCTGCTCAAAGATGCGCTGCTGCTGCTGCTCGCCGGCTTCAAACTCGAACATAGCTAGCTCTATATATAGCGCGGTGATCTGACGATTTTGTGGCTGGCGCAGCAGCTGACGCTGACGTTGACGCGCCTGCTTTGTATACGCGGGCGTAAGCTTGCCGCTTAGCTTAAGCAGCAGCAGGCGAAAGCGCTCGAAGCGCATATGGAGCAGCAGAAAGAGCTGACGCTTGTCTTCGTCCTCGACGGACGTGTAAATGTCGCTGCATTTGAGCAGCAGCCGCTCCAAGCACTGCTCGTAAAGCTCGTGACCTATGGCCTGTGGCATGAAGCTGGGGCACACATACAGCTCCTTGCAGAGCTGCAGCTGTGCGTCCACGAATTGCTTATTCAGCGGCAGCGCAAAGCTATGACGCTCGAATAGATTGGCCAGCAGCATTTCGACCGCCTCCGTATCGCCAATTTGCTCAATGCGCGCGCTTAGGCGCTCCGACAGGCAATTGCTGCGCAGCAGCGGCAGCTTGCATAGCTGCAACACCAGCATCAGCAGCTGCAGCAAGTTCTGCTTTGGCCGTTTCAGCGGATAGATGTAGTGGCAAACATCCTGGGCATAGACACAGCGTTCGGCATCCAAGCCGGGCGCCGAGTGCGCTGGATAGGGCAGAAATGTGTACGCCTGACGCAGACGTTCGACGCGTGTCCATATCTCTGGCATGGGCATGCCCGAGCGCAGCACCAGCTCCTCGTATTCCAGCAGCATCGTTTCGTCTGCAGCGCATGCCTCGAAGCAGTCAAAGTTCACATGCGTTGCATGCAGCTCCAGCGACAGCCGCAGCAGCGCAAACATCAGTCCTGTGTTCGCCGATTGCCGCAAGAAGAGCACACAGTTGTGGAAAAGCTTCAGCATCAGCTCATCCGTATGCACATGTTGCTCCTTGGGCCCCACATGCATGCGTCGCATGCTCTCCTCGTATATGTGCAGCACGGCCGGCACATTGCAACGCGCCATGGTGCCTTGTGTCGTCATTATGAGCGCTGTCCATAGCGTATATTCATATGGCTGGCGATCGAGCAGCTGCTCCAGCTTGCTGGCCACCTCGCTATCGGCATAGGCAGCGCTTGATGTTGCCACATATAGTTGGAGCAGCTGCTCATTGCCTTTGTGATGCTGCAGCGCTGTTTCCAGCCCATACAGCTGCTGCTCTGCCACGGCCAAGCGATTGCATTTGTGTAGATTCTGTCCCAGCAGCTGATGCAACTCCACCCAGTGCGCCAGCTGCTCCGGCTTATCGGCCACAAGCTGCTTGAGCTGCAGCAAACGTTGCTCCATTTTGAGCGTTTGCTCATCGCTTAGTTTTTGCTCCACAGCTGCTTTTTCCTTAACGCACAGCAGCTTGCGCTTCTCGCGTTTCATTCGTTGCCTGCCACGCTGTGGCACATCCAAGCGCCGCATGTGTATTCTATAGTTTGGACGACTCAAACGTGGCAAGCGGTCCAGCTCCTTGTGCGCCCTATTCTCCGACTTGTCCACATAGTACTCCACTGTATTGTCAAACTCCAAAGTGCGCTGCGGCGGCGCGGGCGTTCCGGAAAATTTACTGCACGACGGCTTTTCACTCTCATCGCTTCTTGTGCTTTCTGCATCGCTTTCGCTTTCACTGGGTGAGTCGCTTAGCTGCTGGCTAACTGTTGCCACATCGTAGCTTTGATTCTGCTTCCAATCGTCAGACTTGGCTGAAAGATTTGCAAATATTCAACAATGAGAATCAAAATTTCACATTGGTAGACAAACCTTACCTGCTGCTACTTTAGCTTCTGGTTTCGGCTCATCTGTTGCGGACTTTGTTTCAGCATTGCCATAGGCTGGAAACAGCGACATTGTATTTTGCACATAAATATATAAAACGTTTAAAGTAACGCGCTGTTTTGTTTACAAATTTAACACAAGTGCCGATGACGATGCCGGTTCGATAACAGTCTGCCATTGGTTCGATATTTGATAGTAGTGTATACACACTTTTTTTTGTAAAGAAATTTTAACAGCTGAATACTAAATAATACTGAAATCAGTGGCTACGTTGGTCACACTTCGAGTATTTGTACAACACTTACTTTTAGCCACCTTTTAAGCAGCTGCGGCCAACCAGCAACTAAAACTTTGCAAAATGTTTAAAAAGTATGTATAAATATAGCATGTTGGACGGCGGTTAGGCAATTTATATATGTATGTGTGCAAAATAGATTCGAGGAAAAGGACAGCATCTCGTCGATTCAGCAGCTAAAGTCATCCGTACAGAAAGGCATACGTGCCAAGCTGCTGGACGCATATCCCAAATTGGAGACACACATCGATTTAATACTCCCCAAAAAGGACTCGTATCGCATTGCAAAATGGTAAGCGCTCCGTCTAAAATGGCCAACAGCTGTTGTTTTATTTGTGTTTTTTTATACATTTACCACTAGCCATGATCATATTGAATTATTGCTAAATGGCACCGGCGAGCAGGTGTTCTTTCGCCATCGTGATGGTCCCTGGATGCCAACGCTGCGTCTATTGCACAAGTTCCCTTATTTTGTGACCATGGAGCAGGTGGACAAAGGTGCCATACGCTTTGTCCTAAGTGGCGCCAATGTTATGTGCCCAGGTCTCACATCCCCGGGTGCTTGCATGACAGCGGCGGATAAGGGCACCGTGGTGGCCATTATGGCTGAGGGCAAAGAGCATGCGCTAGCCATTGGACTGCTCACACTATCCACAGAAGAAATGTACGTTTTAGAGTCTGCAAATGTATCCATGTACATATATATTTATGCCATTTCTTTTTTTTTTTTTACAGCCAAAAAGTCAACAAAGGCATTGGCATCGAAACGTATCATTTTTTGAACGATGGCCTGTGGAAGTCGAAGCCAGTTAAATAACGCGAGAGCACCAGGCCTGGCCGCCGAGGGAGGGAGGTGCAGCCATCAGCCGAAGTCCACAGCATGCATTCGTCCTAACGTAGCCTACGTCGTTTGTCATGAGAGCTAAGAATGGTTTATACTATGTATGCAATTGAAAATCGTGTAAATTTTGTTTTCATTAATTTAAAAAAAGAAAAGCCAGTTAAACTATTTTAAATCTATTCGAAATACAAATTAAAACAAATTATTGCATTTAAAAAAAGCATAAACCCACATGCGCACTATCATCAACCACCTGTGGAGGGTTGCAACGCTCTCAAAACAATTTTTAATAGTTCTTTTAATATGCAGGGTGTGTGTGTGTGTGTGTTTATATCGCTGTGTTTGATTTTATCTAGTGTGCATGTTGTTTTTTTTCTCAGCAATTGCATTTTACTCATATTTTTGAGCAGTGTGTGCGCACTTATCGATTTTTCCGCAAATACAATGTCAGCTGTTGTGTGCTCTCATCCTGCAAACACAACAAGCTTGTGACGTCACAAATTAACATAAGTTCGAGCGTAATGCGCACAACATACAAAACAAGGTGGCTAGAGAGCTAAAATTGTAAACTTATAAATTAAATGAGTTTATCGAAAGCAATTTTGTGCAAATGTTTTGGTAGCGAGCGCACATTGTGACGTCAGCACGCAAGCTTTTGCTCTTGCTACCCGCATTCTTGCGTACATGCGCAAATGGCAAAAGTAACGGTTCATATGCATATTCGTCGAACGTATGCACGCGAGTGAGTGTGTTTGTGTGTGTGTATGCGTCTATTTGGAAGCAGCGTAGGAAAAATTGTTTTATGTTTCAGTTGCTGCGCAGCATTTGTCGCAAAGCACACACTTCCCAGCATAATTCACAATAAAATTTAGAAGCAGCGCTACTACTATCAATCTACAAGCTCAGTGCAACTTGTGAAAAAGAGCAAATAGCAGTGAAACAATATAAAACTCAAAAATGGTAAGAGGGTAACAAAAACAAACAATGGCAGCTGCAAAAAGAAACTAAAAGTGGCTTACAAGTGTTAAGTGGCATATGGCAAGCTGAAAAAGAACAAATAAAATTCAGAATTCATACAATGCAGTCAGTGCAAGTAGATATACAAACGTATGTATGTATATGTGCGTATGCATGTGTGTGTGTGTTGGTGTGTTGGTGTATGCGCCATTTAAAATACGAAAAAGTTTTTTTTTTTCAAGGATAAGGGATACACACTGTTTGAACTTTTTGAAGGTGCAAAAAGAAGCAAAACGGAAAGCGTAAAAACTGCAGAGCCAACAATTGTGTGCGCTCAAGTGGGCGTGTGAGTCATGATCAAAGGACTTGCAAGGTGGTCGCTCGTCGTCGTCGCCATAAGCAACACATTTAACACCAACACACACACACACACACACACATAGAGTTATAAACACGCACGCAAGCAAGCAAAGTGTAGCATATGTATAAACAAATGCCTACAATATGCCATTAACTGCAGTTTGCTTTCTTCTATTGATTTTACTCCAATTTACATATTTCTTTCATTCGCTTTTTTTGGCAGACATTGGCGCTAATTGACTCGCTGATGATGGTGGCAGGCAAAGGCGACAAACAAGCAGAAGCAGCAACAGCAAAAACAGCAGCAGCAACAACAACAACAGCAAAGTCAGCTCATATTAACAGCAGCAACAACTAAGCAATTGTTATTACCGGACATATTAGAAGAGCAACAGCTTTCTGAGCCTGCAAACTAGCGTGCGACAGAGACAGCAAGCGAGCGTGACAGAGAGCGCGCGTCACATATTTACACACACACACGAACACGCACTCACACCCACGCATCAACATTCAGTGCGCTTGCAATATGGAAGACCTATTTTTGTTAATTATCAAGGAGTCGACGGGCACCAAACACAATGCGTTGCGACAAACGGCGCAAATTGCTTACGGTAAATATGTCTACACACACACACACACGCACACTCACAAACACACATACCATATGTGTCTACAGTTATAAGCAAGCATGCATGCAAGAAAGCAATTTCCTTGCTTTTGGTCATTTGATATAGCTCGTTGTTGTTATCGTGTTTTTTGCCTTTCTGCACATTCGTTTGGCATTTCCTTTGTTTCTAAATACGCTATAAACTGGAAATGGCTTGCACACATGAAAGCGCACAAATTAAAAGTGCAACTTAAATTTCCACAATATTCAGCAAATTTCTTTTCATTCGCTGAAAAGTAGGCAACAATTTCTAATCACACTTCAATTATCAGTAACCTTTATCTATTTGTTGTTTGTTTGTTAGTTTGTTTTTGCTTTGCTGATGACGCTCATCGTTTTGGGTTTTTACGTATTTTCCAGATAAACTTTATCGTCAACATGGCATGCATAGGGATCCATCGCATGAGCTGCGCTCCGTTTGTTTTACGGCTCTGCAAATGGCCTTGGACACAAAGCGGCCCAAGTTCATAACAATGGGCCTGAATGGCCTGCATGTAAGTACGATAAGAACATCCATCAGTCAATTATTGAACAGCAGTCGAAACTGCTGGTTGAGTTGGGTGGTTGGGTGTTTGGGTGTTTGGGTGGTACGTTGGGTTAGGAAGCGGGTTACCGCCTGTCAAAAGCGTTCATTCTACGCTCAATTGTGCGCACAGCACATTTCCGTAACGGAAATGCCCACAAATAGTTATGGCGGCAAGGCATAAGGAAAATTGAGCTTAGCTAATTGCTGTGCCCAATGCCAATGGCTCGAATTAAAGGCCAATTTCGAAGCACATTGTGTCCGAAAGTACGTTCTATATTATTCGATTGGGTTCAGAAAGAATACAATTTTTGAACTTAATGATAAGCTTGAATCTTTAATCTAGGTCAGTTCTATACTGAACGTTGCTATACTGAAACTAGAAAAACAGAATTAAAGACATATTTTAAACAATTATAATGATACAGACTGTTTTGTATATATTCTTTAAATTTAATTTTAATAGCTGTTAAATAATGATTAGCAATCATAATGATTCAATATTTGCTTAATTTCAAAGGAGAACTCAAGATTAAATTATGTTTACGGTTATGAAAAAATTCGGGATTATTTCATAGAGTTCCAAAGACTGTAAGCTCAGATTTGGTATATAAATTTCATATTATTTGCATTTTTTAATTAGCAACAATAATTTGACTTATTTGGAATATAAATTTTCTGATTAAAAAATTGAAACTAATGAATTTGTTTTTGAACACATAGCGCGTTATCAAGGACGAGCGTTTCTACATTGGCCTAGAGCCGGAGGACGACTCTGTGTGGTTGCCCTCGCAGCTGCTGCGTGCCACCAACGGCATTTTGCCAACGACCAGCAGCGAGGATACGGTGGTGAATGTGCTGCGCTTGTTTCTGGCCATGGCCTGCTCGCCGGCGTGCACGCTTAATGGGCGGCTGCTGATTGAGATATTGTCGCGATGCGGAGAGTGCTGGGAGTTGGGCTCACGGGCCACCAAGGCGGCATCGCTGGCGGCGGCCTCCCAATGCCTGCGCACCTTTTGCGCCTTTCTCATCGAGGAGGCCGAGGAGGTGAAGAAGACGGCGCCGGCGGGCTTAATGACGCAGACACAGGCATCGGCTGTCTACAATGAGGTCATACCCGTGATGCAGTGGCTCTGCAGTCGCCTGGTGGAGCCGAATGTCAACAATGCGTCGCCGAATAAGAAATGCGAGAATCCCAGCTCTTTATATCACACCGAATGCATTTTGACGCTCAGTTCGGCGCTGCCGCGTAATGTGCATGCAAATCCGCACTTTACCTCGTTCCTTTGGCAAAAGTTCTGCCCAACGCTGGCCGCAGCACTTGGCTCACCCGGACGCATAAATCTGGACAAGAAATTTACATACAAGTGAGTGGGCCAGTGCCGCCGCACAAGACTAAGCCATTAATCCTTTTCTTTTTTCGAATAGAGATGCATTGCATATGATTGAGAACGAGGCACGTGGCTTCTTTACGGGTCCAGGACTGGATGGACCACAGGCACGTTGCGTTTACTTGACAGCCATCCAATTGCTGCGCATTGCCGGCGCTCATGGTTCACTGCGTCCGATGCTGGAGGCGTTATTCCATCGCATGGTGCTGCTGCCGGCGCCGCTCAATCGCACCGAGCCGCTGCGCTGTGTGCGTGAGATCTTCAAGAGTCCGGAGCGGCTCATCGACCTAGCGGTCATACTCTATGTGGACAAGCATACAGCCCAGGGCTGCAGCGATGAAATGGCGCTCTTTCGCTTGTGAGTTTGACAGCACACGACAGTGAACGCTCACTAACTAGTTAACTAAAGATGCTAATTCAATAGGCAATAGACGTGACTAGCTGAAAATAGATTATTTACAAGATTAACAAAAGTAATATAAAAACTAAATATAGGCAGTGCTAGCTACTAAGGACATCGACTTGACAGTTAACTTAAATGTTATTGTTGCTTAAGACTTTAATTAGCAATTTTACATTATTGTGAGTAGAATTTAGCTTAACAACTTGGAAATATCTATTATCTATGAGTTTTAGTTTAATTCTGTTTAATTTATTTATTTACAAAACTAATTATAATACAAAATAATATAATAACTAAGCTAGGAATTGCTAGCTGATATTTCTTTTAGAAATATCTGTAGTAACCACTGCTATAGCCCTATAATGTAGTCCGATTCCAATATTTTCAAGTGTTGTAAGGCAATGAATTTATAATCTGTTAATTTATATTCTACCATCAGCATTGTAACAACTTCAGGAGCGTAAAACAAATATTCATAAATTTGAAGAAAATTGTCCTAAGTCTGAACTTGGGAATTTCACAAGACTGTGTTCGTTAGCGAGTGTGCACAGTACTTACATATGCTTAACAATATTTGACTCTTTATTTCATTCCTCTCAGACTGGTGGATGCCATGGAGGAGTGTGCGTATGGCGCCAGCGCCGGCAGCGCCACCGAGGCGAGCCTGCAGGCGAGCGTGGAGTGCATGGTCGCCTTGCTGGACAGCTTGCAGGTGCTGTGCAGCGGCGAGCTGACCGAGTCGATGATAAGCGAGCAGATTGTGCAGGTGGTGAATGCACGGCATGAGCAGCTGAAGGATGCTGACTACTCCGGTCCATTGACCTATCAGAGCATGGCACGCCTGCCGGCGCCATATCGAGATGCCATTGTGGAGTTTCGTCAGAATGTGTTCGAGACCTCGTCCGGGTCGGAGAGCGATTGTGAGCCGGCCCATGATACGCAGGATGCGGCGTCGAATGGCTCGGGCGATACGGAGGGACCGGAGGATGATGAACACAGCAGCTCCAGCGATGAAACCTCGCGCGTCGAGAACCGCTGGCCCTACTCGCATCTGGAGGCGCCAGTCATGCCCATACGCACCGATAGCGACAATGATCGCCAGCATGCGCGTGATTTTGCCAAAGCGTTGCGTCTGGATTTGGTGCCCAAGCTGCTGCGTCTGCGCAGCTGCGTGGAGCTGGACGAGGCCATGCAGGAGTTCGCCTCGGCGGTGTGCCAGGAGAACAGCATGAACTACTCGGACTTTGATTACAATCTGACTGCCATCAATGCGGATGGCATCTATCTGGCCATCTACTCCTCGCTGCTGCTCAGTCTGCAGCTCATGCGGGCCGGCTACTATGATCAACAGCTGAGCAAGGATATATTGGTGCCCATGTCGGAGCAGCAGTTTGTTACCTCCGTCCAGAATACCGGCGTGCTGGTCTATCTCTCCTCGCCTTGGCTCTGTGAGCTCTATCAATCCGTCATCGTCTGCAATGTGCTCGAGTCCATGACACGCCAGCAGCTGGAGGGGATTGGCGCACGTTGTGCCCTCGTCGATATGCTCTGCGATGCTGGCGGCCTGGCCCAGACCCAAATGCTCTCCGAGTGGCAGCATCTGCAAACGGCGACAGTGAAGCATAGCGAGGATGATCAGCACGATAAGCGACGTGAGGCCGCCAAGAAGCTTTGTCGCCGTCTCCTCACCTGCTGCTGGGACTCCATGGTCATTGTCCTGAGTGCCGGGCTCGGCGATCTCCAGAGCAGCGCCTCCAACAAGCTCATGGCTCTCTCCAAGCGCACGCTCCGAGTCAAGGCCAAGGCGAACAAGTCCAGCGGCGAGGCGCTCTACGCCATGTGTTTGGACGGACTGCACTCGGTAAGAAATAAAATCGATCGATATTACCGATATTTTTGTCAAAACCTTTGAAAGTTTCTGTTAATTCTGATGGTTTATTTTATTTATAACATTTTTAATTGAATATATGCTTAGTGATCAAATTAGTCTCTCATATGCACATTTAATGCAATTAACAAATTTTTATAGCAACATCATTTAACTACAGAAAATTCTGAAAATTTTTTGCTATACATGGGAATTTCTAAAATCGCTCAAGTCGAAATTTGTTTGTAGCATTTTTTAAAGACTATTTATTTTATTATTTTTATTTCAACTAGGAATGAGACCTATTGCCTTCGAGTTTGTTCTTGCGGTTCTTATTTTGGATTTTCTATATTAATTTATCTCTTGTCACATACGATTGCTAACTATAGTTTTTGAAAATTGCTCCTTAGGCTGCCACCTTGAGCAACAGCTTGAACTTGCAGCACTTGGCTGGCAAGATACTAAATCTGTTGGCTTCCAATGTCTGCCAGACAACCGGGCCACGCATCTCCGCCAGCCAGGCGATGTCAATGGATGTGGTGCTCACTGGTGGGCTGAATCTGGGCAGTTATAGCGCCGATTGCTGGCAGAGCATCTTTGCCGTTTGTCGGCATGTCAGTCAGCTGGAGCATGAGATCTTTAGCATGCAGAATCCCTCAATTGCCGCATCGCCGGGCAGCAGTCGGCGTGACCTGGAGACGGGTGAAAAGTTGAGTAATGCCAATGCGCAGGATAAGCTAAATCTATCCTCCATACCCATAGATGATGACGAGACCTGGTGAGTCTGAAATGCAGCAGCCGTTAATGGTTTCTCTTTTAATCTTGAATCTTTATTTCACCAACTAGCGTTGATGTCTATAGCTTTCTGCAGGCGCCACTGCAGAGTCCCAATACAAACATCACCTCCATACTGAAGGTCTACTCGGGCACCAATGAGACGGTGTTGCTGAGCCAAAGCGACACCTCCAAGGTGCTCTGTGCGCTCTCCCATCAGGCAGAGAATCTCTTCAACGACGCATCCGAGCGGCTCAGCCTGCCCTCGCTGTGTCAATTCCTCAAGCATCTCTGTCGCGCCTCACGCGATCAGCTCTACAAGAGTCAACTGGCACGCAAGGGCGCTGGCGGCGGCGGCGGCGGCGGCGGCGGCGGCGTCACAAGCAGCAGCACTAACAGCAATGGAGCAACTAACGCCAATGGCACCAACTCCAACTCCAACAGCAGCAGCAGCACACGCATCTGGTGGCCCAGCAAGGGCTGGAAAAAGCTCGATTCCTTGCCCATGTCGCTGCTCCTGCATCGCATTGGCGATGTCACCCTAAAGGTGTTCCGCAGCTCCAGACCATTGTTGCATGTGCTCAAGGTTTGGGCCATAACCGGACCGCATTTAATGGATGTAAGTATAGCTCTAATATCAATCATATATCACTTATAGGCTTTACTTTTGATGAGCATGAGTAAAATATGAGGATTTCATTTATAAATAAATCTAAGCAATATTTACATATTCAATTGTGCTACTATTAGAAAAATGGCAATCCAACTAGTCCATGCTGCAAGTGAGTTTTTCTGCATTCAAATGCTTCTTTCAAGTACAGTAGTCAATGCAAATGTGCACAGTGGGCACGTAGGCTCAATGCTTCCAGCACAATTTTAACTCAGGCTGCAGGCAGTCTGCATGCCACGCTCAGTTTCTAATTGCAGTCAAAACAAAGCCCAGCCCCATCGTACGATGCACAGTTAGCTTGCGCTCGCTCTCTGAGCAGCAAGGCAGCGACGCTCTCGTTGAGTCGCAGCAGCGAAGAGCGATCGTGCGAACTAACGAAGAAATGAGCCAAGCAGCGCTGCGAGAGCGAGAGCGACTCTTGCTAGTGTGTTAGTGTGTGAGAGGCAGTTTTTGTTTTTTCACTGCAGCAACCGCTATACATATACGCTATACATATGTGTGTATGCAGGCAAAGAATGAGCGTGGGTAGCAAACAGCCATTAAGCTCTAACACCTACGTGACCAACGTTCAAGTTGGCATAACCAAATTGTTTTGTATTGTGTTTTAAATGAAACAAAATGAAAAGTTAATTATAAGCGGAATATATAAAGCACACATGTTTTTTTTTTTTGTTTGTTTGCAGGCTGCTTGTCATCGGGATCGCATGATATCGAAACGGGCCATCGAGTATATACACGATATAATAACGGCACTGCTGGTGGAGCAAACGGAGCTGCCATATTTCCATTTCAATGAGGCGCTGCTGAAGCCGTTCGAGAATCTGCTGAGCATGGACAGCTGCGATGTCGATGTGCAGGATCAGATTGTGGCCTGTCTGTATGAGACTGTGGAGGCGCATCGCACCGAGATACGCTCCGGCTGGCGTCCGCTGTTTGGAACGCTGCGCAACGCGCGCAGCCGCATGTTGAACATGAGCAACATCATCGATATATTCCGCGTGTTCCTGGACTCGGACAACACGCTGGTGTTTGCCAATGCCGGACTGGATTGCATATTGTGCTTGCTCTCATATTTGGAAATATCTGGCGCGGGCAATAATAATGGTGGCAGTGGCAATTGCGGTGGCGCTGGCGAGGATATGGATAACAATGCATTTAGACCAACGGACTTTTTGCATGAAACGCTGCGTTTTCTGGAACGCTGCAGCAGCATCCTGGGCTTCATGTACAGCATGCCCAAGTGCCCGAACTTCCATTCGACGTACAAGATCAAGGGCATCAGCTATACGCACATCATCGATGCCAATATACCCAACTCGATGGAGAACTTCACCTACTTTGGCAACGATTATCTGCAGACGAAGAATGAACAGTATATGATCTCGTATCGCTCGCTGCACATCGACAAGGATGCCATAGTGAAGATCGATGAAATGGACAAGCCGTCGGGCGTGCTCAAGGTGTGGTTTCTGCTCCTGGACGGACTGACCAACTCGCTCATTGTCTGCCCGTATACACACCAGGCGCCCATACTCCAAAGCATCTTTAAGTTGTTCAAGAATCTGCTGAGCACGCCGGGCATTGACTTTGGCTTCTATTGCATCAATCATTTGCTTATACCCATGATACAGGATTGGCTGCGCTATGTGAACAAAACGGGCGCCAGCTGGACGCAGATTGAGAAGAACTTCAAGCACTGCTGCAGCATGACCACAGATTTGGTTGTGGAGTTCATTGAGAAATCTGCCAGCGAGCAGCGACGCACCAAGACGCGCTTGGCGCAGATTGTGCAGTCCAATGCGGATAATTATAACTACTCCAAGCTCAAGTTTGTCACCGAGGCAGTTGGTAGCGCTACCGAGCAGTCCAATCAGCTCTACGACAGCAGCAGCTGCAGCTCAGCGGGCAGCGAGGAGCAGCAGCAGCAGCAGCAGCACCAACAACAAAGCAGCGCTGCTCACTTACAACAAAAGCTGCTGGAGGCTGCCACGCCCACCAAAATAAGCAGCTCCGCTACTTTGGCGCTAAAGCAGCTGCTGCTGGTGCTGATCGAATGCGCTGCACAGTCGCAAGAGTCCATAGCAAGAATCTCGGTGTCCTGCTTGAAGCATGTCATCCTCTCCACGGGCATGTTGTTCAACGAATCCCAATGGATGATTGCCTGCTCGGCCATACATCGGGCCTGCACTGTCACCATTGCGCCACTGCGTCAACTGAGCTTCGCCTTTCACGAGAAGTCGCACAGCTTCTATGGCGACTGCGCCAACGTTAAGGTGGCGGCGCGGCGGGACAGCACGCTGGAGGAGCTGGCACGCATCTATGCGCTGGCCCAGCAGGTCTTCCTGGCCGACAATCAGCGCGAGCCGCAGCAGCAGGCGCAGCAGATGGCAGCCAATGGGGCCAGCAGCTTGTCCGATGATCGCAGCTATTCCTTTCTGCTGTATCCGTTGAACAATGGCTTCAATTCGAACTTGGATAACTTTGTCATACGCATTCCGTTTAAGAATCTAGTGGTGGGTCTGCTGGCCAATCAAATGCTGCTGCAGCTCGTAGCCAAGTTGCTGCTGTCGCGACTCAAGTGCGTGCCCCAAGCCGTCTCCACTTGCATATTTGATAATTATGCCGCTGCGCATGCCACAGGCGGCGCCACCAGCTCCAACTCCAGCTCCAGCAACAGCAACACCAACACCAGCAGCAGCAACAGTTGCTATGGCGTCGGCCAAGGCACGCACGACTACGATTTGGACTTTCGCTCCAAGGAGATTTTGCTGCGCTGCGTCAAGCAGTATCTAATGTCGGCGCTGGAGTTCGACTCGCGTCCCGGACTCAAGTTCCTCATGCAAAAGGTCAGCAACATTGAGTACGCGGCCAATTTGTACAAGCAAATGAACTCCAGCTGGATGATCTACTACATAGCGCTGGTGGACTCGCACCTGAACGACATTGTGGTTTACAATCTGGGCGCCGAGGATCTCAATTTCATATTGGAGTCCTGCTCGCGTCTGAACACCACAACGGTCAAGAAGAAGGAGAACTTTGTGCGCTACTTGTTTTGCCTGCAGGACGCTTGGAATTTGGTCTGTGAGCTCTATCTGAGCAACTCCAGCATGCATGATCTGGAGACTGCCAAGGGGCGCAAGGCGGCGGCGTCGGCGGCGGGGGGACAGTCGCTGCCGCTCACTACGTTCAACAACAACAAATCGCTGAATGGCAATCACGATGCGGGCGCTCAGCTGGAGCAGTCGAGCGAGCAGTCGCCCAGCAAGTGTGTGCAGCTGCAGCAGCAGGAGGATGATAGTGTCACCATGACTACGTTGATTAGCGAATTCCAGCCCAAGTGCCGCAACAATCCGTTCGATACGAATCGCCAGGCCGCCAAGACGGACACCGAATCCATATCACCGGAAATTGAGCAGCAACGCGCCAGCAGCATATTGAAGGATTCGAATTATAAGCGCGCTGCATTGGCTCAACTGGTGGTCGCTTCCATGGAGCTGCTGCGCTCACTGCCCCACGAGGCCGAGGACAATCTGAAGCTGCTCATGACTCCGACCATACGCGAGGCGTTCCGCCTGGTCCAGCTGCAGGGCAATGAGCTAAAGGTTAATCAATTTTAGGCAATGCTTGTTGAGTTTTATTTTGATCTGTAAACACAGCCCAAGACAGTCGAGTGTTCATACCCAAATCCAGGAGAATAGCTCTCCTCCACCTACCCCCCACTCACACTCTTTGCAAACTAAATTTGATTTAAACATTTGTGGCAACTATAGATAACTTCAACTGCTATTCTACTTAAGCTATAACTTTTCTTTTGGCATATTGCATAAATTTGCTGCTTTATGCTTAACTGACTTTACGAACTGTCTATTCGTAGTTATCGCAAAGAACACTCAACTGTCTTTAAAGCAAAAACCCAACTGAAAGGCTTAGCAGCCGTAATCCTCGCCCATTCCAATCCCAAAATCGAAAACTGCTACACTAAGTTCAATAACCAGGCTACGTGTCGTCTCGCTCTTTGTCTCACTCTCCGTCTCTCTCTCTCGCTCAATCACACGCTCGCTCCCTCTCTCTGTCTGTCTCTCTGTTGTCAGTAGACCCTTTGACCAATTTTCGTCCTCCACTCATTTCAAAGTAAAAGCTCAACATGTGTCAGCACAAGAAGAAAACTGTAAAGTACAATCTCGCTAAGAAGGCTGCAGCAACAATTTAAATAACTAACAGAACGAAAAGTAATAATTTTTTTTTTTTTATATATTTAGCAAACAATATAAGCGTGAAAGTCACAAGCAACAGCAATCCTAATTGTTGAACAAACGTAGTCCTGTAACAATTGTTATAACGTAGCTAAATCCCTCTTAGCCTCCCACCCCTTCCCCCACACTCTCGCGCACTCTCACACTCTCTAGCCCCTCTCCACTCTAGCACTAGAACTTCAACTATTCAAAATTTGTATAAATGCGTTTCTCAATTCTCTTTGCGCACCAACTCCCAACACGCCCCCTCTCTCTCTCTCTCTCCTCCTCTCTCTCCTCAACAATAAAGAGCAGAACAAATTATATGTGCATATACATATTGTAAGCCACTGTACTATATAAAAAACCAAAAAAAAAATCTTTAATCAGCTACAGTATATATCAAGAATATATATCTATCATGTATGTTGTGCCTATTTAGCTAAAACCAAAGTTAAGTTTATGTGCAAAATGTATTTTTCGATGCGGAAAAATATCTGAAAAATATAGCGTATAAGCAAATATATATACATATGCTTTTAAGTTTAAGTAAAGCCTATTTTAAATTGTAAATCAAAGCGAAGTTTATTCAAAGTTCTAATTGCCGACGCAAAATTTGAAGCATATATAAAAATACTATATAATATATACATAGCTCAAATATATCAGAAACAAAATTGAGTGTATTATAGCGATTAATTTGCATCAAATATATACAAAACAACAAATTATATATACACACAAAATATACTATATACATATAGCGAATGTTAACTAACACAAAATCAGTGCCGCCCATTAATCCACGATTACCACCATTAATAATTAGTCAGACACACACATACATACACACACACACACACACACACACACACACATAGAGCATGCAGCTATAAAATTTTAAATGCATTTCCAATGTTTATACGTATTTATTTCTTATAGCTAGCATTCTCTATATAAACTCAGTAGTCCCGCGCTGCCTTTAAAACAAAAACTAAAGCATACATTTGTGCGTACCTAACAAAAAACAAAAGCAACACTATGCACTAGCTCATCTTTTTTAGCTGCTTTTGCTTGCGTTCAAATAGCTGCTATATAAATCGAAATCGAAAAATCAAATATACTATATACTACTTCAGTTGCAACCCATATATACATACATACTTCCAGAACTGTATATAAGCAAGCATATAAATGTATTAACTGTGTTGTAAATGTCTAATTTATATATAAGTATATACAGATACTACTAGTTACATATATATAACGGCATATACATATAAATTACTGCGCTACAAATCTATACATAGTGTCTATATATACCAAAAACATATATACAACAAATATATATATATATAAATAAGTATATTTTCGCTTCATTGTACATATGGATTTACATATGTACCAATGTTATTTACTTGCCGCCATCTTGCTCTAACTCTATCTATACATATATACATACATCTCTATATATATATATATATATATATCTCTTACTTGCTCTCAGTATTTGTACTAAACTGTAACTAACTATTATTTTAGGTTCAAAGAGTTTGCATCTACTGTTGTTGTTCTTTATAGAACTAACAGCGAATTGTATTTGTCAGATTCGGATACGATGAATTGATAAGGCCAGCTAGTATGTACTTAAAAGCTCTATAAGAGTGCATTTGTATTATGAATGGATGAACAAAAAAAAAATGTATTTATTAATAAAAAAATATTAAAACGCTTTCGCAACTTTACTAAAACGAAAAACGAGATGTTGTTTCAATTATCAAATAGCTTCAATTTATTTGTTTCTTAAGCATCAAATCTATTGAACTAACTGCATACCATACAGAATAGGCTATATCTAACGAATTCTCGCCAGGATCAGGACGATATTAGTGCTAAAGCACTTCTATCAAACAGAGCGATCAGCTGTCTTTGTACTTCACGAGCAAAGGAGCAATTTGTAATCTTTTTCTTATGCCAATCAGTAGAGTTTGGTCCTGTGAATGCCGCAAAACAAAAATTTGAAAAATGCGCCAGGATTTGACCAAGCTATGGCTAAAAACAAATGCGTGAGGCTGGTGGATGGCGTATTGAAATGTTGTATACCATTTTAAGTTGGAGTTGAAAACACAATTCAAATGGGTATAATTTAAAATAGTTTTAGCCAAGTTATGCACAAATGAATAAACAAACCAAAACACTTTCTAGCTTTGATAATTAATTAAACTGCATTTAAGTTTGAAAAATCCAAGATTTTCGATTTTTTGACAAAATTTACGATTCACGATTTTTATTGGCCAAAAATCGAAAGTTGCAGAACCCAAAATGTAATGATGCAACTTTGTTTCTAGTATCAATACGAGCGTGAAATTCGTTTCAGAATCGGATAATTTTTGACCTAAAATAAAAAAAAGCTGCCGATTTGTATCACAAGCAAAGAAAACTCCAGGTGTAAATTTTAATGCATTTTTATTTTATTTTGTTGATTTTTATTGTTTTTCGTTTCTTTATATTTTAAATATGCATTTTTTATGGGCGTACATGCGTCCAATTTTTGTTTTTTTTTATTATAAATACGCATAAAAGGTAAAATATGTGTTATTTGTTAGTTAAATTTGTCAAATTTAATTAATTGGTAGGGTTACTAAAAATTTTCTGTGCATCTTGTTAAACGTCAAGGAGACCAAAATCAACTACATAAGCTACTAAATTTAAATAGCTTGTTTAAATTATAGCTCAAATTTGTATATTACGCTCGACGTGGTTCCGTTTCCCTTGATTATTTTAAATATGAATGTATGTAGCGATAGGCGCTTAAGGCTAAATCGTTTATTGCATTATTACATTTTGGATTTTATAACTTTCGAATCTTTTGGATTGAATGCAGTTTAATTAGGATGCTGCTTACGAGTATATAAGGCCATAAAACTTTAAAATCGAACATCCTTTCGTTACGAAAGCTACCAAATGTATCAGTACAAACATACAAATCATAACTGAACGAAGGATAATGTAATATATAGCTAAATCACTTTTAGTTTATATCATCAATACGAGTATGAAACAGTAATCAGTTAAACAATCGGGAGATTGCTGACCATATTGTGTTTTTTTTAATTCCAGACTACAGCTCCGATCAACTGTTTTATACTGACCCAACAAAGCAGCTCATTCAATTCGCTGAGTTAACGTCTCCAGAGCAAGTTTCTGAAATATATTGTAATATTTGTTGTTTTTCACATTCGCTGAAAATGCCAAAAGTCTCAAATAAATCAAAGAAGTGTATTGAATTTGTTTGCAATCTTTGTTTGCTTTGCGTTGAATATGCCACCGTTTGATGCTTGCGGTTCTTCTATATTTTTATTTAATTTTCCAATCATTAGATTTAACTTAATGCTGTACACGCAGTACATTCACTTTAGCGCTTATGAACTAATGGCTAAACTTAATTACAATGATTATAGTTAAGAGTGCTAAATTACAAACTGTAGTTTGACTTTCTTTTGTTTTATTTTTTTTTTTTGTTTTTCAAATTCATACTCAACTTAAGCTTAAGGTGACAGTAAAACAATAATAATAATAAAAAAAAATGCCTTAACTTTTCAATGTTCATGTAAGTCGATTTGTTGCTTAAAGTATAGAATATATATTATTTTAAGCTGCGCTGCGCAGCAGCCACACATTACAAAAAGTAATATATGTATTTATTTACTATGCATAGTAAATATAAAAAAAAAACATGTGTGTATTGTAGGCTAAGAGGATTTTTCATTGTTATTTTTCACGTTGGTTATATACATATATATGTATGTAAACGCATAAATATAAATAGTTTTACATGTGTGTGTGTGTGTGTGAGTTATGTTAGTCTTAGGTAAAATTAAAAACTACAATTAGAAATCATATAGAGAAAAGTCCATAATATAAGCGTTTTCATTTGTTTTCATTAAAACATGCCATTTTTCTTATTATGCAGTTAAATATATGCTTAGATGTTTATACATATATATGTATATATATATGTCTGCGTCTGTCTGTCTGTCTGTGTGTGTGTGTGTGTCTGCTGCTTTGTTAATTAATTGTGCTTAAGCTACAAGGAATTTGTCAAAATAAAACTAACTAAAGTCGAAAAAGGAAAAATCAGTAATGAAACATATTTAACACTTAAGGCCAACAATACAAATTCATATTCTTCTTAAACTTGTTGTGTTCTTGTTGTTGTTGGCAGCTAAACTAATGGAAAAATAGCAGGCAATGTGTTTGTCTGTTTGTGTGTTTGGAGTACATCTGTTTGCCTAATAGTTGAATTCTTCTTTCTTCTTGCAGTCACTGCAAAGATCATTCATCAGCGGCTCGTAGCACGATTTGGGTATCAAGGTGCCGACAATCTTTTCACCCTCCGTGGTCTTCATGCGTATCACCTGCATTTTGCTATTGGAGCGAGTGTTCAATATATGCTCGACACGTCCCCAAACGGACAACACCGAGCCAGCAAGCACATGATACAAACGCTGACGTAAGCCGACCTAGAAGCAAAAATTCAATTAATGGAATACATTTTGGTTGGATTGCAAGTTGGTCGTCTACGCACCTCGCAGTCATGTCCTAGACTAACATTGCGACAATTGCCATTCCAATAGGCATGCGAGCAGGTATTCACCGATGCATCGTATTGTTCAGTCCAATGTGGTTCAGCCTCCTGGCTGCTCACCTTGCGGTATTTCTTCTCCAGCTCGGCCAGCGATTCGTGGCGCACTTGCAGCCCAGTATTGGGTCTAAAGATCTGGCACATGATCTCCTTCTTGCCGCGTGGCTTCTTTTTCTTGCTGCTGCTGCTGCTGCTATCGGCATTATCGCCGGCATTGCGCTGCGTTGCCTCAATGATGATCACAAGTATGGCGGTGCGCTTCTGATTGCGCAGCTGATGCGAGGTATAGAAGCCATCATGCTCGTTAAACAAATCAGCATATCTGCGATAGAGAGAGAGATATAGATGGATGCATTAGTTTGCAATTGTTTCGTTTGCTTCGTTTCGCTCACTTGTCGATGGCTTCCTGCCAGATCATGCCGCGCTCCACACGCACCGTATGCAGCTCGGTGGGTGCCACGCCGGTGGCATGTTTGCGCATAAAGCGCACAAGACGCACACGCGTCACATTCTCGCCAGCAGCGCCAAGATCTGCAATTGAATAGAGCATGAGCTGAGATTTTCTTTTTTGAGGGGATTTGGAGTGCGCTACTTACCCACAATGCCCAGATCGAAGCGTCCACCACGCTTGGCCTGATTGATGATGGCCGTCATGGTGTCCGTGAAGTACTTGAACAGACGATTCTGCAGATCAACGGGACAGCCGAGTATGCGATTCAAGAACTTGGATATGTTGTTATAGTCCTTGTCCAGACTGAGTACGCCCGGATGGCTTTCGCTGTTGACAATAATGCCGACGCCGACAAGAGCGCCGGCAATGTCCTTGAAGAACTCACCGCTGTAGTCTGTGGGCGGCGGCACCAGTGGCGTCTCATAGCCCATAATGGTGCGCATCACCGTCTCGAGAGCTTGGCGACCATACTTGTTGTCAATGTTGAACTGGGACAGGTCACGCGTTTCGGTGGCACGTCGATCGCCATGGGTTAAAGCGCCCAGCGACTCCAGGCGCTTGGCCACGGTGGAGGCAAAACGACGCTCGCCCGCCAGATCGGATATAAGAAATATGTACTCGGGTGCATTCACCTGATTGGAACGATGCGTGCGGCCAAACTGTTGTATAGCACGATCCGCTGACCAGGGCAGCTCCAGCGTTATATGCACGCGCCGACGCTGATTGAAGACGCGTCGATCGCTCTGCAGCGAAATGCCGCTGGAGGCAGCCTCTGAAATAATGGCCACATCCTTTTGGCCATCCATAAAGCGTTGCTTCTCCGTTATGTTGAGCGTCTCCAGCGGCACATCCGACTCTGTGCGCGACTCGTACTGTATGGAGCCATCGTCGCTTTGCACCACACGTCCACGACGTCCAGTCATCTCGGCGACATTATCGGGCCCGCCCAGCTCATCGATGAGCTGATCCAGCGTGTTGGGCGGCAAGCGGCCGCCGAGCTTTTCGATTTTACGCAGCAGCTCCTCCTTCATGGTGCAGGCACGCTCGATGGCATCCTTTGGCGGTGGTCCATAGTTGAGCTTAACGCCATTAACGCCCACCGGTGTCACTGTGCCCTTCAGCTCCTGCTTCTTCTGCAGCAGATCCTGTATTTTATCCTGCGTCGATTGTCCAGTGCCCTTGCGACTCTTGGCGGCATTCAAGGCGGCAACCACAGTGGCGGACATGCCGGCGTTGGCATTGCTGTTGCTGCTGCTGCTGCTCGGTGTGGGAGTTGGCGTGGGCGTGGGCGTGGATGTGCCTGACGTCTCCTTCTTAATGTCTTTTTCCTTCTTGATTGGCTTCTTCTTCTTGGTGAGTTTCTTTTGTGGCTTCTTGGACTTTTTGCTGCGCGCATTTACCCAAGGATCAATGTCACTGTCGCTGCCACTGAAGAAGGGATTGAAATCAGAGCTAGCATCACTGGCCACGCTGCGTCTATCGCTATCGTCATCCTCATGCTGCTCATCGTTCTCGGCATCATCGTCATCATCCTCATCCTCGTCGTCCTCACCACCATTGTCTGGGTCATCGTTAAAGGCATCGTCGCTGTTCTCCTCATCGTTGTCCGTTGTATGAGCCGCCTCCTCATCGCTGTCGCTGTTGAATTGCCAAGAGCTGTTGTTGCTGCGCTTCGCCTTCTTCTTCTTCTTGTTTAGTGAGCCGGCAGAGTCGCTGCCCTTGCGCTTGCATCGGTTATTGGCATTGCCGCTGCTGCTGTGGTTATTGTTGTTATTATTACTATTAACATTGTTGTTATTATGCAGGCTATCCGCTTGCCTATTGCCGGGCGAGGACGACGGTGTCTCATCCCAAAGACCCAAAATGCGGTTAATGCGATTGCGATCTGGCGCTGGAAAATGGCGTTCAACAAACGATTGGAAGACACCTCTGCAAGTAACAATAAAAAAAAAAACGTTAATGATAAATTGAATCACATGCTAGGCAAGCAAGAGTTCTGTTAAGTTGCTATAATGTTAATTGGTCATGTTAAGTTGCTGTTACATTAAATTCTCATATTAGATGAGTTACACTTATGTTAAGTTGGCATTATGTTATTACGTTATGTGCCATGTTATGTTAAGTTGCGATTATGTTAATTGCCCAAAGGGCAGTGTTAAAAGATATCGATTGATCGAAAGTTCATGTGAATTAGCAGATCGCTGTTATTTGCTTGGCATGCGGTTTATTTGAAATTTGAAAAATGGCACTCACTTGGCTGTGGACACAAAATCTGTCAGCTCGCCATCATCTCGCTCGAGCTGATCCAATGTGCGTGCCTCACCGGTTGATTGCAGACCAATGACGACACATTTGCCATATTTGATGGACTCACGCGCCACTGTCACGGCATGATTCACTTTGGCCGCAATGCACAGATATTTGAAGAAGCGCTGATGTGATGACCAGAACTGTCCCCACATGGTCTTCTTCATGCGACTCTCGGCATCGATGAGCTCGGCGGCCTCTGTAAACTTTTGCATGGCCTCCACCCAAAGTTCAACGGATTGATCGTAAATCTTGCGAAACTCCTTGGACAGCGGCACCTCTTCAATCTTGAAACTGACGCCCTTGAAGCTCAGCTGACGTGCAATATACATGCCGCGCAGTTTCATGTCCATGGCGACGATTTCCATGGCACCAACGCCACTGAAATTCAAGTGCAAGTTTAAACAAATGGAAATGTTCAAGATGCTAAAGGGTTATATTGAGCCTACCGTCGCTCTACAGCTGTGATGAAGTCATTGAAGCCGCCAAATGCAGTGCCTTGGCCCCAGAGGCCTAGGCGCACCATATACGCCATGTTCTTCGGCTCGGAAGCGCCTGTGGCCGAGGCGTAGACGACACGCGCCTTGGGAAGCTTTTGTTGTAGTTCCAGCACTGTTTGGCCGGTTTTGGTGGGTTTGCCCGAGCCGACGGGGCATAGATTCTTGGCCTTGTGGCACTCATCGAAGATAATCAGACCCTCAAAATCCTCGCCACACCATTGGAGCAGCTGGCGGAAGCGCGAGCGATATTTGCCTGTCTTGTTGTTGGACTCGCCTATCAGAGCGGAGTAGGTGCTAAAGATGACGCCGCGCTTGCAATTGTTGTTGGCATCGGAGCTAATTTTGGCGTACTTAAACTGCAAGCAAAGTTAGTTAGTTATAAGTGAATTCAATTATAGTAGTTGCTTAGTTAGTTAACCTTATTCAAGGGATGCACTTCAATGCGTGTGGCACCAATATCGCTAAGATCACGCTCCGCATCGTATCTGAGATCGTTGGACACGGATATCCAGAGCGCCTTCTTGCGTCCCTTCAAGTAGTTCTCATAGATAATGCCTGCTATGGTGCGACCCTTGCCCACACCAGCACCATCGCCGATCAGAAAGCCAGCGCGACTGCCATCGGGCAGGAGATGATCGTGAGCCTGCGAGGCATATGTAATCGATTCCAGCTGCAGGGCGCTCAGCTGGCCGCTATTGATCGTCTCGGTGGGCACGGAGAGCTTGTAGTAAACATCGCAGGGCTCCACAGAGCTGAGCGAGGCGGTCTCCACCACCGGATCGGGATGCTTCTTGCCCAGCTTGACTGTGAGAGGCAAACAAAATGAATCTATCATCAGTAAGTGGATGCATGTGGAGCTTACGCTTGGCTGGCCAATAGTCCGCATATGTTTCAGCTACACCCATTTCCTCATAGTCCACCTCGTCCTCCTCCTGTGGCGAGAAAGCAGCCGCAGCTGCTGCGGCCGCCGCTGCAGCCGAGTTGGCTGCTGCATTGGTGGCAGCTCCTGGACTGCCTGCGGCCATGTTGGCTTGCATGGGCGCCTGTGGCTGCCGCATGGGCTGCATGAACAGCTGCGTCATCACATGATTGGGTATGCCGCTGGTCAAGTACTCCGGATTGAGTGCTATCAGCTGCTGCAGCTTCTCCAGCATGTGCGTGTTCACCTTCATGCCGCCAGTGCCGGCGCCGGCAGCAGCGCCAACAGCTCCAGCGCCGCCTCCAGCGCCTGATGTTGCAGCAGATGTTGCTGGCGGAGCAGCGACGGCGCCTGTGTTGCCGACATTGCTGTTGCTGGCAGCTCGTGCAACATTGCTGTTGCTGATCGCCATGGCTGGCTGCTTGTAGGGCAGACGAATGGGCGTGGCCACTGCGCCCGTATAGCTCACTGCAAGAAAATTGTGTTTGGTTTTTGGTTTTCATTTGTTGTTGATTTTCGACAGTTTTAATGCCATGTGTGCGTGTGTGTGTGTGAAACAGCAACATTCGTTGTCAGAGGCGTGCGCATGAAAAAGAAAGAGACAGAGAATAATGTGCTTGTGATTAGTAGCGGTCAACAAGAATATTAATTAAAGAGCAATGTTTTTAGCAACAATTAACATATATATTTTATTTTTGATTATTATTAATAAAATGCTAAAGCAATAAGTGTATCGCTGTTGAAGCAACAAGCACTACAAATAAAAAAATTAAATACAAAATTCGAAATGCGAGCAACAGCGCCCTAAGAATATTTCACATCAAACTCAAACCCAAATAAAATGCATACGAAGTGGCAGAGCAAACATTTAAAAAAAATTTACAACTTGCAACATGCATTTGCATTTCTAAAATCAAAGTTTTATTCTTGTCTAATGCTCGTCATGGCTTAAAAGAGTTGCAAGTGACTGTTGCTTGCGGCTCAGGACACGTCTCACTTGCAGCGATTGAGACGCAAGGAGTAGGAGGACTTTGTATATAAACAAGTGTTGGCAAGTTTCACAAAGTCAAGTTGGCGCTGCAGCTCGAGCTCTTGGCTATTCATCAGATAGTTGTTGTTGCAACATCTGCGACGCTGCTTGCGTGCTGCGCTGTCCGCAGTGGCAGCAGCAGGGACAGCAGGAGCAGCATCAGGACAAAAGTCAACATTGCGATAGAGACAAATGAGAGATTTGCTGGCTGCAACTTTTGATTTCTTGGCCACGTTATTCTGCTGCTGCTGCTGCTGCTGCTGATGTCTTCTTGGCTGGCTTGAAGCTGCCACTGCTTGTGGCACGTTAGCAGCACAAACTTTCTGCTGCTGCCGCCACAAGCTTTTCAGCTCCTTTTGCTGCCGTTTGTGCTTTAGCCTGCACTTGGGTTGCTGCTGCTGCTGCTGCTGCTGCTTGGGCCGGAGTTTCGTTTTCTTGGCGCGCTTCAGGCGCGTTCGCAGCTGCTCCACACTGTTCAGCAGCTTGTCCAGCAAATCGATGGGCAAACTGCGACTGCTCTGCACATAGGGCAGCATTTCATCCAGTATCAGATTCTCCAGCTTGCCCAGCGCTTTGGCTTGCAGCTTGAAGAACTTGTGCAGCGCATAGCCCACCTGGCGTCGTATATGTTCCTCGATTGTTGAGTTGACCAGCTTAAAGCAGTCATGGTTGCAATTGCCGGTTGCAGCAACGCTTGTGCCGCTTTCATCTGTTGCGAAACCGTTTAAATCGTTTGTGGACATTTTCAAATTTTACAATATAATAACTATATAATTTTCAATTCGACAACACACAAATTTTGTTTGACAAAACAAAAAGCATGCAGCCCTGAAGTCAAAATCAAGGAGCACTACAACAATTTCTATTTATTTTGCGACTTACAGCGCAGTTTTTATATTTTCAAACCAAAAGTGTAAAACAAAACGAACTAACGAACTATCGACCAAAGAAGAAATTTGTAAGAAATTTATGCATTGATTTCTTTTGTAACTTTTTACTTCTTCAAAGAGTTTTAACCCCAAACGAAAGTGTAGAAATTTAAATTCATATCTTGAAGTAGATTATTAAATCGCTTGATACTATAAGTCAGTGCAGCCAGCGTTTGAAAGGCAATATAAGATTGAGGAAAAAAAGAAGCTGGAATAAGCTAGATTCAAAATTTGCGTGACAAATGTTGAATTTTGAAGTCGAAATTCATGAAATGACAAATTATACAACAAAAAAAAGGTCAGCGCCTGCCAATTAAAATATGCTAGATCTCAGGCTATAAGCTATTTTATTATATTAAAATTTTATAAGCTACTCCATTTTCAAATATGCTAGATCTAGCCTGAAATAAGCTAACCTGGCAACACTGCTATAAGTTGAATTTTTGATAACAAAAATTTATATAAATAAATTCGAAAATATTTAACTTTAAGTTCTGAAACTGTAATGAAAATGTTTGAATATATTCGTAATATTCATAAAAGTGATTTACTCAATAAAAATTAAGTTCTGAAATTTTAATGAAAATGTTTGAATATATTCGTAGTATTCATAAAAGTTATTGACTTAATAAAAATGGAAACAAATCGACAAAATGGCGAACAGTGATTTTTGTTTTTCTATTGAAATAACACAGAGCTAATTTGTGCTCTCTTACTAGAGTAAAGAACAAACTTTTTCTTGAAGAAGTAAACAGTTACATAGTTAAAATACCTTAAAATAGAGTTGAGAGTTTAATTCGCATTAAAGGGTCGATCGAAAAGAAAGGAAATGCAATGAAGGCTAAAAACAATAAACGGAGAACTGAAAGCAGTTCGAACTGAACTGTAACTGAACAACAATAATCAATTATATTTGCTGCATTTTTTGCACTTTTCTGCATGTATATATATATATATATATATATATATATATGGGTTTGTATGTGTATTTGTTAATTTCTTGGTTGTTACCAACATTACAGGACTTACTCTGCGCCAATAAAGACGCGGCCATATTGAAATTAGCAGTAGCAGCGCTGCTGCCAATTGTAGCTGTTGCTGAGCTTGGCTTGTTGCTGCTGCTGCTGCTGTTGGTTGCATTGTTGTTGTTGTTATTGCCGCCTTTGGAGGCTACATAGGCGGCGAGACTCATGAGATCGTTGGTGCTTAGACTGTTGAGATAATTGCCAGCGCCGCTGTTCAAATAAGAGCTGGCAGCGCTTAAGCTAGTGGCGCCACTAATTCTGCTGCTCATGCTGCTTGCTGCTGCTGCTGCGGGGATGTTGCTGCTGCTGCTGCTGCTGCTGCTGTTGTTCTTGCTAGTGTTGTTGTTGTTGTTGTTTTTGCTGGCAAAAGCCGCAACTGGCAGCAACAATTTTGCAAAATGCAACGGAAGTGCAAACAGAACGTAACAAAAACGGAAACAAAATGCGTAAAAGAGACAAAGAAAAACCAAAACGGGAGTAGGGGGTGGAGCAGAGCGTGAGTATGCGTGTGTGTGTGTGTGTGTGTGTGTGTGAGAGAGTGAAAAGAGTAGAACAAGAACAAGAAAGAACACAGCAAACATTAATTTTGTTTTTACATATTTTTGGTTTTCTGTATATGTGTGTGTGTGTCTGTCTGTGTGTGTGTGTGTATTTATATATTTTACATATATTGTTGTTGTTGTTGTTGTTGCAATTTAGTTAACACTTACCATTTGTCAATTTCTTTGGCATATTGCTCAATTGATTCTTGTCAATAACAATCTTGGCTGTTGTTGTTAATGTTGTTGGTAATGTTGTAAATTTGCCATCAATGCGCGAAGGCTTCGCCGTATGCGTGACAATTGTTGTTGCCGCCGGTCTCAATATGGCATTGTTTAATTGAATGCTATTGTTTAACTTAGTGCTGCTAATGTGGCTGATGTTGTTGTTGTTATTGTTGCTGCTGCTGTTGTTGTTGTTGTTGTTGTTGTTGTTGTTGCTGCTGAGCAGCAATGAGCCACCAACTTTACTATTTATTAAATTTTTACTGCTACTATTGTTATTATTATTGTTGTTGTTGTTGTTGTTATTGCTGCTATTGTTATTATTGTTGTTGTTGATCGCACTGTTGTTAATATTGTTGTTGCTGTTAGTGCTTTCGCTATTTGTTGCTGTTGTCTTATTGCTGCTAATGCTGCCAGTAGTGCGAATATTGTTGGCGTAGCTTACAGCAGTATTTAAATCACGACCGCCACCTGAAAATTAAGTCAAAATTAAATATATATATATATATATATATATGTATGTGTCTAAAGCATTATTAATAAATATAAATTGCAAAAAGTGCAGCTCAACAAAGATTATAATTGATTAATTTAAATTTTATTACAATTTTTGCAATTCATTGTTCAATTCAAATTGCAAGTTGTCTATAAAATATATTTTTATATATACATGTAACTATTTATCAAAAATAAAAAACATTTAGACTTTACCAACAAATTAAAAATTTATAACATATAATTTAGCATACTTTTATTTTGCTAAGCAACAAGTGCTGCCTTTACTTTTGTCTTACTTTTGTTTTTTTTTTTGCTTGAATAAGTTTCTTGCTTGCAAACATGTCGTATGCGTAATATTAATCGATGCCACAAGCTCTTAGCACATTGTTAACTGCTGTATGTTTGCTCATGTAGTACCTGTGAGCCACTCCCCATAAATTACACACACTAGCAGCCCCCACCCCCCAAACACTTGTGCAGTAGTTGGTCGGGTCGCTGTTGTTCCTTCAGCTACTTGGCTGCAGTTTGCTATGTGTAGTCTTCCCACAGAGACTAGTGGTGCTGGTGCTGCTGGTGGTGGTGGTGTTAGCAACCACCAGCGCCAGCACTTGCAACGTTGCGTTGCAGTCGCGCGTACATAATGAGTATATAACTAATAAATGGCTGCATAATTTGCAAAGCGCAACTCAACTCAACTCAAGGGTTTACCTATGGCAATGCAGGTACAGTCAACACCCCGCCCCGCCCACTTGCCCACGCAACGCATCTTGTGTCATTTTAATGAGGCTTGAGCTCTCTGTGTTCTGCGCATCACAATGATGCTTATTGCTTGGCAAACGGCTTTCCCAGCTGTTCAAGTGTCCTTATGTGCGTTCTGATTTAATTGGCGAGCACCGAGATCCTGGACCACAGCGTTAAGCGCGTGGCAATAAGTCTATACTATATGCTATATATACACATAGCTATATGTACATACAGTCTATGTCGTCAGTGTGTGCACCATTTGCATTTTGAATAATTGTGCAAGTCGCAATCTTCATTTTATGCTTAAGCAGTTTAATTAAATAATTAATTATTAATCATTGAATATACCGAACTTTTTTAAAAATTCAGCATACTATTATGGCACTACTATTATAAGGCTGTATCGATTTAATATTGATCAATTTTTAAAATATTTGCGAGTTTTGCTTAATCTTTGTTTTGAATTTGTTTGTTATAATTTTTGTTTTTAAATCAGAATCTTTCAATGCTTGATTTTATATTTTAAAATGACGCTTTGATTTGTATTTTCTAGCAACATAGTGGGGAAATATATATGAAATTTGTCTAGTATTGTCTGTAGATTACGATTATATATCCTTTTGTTGATTTTGAATGCTAAATACGTTTTTGAGATTTCTGTGCACATGCGCATACTTTTTTAACGCACTGTGTATATATATTATAGCACCAAATTTGCGTATATTTGACTGCTTTAAGTTTAAGCGTCATAAAAAAGTGATTTGCTATCAAATGCATTAAAATAAATGCAAACAAAAGCTGACACACATGCAGAAATAAAGACAGAGAGAGAGAGAGAGAGAGAGAGAGAGAGAGAGAGAGAGAGAGAGCAAGAGAGATGTGGAGAGACAGAAAGAGCACACGAAAGTTTTGGGAAATTGCAATTAATTTGTTTTTAACAAGTTGCACTTTGTTTACATGCCAAGCAATTAACAATTAATGTTGATGCTTCAATCTCTGTCGCAAGTTTGTCTGTGGTCAGTGCTACAAGAGCAAGAGGAGAGAGTGAGAGTGAGTGAGTGAGAGCGAGCTACAAATAAGGCATTGTATTGAATTATTAATCAACTGACGTCACGTAATGGGCAGAGATTGTAATTAGATATAAGCTATATATATAGCTATATGCATATATGCTGCTGGCATATAATTATAGATATATAAAGCATATATAAAGTTGATTCATGTATGTACATGGTATACATATATATGTATATATATTTATATATAGCTTGTGCAAATTGGTCAGAGCAACTGCAGTTGCATGTGTTTCATTAATATTTCGCATGTCCCCACTCACATACACACACACACACACATGCATAATAAATACACACATGTCTGTGTGTGTGTGTGTGTGCAGAGGTCCCTGGATAATCTGCTGCTGCTTGTCGAAAAGTAATTGAGCTTCTGGGCAAGTGAGTTAAAATTTTGCATACTTCGCATATAAATAATTATTAAATATTTTACAATAAAATTTGTTACTATTCGTTCAAAAGCTGCATTCTCTAAAGCTTTTAACAAGCTTCAAGCTTCATGTTCATTTAAGCGTAATTCAACTTACCAGGCACTTCAATTAGATCTGGGTCTTCATCATCATCAAAATCAGAGCTGGACGAATCTTCATCATCATCCAATTTTAAGAAGCTATCACGCTCTTTGGCAGCCTGCAAATACAACAAATGTACACAAATAAATAAATACGTTTCAAAATATATATATATATTATATTTATATATATATGCGCATTAAAAAGTCTTTAACAAACAATTTTAACATTAAAGCCGCAACAGCAAAAAATGTAGCACACTTTTAAGCGCTAAGCACACACGCACTCACTTACACTTATACGAAAAAGCGCATAAGTATGCGTAGCACCACAAAAAAAAAAGACCGCGCTTTTGTTTAGAAAAAAACAGCACAAAAAGCACGTGCCGTCAAAAAAGCGAAACAAAAAAACGCAAAAGCAACAAGCGCAAGTTCCCAAAAAAAAAACTTGTAGTCAAAAAAAAAAAAAAACAAGGCAAACTCACAGTTTGTAGGCGGCTTTACTTAGTGCTTGGGTTTCTTTTTTTTTTTTTTTTTTTTTTGGTTGTGTAGCACTCTGGGCACTTTTTAGATTTTTAGGCTGCTTGCAACTTGGCTTAAAACACTTTCGCACTTGAGAGTTGCTGCTGTTGCAATTTGCGACTGTTCCTGGGCTCGCTTTGGAGCCAACTATAATTGCCAGAGCTAACGGTATCGTTGTCTCCTGTCCGTGCCCGCACACACACACACACTCACACACACACACACACACGCACACATCTACGAATTTTCGTAGCAGGCAAACTGGCTAAAGCACTTGCAGTTTTTCGGCGTGCCTCTGCCCTCCCCCCCTGGACACTTTTGAACCCGTTTTGAAGCACATTGCCTATGGGTCCCCTTACCCTCTTGCACCCCACCTCCGCCAGAGGCAAATGGCACAAACACCCTCCGCATTGAATGTTAGAGATTTTGGCGTTGATGTTGTTGTAGTTTAAAGGGTTTTTGGTTTTCGCTTTTGGTGTAGATGGGGTTAGCTTATTGGGTACTTGGGTGGTTGTCACAACTTTAAACTCCGAGGCGGAGAGCGGGTGCGTTGGCAACCCCCATGCGAACACAAGCCCGAAAAGTTTGTATATAGCACAGTGTGGTATGCACAGTGGTTGCGAATGCATACGCCCATATAATTATTAATAATTCATTATATTCAGTTGTAGCGGCAAATTCATTAAATTAATAAAAATTGGAAGCTGATTCTATTGTGTTCTACTTTAGCTTAAAATAACAGTATATAATATAGATATATAGATTTTGCAATCAATTAATTTTTTATAATGTCTTTCATCATTTCAACAATAAATATTAGCACAGTTTAAATTTCTTCCCAATATTCTATTGACAAGTCATTTGGGGTATATATTAATTAATTTAGACCACTTAAGCTGCAGTTTTAACCCACTGTGCTGGCGTGTATGTGAAAGGGTTGAATATGCTATGACCCCCCCAACGTTTATAGGCAAGTTCTGGAAACGTTTGGCATGCAGAGATACGAAATACGAACAGAAACATAACATAACAGAATTGGTACGAAGGAGGCCGAGAAACTACGTAAACTTGCAATGAGTAAACCCAACCAACAACCCCAGCTTTTGGGTGCATACAAACCCGAGTAAACCCCCACAGCACCCAACCACCCACTACCGTCAACCGTTATGCTCAGCGCTCCCCGTTGAAACAAAGGCATTGGTCTGCTCATGGGGGAATGGGTTAGGAGTTGAGCATGGGGTTGGGGTGAGACGATGACGACGACTATGCATGTGTATAACAGTAATTAGAGCAAGACAACAACAGGGCCCAATTTGGTTGGCGGGGTGCATTGGCTTAGCAAAGGATACAGCCAGGATATAGGCAGGTAGTATACGTGCCTGTATGTGTATAGAATGGAACTCATCCCTTTGGATAGTTAAATCAATAGACAACATATAACTATGATCGGCATATATATAAATTTCAGCTAGTTTTCAACTCTCTATAGGGGAATACAACTATATAATACAGTGCACACATGGTAAGCTGGATTTGTTTGAAGTTTGTTCAGATATATATGCATAAGCAATTCATTTAATTTAATAACCAGGGCAAAAGAAAGAGTTAATGTAAATTCGTATTTGAAAACCTAAAATAAAAAAAAAATAATGAATTACTTGGGCTTCAAAAAATTCAAAGCTTCATTAATTTTTCAAATAATTTATTGTAAATTAATTAAGTATTAGGTTTTCTTCAAATATAAGAGCAAACTTGATTCTAAAAAGCTTTTAGCTAAGCCAACGATTATAGAATAGTCATAGACTTTAATCTATTTATTGCAATAGATAAGATTATTTAAAGAATAGTACGGAATATTCTATAATTTAACATGCTTCAAATTTCATTTTAGAAATAGAATAGAATTTTTGCTATTGCTATAACATCCACCCAAATATATTTTACTTAAGATCTCAAGCTTAAGATTATTTTTGCGTGCACAACACGCGCCATTAAAAAAAAAAACACACACACACACAACGAATGACCTTGCTAATATATAATTTGCACAACAATAAAACATATGTTTTAATCATATGCGAAACACACACACACACGCATGCAAACACTTTTACATATCTGTAATCAACATGTTGCTTGAAAGAAAGCAAAGTACTACGCACAAGGGTTGGACTAAAACTGCAACGAAAATAAAAATGTAAACAAAAAATGCCGAACGAAAAATCAAACAAAAACAAAACAGACAATGAAGAGCAGCCAACAAAAAAAATAACCTAGCGCACGCTGAAAATATTAAATGGGTCTCGCTCTCTTGTGCATATTCAAAAAATAGAAGAAAAAAAGAAGCAAAAATGTTCGCGGAAAAATGCAAGCGCTGTGTGGAATGTATATATGTGTGTGTGTATGTGTGTGGACACTGGACGCAGCAGCAGCAGCAGCATCAGCGGGTGATTGGGCGAGGGGAGCAGCGGGGCACGGTGTGTGAGCAGAACGCATGCGCTTATGCAAAGCAAGGACATAAGAGAGACTGTGATAAATAATGGCTAGGGGAAATTAAATCGCATGTGGGAGTGGCATCCAACTGCCGCTGCTGCTGCCGCTGCTGCTGCTGCTGCTAAATGGTCGCACTGCTGTTGCTCAGACAATATTTTGGACAAGTAAATACAGTGCAGTGACGCTAAAACGTCAATCACAGCCAAGCTGCTAGCTGTAGTTATTTTAATAAATAACAAAATTATTATTGCTGATAAGCAACAAGTTACAAAACTGCATAAGAAAAAAAAGCACACGCCTTTTAATGTTTGTTTATATTTTTAAAAAGCAAAGCACTGAACTGAACTTTCAATTGACTTTGTTTAAATTTCATTTAATAGGCAATCAAATTTAGTTTGCAACAGAACCACATACATATAAAATAGTGAACGTTATATGTACATACATATATCAACTTGAAATTTTTTATAAAAACATTAGTTATACTGCTGTAATTTAAAGATAATAAATACACTTTCAGTAAATATTTATTTTCAAATAAACATACAGTGGCGCTAGTTGGAGATCATTAACGTGGCTGCGCACATGCATTTACAAAATCAACACACACACACAGAGAGAGAGACGCACACACACACACACGCGCGCTTATTACAGCTTTGACTCTTGTAGCTTGCAACCCTAACCTAGCGCAAATGTTTTTACATTTTGCACATGATACGGCCAGAAGAAACTAAAGCTGTATTTATCTTAGCGCTTTGAGCTTCTACCAAATCGTAAACAAATATATTTGTTTATAGTAATGTTTGCTTGTTCGTCCGCCACAATAATAAAATTAGGTTTGTGTCAGCAATTGGCTGCTAAGAAGTTTTAATTGTGACACATCTCCAATTTTCATATTTTTTAACATTTTAATTCAATTTGCTTTTTACTTTACTTCTTGTTATTTCTTTTGTTTTTATTATGCTTCTCTTTTTTTTTTGGCAATCCCACACTATTACCATGTGGTCTGGGCCATGCTGCTTGTGTGCGTGCAAGCGAGATGGCAACAGCGTATGCATATCCAGCTGCTGCTGTTGCTGTTGCGGCGACGGCGACAGCGACAGCGACGTCGCTGTCGCTAGCATGTGGACATTGAATTATTTTATTTTATTGTGTTTTTGTTAAGATCTCTGTTGCAACAAAGAAAAAGGCTAAGCTGCATGTAAACTTACCATTTTGTTGCAGTTGGAGAGTTGCTGTTGTATTTGCTGTTCTTGTTTTATTATCTGCACTGCGTGCAATACGCGGAAGATGAAGAACGCGGCAGCGGCAACGGGAACGGCGCGCGTTCGGAACGATGACAAACAGCAAAACACTCGACGGCTACGACGACGACGAAGCTGGCTGTTGTTGATGTGATGACAAACTGAATTTGCTCCAAGTAAAGACTCAAGTCGACGAGGGCAACAGCGACTCTCAACAGAGCTTGCTTTGCCCCTAAGTATCGCTGCGCCGTGTTTCGGGCTGCGGCTGCGGCTCGAGGCGCCTCCCCTCAACACACGTTTTTCTTTCTTTTGATTTCTTTACTATGTCTTGGGCTGTTACTGCTACGTTTTTGCAAGTTTGTTCAACACTTTTGCGAAAATGCTGCGGCACGCGTTTGTTAAACAGCAAAAAATAATAATAAAAACACGCTTTTTATATATATGTACTATGTAAAATTTTGGTCACTGCCGCGCTCTTAGTGATTGCCTGCAGGGCACACGACCACGCACAAATCACAACAAAAAAGAGGAAGGAAACAAAAAAAAGTTAACACACGTAACATACGTTCGCTATCGGCCCAGCTTGCCTTAACACCGATAAAACCGACGTCTCGCGATAAGTAACAAAAAAAATAATAATAAAACTTATTTACGCTTTTTTTTGCTTTATATATTTTCGGTATTTGTACCGAACACTTCCAAACTACTTAGACGACCGAAAATGTATTTTACAATAGCGTTTGCTCAACTAACACGAGCAGCCAAACAGCTGCTTAGATTGGCTATATTTCACAATTTAACATTTTTCCACACGCATGTAGGGTTGCTGCTGAATATATCGAGCAGACGATACATCGATAAGTATTTGTTTAAGAGGCTCAAAATGTACATAAAATTAACAGTGCTCGCACATGTTCGAACTTGACTCACGCTTGCCGATATACGGACTAGTATCGATACATATGACTGTTAAGCTTAACATTTCATGTAATGTAACAGCACTTGCGATTTTTTTGTTGTTGCGGTCGCGTTGACAGTGCGGCGCGTTTATATTTGTTATAAAAAGATCAAATAAAAAAAATCATAGAGTCGCAGTGCTTTTTTTTTTGTCGTACTTCAACGCGCGCCAAGAGCAATATAACAATTTCGAATATAAACTTTAAGCCAATATCAAACATCAATATTGGTACAACTACTACCACCATTACAATAAGGGGAACGCGCACAGTAAAAGCAAAAAAAAAAGAAGCGATACAAAATAAAAACGAAGTTTGAAAAATCGATCGATGTTGAATATTGTTGCTATTGCTTAATTGTGGCCGAAGAAATTCAATTTGGTTAATTAAAAGTCTGCGTGTGTATGCTGTTTAGCTTATTTTTTTTTTTGGTTTTTTTTTTGTTTCGCTTGTGGAAACATCAAAGTGCACAATTTTCGCATTGCTCTCGTTGCCGGGTGTGAAGAAGTGTGAGAAAGAGAGAGAGAGAGACTGCTAAAAAAATTTATTTAAAGCTATACGTACATACATACATGTATGCTACTACACGCTTAGATTTAAGACAAAATTTGCAAATATTAATGAATTATTTGTTATTGCTGTCGCCTGCACGCCCAAGGAAACATTGAAAATTTTAAAGAAAAAAACTCATCCAAAAATAAACCAAACAAATTGTCGTCGCCGTCACGGCTAGCAACAAGAGAGAGCGGCCAAACGTCAAGTTGAAGAGCGCGAGAAAAACGCGCTCGTCAGCTACTCCGCTCCGCAGCCCCCGCTGTATACGACGTTTGACCAGCTGCAGAAGCGGCGCCGCCTTAAGAGCTCTCTGGGCGTCATCTCGTCGTCTTCAGAGCTGTACGTTTGTTTACGCGTGAACGACACACCTTGTGCGCTCCGCTCCGCTCTGCCTTGTTCATTGGCAAAAGGGAGTCCGATTCGTTTGCTGGGAAAATCGTTGCCCACTTCGATTCAGTCACAGTTAAGCCTAGATATTGTCTGGAAACAACAATAAACGACCGCTCCTGTAATATAACAACAGCCGCACACACACCCGCGCAGCAGTAACAGCAAATCAACAAATACGCCATTGACATTGCCAGTTCCTCTTCCTTGTGTCTGTGCAGCAGTAGCAACAACAACAACAACAACAACCACAACAAAAGCGACAAGAACAACAAAATTAGCGCGCTTGAGGTGACCAATAGCATGGTAAGTAGAAAAAAAAGAGAAAGAAAAATGGGTTGACGGGGTAGCGTAGGGGGTGGTGCGCCATCTAACGGACCTCTGCACCTGCACCTTGCGTGTTTTCTATATTAGCATGAGCACAAGTTTCATTGTCGCTGTCTACGCTGCCCATTATTATTCGCCTAATTGCAAGGCCGCCACAACGCCGGCCCATTAAAACATTTGTCTGTTGTGCCTATGAGTGTGTGTGTGTGACTGCCCTAGAGATGTGATTTTGGACTAGATGTGTGTACATTAGCATATGACTATGGCTGTGTGTGTCTGCTCGTTAAATAGAAGTAACAATAATTTGGAAATGTAGGTGTGACTTAGAATGAATATTTACTTGGACCGATGCCTTTTGTGCCGGGTAATGTCTGCATGTGTGTGTGTGTGTACGTGTGTGCTAAGGCATGTTGTGTATGTATTAACTCTTGTGTAAAGTTAACATAGCAAATCGATAAATCTAACTAAGCAATTACAGATTCTTCATCTTAACAGCTTATCTTAACATAAGTGTGCGCATCATTTGCATAAACGGTTACAGAATTTTACTCGTTGTTGCTGCTGCTGATGTTTGCGCTGTTGTTGTTGCTATGGTTTACTTGAATGTCTAATTAAAGTTGCTTGATTGTGTTACGCATTGGTAGCTTATCTAACTGTATACACACACGCATACATACATAAAAAAAGTACCTTTGCTCGGTGTGCGTGTGTGTGTGTGTTTGCACAACCTACTACGATAAGAGTTTGATGGTGGGCTGCGGCCTCTTGTACTCGCTTTAAATGTACACGCAGCGCGTGACAATGATAGCAACAACAACAACAGCAGCAACAACAACAATATCAGCAGCAAGCGAAATTGTAGCACAAGTGGACACCTGTTAGATCCCCTGCAGCCCCCCATCAGCAAGCTATTGCATAGGAATAACGCAACAGTCTCGCATTTTATTTGCTTTTATATGTGTGTGTGTGTGTGTGTGTGTTTATTTTGTTAGTCACAGCTGCATATAAATAACACGAATTCTTGTGCAAATCAATCAATACGTATGAACTGCAACAAAATTTCATATTTAATGCTTACTTACTTACTCATAGGCATGTCGCTAGACGTCTAGCGCACCCACACAAACAGCTGTATAGCCCCACCGACCCCCTTCGTGACAAATTTGCTGTGTGCTGCTTGCTGTGTTGTCTTGTTTGATAACGTATTTAATTTATTAATATGATTGCGGCTCACCAATACAAACACACACGCGCTCATTGTACTCTGTGCACGCTAAGCCCGCAGCCTGCTTCACACACACATACGCATGTGCATATCACAACACAGTCAAGTAATCAACACACACACACACAAACAGTCGCCTTAGCGGCTCTCCCGCTCAGTTAATGTTACTGTTGTTGCTGCTGCTGCCGTCGCTGCTGTTATTAGCGCCTCCTCACTCGCAATTATTTTCATTATTTTGTTTTTGTCGGACTGTTCTCTCACAGTGTAACGGCTGCCTTCGAAGTTCGAACTTCGAACGCTATCCAAAGCAACAATACAAAAAAATACATTATTTATTATATTAATATTAATTAAATAAACGAACGAACTTTAATAATATTTTCAAACGAAATACGCGAGCGCTTAAACGAATTTTTTTTTTGTGTAAATTAAACTGAAAGCAAAAACAAGTCATGTATTATATTATTAGTGTTAATACAAAATACAACAATAGTGCACAATAAGTACACGGGTACGTAAGTTGTAACCGTTATATACTATATACACCTGTCTGCCTGCCCTACGATAAGTGGTCAAACTACGACACGCCCCCGCCTCAGCCATAAAAGAAATCTCACACTTGAGAATACGAAACATGTTAATAGCAGCAATACAGTGTTAACCACGTTATGTTATATTTTTTTCATTTACTTTTTTTTTGTACTGTGTCAAAGTTGGTGTCATAAAGTATAAGATTTATATAGCTGTAAATACTTAAGGGTATATAACTGAACTGTATGGACTTTGTAACTGAAAAAAAAAAAAAAACGTTAAAAGGTTTTTACATATTTCATAATACACTGCCAGGCAATTGAATAGGCACAAGCTTCAAAGTGAAACAAAAATTGAAAATTGAATAGTTCAGAATTTGTTTTGTTGTTTGTAATTAAACTAAAATGTACAGCTATTTGAAATATTAAGCTCAATTTTGCAAAATAACTTTATAATTTATATTTAAAGCAAAATTCATGATATATGCGACACACGGGCTGCATTTGACGTGGAAGTGTATTTTTTAGCTATGCATACCTCTAAAAAGGTTTTCGAGCTTCAAAAAGCAGCCCCAGTCGCAGTCGCAGACCCAGCCCCATATACAATTAAATTTAACTGATAAATCACGTGAACTTTTTGTATGGTATATACATTGTTATATACTGTAATAGCGTGTACACTGATATCAAACAATCGACAGCAATAATAACAATAAATGCATCATTGGCCTCTTAGTCAGTGAAGCGCTGCACTCTTGATATATTTACAAGTTTATACAAACATATACATATATATATATATATATGAGTGCAAATACGAGTTTTGTATATAGCGACAGCTTTAATTGGGCATAACAAACATTGTTATAATTAACAAATTGCAGCTAAAGCTTAACGCAAATTTTAATCTTTATCGAAAGCAAAATTGTAGCAAGCTAATGTGCTATGTGCAATTTGATAAGCGATTGATAACTCAGTATTGTATAACAGGCTCAAAGTTAATGTTTTAAAAGCAAAGGATACAATTGGTTGATGCATTGCCTTAAATTTTATATAAATCTTGTGCTTATCACAGACGCGTCAAGCTCATTACGCTGCCTTTAAGATATATTTAAGATAGCGCTCTCTTGAGAGCAAAGAGTGCAGCTGTATGTGTGTGTGTGTGTGTGTGTGTGTTGAGATTTCTCAGCGGACACTTATCTTCGGCCGGAACTTGCATTTTGAGCCCCGGAGACGACTACGCTGTGATGATTTATAAGTATTTTTTTTTTTAGCTTGTGAATCATACGAAATATATAAAGAGCACACTTATGTTTGATTTGATTGTGTGTGTGTGTGTGTGTGTATGTGGGCGTATTTATTCGTTTAAGCTGCTGTTAGCATGAACTTTGTTGTAATTTAATGCGATAAACTAGACTAGCCATTGACAATGAACTTGCAATTGTTATTAAATTAAATATAAAATGCTGTTTATTTTTATGCACAAAGATATATCTGCCAGCGCTCTATTAACAAAATTATAAACATAGCTAGTCATATAATATGTGCGTATGTGTGCGTGTGTCTGTGTGTGTGTTAGTACCACGTGTTAATGTTGTTATCGTAGTCGTAGCTCTTCAAATTGTTTTTTATGGGCGTCAATAGGTTTGCACGTACTCCAAGAGCGACCAGCATTTGAAAAGATTTGTGTGTATTTCCCAGAAAATAAGCTTATCAGCAATTTATTATTAGAGTTCTTGGCATGACACACAAATACATTAAACAATAGCCCAATGTTAACTCTATGCCAAACAGCAACAAAACATTCCCAATAATGTAAATTAAATTAGTGCGGCTGAGTCATCATCACTTTGAGTTTGAGTGCGTGGCGGGGCGAGTCATGCAACACACACACACACACACACAGATACATAAAAATTGTACAATCGAAAGATTAGGAAAGTTTTTGCACTTGCCATTATCATTAATAACTGCTCTATATCTCTCGCTGACTTTGACAGCCAACCCAACCACCCACCCCACTAACATTGAACGTATAATAATCACAAATTGAAACAATTATAATCAAATTGTTGGCATTTGAACCTAGACGATCAGACGGGGTCGTTTAGATCAAAGTTTTCTGTAAATTGAAATCAATTGTAAATGTGCGTGTGTGTGCGTTCGTATATGTGTGTGTGTGTGTCTATGAATGAAACCAATTTGGTTAGAGGCGCCATCAAAGGCGATTTTGCTTATGGCTTTTTAGACACGCGATGCCTTTGTGTCCGTCCAAAACTCATGTAAATTGTAATTTATATATATGTATGCATGTGTGTGTGTGTGTGTGTATTTAATTGTGCATTTCGTCATCAAGTTGGATCGATTCTATTGGCAGCCAAAGTGTTTCCAGCGCTTGCACTTGCCGTGACTTTTAACAGTCATTGGTATAACCCAGTTGAATAAATAAATAATAATAAAAGCCATTTTCTTTTTCGATTAAGTGACTGCAATTTTCGCATTGACATGATTTTCTTTAAATACAATAATTAGTTTAAGAACAAATATTAAATGCAAAAATATATGAATATAAAATACACTACTTGAATTTATTGTTGCTATTTATTTATTAGACTCTGTTTAATCTTAATTATGTTTCGAGCAATAATTAAAGGCAATAAGTTTCATTGTACGATTAAAAACATATAAAGATAATAAACTTACATTCTTTTCTTTTGGATTTAAAAATAATTTTTTTTAGAATTTGTTTATGTACAATAAGTGCTTAATAATGAACATTCAGTTATTTTGGAATAATTTGGAAACATTTATGATTAATTTTCGAGTGGTTTTTAATAATTTAAACAATTCGAAAATGTCTTGTGAGGCTGAATATTATAAAAAAGAACTGTTAAAATATTTTTCAGAAATGTTAAGACAATGCATTAGTTTATTACTATTGTTTTTGTTTGCATTTTGAATAATTATAGACTATATACACATATATAATGCACATTGTCTATATCAGCGCCTGACTGAATGCGCAGTTGAGCTCTGTATATTGAACTATTCGTAATTGATTAATTAATGTGTCGATTTTTTCTTTCAGAGATGACAGCCACATCGATGTTAGTCACGGTTTCAAATCCAAGTGTATTAACTACGTCGGCTATTTGCAGAGGTAATAGTTGAAAAGAAAAGCAATGAAAATTCAGCCACGAAGAAGAAGCAGCAGAACGAACGTGCAACAAAACAAAAACGAAGAAAGCAAAGTTGTATTGCAACAATTAAAATTAAAACAGAAGCACACAAAAGTAACTACACAAGCTATATAAGAGACACAGTATATACAAAAGATAAATGCACAAGCAACAAATGCGCTGATACCAAAAACCAAAACTAAACAAAAAGCAAACGCAAACAATTCTAATATTTATAAACAAACAAAAAGAGGCACAAAGTAACGAACAAAAAGGGAATATAAACAAATTAAGAGCACACAGCAGCACCCAGCACAAGAGACAGCAAGAAAGAGATAGCGAGAGCGAGAGCGAGAGCGAGACTGCTGTACAGTATGATGAACTCGACGACGAAACATTTGCTGCACTGCGTGCTCCTCATCACTGTGATAGTTACCTTCGAAGTATTCTCTGGCGGTATTAAAATCGATGAGAATTCATTTACCATTGTCGATCCATGGACTGAATACGGCCAGCTGGCCACCATATTGCTGTACTTACTCCGTTTCCTCACGCTGCTCACGCTGCCCCAGGTGCTCTTCAATTTCTGCGGCCTAGTCTTCTACAATGCCTTCCCCGAGAAGGTTGTGCTCAAGGGCAGCCCGCTCCTGGCGCCCTTCATCTGCATACGCGTCGTCACGCGCGGCGACTTCCCGGAGCTGGTCAAGATGAATGTGCTGCGCAACATCAACACCTGCCTGGACACCGGGCTGGAGAACTTTCTCATCGAGGTGGTCACCGACAAGGCTGTGCATCTGGCCCAGCATCGTCGCATTCGCGAGATCGTTGTGCCCAAGGAGTACAAGACGCGCACCGGAGCGCTCTTCAAGTCGCGTGCCCTCCAATATTGTCTCGAGGATAAGGTGAATGTGCTCAACGACAACGACTGGATTGTCCATCTCGACGAGGAGACGCTGCTCACCGAGAACTCGGTGCGTGGCATTATCAACTTTGTGCTCGACGGCAAGCATCCCTTTGGCCAGGGACTCATCACCTATGCCAACGAGAACGTCGTCAATTGGCTGACCACGCTCGCCGACAGCTTTCGCGTCAGCGATGACATGGGCAAGCTCCGGCTGCAGTTCAAGCTCTTCCACAAGCCTCTCTTCAGCTGGAAGGGCAGCTATGTTGTCACGCAGGTGAGCGCAATCGATAACAAATCGATTACCGAAAAAAGCAAAGCAACAAATATATTTAAATGAAATAGATTTTTCCAATTCAGCGCATATATTATATACTAGTATATATATTTATTTCATTGCAATCTCCGAAAATTTAGAAACCCGTCAGTGTTGCGAGCAATATAAGCTAGATTGAGGGAAAAAATAAGCTAGATTCTAAATTTACGTTAAAATTCATGTTAAGACCTAAAAAAAAAAAAGGTCGCACAGTTGAAATTCGAAGTCGAAATTCATGAAATTACGAATAGTAAAAGTACAAAAAAAAAAGGTCAGCTACTGCCATTTAAAATATGCTAGATTTCAGGCTATAAGCTATTTTCAAATTTTATAAGCTATTTCATTTTTAAATATGCTAGATCTACCCTGAAATTCATAAATAAATAAGTTGCTTGCTACCTTCAAATGAGCATTCAACTTTGATATCCAGAATATATTTTTAGAGTTTCATCAAGATCCGATTCGATTCGATTTTCACTGCTTTGTACAATATTCTGGACATGTTGCAAAATGTATTATGCATAAAATATTTTTCACCTCTGATTAAATTAACGTTGTAAAAATTGTATAGGCTAAAATGTTATATTAAATCTATGAAATTCTTATTTAATAGTATTTTATTAACAAAAGTTTTGAATGTTTGAATGTTTTCTAACGCACAAGTATATGCATAATAATTGTTAAATTTGTTTAAAATTTGAATATAAAAACAATGCTAATCAATTTTACTTGCAGGTGGAAGCTGAGCGCTCCGTCTCCTTTGACAATGGCATCGATGGCTCTGTGGCGGAGGATTGCTTCTTTGCAATGCGAGCATTCAGCCAGGGCTACACATTCAATTTCATCGAGGGCGAAATGTACGAGAAGTCGCCGTTCACGCTGCTCGACTTCCTGCAGCAACGCAAGCGCTGGCTTCAGGGCATTCTGCTGGTGGTGCACTCGAAGATGATACCGTTCCGGCATAAGCTGCTGCTGGGTATCAGCGTCTACTCGTGGGTGACCATGCCGCTCTCCACATCGAACATCATATTCGCGGGCTTGTATCCCATACCGTGTCCCAATCTGGTGGACTTCATTTGCGCCTTTATAGCGGCCATTAATATTTATATGTATGTGTTTGGTGTCATCAAATCGTTCTCGCTCTATCGCTTTGGCCTGCTCAAGTTTCTGGCCTGTGTCCTGGGCGCGGTCTGCACGATACCCGTCAATGTGGTCATCGAGAATGTGGCGGTCATTTGGGGCCTGGTGGGCAAGAAGCACAAGTTCTATGTGGTGCAAAAGGATGTGCGTGCCATGGAGACGGTCTAAGCGCACCACAAACTTAACTAATTTGTCAGTAATTAATATTAGAGCGCGCGAGAGAGAGAGAGAGAGAGAGAGAGAGAGCAAAAGCAAAAGCGGGAAATGCGTGAAAACAAATTCAATCAAAATGTATAACCAAATTTTCTAACGAAACAAAACAAAACAAAACATCGCACAATTCAATGTAGAGAGACAGCAGCAACAGTCACATAACTATGTATAACTTTACAAACAATAACAATAATTGTTCTATATTATTTGTAAGCAAACACACACACATACACACACACACACACATAAGCACGCACCTTAAAATTATTGTTGTTAGTTTAAAAATTGAATGGCCGCTCGTTTGGGCAACATTTTTGTTAGCAAAAAACAAAGCAAAATGCTTATACATTAGTGTATATCGCAAACAATTTAATTAAAATGATTAATTTAATGGCAAAGAAGTAACGAACCACAACAAGAACTCTCCATTTAAGTTATTTTGTTTAGTCAATAGTTCGTAGCACAGCAAAATTAAAAAGTAAAAACAACAAAAAATAATTGCAAGCAGGCAGATATAAATAAATATACGCCTTATATAATAATCTATATTTTATGTACTATATTATGTAACATTATTTTAATTTAAATTTTCTATACAAACATATATATTTAGTTTTGTGTACATTTATTATATTGTGTAAATTCATAGACAACAGAGTATGTTAAAAATCATTCACACCCTCCACAAAAAATACCAAAAACAAAAAAGAAAAGTAAAGAAAAAATATAAACAGGCAGCAGCAGCAGCAGCAGCAACAACAACAACAAGAACAAGTGCGTACAATAATATATAAGAAGAGTATTAAACTTAGACTTGTGTACTTACATATATCAATTGAAGCTGTATATGTATGTTTAGTTGTAATTACACACACACACACACACATATACACATACACAAAGAAAAACAAAAACATTACAAACTCAACTCGATCAATTACCAACTAAAGTTCGTCCTGCTGCAATTAATGCTGCTTAATTAATTAAAAGCCAGTGCTTATTGTTTTTCATTTCTAAACCATCATCTATGTATTTATTTATATACACACACACACACACACACACATACACATACACCCAACACATGCACACATATTTAACTGAAACTGAAAATGAGAAACGATCAAAGCTGGTGTGAATGATATATATTTATATATGATATGTACATATGTATGTATAAAGCTAAGGATCTGTGTTTCTGGTTGCGGCCTGTTGATATATGCTTACCATAAATATATATCTTAATATTATTGTCTTTCACGTTTAATTACTTTAAGCTTTTTGTGTAACATTTTTTTTTTGCATATTTTGTTACTGTTATTGGTGCTTTAGCATGCCTCAAACACATACATACATAAATACACACACACACACACACACACACAAGCCAAAGCCGCTGCCAGAATATTGAACGCATTAACTTAAAAGTAAACCCCACACCTACACACACACACTCACACATAAGAACTGTTTGCAAATTTGAGAAAACGTGAAAACTAAGAGAACCAAATAAAAAGAAAATACAAAAAAAAAATAATAAAAATAAACACTAAAAAAATGATAACGAATATGTCAAAAAAAAAAAACAGCAACTTTTGTGTTTTTATTTTGCTTATTACTATACTATATGTAAGATCTATCTCTTTCTAGCTGATCATCTCTTTCTAAACTATAACAAAATGTATATTTAAACTTGGTTTTTTTGCATAGAAATAATTGTATGCAAAGCGGAATGAAACGTGAACTTAAATACAACATAAATGTGAACAAAATGCTTGAATAAAATAAAAACATTGTATAACAAAATATAATAATGCGATAGCATTTAGTTCAATACATTTTTCTTCAGCTATACATAGTTTGCCATTTGTGCGCCACCGACTTAGCTTACAGACATTGAACATTGAACATTGAACACAGGTGGATGGATAATGCTTATTTGGAAATACTTTAAACAGCTGCTCATAGCGGTGTCAACGGCCGGCATTATTAAAAGTTCAATTAGAGAGAGAGAGAGAGAGAGCTGATAACAAACTGAGCTTGCTACGTGATCTTCTGCAGCAGACTGCGGCTGAACTTAACGTAATGTTGTATATTTAATTTTATTATGCAAATTTATGTTGTTGCAAATATAGTTGTGCACATATATATTTTAGTTTATAAACTTAAAAGCCAGCAGCGCAACAATGCACTTACAGTTTTCTATTATTTGCATCTGCTCTTTGCTTTATTCGTACTTAACAGTGCTGCATTAGCAAAGAGAGTTAAGCTCTCTCTGTCTCTGTGTTAGGCATCTCTGTTTGTGCGTTAACATAAAGCAAGCAGCGCATGTGCGAATGTGTGTCTGTTACGTCGAATTACTTCGCGATCTGTCTTTATTTTCATTGCAAAGCAAACGCTCTCTCGCACTCTTGCTCTCTCGCTCTCTTTCGGCTTGTGATTTTGCAATGGAAGCTAAAACGTAAAGTTTGCTGTAATGTAAAGTGCATTAATGAATAAATTTAGTGTACACTACTAAGAATATAATGAAACCAGTTTGTTACAGTGTATAGTTAGGCAGATCGTAGTCTAAAGTAAAAAAACAGTAAAGTGAGTAAATGAAAAACAGTAATGGCTAAAGCGTAAATCAGTGCATAATGAAAAAAGCGAAGCACTTTAAATGCAGCGTAAGAATTAGTGCTAAGTGCATAAAGCAAAAACTAGCATTAGCGCAAGTGCGCAATACAGAAAAAAGTCATAACTGTTGTTTTTTCTTCGTCCGCTTCGCACTCGTTTTAAGTTGTGCTGCTCACACACCGATAGCTCTGCCAGCTGCGCTGCCCAGACAGCGCTGCCCTTTGCATAGAACAGTGAGCGCTTTCTTTGGCTTGCCATTGATTAATCATTAATGCCTGACTTTCACTTTGACTTTGGCTATATTCTGAGTGACAGTTGTAATTTACTTCGAAGGTTAAGACGAGAAGCAATCGGCGCGTGCTTGCATGTGCATGAATTTTTCATCTAATTTTTGTGAATGAACTGGCGACCTTGAACTTGACTTTGAAAGTGCATTCTCGCTTTATTTCTTTTGCTGATTTTGCCTGCAGACTTTATTATACTTTTATGTGAATGCGTCTTAGCTTAATATCTATTATTAAATTTTTAAAAATATTTTATACTCTTTCAAATTTACTATATGCTTCAATAAACTTTTTCTATTTTCAGCAAAGCAAAGAGCTTAACCCCTTTAAGAGAGGCCACTTGTAGGATTTCTAGACTGAGACTTGACAAGTCTTAGATCACGTTTTATTTTAACTACTTACAGTTAAAGGTTTTCTTAGACAACAAACAATTTAGCGCTAATTTGCTTGTGGTCTTAGCACGGAAACTGTAAACTTGTGAAATTTTGTCAACTATTTGTTTGCTTTTAACAAAAACCTAATTGAAGGTCAGCTTTGTTCAAAGAGCTGCAATTGTTTAAGCTATTTTGCTTTCAAGTTTAATTTAAGTTACTTTTTATTTAATTTCGTTGTCTATATTTACCAAAAAAAAAATACATAGATTATTAACAAAAGATATTTATACAAAAAAAATTAGCATTTGCTGAGTTGAGTTTTGTTAGCTAGTCTAGCACCAGCCAGCGCCACCCAGGCCAGCGGGAGCGCCGAATCCCAAGCCAAAGCCGCCACCAGCTCCATAACCAGCGCCAAAGCCGTATGAAGCGGGCAGCGCTGCACCGCCAGCGGCAAAGCCGCCACCAAGTCCGCCCAAGTAGCCAGCGCCGCCACCAATGCCGCCACCGATGCCGCCCAAGTAGCCAGCACCGCCAGCCAGAACAGGCGTGGACACTGAGGTGACCACCGGTGTAACAACGGCGGAGGTGGAGATTGCGGGTGCGGCGCCCACAAAGCCGCCGCTGCCATAGCCAGCTCCATAGCCGCCAACAATGCCGCCGCCATAGCCAGCTCCATAGCCACCTCCATAGCCGCCTCCCAGGCCGCCACCTGGCAGCACCGACACCTTGATGACCTTCACCACATTCTCGTTGCCGTAGCCGTAGCCGCCGCCATAGCCATAGCCGCCTCCATAGCCGCCACCATATCCAGCCGCTGAGTAGGGAATGGGATAGGCGCCACCGCCCACGCCTATGCCTCCGCCCACAGCGCCAGCGCCGCCGCCGAGCAGCAGACCCAACTTGCCCAAGGTGGCCTCGCCAGGCGCTCCAAGCGCAACTACCAGAAGCAGTCCCAAAGCTGTTGCAGAGTTGCGCATCTTGAGTTTATTCCTTGTTGTTCGTTGGGATTAAGTCTTGGGCTCTTCACTTGGACACACCACTTGGCTGACTGTTGAACTCTGTTGACCGCTCGCCTGATATTTATACTCACCGGAACTCCGATCCACGCACAATGCTCGCCCATTGTGCCGCCCCCAGCACCTTCAACTTCAACTCTAAGCTCTGGCCTAAGCAATGTGTGAATTACTCAACTCGAGGCAAGTCAACCACAAAATATTTAGACACTAAATTGTATGTCAAAGTCAATTTGCATAAGCAATCCGCTGTACTTACCCCAAAGAATCAGAAACGACTGGAGAACCAACTATATTGGCTATAACTAATGCATATTGTTGTTGCTAATGAGCCTTAAATGGAATTAACACTTTCGTTTTCGTTTACTAAAGTCTCAAGTGCATAATGCTAATGCATATATAATATTTCTAAATAGCTTAGATTAGACTTTTTCTTCTTTAGTTGGGCAGCTTAAGACTAACATCTGATTAATCGCTTATATATATAGAAATATTCTCTGATTAGTTTTCAATCAGAAGTTTTATAAGCCCCAGAATTTTTAGCTTTAAAAACATTTTATTTCATGATTCAAATACAATATTTAAAAGAAAGATTTGAGCAATTTCGGACTAAGTGCATGCGTCCAAAAGAAGATTATGTTGATTAGCTAGATTAGTCCGACTATTTGTCTTGGAATATAGAATTTAATATAAGCCGTGGCTAAAATGGGCAGAGGCAGGCACATAATTTACGCTTTTAACTTTAGGTTTTGAGCCTTTTTGAGGTTGCACATCCAAAACCTATAGGCGAGCAGTCTTGCCGATCCATTACCTCTCCGGCGTCTAAGGAGAATACATCCTACAGATCTCTCTACTTGTTCAATATCTTAATTTTGTACATTTGTAAATAGTTAAGGCTCCTGTACCATATATCACAATCCAATAGATAAACGTCCGGTCATGTTCAGAAGATGCTGAACGATTTCGGCGAAAATTAAATAAAATAAAAAAAAAAGGTTTTGAGCCAAAGCAATGTTTTCGTTTTTCGGCTTTTTTTTTTTAAGTTGAAACTCGTTTTGTAAGTTGTCAGATTTTTTTTTTTTGGAACACTTAATTAGGTAACAAATTCTACGTATTGCTCGAGACGAGACCGAGCTAAGATTTTGGTTAACTTGAATGCAAAATTCCAAATTGCAAATAGAGACAATGAAGAGGCGTAACAAGAAGTTGAAGAGAGCGCAGAACAATATCAATGCAAATAGCATAAGTAACGGTAACTGTAAGAGTAAGGAGCAGGAGCTTGAGGCACCCGGCAGCAATGAGCTGGAGATTGAGGTGCCGATCTTTGGGCTGGTGTCCAAGGAGCGCCCCTGGCCGCGCACAGAGCGCAACTGTGTCTACTACAGCACCGACTGCGACAAGACGGCGCTGATCAACAACTTCCAGAAGCGCGGCTGGCAGAAGGTGCCCGCCTTCGATGGCGAATGGAATCTGTACTGGGCATGCGCTCAGAACTGTCGCTACATCTTTGGCGTGGATCATCCGTATCGCATGCGCTCCGATCAGTAAGTTTATTTAACTTTAATTTCTATATTTCTATATATGTTGCTTTGCTTAGGATGATCAATCACTTTCCCAATTCGATGGAAATGTCACGCAAGGATTTGCTGGTGAAGAACATCAAGCGCTATCGCAAGGATCTGGAGCGCAAGGGCGACGCTCTGGCGGAGCAGTTTGCAGCGAATACGCGCATGGGCATTGGCGGCACACGCTACGTCCACTTGGATATTATACCCATGACATTTGTGCTGCCGGCGGACTATAATCTGTTTGTCGAGGAGTTCCACAAGAATCCGGCCAGCACGTGGATTGTGAAGCCGTCGGACAAGTCGAAGGGCGTGGGCATCTATCTGATCAACAAGCTCTCCAAGCTGAAGCGTTTCGCGTACGAGGCGCGCACCTTCTATCCGCACTTCCATCGCGACACCTGCGTCATCTCCAAATATATCGACAATCCATTGTTGATTGGTGGCAAGAAGTTCGACCTGCGCCTCTACGTTCTGGTCACGACCTTCAATCCCATCAAGGCGTATCTGTACAAGGAAGGCTTCTGCAGATTCTGCACGCAGCGCTACGATCAGACCGAGATCGACAACGTCTTTATGCATCTGACCAACGTTAGCATACAGAAGAATAATGTAAGTTTTCGAACTCGAAATCGAAATCGAATTTCAATTGATTTCACTTTTCGATTTGTAGAAAGAATACAATGCCATACATGGCGGCAAGTGGTCCATGCAGAATCTCTGCCTCTATCTGGACAGCATACGCGGCGAGGGGGTCTCGGAGCTGCTCAGCCGTCGCATCTCGGATACGATACGTCATTCGCTGGATGCGGTGGCGCCGGTAATGGCCAATGATCGCCACTGCTTCGAGGTATACGGCTACGACATTATTATCGACAACAATCTCAAGCCGTGGCTCATTGAGATCAATACCTCGCCCTCCATACACTCCACCACCAAGAACGATTGCACCCTGAAGACGCGTCTCATCGACAATGTGCTCGACGTGGTCATTCCGCCCACTGGCATGCCAGAGTAAGTGCCGCCCAGCCCAGCACAGCCCAGCCAAGCCAAGCCAAACATTTGTACTAAATTTCATTAATTTCACAGCGAGCGTTGGGAGAAGACGCCGCACAAGGATTCGCTGAAGAACTTTACGCTGCTCACGCCCGTGGCGCTGCCCAAGTCACGCGTACCGAAGAAGTTCATGGTGCCAAGCCCAAACACAGTGCCGATGGCAGCAGAGACAACAGCAGAGACAACGCCTACAGATTCAGTTATCTCCACGCCCAACACTGCGCCTGCCACGCCCTGCAAGACCAGCCAGGGCTTGAAACTCCGCCCCACGCGCGTCATCAAACTGAAGGCCGCCAAGGTCATCTCCCAGCTGAGTGCCCGCTCGCCCATCAAGCGCTGATCTTCCAGATTTTCCATCGACACTGCGCTTATCAAGCGACAGATTTATTTATTTTAAGTTGACATCGAGCCTGATTAGCCATTGGTGCAGTTTCGAAAAGTTCGATTAGTAGTTAACTCCCTTCTCGCTTCGATTGTTCCAAGAATTTGTGAATAAAATTTTTATTTGTTTCAGTTGAATAGAAAATGCCAAATGTAATTACTTCAACAGCTAAAAAACAAAGTCAAAGACGAATGATATGCATCTTATTGTTAGTTTATATTAGTTTTATATAATTATACATATGCTAATATTATTATTCTATTAATATTTCTTTTATAGTAAATTTAAATTAATGCCAAATAAACAAAATATTAATCAAAATAAATATTATGTGTAGAGTGAGCTCTTGCTATCCGAAAAGGACATGCATTTTCGAGTTCCTGGGCATCGATCTATCGAACTGCATACCAGGATATCTAGCATTGCACAGAATTGTTTGCTAGCAAGTTCGTTGTTTCAGTCTTTCTTTGTTTACATTTAGTTTGCAAAATTTCCGGCTAAACCGGCAATTTTCTGATGTACCAGGCGAACAGAAGCAGCAGAAGAACACCAATTCTAGTGCAACCCTTGAGGATTGGCCTGCGCAAGTGCAGGGATGCACAAGTGCAGGGTTGCCCAAAATTGCAGGTCGCAAAAAGTGGCCCAAAAACATAAAATGTAATTTTACTTGGAAACTACAAGGACTATATAGATTTCCTTTGGTGGAGAAGTAGTGCACCTTGAGAGGTTTCAGGACGAAAATAGTGTCAAGCGATTCTTTTTAAAAATGCCTACAATCTGGGTAAAGGACATGCAGATAGTCCTTGTAGTTCCTGAAAAAATACGGATATTGTCTTCTTGACCACTTTCCTTGCGGCCTGAGCCGAAAATTTTCTAAGTTGATGGACAATTAGATGATATAATTATTTGATGCAGATTGATAAAGCTTCGTCCTGTTGAAAGTGCGAACTGATCCGGCCGAGATATGGCCTGTCTAGAGGATTGCATGTGCTTGGCAGCCCCTTGTGGTGTGCAACACTTTTGGCAAAATTGTTGCAATGCAAAAAAGAGGTGCATACTTTCGAGATAAACCAGTAGCGGAGTCAACAACCAGACACTGTACAAAAGCCATTGCATCCAACGACACAAACCATCAATTGGCCGTGACACAAACCCAGTGCAACCTGAATTTGTTTGCAGTACAAAAACTCTAAAAAACTTTTTGGCGCAGTTATGAACAAAAGGTTAAACAATTAAGCTTTAACTAAGCCTTTTTACACTCGCGAGAAGTAGCTTAATTCTAGCGCTTTGCGTTTTCTTTTTCTATTTTGCTGTTGCATGTATAAATAAAATTCAAGCAAACTGAAAATCATAAATAATGGTTTTAATAAATAAATGGGTATATAAAAAAAAAAAATAAATAAATAAATTAAGTAAATTCAAAGCAAATTGGTTGGTCAAATAATATTTGGTATGATTTGATCATTGTCATCCTCCTCGTCATCATAATCACTATCGTCCTCATCCTCATCGTCGTCCTCATCCTCATCATCATCTTCCTCCTCATCGCCATTATACTCGTTGGTGTGAACGCTGCTAATGGGCGACACCGATGTTGTCAGCTGCTCGTGTGCAGCAGACTGTGTGTGTGTGTGTAAGGGAGTGGGAGTGGGAGTGGATGTGGGCGTCTTGCCACTTGTTGCATTGCTGGCTGCCATTGTTGATGGGGCAGTTGTTGTCGCTGTTGTCGCATCAGCAGCAACTGCAAAATCGTTTAACGCTTCATTAGACACATTGCGGCTGCCACTGGCAGCGACGCGTGTTGCCGCTGCTTCCGTTGTTGTTATTGTTGCTGCTGCTGCTGCTGTTGTTGTTGTTGTTGCTGTCTTGTTGTTGTTGTGCGTTATGATTGCTGTAACGTTTGCTTCCAGTTTGTTTTTGCCATCATCAGCAACAGCTGCGTCTAGGCCAAGCGGCGGCGGCGTAATGCGTGGAGGCGCCACCGATGTCAACAGAAAGTCATCAGCGATTTCACAGCTCTTGCCCAGATAGCCCTGACGACAGTGACAGCGATAGCTGCCATCCTCCTGGCTCAACGATGTGCACTTGCCGCCATTCGCACAGGTGTCCGGATGATCGTCGCAATAGCTCAGCTCTGCAATAATGTGTGTGGCACGGTTAATGTGTGTGTGTGGCAAGTGCGGCGTGTTGCCGGCAATTTGCGGTCGCTACTCACTCTCATCGCACAGCATGCCACCCCAGCCGGGGCGACAATTGCACTCCCAGGGCGCCTCGCAGTCGCCATTCACGCAGCCCGGATACGGAAAGCACTTGTCGCACTGCTGCCCCGTCCAGCCCACCTTGCACCTGCAACGAAAACAAATTGAACGCCATGTTTCGGTGTGTGGGCAGCCTAATGGCTCGGGCCCTTGCCAGAGCCCCAAACCCCAAACCCCAAACCCTAGAGCACATTCTACTAACCGACACTCGCCCGGCTTGCGGCAATATCCATGCTGCTTGCTGCAGTCCGAGGCACAAATTGCTGCAAAAAAAAATAGAAAATTGGCTTGAACTTCAATTGCAAACAATCTAAATATTTTCAATAAAATTGCGTATGAGCAACATTTTTGTTGCTATAGCTATAAAAATGCCAAGTGTAGCGTTTGTCTAAAATTAAAAAATGTTAAGTAATTTTAAGATCTAAAAGCTAAAGTAATGGAACATAATTTAAATAGAAGCTTGAAATGCCTCTTGTGACTTTTTGTAAATCGCACAAATTAATTTCTTAATTTGTTAACTGCATTGAACATTAATATTCTCAATTTAATTTCTTTGCAAGTTGTTGTTGCTCATTTGTTTCTATCAATTTTATTTTGACATTGAAATCGAATGCAGCCGACTTTGGCATACACTTTGATGGCAATAGTAAGATATAGCAATTATACTTTTGTAAAATAAAACGGATACGCGCTTTTAAAAGCAAAACATTTAACTTGAAAGCGTAATAAAATAAAATAAAAGTAAATTTCAATGCATAACTTAGAATTGAAATATATTTTTATTTAGTACATAAGTCAAAATTTACACATTTTCTTAAGAAAATATGAAGCTAAATAAATTTAAATAATTTGAAGCGTATGGCTCAAATAGAATGCAGCTGAATTTGCTGTAGACTTGAAGTTAACATAATTAAGTCAATTTTTAGGCATAGAAGTAAATAATTATTTATTAAAACTATTTACTATTAAAAATCAAATATAAGAAATAGATAAAATAAAAAAAACGGCCTGAAGGCCTCAGCTGCTCTGGCTACATCATTGTGCTATAGAATTAATTCTAAGTTATAATTAAAATAAATAAATTATTTATTATGGGGCACACTTACCCGTTTGGCAGAGCAGACCCGTGTAGCCGGGCTGGCAGTTGCATTCCAGTGGCTTGTTGCAAGTGCCATGCTGGCAGCCCGGCATTGTGGCACATTCGCTGCAGCTGCGTCCCGCCCAGCCGATGCGGCAGCGGCACTCGCCCGGCGCCTCGCAGTAGCCACGCGTGCTGTGGCAGCCGCTGCGGCAACTCGCTGTGTGGAGTGGAGCAACAAAAAATAAATGAGCAACAACCTGAGCAAATTTAAGTCAACAAGTTGTGGCAACTTACGCTCGGTGCAGAAGAGTCCATCCCAGCCGGGCTTGCAGACGCACTCGAAGGGCTTGTTGCATGCCCCATGCTGGCAACCAGGCAGCGGTATGCACTTGTCGCACTGCTCGCCCGTGTAGCCAATGCGGCAGCGGCACTCACCAGGCCGCTGGCAGTAGCCTGGAGCAAACTAAAAGTTAGTGCCAGCTCGTTGTAGCTCTAGTCTAGGCAGTCTACTTACCATTCATAGGATCGCAGCCACGTCGACACATGGGCACCTGACAGAGATCGCCCTGCCAGCCGGGCAGGCACTTCACATCGCCCGCGTCATCGCAGATGTAATGCGAGTTCGCCTTATGCTTCTGCGGCTTCTCACAGGCCTGCATCCAAGTATGTAATACTTTTAATTTAAAAATTAGTTTATGGGCTTGTGGCACTTACGCGTTGCTTCCACAGCGGTATGTTGCTGTTGCTGTTGCTGTTCGCATTGAGATTGCTCGTCTGACGCGCTGCATCGAAGTTACGGCGAAAGCTCACGCTGCTGGCAATGTTGGCGACTCCCAGCACCAGCAGCAGCAGCAGCAGCAATCTCGCCTCAATGCCATGGCCCACTAAGCTAGGCATGGCTATAAGCAGCAATAAATAAACATAAAACAAATTAAAACACATAAAAAATAAAATAAATGAAAGCTTTGAATTATTATACTAACTTAAGTTGTAACTACAACTTTTTTCTAATTAAAATTTGACAATTAATATAATTCCTGACGCTTTGAATATTTTAACTCTATTAGCATGCAATTTTGCATTTGCTAAATATTCAAAAATTTTACGAATTTGCTATGATTATTTCTAATTAAAATTTTAAAAATAATTTGTATTTATGTAAAATGTTCTTAAACAGTTTGCATTACATAATTCTTACTTGCAAATTGAACTTACTACTCGAAACTTTGAAAAAATGATTTTACATAAATAATTCTTTTATGGCCATGCTCATATTTTCAACTTGTATATAGTACAGAATACAACTATAACTGTATTTAAAAGGCGAGCGTAGAAAGCATACAAACCACTTTGGTATAACCACACCAAAGACAATTAACATGTTTCAAGACAACTTTCTTCATAGCAACTACAGCAGCAACAACAACAAGAATATTTACTTTTGGGTTTGTCAGTCAGTCAGTCAGACAGACTTAAACTCGAACGATCCAGCAATGAATCACTTTGCAATCGCAATATAAATTCAATTTGTAGGCATTTAAAAAACACAAAACAAAACATAAACTAAAGCTGCGCCCAGCTTGACTTTTAACGGTTAACACGCAACGTCGCGACGCTGGCAGAGAGAAGCTTCTTCGTCTTCTTCTTCAGTCTTAATCTTAGGCTTTACCGATTCGTCTGTTTCCACTTGCGTTTGCTTTGCGACTAACTGTCTGCCGTTTGACTTTCAATGCGCCAGTTACGCTCTCGCTCTTCCTCTCTCTCACTCTCTCTCTCACGCTCGTTCTCTGCTTCTCTATGCGGCTGCGCAGCGCGCTCAGTGAAATTTGTAAACCGGCGCAAGCGTCGCTCTCTGGTTCTTTAGCTGCGCACTAATTGGGTCAAACGGTAAATCCAAAACAGCTGAGCTGAGCTGAGCTGAGAGCTGTGCACTGAAAGAAATTTGTAATACTCAAATAGTTTGCTTGTGTTTTTAAAATTATATTTGATTTTTATTGTGAATACGCAATCATCGAATTGAATTATTACATTTATATGTTTAAATATTTGTTGTTTGCTTTTTTGGTTTTTTTTTTTTCTTTTAAACTGGAACTAGTTCTAGTTCTTTGCGTTTGCTTTAATTACACATGTTTATATCTGTATGTATTTTATGTTTGCTTTAGACGATCATTTTACTTATTGAAGAGGAATATGCTTGCAACCGTGACAATCTATAGTAGCTAGGAATGATATATGTCCATGCGCGACATTTCTGGGGGTTTCTGTTGCTAGTAGCTCTCTTGGCTATTGTGACTTAATGCTAAGTACTGCATACTAAAATCGCTAATACATGTATTTAATGTATGTGGGGGTTAATTAGTATGTTTATCAATAATATGTTACTATTTAGTTTTGGAAAGACCTAACGCTCTGTTGTTGCTTTTTTTCGCTATTGTAATGCCCTAAGCTCCGAGCAGTGTTTTCTTCTCTGATCAATCGGCCGTGTGGAGCTTTAGGATTTTATCTATTTACAACTTTAGGTACAGTGGCTAACTCGTGCTAGAGTAGTGCACTAAGTGTGTCTGGTGTGAGTTACAACTGTACCAACACTATAGTTATGTGTGCCTTATGTCTGTTATGCACACATAATCCAGAAAAAAAAAATCGAGACTACACACATATGCATATTTTTGTTTTTAAATACTTAACTAACTTGCCTTAGAGTTTAAATCTTCACTTACTTGCGAGTGTTCTTGTCTCTGGATGTGAGAGTGTATGTGTGTGTGTGTCTGGGAATGATGTTCGATATGATTATTTAATGATATGACTATGGACTGAGTGTAGACGAGAGTGTAGACTTGGAAAGCTTTCGGTAAATAATAACTGCTATTGAATGTTTGAAATTTCTGTAAGAAATGAGATTTGCTTAGTTTGAGTTTTGCAATCAGACTGATTTTAGTTAGTTTTGTAACTTTTTAGTTCTTAAAGGACAATATCCAAATTAATTGCGGTCGGCAGATTTAAAAACTATATGGGTGTATATCTAGATTGGCAGCTTGTTTAAATTTTTTCAAACAAAACATTAATTTCCATATTTCCATATTTTATTTCTTATATCTTTATTTTATGTCTCTTTCACACTTTTGTGTAAATTGTTGGAGCCTTACAGATATATCGAATTGATTTAAATTAAAATCAAAATTAGGCAAAAATTAATAGTTTTATGATATTATCACCCAATAAAGAGATGGGGTACCATGCAATGTATGCAGACCACCTTAGATGCAATTCCCATATAGTAAACTATATTACATATGCATCTTTTCTCTTGTTTGGTTAATAATATCATCAATTTGCAACAATCATATTTTTCATATTTAAATAGCTTAAGCATTGGCTACTATTTTCAAAAAAAATTTTGATTTTCAAAATAGTAAATTCGATATTATAAAACTCTGTAAGTACCCAACATACAATATACAGGAAAATATTAAAGAGACGTAGATACAATATAAAATAAAAAATATTCAATTATATAGAAATTAATATTAGCTTTAAAAGAATGAAACAAGCTGCTTATCAAAATAGTCTAGAAATACATATTATGAATTTTGTATGGATTAAAATAATAATACAGATTAGATGTTAGTGAGCTTACAACCATAAATAAATGACATATTGAAATTTTCTTTAAAGATAGAAAAGGTGACTTTTAGTTCTTCTGATTCATAATCAGACAGATTTTGCTCATAGATTTGAAAAACGAATTCCAATGGGAGATTTGCAATCAAGTTGTTGAGAAAACGAATCAGAAACAGATCTGTCCACACTCTCTGACTTGCGTGTGTGTGTATGTGTGTGTGTGTGTCGCTAACGGACTGGCTTACTGACTAATCCAAATACGCTTGGGTATACACATAATTATGCATGAGCATTCTACTATGATGTTAAGAAAAAAAAAAAGAATTTCAGTGGCATGGCATATTATGATGGAGGGGGAGGGGGCGGGCATCCATTAGCTACTTAGACGAATGTAAATTGTGCATGGTTGCATTTCTTGGGTGGACCGACGGTGAGGCGGAGCCACTTGCCGCGACACGAGGGCGCCGGCAAGGCGCTCCAACGAGTCGTGCGTCCGGCTAGACCCTCGCCACGGCAATGATAGTTGAATTGCTGCAGTAACGCTGGAGGATTAAAGTTGGGGTTGGAGCTGGAGCTGGAGCTGCCGCTGTGTTTGCCAAATGTAACAGAGCGAGCATGATGGGAACGATGCGAATCCGTATCCGCTGGCTGTTCCAGCATATTGTCAGCATCCTCCTCTTCATTATCCTGCTCATCGTCATCGTTGTTGTCATCAGCGTCTGGCTCGCTGCTCTCCGACTCGCCGCTCTCCAGCTCCAGCTCCGGCTCCTGCTCCAGCTCCGGTTTGTCCTTAAGCGTTTGCTTGGCCACACCCTGCTCCGTCAAATAGCTCTGGCCCATTAGCATTTTGTCCGTCGGCTTGGCAGCATTCTCCTTCTCCTTGTCCTTGTCCTTGTCCTGAACGAGCGCCTCGAGGTCACAGCGCACAGTTATGCGGTCGCCTGCGAATTGTATTTTGAGTTAACTAAAGATGGAATATCATTGGCGCGGACTTACCTTCGAGCATTAGATTGTAGGGTGGGAGCTTGTGGCAGGCCTTGGATGACTTGATAACCTCAAACTCAACGCAGTATCTGCAACAACAAAGAAAGTGAAAAGAATTTACAAAAAATTTGAAACAACTAGGCCACGACTCAAAGCGGAAATTCAAACTGTCTATTAAGTCGAACAATTTCCGTTTCCGCTACGCAGCGCAGAAAAAACAAACTCACATGGCTCTGTCTCTGTGTGTGTGTGTGTGTGTGTGTGTGTGTGATGTGTGTGCTTGACATCTGTCAAAAGGTGTTAGCTGCGGATATTGTGCAGGAAATTCAAATGCGCCCTCAGAAAAAATAAAAGCAAAAGCAACAAGAGCTAATTTGCTTTCGTCTTTTCGCAGCCAATCGGATATTCGGCCACTTTGGCTGGCTTGGCTGGAAAATTACCGTTAAATGGGGCAGACGTCTGCAGCAAAGCAGGAAATCCAAATCGGCGCCCCAAACAAAACACAAATGCCATTACTACAATTCTCTATCTCGTATTGCTTAATTAACTTATAGCCAAGTTAGCTAACCACAGCCTGTTCACCGCTCATAAAGGTAAATTGAAAAAAATACAAAACACACACACAAAATGTAATGTAAATAAAAATTTTCGTTCTCGTTCGCGCTGCTGCTGCTGCCGCTGCTCAAAAGTAATAAAAATAAACAAGACACAACTTGAATAGCCAAACATAATTAAACTGCTCACTGGGGGTGCGCATACTTTCTGCCGCAACTGTATGAAGACATTGTGTCTAGAGACCAGCGGCTCAGCGGCTCAGCCTCTTGTCTTACAACAATTTGCGTTGCGAGCCAAAGCGACAGCGCCCAAAATAAATTTATGTTTGAATTAGAATCGATAAGCCTAAGCAACTTGGCTATAAGCTTAACATGTCTACTATATATAAGGATTGGCTCCATTTGTATGGCTCCAAAATATTGGGAATTGCTATAGCATATAGTATGCTATATTTGAAACATTTATCTATAACATTAACTCACACTCATTTTGCTAAAATTTAATTTTTTGCCGTTTAATTTTAAAAGCCTCAATTTATTTGAGCAGAACTTAATTGCAAGCCAATGTGTTGTCCTAAAAAAGTTTTATTTAAGGCTCTAAAATTTATACTTATGTATATTAATTAATTTTTTGTACATATTGAGCATTAAATGCGGACTATCATAAAGCTATTTTTTATAAAAATCTATCGATATATATGAACCAGCTATACATATGTATACTCTATATAAATTAAATATTTCGCTCAAAGCTCAATTTATTTGTATTCAAAACTAATTTAAAACAAAAGCAAGCCAATTACATTACATATATGAATTGTAATTCCATGCAAGCTGCTAAAACTTAATGAAAATTGCATTTTCAATAATTTAAATCTCATCAGCGCGGGTTAAGTTTATGCTAAAGTCTTATACTTATACAAATAAGCCTACGCGCTTGCTAGCGATAGAGAGAGAGAGAGAGAGAGCAGCGCTGCTTACGTTCATGTGCAGTCGATCGCTAAGGCTTTTAGCAAAGTCTTATACTTATACATATACCTATACCAATTAGTCTACGTGCGCGCTAGCGAGAGAGCAGCGCTGGTTTCCTTCGTATGCGTTCTCGATCGTTCTGAGCAGCTGAGATCATCGCTCAATGTACATTGGTGGGTGGGTGTGTCTTAGCTTGACAGCAAGAGAGAGAGAGAGACACACACACACACACACACAGCAGCGCTGCTTTCCTTCGATCGCTCTTCGCTGCTGCTGCGACTGAACGAGAGCGTCGCTGCTTTGCAACGAACGGTGTTTTTGCTTATTTTGCTTTTACTGCAGTTGGACAGACATTGAGCGTGAGAGCTAAACTGCCGTTAACTAAGCGAAGCATTTAAATTGAATTTGAATTGTTAAATGAGGAACTTCTTAATACTTCAGTTGCTATTAAATAAATTTAGCTATGCATGCCTTTTTGCTTCTATTTGTTCTGCTTTTTTATAGAAATCAAAATTCATTTCAAATTATAAAAAAATAGTATGGTGTCTATTTGCATATAGTTTGAATAAAATATAATTAAAATTTGAATTATATATGCATAAGCTAATAAGGCTCAAGCTTAAGTGCTGCTGAGTCTCGAATTGTCTGCTATGCCCAACTGTAGTTACATAAACGAATATTTCTACATTTTGCTGTCTACTTTTGTTACAATTCTTTTATAAAATGCATGTACATACATATGTAAATATTTGAAATTTTTGTAAGTAAAATTTGTTAGCCAAACTTCAGCAGCAGCTTCTAGGCTGTGGCTGTGGCTTTGCCTTATGAAGCGTTTGCTGTTTAGTTAAGCTAAAATAATGTTTGACATGCTGGCAATTGGTATTTGACATTTGACATACTTTGCAAGCTAACCGCAGAGCCAAGAAGCAAAAGCGAAGCAGCACGAAAAGAAATAAAAACAGAAATCATTCGCTTGTCAAATATTTTGCCACTTCAAAGGACATGCTGTTGTTGCTGTTGTTGGGGCCAGGCCAACTGCCAATGACAGGCCACAGACGAGAGGAGAAACAACAAGCTGACGGCATACGAGAGGCATACAGGCACTTAAAAAAGTATTTGCACGCGTTTATTTGAAAGCCAAACACAAATAATAGAAATCAAATACGAGCAAAAAGCGAGATTTTAATTTCAGTTTAATCATTTATGTGCTGTAAAATTGAAAACAAAAACATAAAAATAACATTGACAGCAGCTGCGCTTCCGGCTGCACTAGCTACAAATAATTGCTTGACAAAGTTGGGGCATGCCCCAGCAGCAGCAGCAGCAGCAGCAAGTGGCACGTCTTAGTGCAGCCGCAAAAGCGGAAGCGAGAATGAAAATGAAAACGATGCGGGCAACACAACAATTTTAATTCTGTATCTCTATCTCTATCTCTTTCTCTCTCTGTGTTTGGTAGCAACAGGCTATGGGACATGCCACATGCCACACAGCTTGGACCCAACTAGACTTGGACTTGGGTCCAAGCTGCACTCGGCGAAAGGAAACACTTTGTGGCGCTTGAGTAAGCCGCTTGAAAGGGAAATGCTAATGCGGCTGAGTGCCGCTCTCTCTCTCTCTCTGTCTCGCTCACACTCTTCTGCTCGTCTTTGCCAACTATTTAATGATGATTGAGCACTGCTTCCTCTCCTTGCCTCTCTTTTGTCTTCCTTTGCGCACTTGGCAATGCAAAGGCGGATTTTGTTGGCCATGTCCTTGCAACGTCTTTGCATGTGCCCGTCTAGATTCCAAAAGCGATTCAACTCGTGCGCTTAGCATCGCTTTCTATGCGAGCGTGAGAACAAAGCGAATAATTGATAGTGACAGCGACTAGCAGCTAAGCAGCTAAGCAGCCGCCACTGCTCTCAAGGCTATGTTTGCTTTGCTCTCTATTTAGTCCTCCAACCATAATTAGCACAGCAATTAGAGCATGAGTAACTGGCTGACGGGGCGTATGAATTAAAAGCATAAAGCACCAGCCATAGGCTAACTAAAGCAGAGATATCGCTGCAGCTTCATTTAAGTCACAATCGACAGCGATAAATTATGCATAAAAATTAGAAATGAATTCAAATCAAAAATTCATATACAGGTTATAAAAAATTACCTAAATTTGAAATGAAATGCAAATCTTCGAAATAATTTTAGCTATTATTTTATGCTATTACTTTAAAGTCTTAAAAAATCAAGTTTAAAATTTGTGTAAATTTTAGAAACATTATTCAGCATAGGCTGTATACTTTTTATTATAAATAAGGAAATATAATTATATTTATATTGCATTTAAGTTTGTTTGATTTTATTTTAGAATTTATATTTTAAATAATTAAATTGTGAAAAAAATGAATTTACAAATTTTCCTATTGATTGTTGTTGTTAAAGAAAATTCTTTATACTTTGCTGCGGCTTTGTTTAATTTTTGTTTTGATTTTTTAGATGTTATTTAAATAGATAGCTATAGCACAAAATAAAACACAGATGCGTGCTTAATTTATAAATTTTAGGGTTAATTTTAAAACATTATTTGGAAAGAGCTAATACATATTTTTGCAATAAATATAAAATTGCTTAACTTGCAGCTGAGCGTAGATAAAAAGTTCTTAAGGCTTTTAAAGTGCCAGAGCTTGAAACTTGTAGCTGTCACTCAAATGCTTAAGCTTTAAGTTAAAAACATAACTTTTTAATTGTTTAGCAGTCATTTGTCAGCTGTTGTTCATAAGTTTCTGTAGCTTCGAAATGCAAAAGATTTGCATATGACTGTGATTTAAGTTTTAAGTTTTATTTATGCACAAGATGCCAAAACTACAAAACTCTCAACTTGAAATCCAGTTGAACTTTTGAATGTCAAGTGCTCACTTCTAACTATCCGTGTGTGTGTGTGTGTGTGTGTGTGTGTGAGTATTAAGTGCATAATTCAATTTGAATTGCCAGTCTCTGTTTGCAATAACAAGTTGACTTTAAGTGCTGTGGCAAGTATGCAAAACAGTCAAGTAAACAAATACAACTCAGACACACACACACAGGCACACACATACACATGCGCATAGATCAAATTGTTATAAAACAGAGGCGTAATGAAAATAAAGCTGAGCAGCTTATTGTGTTGTTTTTATAGCATTTTATGCGCAGGTAAATGACGCAGACTGTGCGGAAATAAAGGCACGAAATGTTTTTAGCCAATATGCAAATGAGTTTCTCTGTCTGTGTGTGTGTGTCTGTGTGTGTGCAACATAAAATCTGTCAATTCGCCAGCACATTGTCTTCAATTTGACGCATTGAAATAGAAAGTCAGACAGGCTAGCAAATCAGTTTGCCTCGCTCTCGCTCTCTCTCTCTCTCTCTCTCTCTCTCTCTCTCTTTCGCTGTAGCTTTCCCCTTTTTATGTCGCAGTCTTTTGTATTTATTTGTTACGCCGTCTTCGTCTCCGTCCGTCTGTTTGTCTGTAAATTTATGCGGTCCAAGCAAATCCTCTGGGGAATTTCTTTTTTCTTGTTTCTTGCTCAAAAACGCTTTATTATTGCTCCCCCCACCACCCACACAGCCAGATTTTTGGGCAGGTGGCCCACGTATATCCTTCTGGCAATTCTGTGAGTGTGAGTGTGAGTGTGAGTGCGAGTGCGAGTCTGAGTGAGCCTTAGAGCCTTTGCCTATTTTAAGGCCTGTCGAGTGCAGATTTCCCAGTTGCCTTGTAAATTTATCGCATTAAAAAGTGTGAATTCTAGCTTCAGTTTGTTTGCTTGTGTTTTTTTTTTTTTGGATTTTTGGTTTTTCTGTTGTCTTCAGTTCTCTGCCTGACCATCAACAAGCGCTTGACACTGTCATTATGCAAATGAAATTGTGGCGAATTATTGTTTTTCTCTTCTTAACTTTTGTTTTTCCAGCTATTTCTTGCTTTTGTGATTTGCGTAATTTATTTATTTATTTTTTTCGGCCAGCCCAACGCATTACAGTTTGCTATGTTTGCTCCCGACTCCAGGGGCATAATTCATAATTTTCTCTCTCAATGTTTCTCTTTGCTTTCTTTCACTTTCTCTCCACCCGAAAGCAATAAAAGTTTGCCGCTAGTTAACAAATCATTGGACAAGTGAATTGTCTGCCAAGAATAATAACTTTGACTATATTTATATGTTAAGTGTGTGCGTGTGTGTGTGTGTGTGTGAATTTGATTTTCTTATATTTTGGCAGAGCTTGGCAGAGGCGCGTGCTCTAAGCTAGTGGCAACTTATTAGCTTAAACATAGCAAATAAAAATAATAAAAAATAAATGCTAACATCATATTTTTTGTGAATATAATAAATGCATAAAAAATGGGCATAAAAATAAGTCTTCAATAAATTACGTAATACATAAAAAATAGCAATCAAAATAAATAACTCAAAAGTGCTGAAGCATATAAATCAAAAGGCTCTTAATGTTATTAGCTTATTATTAATACGTTATTTTACTTATTTTTATTGAAAGAATAAGTAAAATAAAATAGAATCGTAGCTTTGTAATTTAAAATCAATAAGAAACATATTGCTGTAATTATTAATAAATACAATACAATAAGTACTTATGGAAATATAATTAATATTGTAAATAATTAATAAAAAGCTGTTGTATAACATTATGAATGCAGTAATCTAAATTTATAAAATATTTGTAACTGCAACTAAATTTTGCTTAATATTAATTATAATTGAATGTAGACATAAAATTTAATATTAATTTAGAGCTTAATTCCAGCTTAATTTTCATTCAAAATTGATTTAGCTTAAGAAAATATTATGAACTGTCATTTTGTTAATTTAAAAGTTTGTTTTTTTTTTTTAATATTAAAATCAACTTGAAATTTAAGGCAAGTTTAGTTTTCATTTAAAATAATTTACACTTAACAAAATGGTTGTTTTAATGTCAAATAATTTATTTCGCAATTCAATGATAGATTGCTATAGTTGTCTCACTCACTCAGTCACTCATTCATTCATTCAGTTATGCACATTAAAAACGCCGCCTTGTAAACAAGAAACATTAAAATCTCTGTACTTTATTTTTGGCAATGGTTTTGCTTTTGCACTTAAGTGCTGCTTGTCTGGACTGAGCTGAGCGGTATCAAAAGTTAAGTGAATGCGCGGCGAGCGAGCGAGAGAAAGAGAGAGAGCGAGAGAATAAAAAACAAACTGAAAATCAAAGCATAAAATAATAAATTGCGGATTTAATTTAATTTTGCGTGCTGGGCAACATACAAAAAACTGTAGCGCATCATAATAAACGGCTTTTGATGAGCGAAACAAAAAAGAAGAAATGAAAAGGCAAGGAAAACAAAACAAGAAGTGGAGAAGGAGAGCGGAAAATTTGTAAGAAAATAAGCGGCGACCACAACAAAGTGAAATTGGACAGTGCAAAGTTCAGAGCAAAGCAAAGCAAAGCGAGAGCGCTGGTTTTATTTATTTATTTTACTTCGTTCACATATATATTATTTTTATATTTGTGTATTGCGGCGTGGCGGGCAGCGTGGCGTATGCGCAACGTGATTGATGCTTGCAGGACAACTGACAATTAAACTCTGTACGTATTTCAATCGCTGCTCATTTCTCTTTACTGTCGTCGTCGTCGTCGTCGTCCTGCAATTCCAACCTGTCCAGTCAAAATCTGAGGCTCTGCCGCCTTGTCAGGCGAAAAATTAACAGTGCGTCAAATCAACGGCTGCCGTTCGTTTTATGCAATTTTTATGCCTTTTTTATGCAGCATTTTTATTGTGGCAACGTTTATGCTGATGTTATGTCCGGGTCTGAAGCTCTTTACCTTTCCTCTCTCACTCTTAGGGCTGCAGCAATTGTTTCTTGCCTTTCGCATAAAAAACCAAAGCATAGCAAATTTCGTTGGGGATTATTCTTGGCTTGGCTTTCGATTAACTTTTTTCTGCTTCTTCTGCTTATCAACAGAAATAATATGATGATAATATGAATTTCGGCGAAAATCAAGCGGAAAATTGTCTACGAAAATGTGCATTTTCCCCAATAGAATTGAGCAATGAGTGCAGTGTGCAGAGATTTCGAGGGTCGCAAATAAAGTTGACATATGGCATTGCAATTAAAGTGATTCATTTCAATTTCCAGCAGACCGAAATATGTTTTACAATTTTATATGAATTTAATTTGCATGTGGCATAATTGCTTTAATATGTTTAAATCTAAGCTGTGTAAAGTCTAAGACTTCATTAATAATAAGCAATGAAAGCAATTGGCATATAAATAATAAAAATAGTAATAAATAGATTATTTTAAATTCTTTTGTTGCTCAAAAATTTGTTGATTGCGTATTGTTTAATTAATACAAAATTATGGCGTAAAAATGCAGCTGAGAAAAAAGAAGAGAAATTAAATTTTCTAAATAAAATATATTTTGAAAATTGTTATTGTCATAAAGCTTTTCAACTTTATCAATAAAAATGCAAATAAAATGAAATGAAGCTAATAAATAGAATTAAAGTTTAACAACTTAACTATAAAATTTAAATCGTTTGCAACGTGTCGTCTTAATATTTATTTGATATCGGGGCTATTTTTACTTACTCATGCTCCCGATTGAATTTATAGGAATCACGATAATGCGAGCGGCGTCTCTGGTCGCTGCTATCGTTGACATGGCGACTGTGCGAGGAGAGTGAAGCGGGCAGCAGCAGAGCCATTTCTAAAAATAGACATTAAAGAGAGAAAGAGAAGGCATGAGATAAAGCTGCAAAAGAAAAAGGGCTGGGTGGGGGCGACAGCTTAAGTGCCTTAAATATTTCTTTTAATAACACGGCAGCTGACACTTGCCACATGCCACTTGCCACTGAGCCACAGAGCCACTCAATACATAAGTATGCGTCTGTTGTACGCCTGATGTTATGCTACAAAATGCTGCAGCACTTTGTTTGCTGCGTATTTGTCAAATCAAAGCCAAAGCCAACGCAAGCGACATGTGCCACATGAAGTGGCAAAGTTTTGCTTGCATCAGTTGCATAAGCAAACATAATAAATGCAGTCAAAGATTTTAGCGTCTTTATATTGATTGCTTAAGCCATTTCAAACTGAGCGCACTTTATATTTCTTAATTAAAATATTGCGCGACTGTCAAGCAAATCGTTTGTAATTAGCTTAGCAGCAGTTGCGCATTAATAAATATAAAAACAAAATTATATATTTATCATATTTATTAATGTGGAACTGCTGCAAATATTTAACTTTATTTAGCTTTGAATTGCAAGCAATAGAAATGCAAATGGGCATAAAATTGAAATGAAATTAATAAATAAAAAATAAATAAAACTTCATGATTTTTTTTATTAATTTCAAACAACGCTCAAAATGTTGCAGCAACAAAAGAACTTGTAGAAAATAATTTTAAAAAATGCCAAAGCAGCTGATTTTAATTTTATTTAATGTCAACTATAAACAGTCGACGATAAAAGAAAAAGATTACAAAAAATATTTAGGGTTTAATTTAAAAATTATGTTATTGTTTTTAAATTTGATAAGAATATAGATTGCGAGTGTTTGGGATTGGGAAAAAGCCAAAAACCCAATCAGATCTGGCTTAGTGTTAGTTATTGATTTAATTTAATTACTGCTAGCGTTTAAACTTCTAACTCGTTATTTTTGCTGAAGCAATGCACATTAATATTTATGCAGCTAAGCATTTTTGCTATTTATAAACATATTTTTTTTTTTTGGAGAGCCTTGATAATATTTGTGGCAAGTTAAGGCAAACAAGTTGCACCTTGGACAAGTTGCTTGCATATCTTATGGAAAGAAGATTGCTGCAGCATAATTTTTGGTGTATGCAAACAGCCTTACACAATTTATGCAAATGTAGCAAGTCAAGTGACACACACACACACGCATACACAGAGAGAAATTTGCATAATCAAATGGCATATTGTTGTCGCCCAAGCTTCGCATACGCGCTGCTCTGGTCTAGCAGCTGCTTTCGCTTTTCTCAGCTTGCGTATGAATGTCAAGTCACACACACTCACACACACACGCGCACACACATACATGCATACATGTACATACATGTAAGTTAATTGGAATTTAGCACATGGTCGCCTACACTTGTGTGTGTGTGTGTGTGTGTGCTGCAATTATTTTTATAATGTTAATGAGCAGCGCGCATTATTGGGGCTGCTGACGACAGTTGCTGCCAAAAATATGCGCACACGCAAGCGCAAAGAAAAAAACGAAGAAATTGTAAGTTAATTGTGCTTGCGCTGCTTATAAAGTTAATTTGTTTACGTTAACTAACTGAAAGTTAACAAGAAATTCTTTTTGGTCTCTCGGCTATTTAATTAAGTTGAATTATTGCTTGTGTTTTATTTATTTTTGCGCCATTCACACACACACAGAGACCGCAAAATATTTCGCACCTAATTGTAATGGCGGCAGTGTCACGCCCATATGCTTAGAGGGCTGGGGCGTTTGCTCATGTGTGTGTGTGTGTGTGTGGCTTGTATAATATTTTATGAGTGTGCGCGTGTGTTTACTTTAATTATTGCACACACACACACACACACGCACCTGTCGGTAGTTGACTCGTTTGCTTGTTTGTTGGCAATTAAGTTGGCATTACGAAATTTTTAATAGCATACTTAAGGGCGCGCGCGTTGCTTATGCGTCGAAATTGCTGCAGCTGCTGTAGCTGCCACTTTGCGCTCTCTCTCTGCCTTTTGGCGACCTCTTTCTTGTCGTAAATTGAATTTGCAGCAGCCACCCCCACCCACACCCACACCCCCACCCATTCGCCTCAATTACCTAATACAAATTGCACGTATTTATGGCAGCAAATGCCGCAAGCAGCTTCTGCTTCTGCTTCTTCTTCTTCTTGTTCATCATCCTGTTGTTCTGCTTGCTCCACAATATGCAACAGCTTAAGCAACATTACTGTCCTCACTGCAACGCGCTTGCCTCGCTTCGATTAATTTTGTGTTCTTCAGCGAATCAAACTCAAAGCACATTATTTTAAAATTATGCAGCAGCTCAACGGATTTTGGCACTATGGGTCATTTGAGCACTTTAAGTGCACAGCTATAATTTGAAAGTTTGAAGATTTCTTTACTTCCATGCGAATTTAAAATGTTTTCAAATTGATTTTTGCGGGCAATTAGCAAAATTAAAATGTATTTAACTAAAATGAATGCTGCTCTTATTACTATCTGGTATGCATTGCTAAAAATTTCAATTAATTAATTTGAATTTGTCAATAATGCAATTGATTTCATAACAAACAAATTTATTGTAGATGAAAAAAGATTTTATCTTTATCTTTGTCATATAATATTACTTATTTTTTCATATATGCTCTAATTTTTTCATGCTTAATTTGAATTTGAATTTTGCTTAACAAAATTGATGCGACAGCAAAAGTGTCGAAATCACCCATAGTACACTGCTCTAATGGGCTGACAGACGAACACAAACTGCTGACCAGACAGACAAATAGGCACGCGGAATGGACTCAAGGTGGGCAGAGGTAGTGACCTCTGTCTGAGACGCAGGCAGAGGCAGAGACGCAGTCAGACGCTACGAACGTGTGTGTGTGTGGAGTGTGGACTTAAGAGCATAAGCAGCTTTAACGCATTATGAGCATTAAGTGCGTAGACAACAACAAAAGCTTTTTATGTGTGTATGTGTATGTGTGTGTGTGTGTGTGTGCTACAATTAACACTTTTGCCTTCAATGCGTGGGTGGGCACAAAAAGCGTTGCCTACTTAGCAGCGCCAAGCAATTGCATGCAAAAAATTGCTGAGCGCTGTTATTAGTAAATAAATGCATAAATTTTAAATAAATCAGACGACTTGCGCTTTAAAGCTTTACTATTTTTTTTTTTTTAACTTGACGTTTAATGAGCGCAACCAAAGTTTTAATTAAACGCAGCAGCAGCAGCAGCAGCAAAAGAAAAAGAAGCAGCAGGAAGAACAAAAAAAATAATAGCAATAACCCAACAAGGACAACGTGAGGCAGCTGCAGCTGCAACTGAAGCTGAAGCTGAAGCTGAAGCTAAAGCCACAGCGACAGGCCACGTCCGAGGCTAATGGAGCGCACTACTGAACCCAAAACATAAACAAAAACTTTGCGTTACGATTTTCTCAACAGCAACAAACAAACAAACACACACTCTCTCTCTCTCTCTCTCTCTCTCTCTCTCTCTCTCGCTCACTCACTCCCGTGGAGTACACAATTTTCCAGCTAATAATATTAATGCACATGAATAAATAATTGCTTTGGCTTTGGCTTACAATAACTTTGAAAATTGTGTGTGCGTCTCAAACTTTTTATAGAGTATCCAGCTTTACCTTAAACTATTTGTTGTGCTCGGGCTGCTGTTGTGGGCGTTTTAAGGGGGGGGGGGGGGCGTGTCTCGATGTGTGCCGGCGGCGACACTTAGCCAAATATAATATGGCTTTTATGTCAGGCACTTGCAGAAAATTGCTTTGGCTTTGGCACGGAGTGCGGCCAAGGGCTGCACAAAAGTGGGGCACTCACTTCTTATGCAGTTTGGCAGCTTTTTTTCACTTGCGTTTTGCTTCTTTTCTTTTTTTTTTTTGTCTGCATCGCGCGCTGCATGCAACGAACTTTCCGAGTGTTGAGCATAAACACAAAAAAATGCCTTCATCTTCAGCTACTAAGCGCAAACTGACAGCTGCAATGCATATACGCCCCCCACTCGCCCCCTCATACTTTTGTGACTCACGCTGTCTGTCTTCTTCACTCAGGCTACTTTGTCAAGTGACTTGTCCAAACGTTTTGCTGGTCGCTTAGCTGCAGTATCTTTTTTTTTCACTGTCTGTCTCTTTCTTTCTTTTTTTTTTTGGCGGCGTCTTGTCAACTCAAACTGTGTGCTGCTGCTTTGACTGCTAAATTTTTGCACACATATCGCTAAAAGGTTTCGCCATAGCTTGGATTATGTTGTTGTTAGCCAAAAGTGCAACTCAAGCTCTCGTATTCAAATATGCTAAGCACTAAGCTTTGTGTTCTTACTAAGCTAAGCCGCATGTATTTATTACTTTAGTGTCAATTAATTAAATTTAAATTTTGTAAACTTACTTTGGCTTAGCATTTGTAAAATTATTTTCAACTACTTGCTAAAATACTGCGAATTGTATAGACTTTGATTTTCATTCAAGTCAAATAACAAAGTTGAGAGAAAATGTGTTTTTGGCCTAGGTCAGGCTCAGCTGCTAATCAACATCATTGAGGCAGACAATAGCAACAATAGCAACAATAGCAACAATAGCATACGAACTAGCTTAGAGTCGAGCTACAAAAAAAATAAAGTTGCCTAAAAGCCCTTGGGCGACAAAATTCAATAGAAATTCAAGGCACAGTATTTCAAATTAGACTCAGCAATTTTCAAGTTTTAGACGCCTTAAGTAAGTTTGCAAGTTCTGCTGCCTGCTGCTATTTAATTTGGCATAATTGTGGCTAAAATGTTATGGAGCAAATGTTATTGATGTATGACAAGTTGGGCATACCAAATTGTTGGCTTGGAGGCGGCTTCAATGCCAGCAAAGCAGCCATGGCTAATTAGTATTTGTGGCTTTGAATGTCTAATTCAATCAAATAGGCAATTGTTGGCTTATTACAATTTTAAACGAGTGTAGAATATGCTGGCACTACTACTACTACTACAACTACTACAACAAATGCCATTGTGTGCATGTCTGTGTGAGGCTTTTCAATTGTAAGCCGACGAGCATTGTTGGATTTGTGGCAGCCCAGCCAGGCGAGCGGGTGGAATATTTTTTAATTAAAAATGCATTTCATTAAGCTCCAGCGCCGCACATAAAATATATAACTGTATGTGTGTGTCTGTTTGTGTGTGTGTGTGTGTGTGTGTGTGGGGTTGGGTTATGACTTACCGCGCAAAATCTTCTTATCACGATGTCCATGACAGCGATAGCCCTGACAGGCGCGCTTCTGGACAAGCGTGGGGCAGTGCTTGCCGCCGTTTTGTGCCGCTTGCAGAATTTGGCGCGTGCGCTGCATCATGCCAGCGCCGCAGCTCTTATCGCACTCGCTCCAGCCCTGCCACTCGCCCACCTGGCAGTCCAGCACTGTAAGCAGAGACAAAACAGACAATGAAAGAATTAATATATTAAACACAATCCAAGTCCAAGGCAGCTATCAATGGGAGGGGGGGGGGAAACTTAAAGCCTCATTAGCCGCAGCCGCCCGCAGGCATTATCATTATCTTTATTATTATCGTAAACTCAGTTGCTGTTGTTGCACTTGCTGACAGTTGACTGTCGCTAAATGGCAGCCAAATGGGCTAAAACTGACTGAAAATGGCCAATGGCAAGTCGAAAGGCAAGCTAAAGATGCAGCACACAAAAAAAAAAAAATAGAAATGAAACGGCAGTGACAACTGTAAAATGCACAGCAATTTTGCCCTCCAGTCAACCCACGCCCCCTCACGCATTAGCAGCTGACCATCTAATTTGCAGTAGTCGGAATGTTGATGAGGGCGGCGGCTGGGCTTTTGGGTTTAGTGTGTTGAGTGTTGAGTGTGGCAGCCACAACAATCAAGTGGCATGATTGCCAAGCAGCATTATGCCATTTAATACCGCAACAACAGCAGCAGCAACAGCAGCAGCAGCAAATACAACAGCAGCAGCCCTAAACGCAAAGCCGCAGGCACAAGCGTAGCCAACAGGGCACACAATGAGTACACTGCGACAAAAAGTATTGCTGCTTAACTGAAAGTTGAAATAAAATATGAAAACAAGTGGACAAATTAAAATTGGGCGCTACCAACTTTCATATACACTTTGACTAGAGCATCACAGCAAAATGTGGCATCGGTCGAAAACATAACCAGACGTTTTTGTAATTTATTTCAGAATTTTAAATATTTTTTAAAATCGGTTTTTTCGATTTGCGTGGGAGGGGGCTGGAAATAAAACAATAAAATAAAATAAATATGTCCTGGGTATAGGAGCAGCTACATACAAAGTTTGCTGAGAGACACGCATTCATACAGACGGACGGACGGACATGGCTATATGGACTCAGTTTGTCTTGCTGATCAAGAATATATATACTTTATGAGGTCTGTCACGCCTCCGTCTCCCTGTTACATACATTTACACAACTTCATAATTCCCTTTTCCATTTTTTACAAAAATGTCAAAGTGTGTAAAAAAAATAAGTTCATGTTTAATAAAACACAAGCTAAAGTCAAACTTAAAAAAATTGAAAAGCAAATATTAGTAAAATCAAATATTGGTATATTATATAATTTAGCATTAATAATAATAATTAGTTGTAGTTGTAAATATATATTTAAAAATATTATATATTGCTGTATATCTTATATTGTAATTATCTTAAAAGTTCAATGTAAAAGTAAAAAGTAAAGTGTAATAGAAAATATTAATACTTATGCAGATTTTTGAAAATTTTAATTTAATTTTATTTATTAATAATTTGTTATATTTTTAAATACAATATATATTTATTTTTGCTTTATATGTTGTTACTAAAATAAACGTATTTATTTGTTTAATTTACAATATATTAAATACTATATTATATTTTTGTTCTATATTTTCAATATACAATTTTTAATAAATCTAGAATAATATAATAAATTATAATAAGACTTTTTATATTTCTTATATAGAAGTTTTGTATGCATATTTTCTGTTCATATTAAAAATCCCTGCTTGTTTATAATTAATGTAAAAGACTAATTACAATTGAAATTAATATTTTGTTACTTTGAGCTGCAATTTATTTGAATATTTAATTCGCATAAAAATCAATTCTTTTGCTTCTCGAGTTCATCACAAGCCCAAACAGAAATTTTTATTACCCAACGCCTGCTTTAAAGTCTGCAGGACATAAACATACAAATAAGTTTGTACTTTGAACATAAACTTGCAGTTGAAAGCGTTCAACTTTAATATACATAATATAATTTATGATTTTGCATATTCTTTTTGTTGCAGTGTAGCTGCTGTCATGCAGCAGCAGCAGCAGCAGCAGCAGCCGCAGAAGAAGAAGAAGAAGCAGCAGCAACAGCAGCCAGAACAAAACTCTTTGGCTAAACTTTGGCGCTCAATTCAGAGCTGCCGCCCCACGCCCCCCGCTTTCCCCTTGCATTCTATGAACAAATGCTGCTTGTTATCCTTTCCCAGCTAACGCTCGACGGCACTCGGCGCTGTTTCTCATTCGCATTCATGGGCTGCACACAATATGCTAAAACGCTTTGCCGGCAGCCCAGCCAGGGCACCAACACCACCACCACCACCACCAAGGACCCAAGCACAAGCTGCAGCCAATGCAATCATAATTTTAACTACTTTAGTTTTATGCATTCTCTGCTTTACGCACCAACACCAGCCACGCCCCCTCTCCTCCATTTGCCTTGGCTTGGCAGCTTTTGCACTTAGTTCTATTATCGCAGCGTTTTATTATTATTATTTTTCTTTATTTGCTTTTTTTTTGCTTTTTGCATTTTTTGTTAATTTCTGCTGCGCGGCCACAATAAAAGTCGTGGCTGCTGCTGCTGCTGCGTGTGGGCGGGGAGGGGTTGGAAAAATATATAAAATGAATATGAAAATATATAAATTGGCTTTGCGGATTTTGCGCCCCTGCGGCTAACAAAAACTTCAGCAACGAAACTATTGCAACACTTTGCCTGCCAATCGATAAACGTTCTTTCACTAAAAGCCAATTTCGCCAGCTGTAATCAAGAAACAAAAAAAAATGAGCGAAAGTGAAAGCTTTTTGCGGCTTCATTAGCGGTGCGCTGGCTCTAAGCTCCAGCTCCAGCTCCAGCTCCAGCTTCAGCTATGCAATCAAAGCATATAGATTTTAATTAATTTTGCAGCCTGCACATTTTTTAATTAAGAAACTTGGGCGCCAGGCCTGGCAAGGCTAAGCCATTCCAATCAGCTCCACAACCCACAGGCGGTTTCCCCATTGCGCTTTAAACAATTCTATATCATTTCCATGCTTTGGCCATTTGTGCAGCCTTTGACAGTCGTTTAAGTTCATTTAAGCCAAAGCAAATTCAATTCCAATGCATAAGCTTCGCTGCAAAGCGTTTGTTGGCTGATAATAATGTGAATGCAATGCGTATACGTAATATTTTGCAAATGTAGTTGAAGATTTTGCTATATTTATATTGTAAGATTATTTACAATTTAAGTTCAAGTTGCGCATTTATTAAAGTAAATAAATAAGTATGTGAGCTAAAATAATTTTTAAAATTATTATATATTATATTATATCGATTATTAAAATACTTCAACTGTTCATTATATAATTAAAACAATTATTTGTCAAAAAAAAATATATTTTGTTTACCGTAATTGAATTTTAACTTTAACAAATTGCAATAATGCGCGCTTTGTACCCACTGTGCAGACAATGTAGAAAAACTTCTGTGGCATTACTTATATTGCAAAGCAGCTAAAAGTATTGTGACCAGCAACATTTTCTGTTGTACTTTTTTATTCAATCAAATCCTTTAATGTTCCGAGCACGAAGTCGCGCTCGAGTCGAAGCTAAGCGGACTAAGGAAATGGCAGCAGCTGTGGGGACAAAACGCTTTGGAAAATTGTTTTTAACTAGAAAAATGATGCAAAGCTAACGCCAATATATCAATGAAAAAAAAAAATAAAAATAAAAATTATGTAATGCAAGTGAATGAAATTGTTAAAATAATAAATAGCTGCAGTTAAAGTGAATTCTTGAATTTGCTCTAAGATTTTAAGACTTAAGAATAGTTTGCAAACGCTCGCTGTCTCTCTCGCTCTCGCTCTCTCTCGCTCTCACTCTGTTTCGCTGATTGCCTATGCAACTATTCAACTGTTGAAATGCTGAATAGCATGACAGATTGATAGACTGACTGGGCTGGTTGGGCTGGGCTGGGCTGGGCTGACTGACTGACAGACTAAAGCGTTGTCAAGTGCCAATGTCTATGCACAACTAACTGTACATATCGTCTAACGGCATCTCAATGCAGCATATAAATATGCAAACGCAACACATAGACAGACAGACAGACAGACAGCGAGTCCTTCGACTGTCTGAATTGCTTAGATTGCATTTGCCGCTGCCGCTGCCGCTGCCACTTCAATGGGGCACAGCCCGAGACAAGTTTGTAGCACATTACTCAATGTCGCAAGCTGCAAAGTGCAAACAGCAAACTGACCACAGTCTGTTGCACACACACACACACACACACTCGCATATATATGGAGCGGACACACAATAACCGCAGAGCTGCTGCTGCTGCTGCTGCTGCTGCTGCTGCGACACATGTAAGGATATGCGGGCAAGGACATGCGCCCCGCAGCGCTCCGACGGGCATTGGCGGAAATAAACACAGCTTTGGTTATTTGTGGTCAGCGATGTGAAACAAATGGCCTCAAAATGCTCTCGCCTGTTGTCCTGTCTCTGTCTCTGTCTGTGTCCTGCTGTTGACTAAGCTATATCCTTCTGCCCACCGCTATTGTCACGTCCTCTTGTTGTTCTTATTATGACTCTAGTTGTTGTTTTTGTTGTTGCCTTGCTTAGTTGTAAAAGTCAAAAGCTCTTGCCATCAAAATTTCTGCAGAGTTCTTTTTTTTTTAGCGCTCACACGCACACAAATTGAAAGCAAAACAAGCATGCATTTAGTTTGGAGTGTTGACAACTTTTTGATACACTTTGTTTAAAAAATTCTTTAAAAATTCAAATTTTATAAATAAGCATCAGCTGGGCATAGCTTAGAGCTGTCTATATAACAAATTCGCTGTCTCTAGCTTACGCAGTCTGCGAGTTCTTGCTGCTCATACAGACACACATGCTGCAGTTAGCTGCCTTTGTTTGTCTTGCTGTTTAATAAGTAGATTTCTTTCTGTCTGTGGCACAACTTTATGCTACCCTTTTTTCACAAAATGATGCACAAAGTGTATAAAAAAACACAAGTGCGACAGCTAAATAGATTGAGAGAACTTAGTGCATAGTGCTTGTGGCCCAAGTGAAGTGCGGCAACAGCGCTGTTTAAATTTTTCAAATAAACAGCCCAACAACCACCCCACCCCCACCCCCACCCCTAAACCGACAGGTTCATGGCTTTAAGCTACTCTGTTTATCTTTTGTATGTGCCGCAACACACAAAAAGTGTCAAAAACAGTGCTAGGAACTTTCGCAGGCTTGCATATTTCAATAACTGATATTGTCGCAAAAGTCGAAGGCAGGCGGCAGGCGGCAGCATGTGGCAAGTGGCAAGTGGCAAGCGGCGCCGCAGCGTGTGTTGCCATAACAATAAGCAAAAACTAAAACTTCAAACTAAAACTTCGAGTCAAACGCTTTGGCTTTGCATTAACTTTATGGCCAATAAGTTGAAGTTTCAAAGCTGCTGTTGTTCTATAAATTTTTAATTGTTTAGCTAACTTATATAAGCTTCTAATACGCAACGATTGCATTCAGCGTCATACGTTGCGTATGCGTAATATGGCAATTCACACACACACAGAACATTACACAACTAACAACAGCCAACACGCAAAAATATTTATTGTAATTAATGCCACACAAACGCAAAGATAAAGTAAGAAAGTGAGAGAGAGAGAGAGAGAGAGAGAGAGAGAGTGAGAAAGACAGAGAGCCAGAGAAGCAATCAAGTGCTAATGCTTGTTGTTAGTTAATTGTTGTTGCTGTTGTTGCGTAACTGAAACATATTTGTTGCCATTTGGCACAGCAACTATATAACATATATTTATTTTTTTATTTATATACAAATAAATGTTGAAAATATGTTTTTTGGCAGCCTATTTGTATATATTGCATGAATAGCCAATTTGCAGTAGAATTTTAAGCTTTTATTTCACATATATATTTAAATTGCAAATTATTATTTATTTTGCAATTGCTTATCGCTGCAAATTGTCAAGTGGCTTTGGGTTTGTTCTTTTGCCAACGCTTATGCAGCGCTTTAGTCTCGTTTGCTGTTGCAGCCTCCGTGGCGCAATTGGTTAGCGCGTTCGGCTGTTAACCGAAAGGTTGGTGGTTCGAGTCCACCCGGGGGCGGGTTAACTTTTTTGTTTTATTTTATTTTTTTTATTTTTATTTTATCTTTTTAATTATATTTTTTGAATTACACACAGTCCCATTCAATTTGTTTACATTCTCAATTTATTTTCATAAAATAATAAAAATTGAAAAATAGTTATATTTTATACTTGTCTTATCTTATCATAGTGTCTATGATATCTGATATTTTCTTATGGATTTTTTTGAACGAATAATTCCTATTTGTCATAACTCATAAACTAAAATGAGTTTAAAATCTTTAACTTTTTGCTTTAATATTAAAAAGAGCTTGAAATGTTTTTGCTTACAACATAACATAAACTAAAAGCGCTAGAGCGTTTATAAGTATATTTTGTTTTTATACATATATGCAACGCTTGCCTCAAAAGCCATTTGGGGTCGGATCACTTGCAACAAAAGCATTAACAGCATTAACAACAACAACCAATAATATTTGCTTCAGCCCAAGCCCAATGGCCATTTTGGTTGGGCCGTTTAGAGGCGCGTTAAGTTTTATTTGTTGGCAAGCATGTGTGTGTGTGTGTGTGTGTGTGGACCTGGCCTTTGGGGCAGCGTGGGGGCTGACGAGTAATTGTTAGCAATTGTGTGTGAAGTTTGGCAACAGTGTGCGTGTGTGTCTTGAGTCTTAAGCTTGGTTTCAATTTTTATTTTTAATTAGTTTTTGCTGTAATTAATTTCCAAAAAAATATGTTTATTCAATTTAATTGCAACAAGCTGTGTCGTGTGCTATGCGAACTTTTGTAGCCCTGGTTTGGCTTTATAAACAAAAGGCAAGGCACTTTATGTTTAGTTTTGTCGCACATTTAATTAAATAAACTTTGTATACAACATGCGTATATATACATATATGTATATATTATTTTATTATATACAATTTTTATGCTATTTGTTTAAATTTTCTTTTGCTGTGGCTAGAGCGCAAATATGCTTTGGCCAGTGAACATTTGAAGCTGCCACACACACAGAGAGGGAGAGGGAGAGAGAGAAAGAGAAAGAGAGAGCTGCTCGCCTTTTGTTTGCACTGCCATCAAGTGTGTGTGTGTGTGTGTGTGTTACTTTGGGGTTTGGCAAACGGCAAACGGCACGACAAAGTTATAATAGCCCTTTGCGGCTGCCACACTCAAACACACACACACACACATACATACATACAGCGTGCGCCAGCATAAAAAGTGAGTGTCAAGCACTAACACATACACACACACACACAGAGACGCAGGCTTGCAAATGTTTTGGAAGGACAAATAAAAGCCAAAACGACAATTGCAATGTGGGCGGCCTTGGCGTGGGGCGTGGCATGGCCTGGCTTAGGACTTACGTATGTCAACGTGTCAACACTTAATGTAAATTACAATTTGCCAACCACACACACACACACACACACACGCACACGCACACAGCTCTGTAGCTTTGGCACTTCAATTACCTAGACGAGCGAGCCGACTGTAACTATTTTGCCATTGCTACTATTTTATGCTCATAAGTATTTAATGTGACTTTCCACATACACGCACACACGCACACACATATACATATAGAATTTGAGTCTGCCACCCGCACTAAATTACAAAACACCGCCCGCTATAGACACAAACAAACTATAAACAAATATTTAAAGCACAACATGTTGCATTTAGCCACATAAACTTTTTAATCAAATGCAGTTTTGAATTTGTAAATTAAAAGTTAAGTTAAAAAATAGAAATCATTGTGTTTAGTGTTTGCAAAAAAATTAATAACAAAATCGTTTTAAACTGTGTGAAGCAGCTTAAATATCATTAGAAACATTATTTTTGAGTGGAGTTTAAAATTTATTAAATTATAGTTAAAATTAAAGCTAACAAATTTGAAATATTGAGCTCGATTTTTTGTAATTATAACTTTTAACTCTCTTCAATAATAATGTTTATAATAATATATAAAAATAAAAAAAGTAAAGTAATTCTTTCTATTTTATTTATTATTTTTGTACTTTATTCTTGAAATTGTATTTATTAAATTACTCAAGCTAAATATTACTATTAAATAAAATCGTGTTCAGTAATTCATATAAACTCTTTATATTTTATTTATTATTTTTGAGAGCATTTATAATTGATTAAATTACTCAAGCCAATTATTGCGATTGAACTATAATTATTAAGAATCCAACTCAGCATAATATATATAAATTCTTTTATAATTACTATTTTAATGTGCAGTGTAAATTTGCTTAGATTTAAATAAACAAACTGCAAAACCACAACACTCAGTGAACTACTCGTGGCTGGAGCAGATTACAATTGCCTAATAGACTCCCCCACATAACTTTTGGGTTACTCTCAACTATGCCAAACATGGCTGAGGCGAGAGAGCAGACAAATGAGTGCAACGCATGCAACTAATTTGACCACAAAGCTTAAGTCGGCTTGGCTTAGTAACCACTTCTAATTACACACACACACACACACACACACACACACACACACACATTGGCATATAAGCTGGCCAACTAGTAGTGCAGGCAATACATTGTTGAGATTTTGGGTGGGCGGTCAACCACAATGAGCTTTTGATTGTCTATCCGTGTGTATACATATGTATGCGCGTGTGTGTGTGTGTGTGGCAAGTAAAAAGTAAAAACACTTTACATGCTCAATTGCAATTTGGCATCTCCATGCAAGCGCACAATATTTTTTTTTTTTTTTTTTGCCAAACAAAATGCAGTTAACCAAAGAATTCCAATTACATTGAGCTACGGGGCAGTTGACTACAGCTCACGTCATTGGAACGCGCCAAACAGTTAACCAGTGTGCTGCAACTACCAAAAAAAAATAAGGCAAAATAAAAATGTGGCAAGGCTGCTGCTGTTGCTGCTGCTGCTGCTGCTGCGAGTTGCAACGTGCCTCGACTAAAGCTAAGGCAGGGCAGCACGCGCTGCTGTCAGCGCCAGCATCAATGGCATAATGAATGCGCCCTGTACTGTGTGCACTCCATCAAATGTGCCCCAAAACTTGTTGTTGTTGTTGTTGTTGTTGTTGCCACACACACCTTTATGCTATGCAACTTTTTGTGTATGTGGAAATTAAAGCGCTTACCCCAAATTCAAATTATTTCTTTATGAAAATATTTATTTTAAAATATATAACAGCGCAAACTCACATGAGCAGCGCAGATTTATTAAAATTAAAGTTCGTAGCACAACCAAAAGTTAGCTGAAATTAAATTAATGTTAAGTATTGAATAATAAATAAAAGATGTAAGTCAAATTAAACTGTGTATACGTTGGTAGAGTAATTAAAAATGAATCACATGTTAAATTAACATAATATTGAATAATAAATAACAAATTCAAAATATTAAATAACAAATAAAAGATTAAAGTTAAATTAAATTGTATATACTTTATTACATGGTAAATTGAAATAATATTGAATAATAATCGAAAAATGTAAATTAATTTTAAATCAAAATATATTCAATAATAAATAAAAAATTTAAGTTAAATTAAATGTATACTGTGTGTACTTTAGTGGAGCTGCAATTAATTAAATGGTAAATTCAAATAATATTGATTTAAATTAAGTTAAATGTTTACTGTGTATAATTTTGTAGTAGAAACTAAATAGTATTAAAGCGTGTACTTTAATAGCGGAAATTGTAAACAAGCTAAGTTAAATATCTGCAGTTATTGTAGTAATTTAGAAAGTCGTATTTAATTAAATAAGGCCACACGTTTGATAAGTCTCTTGTTAAAATTAATATTTAATTTTGATAATCTAAAAAAAAAGTGTGAAAAACTTAACCGATTTATGTTCTTTCTTCATATATATTTTTTATTAGAATGTGACTCCTAGGTTATTAACCTGAACTTTCTGCCATGACCAAATGTTTTTGTGATTTATTTCAGAACTTTAAATATTTTTTAATTGCTTAAAATCGTTCTTTTTTTCAACTGCCGCTCAAACATACAGACGGACATGGCTATATCGACTCAGTTTGTCTTGCTGATCAAGAATATATATACTTCGTGGGGTCTGCCACGCCTCTTTTTCCCTGTTACATAAATTTGCACAACTTCATAATACCCTTTTCAATTTTTTGCAAAAATGTCAAAGTATATAAAAATTATTTATTAATTTCAAGTCATGCCCAAGCGTAGACTTTAACACAAAAGTGTTTGAAGAACAGTTTAATTATTAATAAAATCTATCATTAATTAGCTTACATTGTAATAGTTTAATACAAGAAAAATTTTGTGATTTAATAATAAAATACAAAAAGTACAAATTGAATGGATTTTGCGCTTAGTTTGGAAACTATTTTGTGTTAATTTTCTATTGTGCCGCAGCACAGTCTTCCTCGCTTTTCTTCTAAGCACACCTAATGTATGCTAAATAGGCGTGAGGCGTTGGTGAGGGCGGGGGCGTGGCAAGTGCCCGCTGGGGTTGCATGCATTGCTCTCGCATAAAAGCTGCTCAATTTGTAACAAACAATCGAGTTTAATGCTCCAGAGTGTGTCGCACGCCCACGTTATGGGGCCTTGAGCCCTTTTGGGTTGCGCTCTCATCAAATTGAGCGGTAAAAAAGAAGAAACGAACGAAAAATTGACAAAATGCCCGAGAAAAGGGGTTGCGTGCAAATTATTATGGCTACTATAATATTACGACTATTAGAAGAGGCTTTTACTCTAAATCATTTTCGTCTGAAGTTTATGCGCACATGAAGCTTATTACTTATTATAGCCATCACATTAGGTGTGGGTGTGTGTGTGTGTGTGTGAGCTGACTTTATGCTTAACTGACCTCAAGCCGCAGCTTGTGTGTGTGTGTGTGACTTTGTGGTGTGCGGTTGTCTATTGCAGGCATAAATTTATGATTAATAAAAAACAAAGTTTCGTCTGTTTATGCGTTGAGCAAAATGTTAAGCAGGCGCTACAACGAACGAACGAATGGAGAATCATAATAAATATGTAAAACAGACGAAAGTATGCAAATAAACACTGTGATTGCTATTGGACGAAACATTTTATGCAGCAACATGCCACATGCCACATGCCCCATGCCACGCCTGCTCCACACGAAGCCACAAAAACAACAAACGATAAATATATAGCATATATGTATGTATATAGCATAGTTTCGTTTTGGTATTTAGATGACTTTGGTCATGGCCGTCCGGCTTTCTTTATTTGCCATGTGCGCTTACCGCAAATTGATTTGTATGTGCTCGATTTTTGTATTCCCCGAGTCTCTATAGCTTAACTATTTGGTTAAAGCAATATACCGTAGCAATCAGTGCTGCCTTTAGATTCTTTAGTTCAGATTTGCGTGGCAAAGAAAGCTATTTGGGAATTAAGCTATTTCTTAGCTTTAAAAAAATCACATAAGTCGTAACTATATTATAATTTCAATTTCACAATATTGTCTGTTCTATTAATTTTAATAAAATTTAGTGAACGCCTTACTTATGTCAATAAAACAAAAACTAAAACAAATACAAAAGTTGCAAAAATATTGCAGTCAACACTTAAACTGACCACAAGAGTTAATAAAAATAATTTGCTTTTTCTATAAATAAAGTAAGTTAAGCTTGAGTAAATAAATTAACTTTTTTTTTGTTAGCTTTTTAACTCGAAGCATAAGCAATGCTGTACAACTTTTTTTTAAATCAAAATAAATTGTCAACACTGCTGCATTAGTTTATGTTGCCTACTTACGAGCGCAGCGAGCAACAGCAACTGTTGAATTTTTGTTTTTGTTAAGCATAAGTTTTGTACAATTTGGATTTGAAGCTTTTAGAGACTAAAATATGAACTCGATGTGTAGTTTCATATTTATTTGCATCAGCGACTCGGAGGCGCCAATAATTTTGTACTCTCTGCAAAAATTTAACTCTGGTGTTGGTTGGGTATGCAAAAGTTGTTGGTTACTTTTTTGCTGTTGTTGCTTTTGGGCACATTTATGAAACATTTCGCTGGACAACACAGCCAACTTCATTGTCCTAATAAAAAGCACAACAAATGGTCAACAGGAAGGGACAACTGGACAAGAGCAACCCATTACCAAAGTCTCGCTTCCGCTCTCTCTCACTCTCACGCTCGCTCGGCTCTTGTCGCTGGGTTGACGCACACAAAATTTGCCTTTTGTGTTGCCATGGCCACTAACAAGCTCTGTACATATGGTGGGCAGCGACGAAAGGATGCTGCTGCTTCACATATTTGTTACGAGCTGCAGTTACGTTACGTACGACTTATAATTCTGCTAATGAAGAGTCCAAAGCACCGCTGCTCACTGCTCACTGCTGCCTGCCACGCACATATCTCTCTTATATCAAGTACAAATGAATGTTGCACAATCGAGGCCAGACACAATACAATGGTCGCTGTCAAAAGAGGTCTGTGTATATAATAATGAAAGCAGTCGGCTACAGCTGCCCTGTAGTACGGCTGGCTAGTCTCTTGACTCTTTACCGCTCACCAGTCGTCCAGTCGCCCAGTCGCCCAGTCGCCCAGTCGCCCAGTTAGCGCTCATGCAAATCATTGGTGAAATTAATATGGCGGATGTCATAGGCAGCAATCGACCTAATCAATCAATCAAACACCAATCATCAAAAATAACCACAAGTGACTTCACCAACATTCGCCTGCTGTATTTCTTATTCTAATGTAGGATGGGATGACATTGTGCGTAAGAAACAGCTGTGATCAGAGAGGAAGGAGACAAGGGAAGTGTAGAAGAGTTCAGTCAGTACAGTCGTAGAAGAGAGTGCCAAGAGGGCAGACGTGAAACAGCAGTTGCAGTATCGTGTGTGATGAAGTGAAGAGTTCTGTGTAAAAGCTAACAAGCACTAAAGTTACTTTAATCTTATATAATATAATATCACTTAATATCACTTAACATAATCAATATCCGTTAAATAAATATATACATTTGTAGTACATTAAACCCTACACTAATATTGTTTAATAATTCTGAAATTCAAATAGAGTTGCATTTCTTAAGCTATAATCCTAGCGTTGGTGCACTCCACTGAAGGCTTTTCATTGCGAATTGCTCAAGAATTGCTAGCAGCTTTACTGAAGAGACCAAATGTTGGTGAGTCTACTGCATTATTTTCAGTACTGACCACTAATTGTTCACCAACAATATCACAGCTGTTGATGAGCTATAATCCAACAATACCTAACGTTGGTGAACTCTACTGTAGGCTTAAAATTATCAACAATTGCTAGCAGCTTTGCTGAAGAGACCAAATGTTGGTGAGTCTACTGCATTATTTTCAGTACTGAAAGCCAACAATATTAGCAGTACAGAATTAACTACACTAAATTATGATCACCAATTGCTAGCATTGGTGAGTTCATTGCATGCTTTCTTTACATGAAGTCACCAATTGGTAGCCTTAAATTGATTTCAATTAATCAATTCACCAACAACATCACCAACAATTGCTGAAGCCACTAAAACATTTCTGAATTCACTGCATGCATTCTATTGATGAAAATCATCAATTGCTAGCAGTCTTACTGAAGGGCAGCCGTACTTAAAGAACTGAGCGTTGTTGTTGTTATTGTTTTCCATTGTTGAAATCATAACAAAATCAATAATTGCTATCAGTCGTACAGCAGGGCTTCTGTTCTATGGGTCAACAACATATGCATAACTACTATTTGTTAAGTCTTTGCTTAACTTTTATTTGTTTGCTTTACGCTTTAGTCATATTTGAAGTTCTTGTTCCCATATGCACAAATCTAATTTGAACAATATTGAATTGAAACACATTAGTATTTAAAAAAAAAAGAAAAACATATGATATACATTTTCCAACATGCAGCTTAAGCCGCTTGCATCTGAAGCATTGAAACATCTTTGAAGTTCGACAGCAGCTTTTCTTGGAAATGTTTTTTACAAGTTGCTGCCCAAGCTTGTGTGACCTACAGTTTGTCCAATTTGGCAGCAGCCATCGTGACAGCTAAAAAATATATGAAATGCTTGCAAAGCTTTTGAAACAAGTTTTGCTAAGCTTTAGTGCAAAATGAACTGGCAACAATTTGATTTGACTTTCACTTTGGCTTGTTGTGCTTAGTTAGAGAGAGAGACTGTTAAAATTTCAATTAAATTGCCCACAAAAGCGCGCTTCAAATTTTATATAGCAAAAATATAATTACTCGTCTATTTAGTTAGCGCTGCAGTTTGAGTTCAGTGCCTAGGCGCAATTGATTTATCAGCAGCGAAGCTAGCAGCGGACCAAAGACCAGCCAAACATTGCACGTGTGTGTGTGTGTGTGTGTTAGAAAGAGATAGCGCAGCACGAACGCTGTAGAGAAGCGTTAACTTTATTGATTTTTATGGTTCAGTGGCTCAATGGGGCACTGCTGGTGCATACACCACACACTAAAGTCACTTGAAAATTGCAACTAAGGCATGGACATGTCCACGGATACGGATATGGCCACGGTTCCGTTTAAATATATGTATATATGTTTATTGTGTGCCAGGCCGGCCTGGAGGCAATCGAGGGGGTGGGGCGTCGTTTAACCCTTTTTGCTAACAAACATTTTCATTTTTACTTTGCCGTTAGCCGCCAGCCGACAGCCGACAGCCGTTATCTGCCGCCATTTTGCTTGGGAAAATGTCATGCTATTTCTGACCGACCCAACATGCCACATTTTTATTTATGCATGTTTCAGCAAAGTCCACCCCGCCCCCGCCTACACCTACGCCTCAAGCCAACCCCAGCACACACTCAGATTCAAATAAAAAGCGCTGCCAGCTTAGGCCTTCAAACTTGGCCAGAACTTGTCCGCATACCCTGGAATTTCACACAGATTTACTCTCCGGCGTGCCAGCCACAGCCACAGCCACAGCCACAGCCAGCAAAGCAATCCTGTCATAATCCTCGCTTGTCAATTTAATGTTTTATAAATAAATCTTGCTCGATTCAAACTAAAACGTCAGGCAGTTCATTTCGCTTTAGTTACACAAACCCCATTTAATTTTAGCATTATAATTTTTAAATATAAATTGTATGTTAAAAAACAATTGCAATTACTAAGCAATTGAATTATTTTTTGAAAAATATTTGTGCTATTTGCTAAAAATAAATAAAAGTATTCCAAACTTGTTAAACTTTTAACGAACAAATGATAAAAAAAATAATTGCAAATAGCAATTAAAAAATTAGTTAACTTTCATATTATTTTGAATGCTTTAATTAATTTAAATTTTTTAAAGCAAGCAGAACTATTTTTTAATTACTTGAAAATAATTTGAATTTAAGCGCATGTTAAGCTTTAAAATATAACAAAATTTAGTAATAACTAAACATTAGTTAGCTTTGAAGTATTTTTGAACATTTTATATTTAACGGTACTTTTTACAGAGCAGCTTTTGCCACAAATCAATTTCATTGGCTTCTTTTGTGTGGCGGGTGTTGATTTATTTGCCACCTTTTGTGCCACAACGTAACGGATTTGCAGCCCTGGTAGTGACAGCAGAGCACACAAAAAAAAAAAAAATAAAGGAAAAAAAACAGCAAGACAAACTATATGCAGTTAGAAATTGTTATGCATATGAATTGTAAGAGACGCGAGAGCTCAAAATTTGCAAAAAGTTAACTGAATGATAGCTATATACATATGTATGTCGATATATAAAATATATATATATATGCATATTGGTATTGGCAACAATTTAATAAAGCCTAGGGCTGCTGCTGCTAACGCTTCAGTGTGGGCTATAAATCTAAAGTGCCTTAATAAGATTCCACACTCAATGCGCCGCGTGCTGTGCCATGTGTGTGTGTGACTGTGTGTGTGTGTGTGTGTTGGTATGCGAAAAATCACATAGCAGCAGTCAGTAAGTGGGTCGAAATGCCATTTTTGGCAATTTGTTGTTATTACCAGCGACTGCTGTTGGCACGCCATAGCCAAAGACCAAACGAACCCTCCCAACCACCCAACCACCCACTCAGCGCTGTTGCTCTTGTGGTACGCTGTGCTACACAATCGTAAATTATTTTATTTGCTGCTAATTGCAGTTCACAAAAATTTTCACAAAATACCAAAACTCTCTGACCAGCGTCCAGTCGGCCCAACTTCCCGGCCCGTCAGAGCGTCAGAGCGTCGGAGCATCAGAGCCGCTGCTGCTGCTGCTGCTGCTGCCTTCATTTCCCGCACTTTTATTGCAGCTCATAAAGCAATTAATTCAATTCCCCGCTCGCCACTGCTTACTCGACAGAAACACAAACACAGCCAAACGGACAAACGGCCAAGCAGCCAAAGCTGGCAACTAACCATTTAGAACAACTCGCTAATAGTTGACGTTTGGCCATTTTCAAGGGATTAGCGGTTAGCAAAGGGACGAAGAGGCGGGAGGAGGGGGCGGGGGCGTGCTCACACATGTGTTTGGGTTTGCATTGAGAGCACTAATTGGCAACGCTTTAAATACAGTTGCACTGCAAGAAATAACTGTGTCTAGGCAATCAATTTACATGTATATATATATATATGCTATATATATTTATAGATTTCTTTTTTTCTCAAACAAATTTGCTTTGATCGTTACAGCAATTTGTGCAAAGCCATTTGCCATGCAATATTTGCTTTAATTGTTTTTTATGCTTTTCACTTTATTTTCTTCAGTAATGGCCCGCGAGGCACAAGCCAACCCCACCCCCACCCCCATTTGCTGTACAGCTGAAAAAAGCAAACATTCAATTCGAATTTTAATTGCATGTAAAATTTTCGTGCTTACTTTTTTGTCACGGCTACAATTTTGTATTGGTATTGGTATTGGTATTGCTGTTGTTTTCATTGTTACTGTTATTGTTGTTGTTAAATCGACTAAGCGCCGCTCTACGAATTTTATTTTTTGCGTATGGCGCTTATCCTTTCATTATGTGCAACGCTCAATTCATTTGCAGCCTTAGTTTACACATTTAAACAAAATAAAATGTTGCTATCTCTATTTTTTGAATATTTGCTCGTAAGCTATTTAAAAGCATTTAATGCAAAAATTGAGTTGAGCTGCAACGACGCACAGAACTCTGTTTAGTTTGTGCTGCGTCTGCTGCACAAAAACTTTAAGACCGTTTGCATGTTTACATTGTACAGAGTCTGCAGGCCCAACTGTTGTTATTTTTAATTTTCTTTTTTTTTATTTATTAGTCTGCGTGCCTAACATTTAAATGCTTGCTTGCAATTTGTTAAAAATAACTGCTCGAAAATTGCTTTTCAATTTATTTGCACAGCAATTAGTATTGTCAATTTAATTGCCATATGGAAATTGATTGTGAAACTATTTAAATTCAAGCATAATAAAGAGAGCGACTAAGCATTGAGTGAGCGCAAAGCTTATTTAATTATTCAAAGAGTAAACTAAATTTGTTAAGACTTTAGTTGAATTTAAATTTGAATTCATAATAGTTTAAAATAATATATTAATCATCTATATATAATATAATAAGAATCTAAACCAATTTGAAGCTTCAATGATTTTGTGTCTCTTTTGAATTTGGTTTGGTGTTTATTTCAATATGCAAAAGTTCAATATTTTAATTATTAGTTATCGAAAAGAAGAGAAACGCAATTAGTAAAAAAAACTGCACAATTTTGATGAAAAAATGTTATTTAATATTAATAATATGTTTTTCTAATTGCTATACTTTGTTTTTATGTGCATGCAAATTTTTATTAAATACGCAAAATCTATTTAAAAAAAAATAACAATGCATAAGTAATTTTTTTTATGTAAATATATTTATATACATTTTTTGTATGCTTTGGCCAATGTTTGATTATTACCAAATATATATATTTACTAGCCTTTGGGGGTTGCTTAATAAAACAAAATGAATGTTAATAACAAAAGCATATTTTTTAATTGCTATTGAATATTTGCCTATACCCAAAACATATTTTTTTTAGACTCTAGCGTTCGTTGCTACCCAAAATCTAAACAAATTGTGCTTGTTTGCTATTTGCTTGCTTTGCTATCTATATACATATGTATATCCTATGCGTATCGGCTAATAAGTCAGAGAGCTTTACTCACTTGTGTTATTTATGGTATTTGCGTTGGCATTATGAGAGTTGCGCGTTCTTGAGCGTGTGATTCGCATCGCATTTGAGCAGCTGTCGGCTTCTGTGCGCTGTGCTCGTGTCTGCATTTCCGCTGCGGGGCGGAAACGGAAATCACTGCCATGACTTTAATGTGGCGGTCACACACACGCACGTACACAATCACATGTCGCACTCTTGATATTGTTTACATGCTCACTGTTTTGACATTTGATATTGCTTATCAGACGAGGACGCGCGTCCGCAACCAAAACCATAAAAAAGTGTCGCATATGGTAGCAGAGAGAAGAAAATAAAAAAAACAAACAAACTCTGCAGACAAAATTATTCAATAGCATATGGCTTTATGCTATAAAAGTTATGCTTGATTGACAACAAATTCATTTTGCAATAATTTTCCTATTTTGTTGTTGTCGCTGTAGTGTATTTAAAATTCGATTCAAAACTCTAGTTAGGCAAACAAGTTGGCTGGGGGTGGGGGCATTATATGTTAGCATGCTTGAATGGCCTTTAGCATTAAACTTAGACATTTTTATGTGTTTATTTGCTTTTGCACGTTTCTCTCTCTCTCTCTTTGTGTGTGTGTTTTTCTTTCTGCTTGGAGCTGCTTGCTTCGTGTTTTGGTTTACGTGTTTTCTATTCGTAATTTTTATTTAATACGACAAAAGGGTTCTTACTTGGATTTAAATAAATGTAGCGTCATTCCAAGGCTATGCCTGCGTGCACTTGATTACACACAGTCACCCACGTATGTATGCTCACACACATATTTGCGTTTGTTAGTTAAAGTGTAAGCCTTGACCCGCCTAATGCCAGCGGATGCGAATTCAAATTGAGTTTTCTTAGGTGACACATCAGCAAAACACACAAATTCCAAGCCAAATAAACGGGCAATGTGACAAAGCCTTTGATATTTTTCTTCTCTGCATAAAATATAACCAAGTGTTATTTTTTTTTTTTCACAGCACGAGCGTCAACTAACGACTGAACAAGACAAGAGACTTAAGTAAGCACCTAAGCTCTAAGTAAGGCAAATTCACTTGCGCTATCAGCCAACAAGAGCGCATCACTTGATCACAAGCAGGCAAAACTGCAAGAGAGAAGCAAGCAGCGCCGCTCTCAGCAACAAGAGCGCAACGTACTCAGAAACAAGAGCGCAACACTTGAACGCAAGCAAACAAACGGCAAGAGAGAACGACAAGAGCGCATCACTCGAATACAAGCAGGCACAACGGCAAGAGAGAAGCAAGCAGCGCAAGAGAGAGCCACAAGCAAGTTAAGCAGGCAGCGCTGCTCTCAGCAACAAGAGCGCAACGCTCTTAACACAAGCACGACGAGAGCCGCAGGCAGCGCAGCGCAGCCCAAGGCAAAGTCGCAAGCGCTGAAAAGAGCGCAACAGAAATTTAACTCTCAGTAGCATGAGTAAAAAATTAAATCAAAGGAACAAGCCACACGCTATAATCGCAAATTACCAATTTCAATTATTTATATATTATTTTTAGCATACAACACATTAATTACTAGACTTGCTTACTTTGAAATTGCATATACATATTTTAAATGAGTATTAGAAATCTTAATTTTTTTAAAATTAATTTGACTTACAGCTTATTGCTGCTGCTGCTACAAATGTAGCAAGGTTTTTGTCCGACTAAACGCTTAAGCCTCAAGAAATTGTTATATTAAATTATTCTAAATGTAATATGTTTTTATATGTAGATGGTTGCCTTTAAATAAAACAAAACAGCGCATTCGCAGAAGCTGCACAAATTTAGCCACACAATTCAAAGAAAAACAACAGCTTGGGCTACTTACTGTGTATTGAGTAAAGTTAAAGATTGTTAAAAAATGCAAAAATCTCTCTTAACAACCTCATCAACAATGGCGAAATAAAGTTCTTATATGTAGTAGATGCTTTATTGCCTTATATTTAATCTGTATTCCAAATTTAAATTTGTTATATTGAAGTCACAATTTCTTACGCTCGATTTAGCTAATTTACTTTGTAGTATTTTAGTAACACTGATTAACTGCTCATACATACTGCCAAAATATTTCTTGATATATCTGCTTAGATCGACTGTGAACGATTGTCAAGAGCTAAATTACAAAGTTAATATTTGTACTTTATTCAAAATTTCAATCTATAAATTTTAGTTAATATTTTTTTTTAGCAATTATTTAACATGAATTTAGCTAGTTGAGCAATATGCTTAACATGTTTATTCTATATGCAAACTATGCTTAAGCGACTGTGTTCGCAGTTAATCTTTATTCTATAATCTAAAAAATAACTAACAGGTTTAGTATTTATATTCTTCTCTTCTAGCTATTTGTGAATTGCTGGGTATTGTTTATGCTTGGCCTGAACTCGAAAGTGCTACAAGCGTAAATTGTAAGCTAAGCAGTCAATAAAATAAAGCAGCAGCTTACATTTGTCATGCGATTTGGCTTGGGCTAATGTATTAAAGTGTAAATGGCTGTCATAAAGCGCGCTCGCTCTCTCTCACTCTCTCTCGCTCTGATATAGGAATAATCGCATTGTCACGCTAATACAGTTAACTGCTTGGCACAACTTCAAGTTGCACAAACTAAAAGCCTCTTTGTTGCAGCAATAAACTTTACGAGTGAGATTTTACAAACTGCAGCTGTTGCTGCCACAGGAACCGCCAACACCAAAAGTCGCAACACGCCCCGCCCCACCCCCAAAAACTTGAGGCTGTAACGCTTGTAACTCTGCATAACAAGTCGCATTCAAATGTAAATGTGGCCGAAGAAACTGCACAACAACAACAACAACAAAAACGAAAGCAACTTACTTTAATTGCACATTGAACTAGTAAGTGAGTGAGTGAGTGAGAGTGAGAATTTAATGGCATGCAAAGTGTCGAATTTTAGTTTGAAGTGAGAGCTGCTTTTAATTTCTTGTCGCAATCGCAGCAAACATAATTTCAAACAGCTTCAACTTGTTGGCCAAACTAAGACAATAAGACTTTGCCAAATGTTTATAACAGTCTCAGTCTCAGTCTCAGTCTCTGATATGGGAATGTTCTAGCTAAGCCAATGGTTAGAGAGAGAGAGAGAGAGAGAGAGAGAGAGCGAGAGCGAGTTTGGCACTTTGTGAAGTGGCAAAAAGGCTTGAGGTTGCAAGTGTTTGTTGCTTTTGGCCCCGCATTAACAAGAAAAGTTTACGCGCGCGGTTTTTTGGCTTCATTCGTTTTCATTTATTTCGCTCGCTGTCTCTACAAATGAAATGAATTTTATATTGAAATAGTTTGAGAGCAGAGCACAAACTGCCCGAGACTATTGGCATTCCCCAACTGCAATGCCAATGACGGTTGCATTCAAATTCTAAGCTCACAACCCCCCACCTCCACTACACACCCCCTTGCCAACTAAGTCCATTAGCATGCGGCTTTAATTACGTGTTGATTTTGCTTTTTGGCTGCTCGGCCAAACGGCACGTTCTGCCTTTTTGGCAGCGGCAGCGTTTTGAGCCAAGCTTAAACAGCTTAAAAGCATTTGGATTTGCATAAAAATTGCAAAAAACTTTTATCCTTTTATTTTATTTTTTTTTGTATTTTTTTGTCGGTATGCGGGCTTGACACAAAGTAAAATGAGATGAAAAACTTTCGCTGCCCGCACGCTGATAGCGTCACAATCACGCCTGCCACGCCTTCTTGCCACACACACACACACACACATTGCTCCTAAGGTGGCCCAACACACACCCACACACCCACACAGTTAGGCAGGCAATTGTACGCTGTTGTGGCTATCGGCAGCATCAGCTGCATTTAGATAGAAAAGCCCAAGTTAATCCCAAGCAGCGGTTGCCATTGCTGCTGCTGCTGCCTCTGCCTCTGCCGCTGACGTTTTATCTTTTGTTTTGCTTTTTTTGATGTTGTTGTTGGCATTCGCTTTGGCATTTCAGCGCGACAAGATAAGGCTTGTGGCATGCAACTGTGCAACGCCTGTGCCTGTGCCTGGTGTTGGCTTCTCAGTCGGTCGCTCGCTCGCTCGTCTCATAACAAATTCAATTGCGTAACAATGCGTGTGGATTGCCAACTATGCAAATTCGTTTGGGCCGCCAACACCGAATGAACGAACGAAAGCAGCGATTCTGCCAATCAGCACATAGAGAAGGCTTTTAAGCTTCTAAGCTCGCCTGTATAACAGTTGAGGCAATTTTATGCCACAAACGTTGTCTAATGTTTAATTAATTCAAATGATAAAATGTATAAAACAGCTATAAGCATATATGTATAACAGTATATAACTGGCTGTATAACAGTTGTATAACAGTTGAGACAATTTTATGCCACAAACGTTGTCTAATTTTTAATTAATTCAAATGATACAATGTATAAAACAGTTATATAAGCATATATGTATAACAGTAACTCGCTGTATAAAAGTTGTATAACAGTTGAGCCGATTTTATGCCGCAAACGTTGTCTAATGCTTAATTAATTCAAATGATACAATGTATAAAACAGTTATAAACATATATGTATAACAGTATATAACTCGCTGTTATAAAACTACATTTTGTAGTTTTTTTATGATATCAAATTGCAGAGTTTAAGACTTTTAGCTGTATAAAAATTAATGTTTTTGAAAGTTTAACAAATTAAATTGAAAAATGTTTGGTTTAACATTTAAGTATAACAGTTGTTACAGTTTAAGACTAACTGCTATACAAATGTTGGCAAGCAAAGTAACAATTTATATAAATCCAAGTCTTTTGCGGTCCTAACTGTCATAACTTATTTTTTGTTCCTTAATAATTTTATTTTTGAAAATATTTAGTATTAATTAATAGTTTATGAAGATATATCAAATTGCAATGAAAATAAAACAGCCGAGCCGTATAACACTTCGAACACTGTATCCGAACTAGTGTTGTATAACGCAACAAATCGAAATGAATTCTGCGCTAAATATTATTTGAGTTTTGAAAACTCTTAAGCCAATTGCTAATTGAAATTTGCTACGAGCAAACGAACTCTGATTGAATTTCAGGCATGCAAGAAATTTCGATTTGAGGTTTGGCATTTGGCGTAACGGAAATCTATTTTTGGTGCTTTAATTTTCAGCTAATTAGCGTGGTTTTTGTTTGCCCCAACGCCAGCATGTGGCAAGTATATGCTGCAACGCCGCCAAAGCGCATGCAAGTGGCGGCGAGACAACAAAAAAGCATTTCCATGGGTTTTATCAACTAAAGCAAACCCAGCAGAGTGGCATGCTCACTTTCCCAGGTGAGTCATGTTACTAATTAGTTACGGATATACTGTGCGACACACACACACACACACGCACACGCTCACATGTGCATTTATAGTCGGCTGGCTGAGCATTCAAGTTTTTGCAAGCTATGACAAAGTTTTTAGCGCTTTGGGAGCTAAACTCGCTGCCCAACCCTCAAGGCAAACTAAAACAACTGAGCTGGAGTGTAGTAAGTGTGTGTGTGTGTGTGTGTGGCATGGATGCTATATCAAATAATATTTGCTGTAACATCAACTATGCGACAAGTTCGCTTGGTGCGCCTGGCATTGCGCATACGCCGCATTGTCTGCAACTGCAATTGCCAAAAATTTGACATTGTTATGCCAGTTATGAGTTTATTATACGTTGTTAAATTTAATTGCTATACATTTATTTAATTATGCATATTTTTTGCAACATTTTTACATGTTAATAATTTTGTAATTTAAACTAAAACTAAACTCTTATCAAGCTGCTGACTAAGCTAGTTTATAGCAGTTAAGCAATTTTCAATTTGAGGCCAACTCCAAAGCCCAATAGATATTTTTGATCAGCAAGATGCTAAAGAAATTCGTTCTGCGTATACGCAATATTTAATAAGCAAATTGCTAGTTTGCAGTTTTTTGCTTTTAATGAAATTTATTTCATTTTTAATTGGTATGCGCCAAACGGAAGAGAGTCTTAGCATTTCTTATAAAATATATACATGTTATGCATTTTTTTATGTCATTAATTATTATTACTTTTTTACATTTAGTCAAAGTGTACTTTAAAGTTGGCTGCATCCCAAACAAACTGCCTGCATTTTTTTTTTTCTGTTTGCAAAGATTTAATTGAATAATTTTTTTTTGCAAAAGAAATTTCAAGTGCAAATTAATTTTCAGACAATTGTTCACAGCTTGAGTTGCCAATATATATGGAAAATATATATATTGTGTGTTGTGTTATTGGGACGATTTAATTTTCAGTGTTGCATGTTTGATTGCTGCCGCTGGCTTTACTTGATTTTAATTAAAATACACTCGCTCTTTATCAGAAACACACGCACACGAACGAGCAGAGACTGTCAGCTATAGAATTCAAGCTTGTCTTACAATTGCTGTGCGTGCGTGTGTGTGTGTGTGTGTGTTGCATGCAGCAGACAAGATGAAACACGTTTGTAATTATATCCTTGCTTTATGCATTGGCTGTTGAGCGCACGTCGAGTCGTTTGGCTTGGCTGCGGATTGGTATTGGGATTGGGATTGAGATTGGCAGCCAACGAACAATGCGAGAAGTGGACTGCGCATTTCCATTTCCGCTTACGGCCATTTTATGTTTATGACATTAAGTTATGATGCATGAAGCGGCGACGGCGACGGCGGCGACTGGGCACAAACAATTGTGCTATGTATGTGGCGCATGCCACATGCCACATGCCGCAATGCCGCACGCTATGTCAATTCAGCGGGGAAATCAATTCAAATGCGCGCGCTCTCTGTCTCGCTCTCGCTCTCGCTCTCGCTCTCACTCTCTCTCTCTGTCTCTCGCCTCGCCAGCTGTGCGAACTCTGGGCCATTAAAAAATTCTTTCACTTTATGTCTTAATTAAATTTCGCGTCAATTGAAGCGCAGCGTGTCTGACCAACAACAACAATAGCCTGAGCTCAGCAAGTTAGTAAATTAAATTAATGTTTTATAATCAGATAAAAGCAAGCGGCTATAAAAAATACAAATACACACGCAAACGCACACACATATATATATAATCCTGCTGCTAAAATGTTGCTGTCTACTCTACAATTAAATTGTTAATTAATCTATAATTAAATAGGGATTAAGTTAAAGTCTGTAGCACAATTGCTATATAGAAATCTCAGCTATGCTAGTTGAATTGAGCGTAGAATAGCAAAAGTTATTAGAATAATAACAATAGACGCAATAGACAATATAAGTGCAAAAAAGAATTGAGATAAACTAGCTAAGATAGCCAGGTAGCCAGGTTTATCTCTATTGCATTTTATTGGGCTGTAATGTAAACTTAAACAATCATTGGCTTCATATATTATTAATATGGTAATGGTAGTCGTTATGCTCTGGCCTAATGAGCTAAAGCCCTTCAGCTAACCGGCTACATCTGAAAAATCATTCATATCGCTTCGCTTGCTTGCAAAATGAAAAAAATTAAAATACATTTGCATTGCAAAAAACGCAATCTGTGTTAGCTTCGATCAGCTTGAAGCTAATAAACAAAAAATGTTGTTCGATATAGAGCCGCTGCTAGTTTCAAGCTAAATTGATTTTTATTTTGTGCCTTTTCAGTTTTTACAGTTCCAAGAACTAAAAATGCTTTCAAACAAATTGTAACAATTTCTGAAGAAATTCAAGCTGCTGAAAAAGTAAAAATGCGAAAGTTGAAATAAAGTGAAGTAAAGCTTAAAATTCGCTAGAAAAAATGAAACTAAATTCAAAATAAATTTATTGCAATTCAGAGTGAAGAAATCTCAAGCTTCATACAAATAACAACTTAATAAGTTCATAAAAAATTTTCAAAAATTGAACAAATGCAATTTAAAGCGCAGCAAGCACTTAAAGTAACTTGAGTCTGGGCGCGCACTCAAGTTAAAGTTAAGTGAAATAAATTTTTGTATACATAATTTTAGACAAATTGTGTGCAGAGGAATTAATGCTGCTAAATTGGGCAGCACGCAAATGAGTAGCTAATGGTTAACTAAGCCGCATAGTTTAGCCATCACACACACACACACATACACGTAAGTAAGAGAGTATATGCGGTATGCTAATGAAGAGCGATGAAGCCAACACGCAAAAACCATTTACACACACACACACAGACACAGACACACGCATACAGCTGCACATGGTTAGTTGCAGGATACATGTAGGTGGGTAATTAATTAAGCGGGCACTTGATTACAATGAAATTGACGCCATTTAACAGCAGCAGCGGCTCCAGCTCCAGCTCCAGCTCCAGCTCCAGCTCCAGTCGAAGTAGCTGAGGCAAGGGCCAGGTGCCCAACCAGACGCTGCTGCTGCTGCTGCTGCTGCGGCATATTAATGGGACTGGCTTTTGGACTACGCCTGAGCTTTCAACACAGCGGTGAAGTGCGCTATTTAAGCGCTTAAGTTCAGTCGGTCGGGGCGGTTTGCAGCAGCTTTTTGGGTTAAATTTTGTTTGTGAATCAAATGGCTTTGGATTTGCCTTTGCCATGGAGTGCAAATTAAATATTCAAATTCGTTGCATGCCGCTGCTCGCTCAAAGTGTTGACTTAATCAGTATAATGATCTAGCCTAACTCACCTGCTGTGCTGCGCATTTAATGAAAAGCTTCGCTTACCTGCAAAAGAAAGTAAAAGTTTAGTTTAGTTTACTTTAGTTTAGGTGCAATAAATTTACCAAAAATTTATTTGCTTAGTTGGAACTAATAGCAAAGCGGCCGACGCTGCGTTGATCTAATCAAAAATAGTAGCGCGCATGCTTTTTGCAATTTACCAAGTGAATCGCTGCCAAGCCCAAGCCCAAGCTCAAGCACAAGCACAAGCTGTGTGGTTACCACACACACACACACAGACAGGCACACACATATGTGTAGCGCATTTGGAACACGAAAAGTTGTGCTGTTAATGCAGTTGCAGTTCACCTTATCTATGGCGTTCTCTTGCTGTTGCTACAACACTTTATTATGTATACGACCCGTAGCACTAACGCAACACATTGCACGTGCTCTCACTCTCGCTCTCTCTCTCGCTCTCTCGCTCGCTCTCTGTGTGTGCAGCGGAACTTCTTTGGCAGCAAAAGTTGCGGCTTTCTTGGTTTGATGGGTTTTTGTGGTTTGTTTGTTACTTGAAGGCAACATTGGTAGAGCAGCGACAACGTCGACAACGAAGCTTCAAATTTCATGCTAGAATGTGGCTTCATTTGTCAGTGGCAACAACAACAAGAATACAAATCTAGAAATGTCTGTCAAAGTCTTTGCATCAAACTAAATGTAGTTCCAAGTATTTGTGTCTTTTAGCTTTGTCAAAAAATATTTATTTGACTGTGCAAAATATTTAAGGCATTCAACAAAGCATTTTTTTTTATGTTTTGTATTGCCCGCAAAACAATAAACTTTGTGTTCAATTGAAACTTGTAAATTGCATTTGTTTTGCAAAGAATTTAATTTGTTTTGAACTTGTTGCCCACACACACACACACACTCACAGACACATAATCAAATTTTAGCCAAGACTGAGACTTGACTGCCCCACTGAATTTCAATTGTTGTAAATTATATAGAGCAATAATAACAAACTGTTCAAAGCACAAGTTGTCTGCTCAACTAGGCGCATGAGAGAGAGAGCGCGCGCAATAGAGATAGAAAGAGATAGTTGCACAATAGTTTCGTTATATATTTTGCTTTAAAGTCTCACGTGCACCACAAGCAAATAATTTCGCACACGCTACACGCCAAGGCAACAGCAAAAGCAAAGCCAAAAGCAAAAGAAGGTTCTGGCTTAGTTGCTGGGGGTAACTGATATATTAGTGTGCTCTAGAGCTAAAAACTTATGCTTTTGGCAGCTTATTGTCTGCCGCGCACAAAACAATTGCGAACAATCAGCACACAACGAATAGCAAATGCTCTAAATAGCCAAAAAGTATGCTAAATTATAAGCAATGTATTTGAAAATCATTTTGTTGTATAATACATATAAATAAATTAATAAATAATATATTAAACTAAAGCAACGTTCTTTCTTATTCTATTTTATTTAATTTTTAATCACTCAATTTTTGTACAAGTACTAAGTTTATTTCTTATATGCATTAACAATATTCCGCAAGTAATTTGGCATTCAAAATATGCATATTTATTTTTAATAAATACTTAAAATTATTTAAATTTATTTTTATTATAAATGTGTCATTGATACAAAATTGTGCAAATTGAAATATATTAAAAATAGAATTAGGCAAATGCATATAGAAATGTAATTAAAAATTGTTATTCTGTATTTAAATAAGCAAATTATTATAATACACTTTGGTGCATCATTAAATATACAAATGTAAATATAAATAATTTATTCTTTAGTATAAAAATATGAACTATTGCTTATTTATTCTATTTCTATGCAGCTTAAGTGATGCCAAATTAAATTTATATATTTCAGCATCTATTAACAATAGTTCTATATTTTTTATTTAAGCGTATTTTAGACTGCGACTTGCTTCACTTGGCTTTATTGCTTATGTGCTTTTTGCAAGCTACAGCCAAGACATAAGACACACACACACACACAAGCAAACAAATAAACACACACACACACACACACTCGTAACGAACAGACCAAGTGAAGATAATAAGTTTTCATATTTTGCAATAGAGAGATGCTCCGCTGCGCTTTGTTGGCAGCGCCAACTTCAAGTGGCTGTCTAAACAAATGCCATGTTATGTTTATTAGTTCAGGCAGGCAAGTAATGAAGCTTACACACACACACACACAGGCACGCGCGCAGTCAATAGAAAAAGCACTTGGCTGACAACTCAGTCTATTATATTATTAACGATGCCATAAGAGTCTAATTGTGTGGCCCAGTTTGGTGTCGCCTTTGCGTGTTTTTTTTTTCTTTTTGCCAAGCACTAATTTTCTTTTGATTTAATACTTTGCGCTCTTGTGACGTCATAAGGCTAAGCACACTTTGCTATTTATTGATTTTGTTTCACCTTAGCTCATTATATATTTATTAATTTGATTTTGCGTCTGGGGCTATTTTATGTTTTGTCTTTGGCGCCACATCATTAAAAATCATTAAAATTCATTGAAGCGTCGTAAATCTGCCCAACGACCGCTTGTCCCAAAATTATATCTGTATATCCTCAACGCTTCGCAATTTTACGCCATTTGCCACTGATGCGATGCTGCTGCTGCTGCTGCTGCTCCCTTTTTATTGTCTCGTCAATTTTTTAACAACTTGCCCTTTTTTTTTCTTTTTTCTCTCTCTGTGTCTTTACTCATGCATTAAATTTTTTTCGCATTTTATACACGCACTTGAAGCGAAAAAAAAAAATTAACTAATTCCTGTAGCAATCGCCGCCGCAGGTTACAACACACTTATCTTTTAACGCTCAGCACCCCCCCGCCGTGTCCCTTGGCGCAGCACTCAGTGGAGCATTAGGCGTAGCTACAGCTGAGTGGATTATAAATATAACACGTAAGGTTTAAATTAACTAATGCATAAAGTGTATGGTTAGACTGTCTGCTTTGAGTTGTAATTGGATTTTGGGTTAGGCACAGACTTGGCAATAATTTCCCAAGTCCAAGAAAGTAGCTAATCAATTTAGAACGAATAAATCTTTAAATTCATATAAATATATTCAATTATATTTAAACTAGAACTAGAAGCTTGCTCTTCTCTTTTTAATTTTTAATATTTATAGCTTACTAAATAAACTTTGCAGCTTTGTATATAAACATAAACTAACATATTCTTTCTAGAATAACTTACTCTTCTCATTCAGTGTAATATATTTATATTTTTACTTTATAAGCTACAGCAACAATATAATACAAAGTGTTTGCCAATTAGCAATTATCGAACACTTTAATTTATGTTTTCTTAATTCCAAAATATAGCATAAGATAAACAGTCTTATAGCTTATGCTAACATCAGCACATTTTAGCTACATATGTATATTTTTTTTGTTATATCTATTGCTCTATTTTTTTTTCTAAAGTTCTGTATGAATAAACTTTTGTATATTAAGTTATTTTAAGCGCAGTCTCTCCATTTATCAAGTGAAAGGCGCTGTTGAAAAAATATTTAAAGCATACTTTTGTGCGTGGCAGACATTTTGATTGCCATTTAAAGCGGCCGCGCCATGTTTTGGTCTTGTGGCCATGTTAACAACAATCTTTAACAGTAGCTTGGGCACGGACTGGGGCGTTTGTTTTTTTTTTGTTTTTTTTTGGGAGGCTACTGCTCTTGGCTGACTTTCATTGTTTGCCAAAGCGCACAATTTTATGTTTGCCGCAATTGCGCCTCAGAGATTTGTGTGCACAACGGCAACAATAACAAGAACAACAACAACAACAATCGCAGCAAACAATGCCCCGAGTTGCTTTAAAATTTATTTGCGTTATTATTTAGAGACTGCAGCGTGCTTTTAACTCATTTGGCTTAACGAATTTCTATTGAAACACACACACACACAGCAAATAAACACAAGCGTGTTGCAAACGTTGCATGAATTCTTGATGTAAGTGTGTCCACTTACTATAATCACACAATTTACACGCATTTTGTGTCATAGCAGCGATAACAAAGGCCAACGAAAAAAAAAAAAATAGCAAATAGAAATAAAAGCAAAACAAAAACTAAATGAATATATGGCATTTAATGTAAGTGCGTGTATGTGTGAGATGTTTACAAATAAATGCGAAGCACATAACAAACACGCTCAGAAGCAGAGCAAAGCACAAAGCAACCCATGAGCATGATGCGACTACTAAACACACTTTGTTCGGTCTGAAGCACAACGCACAGCTTAATCATCTTTTTTTGAATATTAGTGAAAACTTCTCATTCAGTAAATTGCAAGCTTTAAATATTTTTGCGAATTTCATTTGAATATTAATTGTAGGCTTTTGATTTCAGCAAAATGCTCTAAGCTTAAGCCAAGCTTAACAGCAAATAAAAGTGGAGCTTATTGTTGAACTGAGTTTGTGTTTTTATGTCCATTAGCTAAGCTTAAGTGTTAAGCAAAATATTGATAAATATATATTTATTTAGCTAACTTTGTTACAAGCCATAGCTGTTAAATTTAAAGAAGATTTCAGATTTATTGATTATTGCTTTGTAAATACAAAATTGATTAGATAAATAAATTTAAAATAAAACACACACTTTAATATGCTTAGAAAATGTAATCCAAAATAAATTTTAAAACATTTCTTTCAAATTATTTACAAACGTAATCATCAATCAATGTTTGCTTAGTTACTAATGATAACAAATACTAATTAACATTTAGCAGCTATAGTTAGAATATTGTGCTATAATTAAATAGACAAATTGCTTGCTCTAAGCTGATTGGCTGCTTGGCTGCTTGGCTGCTTGGCTGCTTGTCAGTGAACACACATATACCCCATTAGAAATTAACTAGTGGGCATAAAAGAAAACACTTGCGGCAAACGCCCAAGGAATAAGAATAAGGCGCAGAGCTGTAATTGTGAGGAGCCGCATGCAGTAAATAAACTAATACGGCTACTTGTTAGGCAAAGTACCGTCATCTATTAAGCAATGTGTGTGTGTGTGTGTGTGTGTGTGTTGAGAAACTGAGGCCTGCTGCCCACTCGGCCAGCCAGGCTGAGGCATTCAGGCAAATGAAATGAAATGAACTGAACTCGACTAAACTCAACTTGGTCAAAATGACAATTGGGCATAAAAGTGAGCAAGCGCGCACTTTGGGGGCTACCGCAGGGGGTCGACCAGTAAAAATAGAGCTGTGTGTTGCGTTGTGTTGTATTGTGGCTGCAACTGCTGCGCGTTGACATTTACCACATGCTGTGGCATGCGACAAAGCGACAGCGACAGCGGCAGCGGCAGCTCTCATGTTGTAAGCAGCGCTGTTGACACAAAAATTTTCGCCATGTTTCCGGCGACTGCGTAGCATGTGTGACAAATGTCTAAAATTCTACTTTTGGTTTGGTTTTCTTTTCCTTTATTTTATTTATATATTTCCCTCTTTTTTTCTGGCTGTTGCGTCTCATTAGCAGCAGCAGCAGCAGCTCCCCTACGAAATCAACGCGCTGTTGTTTGTATTTGTATCTTTTTCCCATTTTTTTTTTTGTCGCCAGCTAAAATATGTTATGGCTGGCAAAACAAAAATCATGACTAAAATATAAGATGACTGCCAACAGAGCGAGAGAGCGAGCGACAGACCCCAAGTGTTAACTTTAATTTCGCTGACGGCAGTGGATTTTTTCCTGGGCTCTATAAATGTTTGCAAGCTGCGTGAGCTTAAGCTCTTAATGCTCTAAAGTTATTAGACTGAATTAGGGTTGAGAAAAAAAAACAACTATGTACAAATATGTAGCATAATTAAGTGGGCAGCCTGATAGCTAGCCCTTTATATAGAGTAAATTACGCGAGAGCTTTGAGCAATTTGTTAATTGAATATTGTAAAAGTAGAAATTAAAACTTTAAGTGTTGATTAATATATTAGGCATTTGAATATAAAATACAAGCATATGCAATTTAATTGAAAAATATAAATTATAAGCAAAATGAGAAATTTCTATAGTTTGAAATTCACTATTTAATTTTAATTAATTTAAATACATTTGCAACAAAATTTGTAAGCGAGAAATTTAACTATTTTAAATGGGGAGCAAAAAGAAGAATACTTTTTAGATTTTCCAATATTTCAATTATTTAAAAATATTTCAATGCAAAATAATATAAATTGAAATATAAATTAATTAAAATACATATATTTTAAGTGCATAGACTAGTTAAATGAAGCTTAAGCTTAAGCTGAGCTAACTATTTCATTTGAATGGCTGCCTTAAGAGTTCTTTGCAAATATTAATCACAGTCTTCATCTTTTGTTAGCTGCCTTGCCTCTCTCTCTCTCTCTCTCTCTCTTACTCTTTTGCTTGTTGTGGCTCAGCTACATACGAGAGCTGCTACTGCCTGTTTACTAAGTTGTTGCCAATTGTCTGCTGCTGTTGGCAGTTGCCATCACGCAAACAGTCAGAAAGAGAGGGAAAGAGAGAGAGAGAGGAAGAAAGCGATTGCCAGTTGTGTTTGGCTTTGACTAATGATGGACGCGTGGGCGTGGCCAAGGCACATGTGTTGACCATCATTAATAATTGACAGGTAAAGTAAATTAAACAAAATTTAGTTAACATACCAAGTGCCTCCGTCTTGGCTGAACAAATTAGCTAATTGCAATTGCACTTAAGAGATTATTTATGCAAATCGCATGGGCAAATATAATTTATGTTCGTTACTATGGATATTGTAAAGCTTTTTTGCCCGACTGTGCTCACGTGCGTAAAAGAAATTTGAAAAATAAAATGCGCAGAATTGGACGCAGTCGACATTAGTAGACCCGTTATGACAAGTGAAATAAAAATAACATTAAGTCTTAAAAATAACATTAAATGTTTAAAGCGACTTTATACTTTTTATTTAGCTGCCTGATTGGACAAAATTAAAAGATCTGTTGTACATTTTCATGTGCAGGGTCTAAAAACGTTCTGTGCATAGCCTGCACTGAGAGAAATATATTGACAATGCCAAGCAGCTTATTTAATTATTTTATTTTAAGCACAAAATGATATTTCTATTGAAATATTTTGCATTTATTTTTCACAAACAAAAACATTTATTTTTCACAGTGTTTTTTTTTGCTAAGCAGCAAATTCTATTTTTGGCATGTTTTATGGCCCCACAAAATCGAACAGCAGCAAAATAACTTACGAAAAAGGTTAATGCCAACTTCTCTCTCTCTCACTCTCTCTCTATTCTCTTATTAATAGTACTTATGTATAAGCTAAGCAACGTGTCGCACACAGTGGAACGCTAAAAACTTTATCAACTTCTCTGCTCTCTCTCTCTCTCATTTTTTATTTTTTTTGTCAGTCCGGCCAATTCGCAGCCCAAGCAAAACTTCTCTCTACACATTGATGTGGCGAAAGTTCGTTAAGTAAGTGAAAGAGCTGTGAATGATTTATTGCATTTTAAAAATCTGAAAGTAAGACCAACTTTGCGCTGCCCAGCAAAGCAAAGAAAAATACAAAAAAAAAATTGTGCACACACATTTTTAGTAAAAATTCGCAACTCAAACTGAGAAATTTTGTCAGCAAACAGATAACAGCAAAAAAAAAAAACGAAGATAAAGATTGATATAACACACACCTGAGAGAAACAAGGCAACGTACTAGCATTTTGCAAATTGCTCTATAGCAACAACAAAAAAAAAAAAGAATTTAATAAAAAATGCTGCAAGTGTTGGATATTTATTAATTGCAAATTCAATTAATTGCAAGCATTGTCAAGCGGCAGCCAAATTGGCAAACAAATTCAATTGAAATACAATTGGCTTTTAAATGAAAGCCTATTTCAAAAATGTGCACTATGTGGCAGCAACAAAAGCAGCAGCAACAACAACAACAACAACAACAACAGTAATAGCATCATGTTGCCATTGATGACATTCCTTCCAGACGATAATATGTGCGCGTTTGTGTCGCCCACCCTCCTCTATAGCTGTCTATTGAGGCATGCCAAAGCCAGCTGCGTAGTCATGCAGCATGCGAGAGCGAGAAGGAGCGCGTAGAGTGAGAGAGTGCGAGCGAATGTTCCACATGACAATGGCCATTGTACTCCGGACTGATTGTGTTGCTTCGCTTCGGCGAAATTAATAAATAGATTAGCATGTACGATTTGTTGCAAGTCTATAAACAAATCAATATAGATTTGCAATTTATGTTTTCTTTTCAAATAAATGCGCAGGGAGAAAATATATGCTAGCGTCAAACATAACGAAAGCTATAACGATTACAAATTTGTACTACAAAATTTAGCTATAGGAATTTATTTATGATTAGCAAAATTAATTTATAAATTGTATTATAAAATGTATATTTTAATTTGTATATAAAAATGAATTCATAAATAAAAATAATTGGAAATGCGGTTTTTAAATTTTATAATAAACTAAATTACATAATTAAATTTATTTAATTTTTTTTTATTTTTTATTTAATTGAATAAATAAAAAACATTTTTGAAATTTTATATTTATATATCAAAAGCGAAACAACAAGAGATAAAAAGCGAAAAATTGATGTTGATAAGTTTTATAATATTTTAATATATAATATAAAAATTATAAAATATAATAAAAAAAATTAAATTTTCCAAAATAAAAGCATTTATAAACTCTTTTATATTTATATTTTAAATCAAAAAGTCATAATATAATAATACTATAATAAAATTTACGGACTGTTATTTGCAATTTACTTACACATAAATACTAACATAAATACAAACATACATAATAATTTAATAAATATTAAAACTATACATATATGTTAATAAAGTTGTTATAAGCAAATTAATAATATTTAAGTAATACGGAATTTACTTAGCAATGCGGCAATGCAAAATTTATGGCTACAAGATTTTGAATACTAAAATTAAACAATAAGAATTTGTTATTTGCATTTTACTGCGAGTTAATAGACAGTTACACCAATAATTAATTAAAAGTAAAGCGCTTTAGTTACGAATATAATTCAATTAAATAAAGAACAAATAATTTTGCTGATATTGTTTTTGCATTTTATAATTTTATCGTGGCAACATTAAAGTGGCAGCAACCACGGAAAACCGCGTGCGGGGTATAACGAGACTGTGCGACAGTTTGGCTCAGCAGGCTGCCAAGCGTTTGGGGCTTTAAGCCGCAACATAGGTACATAGCATAATTACAAAGGCGCGTTGGCAGCAGCGTTGACGACCCAAAAACAAAAAAAAAAAAAAAACAAAAAAAAAATAACAAAAATGATGCCAGCAAAGCAACGCGGCGGCAAAGCCATAAAGCTAAGGGTTGTTGTTGTTGTTGTTGTTGTTAGCATAGCCTGAGAGCGTGCGAAAATTCCAGCAGTTTGCCTATTAGTAATTCATAATCCAAGTTGCCAGCGTGCGCGCTTAATTTTGCACTCTTCCACTAAAATGCGTCTTGCGGCCCATTGGGAGCAGCCTCCACCTACTTTTGGTGGCTCTGGTGGTGCCACAGTTTGCAGCTCTCTCTCTCTCTCTCTCTCGAATAGGGTCAGCTTTAATTTAGTGTCAGTCAGCTTGACTTTACCGAGAGCAGCAGCAGCAGCAGCAGCAGCAGCAGCAGCAGCAGCAGCAGCAGCATTTGTTGCCGTTGCTGTTGCTGTTTGCGACTTTGATTACATATTCATTGACGTGACTTTATAATGCGCGCAGTATGTAGAATATAGTTGGCAGGCAGTGTAGCAATTAAGTTTGGCACGGCTGCAGTCATAAATCAATTAATTTCATTGCTGCACACATGATGCAGTTACAGTTAGATTTAAGTTTTGGTCTTGTCGTGGTCCAAGGTGCGTATGAGTAATTGTTAGCACATGCGAATGCAATTAAGTGCGCATTATCAGCAGCAGCGGCGGCGGCGGCGGCATTAATTACATTCCACTGACAAATTTCTGCCTCTGCCTGGTCAATTTGGTAATTTTGGTAATTTTGCGTATTCGCATTTGCGTAATATTTGGGGCGTATGCGTAATATGTGAACTTAATACCTACACTTGCAATAACAATTGTGTTACCGCAACGCCACACCACGCCCACGCCCACGCCCAGTATCAATGTGGCATATGATTTTGCAGACCAAAACCCAATTACAAATATGACATTTGCACAGCCACAAGCGAACAACTCTGTCTGTCTGTCTGTCTGTCCGTCTGACCGCCTGTCGTTGTTTCTTACTGCAGATTCGTGTGTGTGTGAAATATTCATTATTGCGGCTGCTGCTTTTGCAAAGCCTAGAACCCTATTCAGCCTAAAACCCATTCATTCATTCAGTCAGTCACTCACTCACTCACTCACTCACTCAGTCACTCAGTTGGCACATTAATGAAAGCTGCAGTCAAGCCTCACAATGGAAGCTTTGCCTATCAAATAACTTGCAACTGATGGCTTAACACTGCACAGTGGTGCGAAATACGAAGCTGCAAGACTCGCAAACAAACACAAAATCAAGTAATTTTAATTCAAAAATTGAAAATAGTTTTATAAATTTAAAATATGAATTATAAGATTAAGTTTAAAATAAGAAACCATAGCTTAAATACTAAAATAACATAATTCATAACATATAAAGCTTTAAATTTTGTAATGTCTTATAAAAATAAATGAAAATATGCAATTAAAGTCACTGTCGAGTTTTAATAATTTGTTTGCTTTGATTGTAATATAATTTTATTATTTGTTTATTCAATGTTTGCCAGCCCACGCACCACTGTGCACGGTGCTTTGCCTGACTGATGGCAAATTAATGCGTCGCTTTCAAATGCTCAAATTTCTTGGCATAATGAGAAACAAAAGCGCGCGCATGTAATTCGGCAATATCTATCATGCAATCTAATAATCAATCTTGTTAGCGATAATCCGCAGCTTAGGTAAGAAAATATGCGAAGCTTAAAGCTCCCAGCCCAGCGCAGCCCAGAGTCAATTATTTAACAAGTTAAGCGGCTCATGTGTGCTGCATGCGCTAAATGCAACATTTTGTGGCACCAGCCATGGATGCAAGCGAAATACAATTAAAGGCAGGCAAGTTAACAGGCTGCGAAGTCGAACAAAGCCAAAGCGAAGCAGCAAAGAAACGCAAAGAGCAATCAAAAGAGGGGCGGGGCCGCGGCGAGGGCGTGGCGCGTGTGAACAGCACGAATATATCGCATGCAAATTCAAACGTCCGCACACTTAATATAATTTCACTTAAACAGAGAAATTTGAATTGCCGTGCAAAAAAACAAAAAACAACAACAACAACAAAAATTAAGGCACGGCTACAGGTATGCTTAATGTATATACGTATACGTAATATCTGTGTATGTGTGTGTGTTAATGTTTGCACTGTTTGTTGCTGTGGACCGAGTTCAGAGCTTTTTGCATTTTCGTGACTTTGGCGCGTTAACCTCAATTTATCGCTGCCATTTGCGTTCTCTTTTTGTTCGATTACAGTATAAATTGTGGTAGCTAACGTGTTGGTCACACACACACACACAAAGACACACATACACCTGATACATGCATTGTGTAATCGATAAAAAATAAAATGAAAAAACATTAAACATTGCACAGTAGCAATTGCAGAACAAACTTTTATAAATGCTTAAGCATATGCATTTTACTTTGCCTTTCCCTTTTGTTGTTGTTGTTGTTGTTACTGCGTAAATTGAGTTATGAAAAAAACGAGTTAATTGCAAACGCTACACTTATGAAAATGCAAATTTTAATGCCTCACACTGACTGCGAGTAAATCACACTTACTGCACTTCATTTTAAAATTGTTGCCAGCATATGCAAGACAACAACAGCAACGCTGATTGCCAATGTTATACACTTGGATGGCACAGCAAACGCCAATTGAGGCATGCGCAAGTTGTGCTAAGCAAATGTGATAGCAATAAAGTCACAGCTTGTATGCTTAAGTGACTTTCTTATACGTGATTAAACATTAATTGACAAAAATTATGAAAAAAAAGTGTATTTATGCTCAAAACTGACTTAAAGTGTATTGCTAGTTGAGTGGCATATTTTTTATGAATTTGCAATGACCAAACTGAATTAAAAGTGCACATGCTAGTAGAGTATAGCCATTAACAATGCGCCAAACACACTTAAAGTGTATATGCTAGTCGAGCGTAGTCGCCTTGCAATTAAAGTGTATAAAAAAAGTTGAGCATAGCCACTTACAATACTCAAAACAGTTATAAAGTGTATTTGCTAGTCGAGCAGAGTTATAAACAATGCGGCAAACAGACTTAAAGTGTATATGCTAGTCGAGCGCAGTCAATTGCATCTTTCGTTTTATTTCATATGCAGTTCAAGTGTATACAAAAGTTAAGCACAGCCACTTACAATACTCAAAGCAGCTTAAAAGTGTATCTGCTAGTCGAGTGCAGCCGCCTGTCATATTTCTTATGCATGCACAAAGAGAACTTGATTAAATTATATGCTCGCCACACTGCTTGATATGCAATTATTTTTATACACAGCCCTGGTTCAATTATTTGATACGTTCTCATCATTAAAATTGCGTTAAATAAATTTGATAAAAATTATACACTTTTTAACTCTGCGTATTTGATCGATGCCATTGGCGTTTAATTTGCATGGCAAATAAATGGGCGCGTTCATTTTTTAATGTCAAAAATGTTTAAACACATGCAAATGTAATGTGAGCTTAACTTATTTGCTTGTTTTGTTGTGTGTGTGTGTTGTTTACTTTGACAAAATAAACAAATCAACACTCATTTTATTTATTTGTTAATTGTTAATGCAAATTGCCAGCAGCCAATGGCAAATGCAAAATAAAGTGTTGACAATAAAATTTCAGCGACAAGTCTTAGCTATTAAAAAATCATGCAGTGACATGTCCAAAAAAAAAATAGCGGGACTTTGCCGCAGAGTAAGTAGCGCACTTGGCGAATACGAATGAGAATGAGAATGGGAAAGACTTGGGAGGGGGTGGTGGGCTGTCGCAATAATCATAAAGCCAACGTGAGAGATGCCGAGCGACTTGCACAATAAAAAAATATGCGCTGTCTCACTCTCTCATTCTCTTTTTTTTCGCTAGCTCTGAGGCACTAGTGTAAGAAATATTTCTTTGGTCTCAATGCCAGAGCGTGGGCCTGCTTACTGATTATGGTAAAGTTGCTCGTGCGTGGCACTGAGTAAAGCTACAAGCTACATGGCTTGTGTAGGAAAACACGTTGCCAACGCTTTTGCTTTATGACTTAGAGAGAGAGAGAGAGAGAGCGGGAGTGGGAGTGAGAGGCAATAGCACCGAAAAAAGTCAGACAACTAAAGCAGCAGCAGCAGCTCTGGCTGGCTGGCTGGCGGATGCGGAAGTGGAACGGAAAACTGCAAAAGCAGCAACAGTAACTGAGCCGTGGGGCTGGCAAAGGAGCTGGCTGCGGTCTTAGAAAGGAAGTCAAATTCCAACTACCTTTTGCACACTCACACACACACACACGCATTGCGAATTGTGCTCGCCTGCTTATATAACAAATATTTCAAATATGTACAAATATGAGTAACAAATACACTGCAAGTTGTATTTTTATATATTTTTTATTATTGCATTTAACTAAAACTAACTTTGCCCCAATTCATGTTTGGCGGTCTGCGTAATTGATTTGAATAATCCACATTTATGCTTTTCATTCGCTTTGCAAGCATTTAATTTCATTTTATTTTATAATTTGTGTAATTATTTTGTAACTTTTTGTTGTTATTGCTTTAGGCTTTAGTCAGCATGGAATTAAATGGAATTGCATTCAGCAGTGAGCAGTGTGCAGAGAACGAATTGATTGTTAACTAAATTAATTATTTAATATAAAGCTCTATAAATTGTCATTAAATTTAAGCACAAATAACAAGAATAATAAAAAGCGTCATCAGTCATCAAATAAATTATAGTGAAATAATCGTTATAACAAGAATTCTTACTAAAAATAAAAATAATAAGAATTGCTATCAAAACAAAATTATAATAAAATAAATAATTATTTGTAAATTTTCTTATGATCAAAATTATTGCTTTGCGTTATGATTATTCTTTGTACAGCTAAGAATTTGCAATAATATTTCATTTTAATAGTTTATTAAATAAACAAAATTATACATTGCAAACCAGAAATCAAGATATTCATTTCAGTTGCTGCATTTTGTTTGCAATTAAATTAAAATTGCTTTAGATTTTCAGTTACAGCAGCACTGAAAATGAATGAAAATTATAACGCATGTGCAAGTGCAATTGCAAATTGTGGCACGTATTAATTTTCAATAGCTTTGTTAACAATTTTCTCTGTGTGTAGCATGTAAATGGAGAATCGACTGAATAACTTTCAACAGCAGCTTGCAGCGGTAGCGCCAGCATTGTTGCCACTCTATGCAACAGCTCAGCCACAAATCTCACACGTACACACACACACACACACGCACACATAGCGTACACATGCATGCAATATAACTGACGGCACTTGCTAAAAAATATTGTAAAAATAAGTAAATCAAGTCATAAACTACTTGCACTCAGTATTTGTTTGTTAAAGTTTTTGCGCTTGGCAAACTGCAATTCTTTATTTTTTTTTTATACTTTTTAAAGCAGCTAGAAATTCAATTGAACGGCAAGTTGCAAGTTTCAAGCTAGACAGACAGACAGACAGACAGACAGTTGCAGCTAAGTTGCAGCCAAATGCAGTTTGCAGTTTTAGTTTCAACACCTTGTGCTTCAAACTGTCGACTGTCAATTGGGCAGAAAAAGGAATAAAAAGAAAGAGGCAGCAACTTGAGCAAGCGGCAAAGAGTTAAGTACGCATCATCCTTTAACTTTATCCAGGCTATATATATATATATATATATTTTTTTTTAATATCGATTGCTGCCTGTCTGTGCAACATTTGTTTACCTAGCAAAGTAAAAATTTCATTTCAAGTTTTTTGTGTCTGTGTCTGTTGCAAAGTTCTCTATCTCTTTCTCTCTCTGGCTTGCTCTCTCGCTCTGGCGCTCGCATGTGACATCATAAATTTTGATTAAGCTCTTTGCACACAGTTTATAGCGCTGTCCTGTCCAACAAGCCAAATTTCAACTGCGACTATTTTTGCGACTCTTGCAACACAATCATCATCATCATCGCCATCGCCATCATCATCATCATCATTCTCTGGCTTTATCAGCAGTTTAATCATCATCAAGTTGGACTTTCAGCACTTGACTTGTTTGCCCATTTTAGTTGAGAGTTTTCTCGTTTTTTAACTTTATTTGCAGCGGACTTTAGCTTCGAATTTCGACAGTAAACTTTATGCATTATGCACGCCACATTTGTTACGCATACGCAGCGTATGACAATGTTTGTTTGTCCAGCTAATTTTTAATCAAATAGCTGTCAGCAGCAGCTTCGAGTCTTTGCGTATGTGTAATAGACACTTTTATATTTTATTATTAAGCTTTAGCCGCTAGGCGCACTTTGCAATCGAATTGACTTTGCCCATTGCCATTTGCTTCAGGCTTACTGCTCTATATATTTTATTTATCAAATTTAATATGACAACTAAAGCATTAGCTGAGCTCTGAGCTGAGCTGCTTGTTGGCACGTTTTGTGTTTTTTGTATTTCAAAATTACTTTTGTTGCAAAACTCACATAATATTTATTTTTTATTATTTTACTGCATTTTCTTTTGGCTTTATTTTTATTTATTTCATATTACGGGCGCAAACTTTTCGCTGTCCACACAGCAAGCGAGAAAACAGCAAAGTTAAATAAAAAAACAGAAAATTCGCAAATGAAATAAAAGAAAGTTTTGTACACAATTTTGCGCTTGTTTTTTGTTGTCAGCGCATTTTTATTAAATTTAACTTATACACCCCACCCCGGCCCGCCCGCACCCCCTTTGATGCACACAGCTGTCTTTAAATTTGCATATTACAATAATCTGAGCACAATAATGAGTTTTGCTTGCTTAACTCAATTCGATTGTTTAGCTGTACTTTGTTAATAATTAATTTGTTGATCTTGCAACTTTTTGCCAACAAACAAGCTAAGGCGGCTTAAAGTCTTTTCCGAGTTGCTCGAAATTCAACAAAACTCTACTATGATATGCAAAAGATACAAAAACTTTCGAGTTGTTTGCTTAAAGCTTATGCCACAACATTATCTAGAATTAGTTTGTGTTTGTGGCAGAAATGTTTCAAGTTTTTGGCCTACGTCTCATGCTCTGGCTAATAAGCAGAGGCAGTTAGCTACTTTACTCTTTATATATATATATTGATTTCACGATTAGGGTGTTCACGAAGTGTTGTAGGAAATCCCAGGAAATCGTTGTAACGTTGCAAAACCAGTGTTGTAAAATTCGCAGAAAAAATACTAAAATGTTTGTTATTTTTTGGTGTTAATTGGTAGAAAAAAAAACGTCAAATCAAAGCCAACTCAGCTATGAATATATTTTGCGGCAACAAGCAAGCGTGGAAACGATTCTGGAAAAGATGCATGCCACTTGAGATTAAAATTTAAATTAATAAAATAGTAATAGTTAATAAAATAAATTAAAATCTGTGGGTTTCTCTAATGCAAGCATTAGATCATAAATAGACAGCCTTTTGCTTTCAATTATTAAATTTCTAACATGAACTGCTCGCCATTCCAAAATGGACGCATCTTTAATCTCACAATTACAAACACAAAGTAGTCGAACAGCTGTTAAGTTCAGCTTTGCAACACTTGCTCGTCTACACCTTACAACGCCTCGGAGATTACACAAATGCACTAGCCAGGCAACTAAAGGCGCAACCAACGAGAAGACGATTAAAAGATGCCAAGCAGTTGACCTCCCTAAAAGGGTCATCACTTAAATGTAAATAATTGTATATGTATATAGTATATTGTAGTATTAAGTATGATATTGTCTAGTTAGTATAGGGATGGGACCCATGTGATCCTTTTATGCTTTTCCTTATATATAACTAGATTAAGTTGCCCCAGCTTAAATAAAAACCAAAAGAATTAAAATAGAAAATACACCTTACAAAATGGGGTGCTCACATCAGCAGTGTGGCAAACAATCTTTCTTACAACTATACAACAGTTCGTGAACACCCCATATATTTCTCTCGCTTTTCCGATCAAATTTAGCAAACATCTGTAGATATATAACTTTATGCGATTTGGCATTGGCCTGCTTTAAAATGAAAGTTAAATTTATAGCTTAATCGAAATCTAATTTGAGTTTTTCTTGCGTTTAAATCAGTAAATAATTTGACATATTTGCTTGCTTAAGTTCTTTTATAAATGTCTCTAAATCATTTGCATACATTTAGTTTTTATGAGCTGCTTTTGCTTTGTGTAAACATTTACTTTATACTGAATAAATATAATCAAAGGCAATTCCATGTTGAAAAATCAGTTGGTCAGCAAAATGTTTTGTCTACATTGATTACTAAGCCTAATTTTTATTGGCCAAAGCAAACTTGAATAACTTTTTGTTGTGCAAACTATTTTTGCTGGCATTAAATTTGAAAGCAAGCTTAACGATAAATTTTATTTCAGACAGTTGCTTTAATAGACTTGTCAATGGCAAACTGCATGCAGTTGTTGGCTGGTTGGCTGGTTGGGTCAAATGTTATTGTTAACACATATGCAACATATTTCAACGAGAGAATGGGAATATATATACAGTAGTATAGACAAGCATCGATGCTTTACCAACAACCAACAATCAACCATTAATTGCGCACCACAGAAAGCAATCAGAGTGCAATGTGTGTGGAGCTCAACGACGAGTTTGGCTCACTGCCAGCCCAGAGATACAGCAAAAAAAAAAAAAAGAGACAGAGACAGCGACAGCGACAGAGAGCGAGAGCGAGAGCGAGGTTAGGTGAAAACCTCAGTTGCAATACATCGATATTTGTTGGCTTTACAATAAAACTACATTTCATTTTAATCCGTTTTATGTGGCCGTCGATGTTGCGCTCAAGCAGCTTAATCTTTTGACCGCAAATTTATAACACACACGGCCGCAGGACGCAGGACACGAGCACGGGACACGGGACACAGTGGAGACAGATTACAGTTTTATATACAGACGTACAGCCAGCGTTTATTTAACTGTCAAATTTACACATGCTCTCGCTTTTTCTCTTCTCTGGCTCTTTCTCTTGCGCTGCGAATAAAAAAAAAAAGTTGCCATTGCCTAGCCGCAAAAGCCGCAAAAGTGCAAACGAAACTGTAACCAAAAACCAAAAATGAAATCAAATGAAAAAGTCCCAAGTGCAAAGAAATAACCAAAGCAAACTCACAGACGTTAACAGCAACAGCTGAAAGTAATAGCTATAAGTTCATAGCTCTGCGAACTACAAAATGCATATCTGCTTGCTAAATTCCTAAGCCAGACACTGAGAATTGCATTCATACATTTTTTTTATTGAACAGACAAATCTGATATTTCCACAGTTGAAACACTAAAAGCTGTAAGGCTGAACTTTTTCACTAATTGATTTATAAAAATAGAGAAACTATATTAGAACACTCTTCTTGTTAATTAAACAAAAACTTAAATTTGAATTGCACATTTTAGTTTGAATTTCCATTTTTTGACTTTACATGTTTATGATATCGAAAATCTGTTAACTAATTCTTTCAATGCCAGCTTATTAATTCAAAAATATGCTTTAATTAACAACACATTTTTTTTTTTTAATATTGCAATTTATAATTTAACTTAAGTACTTATTTAAGAACTAAAACAGTATTCACCTTAGGTAAATCGGTAGTTTAAATTATTTGAAGTCTGAAATTTGATCTAGAACTAAAGATTTATATAAATCTACAAATTTAATTATATCTAAAATTGCTGCAATTGCATAAATATTGCTGATAAATGATTGAAGACTATTTTATAGCTAAGAAAAATAAATCATTTGATCACTCAGCTGTTTGCCAAAATATTTCATGCATTTATTAATTGAGTTGAATAAATGTTTAGATTGCAACAATTTAATGTCTAAATGAATTTGCCGTCTATGTAGTGTAACTATGAAAATGACTGAAAATAATTGCAAAACTATTCGAAAAGGTAAATTATATAATTATAATTAAAATGATTGCAATAATTGTTTAATAAAGCAATTTTCGTAGCAAAAATAATAATTGCAATTTGTTTTGCCTTGGTGGTGGTGCCAGGTAATAGATATAATTTATTGTTATAGTTGGAAATAGACCCGGACTCGCTCTCGTACTTTAGTTGGCTGCAATTTGAGGTAATTTGATTTGCGGACGGACGGACGGACGGAAGTGACCAAGGCGGCGAAGTAAGGAAGCTCTTGGCTTGAAAGGATGTGCGTCGTCGAGTTTGGATAAAGTGGCGTGACTATTAGTTGCAGTTGCATGCAGCTGGGGCAGTTGTGACAGCGACAACGACAGCGACAGCGACAGCAGTTGCTAGGACTAATTGAAATTGGAATTGCTTAAGCTCACAGAGCGAGGAATGCCGTTACATTGGGGTCAAGCTTGTCAGTAGCTTGGCAAACAATTGCAGCGCAGCTAATTGAAAATGAAATGCTTTTTAATAATTAATATGTGTGTGGCATGTGGCATGTGGCACAGCTGTGTATAGTTCGCTTGATTGATATAACGAAAGCCAATTAAGTAAAGCAAAGTAAATGCAATGCAATTTACAAAAAATTAAGCCAGAGCAACTAAAAGTAAAGTAACTATTTTCATAACTATTTACAAAAGCGCTGCACACACACACATTTAACTTATGCTCGAGTGTGTGTGTGTGTGTGTGTTTGCCACTCGGACATGTTGGCGTGACGCATAAATTCATGTTGCGGCCATCACAGTTGTGAAAGTTTTACGCCCGCCCCCACCCCCTGGGATGTGGCGTGCTGTGTGTTGATGAGCACATTTGACTGACATGGGTAGACAATTAATTGAAAACAAAATGTGCTTACGCTGTGGCCGCCACCCCCTGCCCCGCCCCGCTCTCATCACTTCGTTCGTCAACACACAACTCAGCGCAAAAACTTTTATCATTAACGCTGCAAATCAGCTTAAAACTGAGGCAAGATATTCATCGCCAGGGGGGGGGGGGGGGGGTAGCAACAGTGTGACAATAAATGTCAAAAGGTGTTGCTCGTCGTCGCCGTCGTCGTCGTCGTCGCTGGGCGCTAAAGTAATTTTCAACAAAACAAGAAAAAAAAAAACAAAACAAAAGCAAAGCGCGCAACAAAGCGAAATGTTTGCAATTGTTTATGCGCACTTTTAAGTTAAGCAGCTTTAGTTACTTAGTAAATCTTTAATGCAGTTTCAAAACTAAAAATATGCAGCATACTTTACAGCGCAACAAACACACATAATGCTATTAGGCTTAACTTTTTTGTCAGTCCATTAGTAATGCATTTAGAATTACTAATCAATAGTTATAGAAAAAAAATTAAATAAAATGCACTGTTGGAAAATATTACGTATACGTACATTGAATACACATAATATATGTATACAAAAGTATAAAACTATATATACAGCATTAATACACAGTCACGTTTACATATAATTTCTAATTCGGGTTTGATATTTCATAACTTCTATTTGCAATCTACGCGTATTGTAAGTCTCCAAGAATAGTAAAAAATAATTGTGAAAATTATATTAGTTCAGCTGACTAATTATTTATGTTTTTATAATAATCAGTGATTTATTATGAATATAAACTATATGCTAACGAAATTCATTGATAGTGCAAGCATTTTCTTGCAATATTTTAAATATTTTTAAATATTTCTGTATACTTTTCTAATTATAATTGTTAAGTAATTAAGCGTTAAGTAACAATTCACTGTAATTACTAATGTTAATGACTGCTACACATGTTTTTTTTTTTTGAGACGAAACTATCTCTAAAAAGTTAAGCAATTAAGTATAAACTAAAAACTGTAGCATAGCTTAGAGCGCTATTTAGATTTAGACGAAATACAAAAGTTTTGCTTTAATTTGAGCCATTAAGGCAACGTATATGCGTAGGCTATATGCTTGAGAAGTGAAGCTGCTTTTGTGCTTTTGGCCTTCAGCACAGTCGCTTTTGCTTTCTTTGGCGCAACACTGCGTATGAGCATTATTTAAATTTGGCGCAGTCACTCGCAAATATTTACTCGCTACAGCACTCTATGCGACGCATAGCTCGACGCTCGCTCTCTCTCTGTGTGTGTGTGTGTGTGTGTGTGTGTATTTGGCTTTTGTGTTTTTGCTTTGCACAAGCGCTTCAAAATAATTTAATTGTTGGCGCATAAGCTCTTTAATGTGCGCCTTTGCCCTTTTTAATGGCATGAGTGCGCACATACTTCAACATGCGTTTGCGTTTGCGTTTGCGTTTGCATGTGCGTGTGTGTGCATAAAAAATTGACTTAAGCATAAGCTAATTATGGCAGCTACCATTGTCAACAGCAACGCTCAGCTAACGAAACTTGCAGCATTCAAAAATGAGCAGCGATTTTCAAATTCAGAGCTAATAACATGTTTAGTTGTGTGTGTGTGTGTGCGTGTGTGTGTGTGTGTGTGTATGCATGTGTGTTTGTCAATATTCATCTCGATAACTATATGAAAATTCAATTATTAACTTAACTAAGCGATGTGCATTATGCAAATTGCTGGCAAACTTTATTTACTCTCTATCTCTGTATGTGTGTGTTTGTTTCTCTCATAATATTTGCACACACTCGATAGCGAACTCGGCTGTGAGAGATAAAGCTAAAACAAACAAATGCATAAAACAAATTAAATTGCCAAATGCACAACTAGAGAATTATTAATCATACTGATTGCGCTGCAATGCCAACTGTAAATCGCTTGCATGCACAAACATGCACAACAACAACAACAACAGCTGGCATAAGCCGCAGGCTCACATACACTTTTGTTTAAATTAACATTTTAGCATAAGGCTCAAAAGTTTTTAGAATCTGATTCGCATGTTGATTTTGATGTTTAAATATATTCATTATATATAAAGTAATTACTAATAATATCAATTTGATTACTAATAATATCAAATTTATTTCCCAATTGAATTTAAATAATTATTATTGCAATGCCATTCAATATCATCATTTCAATTATTATTATTAAATGATTACCAATATCGGCAAATATTATTTCTATAAATAATTAAGTCATATTTGCAAATCTGTTAAGCCAATTAAAGTGTATGGCTGCCCTGACATTTTGAATTACAAATGCTCGCCCGCCTTAAATCAGACGCTTGAATGCACTTTAACCCCAAAACAATTAATAGAGAGAGACACAAACGAACGAATAAAATCTGCTGCATTTATTTTTGTGTGCACATTTAATTACAACGCAGACGGCTCAAATGCCTTTTGACTTTCACACACACACACATTTGTTTGCTTAAATGCACATTCGAGTTGAATTTGTTGTTCACACTTGTTTGCTCTTTTCTCACATAAGCGAAAACTCTAAGTGCTCAATAATCTCGTCTACTTGTCCATACAGGCATTTCAATCAGCTCCATTGATTCGTGCTCTCATTGCTAATTTAAAGCCGCACTTAATAGCCCAGCTAACCAACCAAACAAGGACACAACTGGCTTCAAAAACTGCCGCCTGCTGCAGTCCCGTTCTGCGATCTCTGCTGACAGCCAACATTTGTTTTGCATTAAAACGCCATTGGGAAGCGCTGTACTGTGGCTCATTTCGCCAAAGTTGCGGGCACAAATTTATACTCAAAACTTAAAAGAATTTTCTGTATGAAAAAAAAATATAAGTAAAGCTTATGCATCAAAATATATGATGCGGCTTCAATCTGATTTTAGGCAACACGAATTTGTCTTTTAGCAGAAGAAGCTACTTTAAAGACATTTTTATGACTCGAAGTCGACGGGACTTCTCTTATTCTCTTAGTTCTGGATTCAATGTTTCTAGGAATCAGCACGGCTGCTGTTGATTAAATTCCTAAGTCAGGCCAAAGCCTCCACTAAGACACCAAATAATTTATAGAAAATATATTAAGTGCTTAATTAGCAAAAATAGAAAGTAATGTAATAATGAATTAATCATTTTCAGGACATAGCGACGCATTTCCGCGAAAGTATCGTATGTCAAAAAACCAAGTTTTACAGGAGAGCGTTTATAATGATTTATTTCTGGTGTAGCCTTGAACAAAATCAAGGAAGTAAATTATTGTATCTTTATAACTATAGAGAATATTATTCTAATATTCATGCAGATTATGAGAGATTGGATTTAGAACAAAATAAAAATCTCAATTTCAATAAAAAGCGACATACGATACTTTCGCGGAAATGCGCCGATATATTTCGAAAATAGGTCTATAATTTTTAGATTAGCTTTTATATTGCCAAATACAAATATTGGTAAAACATTAATACTTTGACCTATAATAAACTTTTCAAAAATTAACTATTTTATTTATAGCTAGTGCCAATCGATAGCGAGTGAAACTAACGAGTTACGTTACGTTCGCGAGTGCTTGGCTTGGCAAAAAGAACGAGTAACCTCATAACCGAATGACTCTGGCCAAAAAGCCAAACAACTTTGCCAATTTGTAGGCCCAAGTGGCCCCGAAGCACAAAATACCCAAAAAAAAAAAGAAAAGTGCCGAAAGCATAATAGACGTTTATTTAGTAAGCCCCAGGCGCACAGTTATCTGCACATTACTTTGCATTTTTGCAGTCGCTTAGCCAGACGCATGAATGGGGCTTGGACCCGGTGGTGCCCAAGTTCGACTAGAGCTCCTACTTATTGCCAACGTCACAACGTGGCGGCGGCGGCGGCGGCGGCGGCAGCGGCTAATTTTGTGGCAGCCATTCAAAGCGCTGACTGTGCACTAAGTTCTTGGCTCATTTCAATAAATAGCCAAAGTCTATACATATTTATTTTTTGGCCAAAACGGTAATTATGCGCAGTTGAATAATTTTGTGATTTTCGTCAACTCATTGGGCTGCTGCCCCATGTGGCAAACAGTTGCTGCTACTACTACTACTAAAGGGTTACTTCGTTTATCATACAAGGGGTCATTAGGCACTGCTCAGCCAGCTGGTCAACGTCCAATTTATTGCCTGTCATTTTAGCGGTATTTGAATTTTAGCATTTTCATTGCTAAAAAACAAAACAAAAATAAAGACAATTTCAAGGTTTTGGGCGCAGCCAAGTTGTTTATACACTTTGTTACGCACTTAAAGCGCAAATCGAACCAGAGCGGGAATGAAATTAATGTTTATAAACTAATCTCGCTCAGCACATGCTGAGAATAGAAGAATCTACATATGTAGCTAATTTTATATCTTTAGCTGCTATAATCTCTGAGTTCTTGTTGCTCATACAGACAGACGTAGCGACAATCGACTCAGTTTGTCTTGCTGATCGAACTTGCTGACACCCTTGTCCATTTTTCCCCAAAAAAATTGCCAAAGTGTATTGGGAAACGAAAAGGGAAATAATTTGAGGAACAATTTTTTATGGCGACAACGCAAGACAAACATAATCTCAGCTTGTTTTCAATTAATTTAATGCCGCTCTCGCTCTCGCTTTCTTTCAAACGCTTGCCGCAGTGTTTCGTTCGCTTTTGTGTTTATTTGGCCAAGCCGCAGCGGCAAGTATTTTATACGATATTTTGCAGCTGGTGCTTCACAGCAGAGCAGCCCACATGGGAATGATTAATGTGGTTGCTTTTAGTTGCTTTGGCAGGGGATGGGGCTAGGGCTGGGGGCTCACAGCCGCTGACTTGCGGTGCGTATACGCAATTTTATTGTTTGCCTGTTTGTTTGTTTGTTTGTTAGCTTGGCCCTTGCAAACTTTTGGCCCCTAAGATTGTCATCATTGACGACACGCGCGTCATTGCGCGCGTGTCTCTGCCTCAATTATTTATTTGCTCGCAACGCAAACAGAGCCGAAAGGTCAGCATTAAAATTTACATGCCACACTCGCCACACACACACACACACATACACGAACAATCTGTCAATCCAGAGCGCCATCTATTGGTCCGTCAGCTGTGCTGCAATATTTGGCCAATAATGTTATGATTCATTTTTGGGTGAAATGCATTTTTGCAATCAACGGTGCGCAACCTGCGGTAAATCAACCCAGCAGACATTTAATAATGGTTAGCTATAGTTGCACCATATCAGCCAGCCAGAGTGTGGCAATGTGGCAGAGTGGCAAGTGGCAGGCACTTCAGATACATTTTATCGCGCCAGCCACGCATCGTTGCGCTCAAACAAAAGGTGAATGCAAAATGAATGCGCCAGAGCCAGCCAAAAACGAATGCGGGCCACAATGCAAGTGCAAAGGAAATATTATGGTCCAAACGACGAGTGACGAGTGCATGAAAAACCAGCTGGGCTTTGTCTCTGTGCACTTGTCGAGTGAATAACAGCAACTAAATTAGTTATAAGTGATGATAAGTGCAAGCGACAAACTCAGAAATATAGAAATATTTTGTCCTGAAGTAAGGAGCAAATTCAGCAGTTCTAAAACTAGCGACGAGAAGTTACGAGCAACGAGATAGCGGCAAACTAAAAACTTGCGAGTAAAAGTAACGAGTTACCCAAAAGTATTCCATTTGAAAGCAATTCAGCTGTTACAAAACCAGCGAGTAAAAGCAACGAGTATAGAGCAATGATTAAAAGAGGTAGCAGCATACAAAAAGCTAGCGAGTGAAAATAAAGAGTATGTGTAACGATTTTAATTTGAAAGCAATTCACCTATTATAAAACCAGCGAGTAGAAATAACGAGCAACGATTAAAAAGGAAAACAGCATATTAAAAACTAGCGTAACTGTAACCAGCTCATCAGTTTTAAAACCAGCGAGTAAACAAAATGCCAAACAAGCACTTGCGCCAAATAAAATATAACGAGTATAAATTTTAGTTAGCAGTAGCAAAGCAGTAAAAGGCTTTCGAGCCCAAATCGCTTATAAAATAACTAAAAAATTTCGAAAGACTTGAAAGAGCAAACTATAGACGACTCAACTCGCTGCAGAGAATGCGTAACCAGCCGACGCATCGTGTATGGGGTTGTAAAAATGACAAGTGACAGTAATTTCCACCAGTGATTGCTGGCAAAATCTGCATTGGCATCTCTCGCTCTCTTCTGTATGTTTGCGGTAAGCATTTCAATAATTTACTTGTCTCTCCATTTGCACGCCACGCGTAGCAACAGTAACAAGAATTTTAACAAGCACCGCATAGCATACCATGCTAGTATATATAGTATGTATATATATATATATATAGTATGCATATTTGTTATTTGGGTGGCTGTGTGTGTGCGTGTGTGTGTGTGTGTGTGTGCTGTTTGCGCAATTGTTCAGCCACTGTAAATAAAACGTAGCACTTCCGTTTCATGCGCCATATTGTTTGTCTACCCCCCCGCCGCCCCGCCCCGCCCAAGCACAACCTCATGCCACATTGATTGCCATTGAGTAACAATTTTTCGTGTGTTTTAACTTGCACTCATAGCACTTTGCACTTGCCATTTGCATTTGCATTTGCAGTTGGCATTGGGGCGCAGGTTTAAAGCTGCTTGATATGAATAGTGCAATTGGCTAAATAACAATTCATTTGCTACTATTGTTGCTAATAATTACTGTCAAAACATAGTCAAACATGTAGTTGGGGCCCCACTTGGATTCACTTTGCCACTGCTCCAGTTAGTGCTGTTATTGCAGCCAAGTTACGAGCTTCGGACCAAAACTATGCTGGGCACAGAGCCAACAACTTGTCCCACAAAAAAGGACAAGCGAGTGGGTGTGAGGAGGTGAAGAAAGTCTTGTAAAACGGCTGGTAAGTAAAAATAACAAATGACAAACTGCAAAAGGTAACTAATGAAAATACATTTGGCAAAATAATCGAATCGGTAGTGAAAGAGTTTTTTAGCTGCCAGTTGCGCTGTAAATCGCTGCTCAGCGAGTAATATAAAATATTATAGCGAGCTAGTTGCCAGTAGCGAATAAATGTAGCGAGCAATACAGAATTTGATAGTTCAATAGAAGTAGCGAGTAAACTAGGCGCATTTAACTGACACTATTGGACAGCGAGTAAAGGTAGCGAGTAATACAAAACATACAAAATAAGCGCAGCTCGCAGGTGTAGAAGTAGCGAGTAGTCTAGGCTACATTCAGCTGACTTTTGTAAGTGGCGAGTACAAGTAGCGATAGAACATTAAATATACAACGAGTGGCCTAGCTGAGTGCATTTAATATACAACAGCGAGTGCCAATAACGAGTAGCAGCTCTTACAATATTATTTGTATACCCTCTATTTATTCACTTAAAGGTAAAAAAAAAAAACAGCATGACAAGCATTGAAAGGGAGAGAGAGAGAGAGAGAGAGAGAGAGAGAGAGAGAGAGAGAGAGAGAAAGCAGAGCAGAGAAATTGACTAAATTTCTAGTCAAAGTGGCTCAAGTGGGTCAGCTGAGGTGGCGCCGCAAGCTGCAAACGGTAAAACATGTAGGGTAAATACACACACACACACGCAGACATATACAAGCAAACAGCCATGCATCAAAGTAATTAATATCCCTTCAAATGTTACATACACTAATTACAACAACAACAACAACAACAAGAGCCCAAGCATGTTGAGACGAAATTATAAAACAGCCTGTGACAAGCTTAATCCATATGCATGTGTATGTGTATATGTGTGTGTGGTTGTGTGTACTTGGGCCAAGGTCATTTCACCCTTGTTGCTTGTCGCCTTGTTGTGCATTTAGCTTACGCCCAAACTAGCGCGCCCTCGATTGCATGCAGCTCATGCGTCTTGGCATAAGCAAAAAAAAAGAAGAGAAAACTCATTAGTCAGGCAACCAGCAACAGCAGCCGAACGAACGAGCCAACGAACAAACAACAAACTTTCAATTAGGCGACAGAGCAATGTGTGTAAAGTAAGACGCAGCAGCAGCTCATGTCATATCTTGCCATCGTTTATATATCAGCGAAGTAAAGATCAACGGCGTGTACAAAATTGTCAATTTAATTAGCAACAGGCGCACCTGACGTATACGCAATGTGGCAGCAGCAGCAGCAGCAGCAGCACAAGTTGCGCGTTGGCACTTGTCGATTTAATTAATTTGTCATCATTTATTATGGCACAAATAAAAAAGAAGTGGCAGCCAGCAGAAACTGCTGATGCCACAGTCAGCTTGCAACATGCAACTTCAACAGCAGCAGCAGCAGCAGCAACAACAACAATAGCATTAAGCAAAGAAATTACTTTTTACACACGAGGCAGACGACAAGTTAAACTATAAGTGCGTTGTTGCGTTGGTTCAAAGGTTAACACACAGCGCAGTGCCAAAGGGGGCGGGGGGGTCAGCAGTTGCACTGCAGGTCTTAAGTGTGTGCAACAGCCGAGACACACGAGAGAGCTGCGCGCTTTACACAAACTGCCACACCGGGTTTCAATTTACATTGACGTTGATTTTTTGTTAAATTGAGTTTGACTTTGGTTTGGCGTTACGACAACGTTAAGCTCTCAGTCGAGCGAGCGACTCCAACTAGCAAATACACTTTGTTTTGTTTCTTGTAAGCAGCGACAGCGCTTAATGGCTTTATGCTCTGAGCTCTGTGTAGCCAAAAAAAAAACAAACGATAACGACGCGCAGAGCTCGTTGACAGTGGCAAGTAGCAAAAATCAACATTGACATAGACACAAATGTTGAATAAGGAGAGTCAGTTGTATATGTTATGCATGTCTGTCTGTCTGTCTGTGTGTGTGTGTGTGTGGCAAGCAAATAGGTAACATGTATAGCCGGACACAGACTGAATGCTAACGAGAGCGAGAGCAGTGCAAAGTGCTGGGCAAAGAAAATAAATGAAGCCAGACGGCGCAAACGAGCAAAAAACCATGAAACACTGAAAGAGTCATTTCTCAAACTTGTAATACACTCCATTTCTCTCCCTCTACCCCTCTCTCTCTCTCTTTCGCTTTCTCTGTTTATGACATAAATCACAGCGCCAATTCTGCTGTTGTAATCGTTGAAGTGCATTCAATTTTAAATGACCATAGCAACCAAAAATCCAAACAAGAGTTTGACTCAAAGTAACCTGAGCCTTGAGGCTGCAACCGACAGCATAAGACGCTATAAGCCTCTCATATCGCATGACACTCGCAACTGTCCAAATTAAAATATTAGTAGAGCAAATTTATTCTGATAGAGAGTGTCAAGATTATATAAAAATTTAAATTAAATTAAAAAAAAAAAACAAGTTAGACTTAATTTCAATGCTCTTAAATATTGCTAATTTATTAGATTCAATGGAATCGAATTTAAATACAACTATTTAATGATATCAAAAGATATATATATGTATATAAAAGATATGTAATATTTCTACTTTTTACAATTTAATTGCTATATGAATAATAAACAAATTCTTTAGAACTATTTGCTGTAGACCGAATTTCTGCTGATGGTAAAACTAAGGATTGCAACAATTTAATCGAATCGAAACGTAATCGAAATTCATTAAGTAGACTTTGCCTCAAATGCTGTTGAGCAAAGTTTTCAAGTCCAAAAAGCAATGGCAGCTATAAAGATATCAAAAAATCTGAACACTAAAGGCGACACGGCCAACAAGATTCCATCGCTGGCGAGCAACAGGATCAGCGAGCGTGTGAAGCGAACGCAGAAGCCGAAGGAGAAGTTCGAGAATGACTTTAGGCAACAAGTGCACATAATACATGAACTAACCAAATGGGATATACATCCAGCCGATCTGCAGCTGCTGGCGACATGGCTGGGCATCTTCGCCAAAGCGAGCAGGGAGGAGAAGCGGGCGCGAAACAAACTTCTGTCGCTTATGCAGCATCAGCTCAACTATACGGGCCGACTGGGCTATCCGTTTACGGAGCGAGCGCAGTGCAAACGCCAGCTGAGCAGCGTGCTGGCGACGTTCGAGCTGGTGAAGCGGGAGAAGCGAAAAGTGCAGCAGCGAGGGGCAGAGACAAAGACGCAGCAGCAGCAGCAGCAGCAGCGACTGACGGCGGGCGCGAGTCCGTTGCAGGTGCGTGCGCCGCTGCCGTCGACAATAACGATGAGAAGCAGCAGGCCGCTGGGCGTGCGGCGCAGCAAGGAGGAGTGGCAGGCGATGACGAGCGATCAGAACAGGCGACTGGACAAGCTGGAGGCAAAGTTTGAGAAGGACGGCCGCAAATCCTGGCATTACTTTCTGTCGAAGGGCAAGCAAATCGAGCAGCCCAAGCAGCAACTGCAAGCAGTGGAGAAGTCGACAAAGCGACACGTGCGTCGTCGCAAGCTGAGTCCAGCGTCTGAAGCGCGATGCCGGCAGCTGAACGCCGACTACGTGCGATTGACGCGCGAGAAGCGGCGCTGCGAGCAAATGCTGCGGGTTCACACGCTGCGCGAGGAGGAGCGTTTACGCAATGTGCAGATCAAGGTGAAGTTGAAGCAGCGGACGCAGCAGTTCAACAAGCAGCGCGAGCTAGACAAACTGTCAAGTCTGGAGCGAGAGCGCGTCAGACGCGAACTGGAGCACAAAGATCGCAAGGCCAAGGCGCGACTGCTGCGATGGGAGAAAGAGCGGCTTGCACTTGAAGCAGCGCAGCGACAGCGACGCAGAGAGGAGCGAAACAAGCTGCGCGAGGAGAGAGAGCGAGAGAAAAATGCGCAGCTGGACAAGTTTATATACGACAAAGCGACGCATTTGCGAGCAGAGCTGACCAAAGAGCGCGACAAGCAGCAGCATGAAGAGCGTCAACGTCAGCGTACAATACAGCAGCAGCAGCAGCAGCAGCAGCAGCAACAACAGCAGCGAGAAAAGCAAAAGCGAGATACGCGCAGCGCACTCGAAGCGGTGCTAAGCAATGAAACGAAGCTGATAATAAAGCGCATACAAAGCGAAAAGCGCGAAGAGCAGCGGCAGCAAAAGCAGCGCGAACTGCAGCAGCAGCAGCAGCAGCAGGAAAAGCAGCGCAGCCCCGACTATGTGCCCATACTGACGGCAGCGGAGCGCAGCAGCGGCACAGTGCAGTCGCGACGCGCGCTGCTGTTGCAGCGTTTAGCAGAACGCAGCAGTCAGACGACAACGACGACGACGACGACGACGACGCCGCTGCTGCCGCCAGAGCGCGTGAACGAGCTCTGCAACGAGCGTGAGCGTTCAAAACGCGAATGTTTCTTAGCGCACATAGCGGAGCAGCGTCAGCGTCTGCAGCAGGCAGAGCAGAAAGTGCAAAGCATTGAGCTGGAAAAGCGCGTACTTGAGCTTGAGATACAAGAGCGCTGCGATGTGCTTGATTGGCTATCAAAGGCGCAAACGCTAGGCGCAGGCGATGCGCGTCTAAAAGCGGGAGAGACGCTCACTCAGCAGCCGAGCGAGTTTGCTAACTTTGGCTGGCGTCACAAGCAGCAGCAGCAGCAGCAGCAGCAGCAGCACGAGCAGCCCATAGAATGGGAGCGCATGCTGTCGGCGCCGCAGTCAAAGTCGCAGCAGTCGCAGCACTCGCAAACGCCCAAATGGGATAAATTGTGGTCGCCGCTGCTTAAGCGTTATATTAAAATGGATGCAAAGACTACGCAAACAACTGAAGCTTCTACAGACGGCGAGCTGCGGCAGCAAATGCAGCGCTACTTGCAGCAGCAGCTGGCGGCAGCAGCGCGGCAGCGCTCCGAGTCGAGCGTTTACTTTCAGCAATCGGCTGTGAACACGACGACGCGCAAGCAGCGCTGGGTGCGCTTCATGGAGCCAACCAACAGCAAGAGCCAGCTAAGCAGCAGTCCTCGAGCGAAGCAGAGCTTGCCGCTGAGCAGCAGCAGCGCCACGCCTACGTCTCTATGTCAGAAATCCCGCCACGCCACGCCGTCGGCACCACTGCGGCCTTGCCGCAAGCAGCGAGCTGCAAGCAAACGTCGCGGCGCTTACCCTGCGCGTTATCCTTGCGCGCGGCAGCGCAAGCGGCGACGCAGCTGCAAGCGACTCATGCGCCGCAAACGTTTGCTGCATGCCACACGCCCCGAACTGCGCGCGCTAAACGCTTTGCTGCAACTCAAGCTGAGCCGCCTGCAGTTGCTGCAGCTGCGACTGATGCAGCGAATGCTGCAGTCAGTTGATACTGAGGCCAAACAGCTGCAGTTGACGCTGGCGACGCTGCCGACGCCAGAGCATCAGCGCATCTTTAGCCACATCTTTGAGTCCCTGCTGCATGCCGAGCCGAAATTGCAACAGCTGCGACGCCAAGTGGCGCAGCTCGATCGTTTGCTGCTGTTGCATGCAAGTTCGGCACTGAGGCAGCAATTGGCGCACAGTTGTCGCAAGTTGATGCTGTCGCAGTCGCGCATGCTGCAAGCGTGGCGGCAGCACTCAGTGTTGCCACACAAGCGGCGCATGCAGCTTGCCACACGCTCCTTTCAGTTGATGGGGCAGCTGCTTATGCAGCAGTGCAACATTTCGAAGCCAGTGTGGCAAGGCGCGCTGCTGGGCATTAGGCGTCTGTACTTCAAGCAATTTCCAGCGGCCTAAACCTTTTTTATTTCATTTAATAAAGCTTCACATTTTTTTATTTACATACCGTAATTAGGTTTGGCTTGATTATGAGCCTTATTTATTCATTCAATTTACTGTTTATGTAAATTTATTGACTTTGCAACTCGGATTGCGTTTGCAAATTTCATATTTACATTTTATGCATCAATTGCTAATTGTTTTTATTTATTTATGCCAATAAGTTTTGTTTGCACTCACGCATACTATGAGTAAATATTATAATTATATTTAATAATTGATTGCACACTCATTTATGCGTATTTTTATATGAAAGATCGCATACCCAATAAACAAATCTCTTGCGCGCCTTGTCTGAATTAATTATGCAAATTGAAGTTATAGTCTTCAATAAAATGTTTGCTCTACAGCTCAAATGAACGCTCTTTTATTATAAATTAATTACTCAACTACTCTGCAATTTTAGTCTGCATAAATATATAATATATGTACAACACAATGCTGTGAAAAACAATTGTGAATTAATTTGCTGATATTTAGCTTAGTTAAAGGCAGTTTAGTTCTCACGCTCAGTGTCTGTCCAGCAAAGTAAGCAAAATACCGTACGATGCAAAGCAGCGATGCTCTCGTTCAGTCGCGGCAGCAGCGAAGAGCGGTCGCGCGAAAGCAGCGCTGCTTTCTCTCTCGCTACCAAACACATATGTAGGTTGATTGGAGATGTATAAGTATAAGTATAAGCCTTAGCGCAAGCTCATGCTCTTCACCTTTCGCACTGAGATCAAAGTGTATAAGACTTTAATACAAGCCTTAGCCCTTTGCTCTCCGTTCAGTCGCAGCAGCGCGGAGCGATCGACTGCATACGAACGAAAGCAGCGCTGTTCTCTCTATCGCTAGCAAGCACCGTAGGCTAATTTGCATAAGTATAAGACTTTGGCATACGCTTAGCCCGCGCATTGACTGCAGCTGACGCTCTCTGAGCTGCTTGCGCTCTCAGCTTTCGTTCTTGCACTGAGATCAAAAGCTCAGTCAAGAGCTGCAGGTCAGTTCTCTTTGAGGCGTTGGTGATTGAAGTCATGATAGACATTATAATAATAAGGTAGCGGACTGACAATCTTAGGTTTACTAAAAAGCAATCTATTGAGCTAGTTCGACCAATTAAGTGCATAGCAGTTATAGAGAGTATGCATTTTATTGCTTTACTTTGATTTGTTGTAAATTTAATATCAATTATTCATATTGTAAGACACCCAAGTGAAGTGAATATCATTTAAATAAAATGCTGTTTTCATTTTATAACAATGTGCGTTTCCACTTAGATCATTATTCGCTAAAGTTTTATTATAGCGCTAGTCTGACAATGAATTAAATTTATTTCTTGTATATTTTTATATTTGTTTCCGATGTATTTCGATTGCAGTATTTTTCTATAATATATTATATTTTTATATACTTGTATGCACATTGAATTTCGTACATTGATTTGTATATTTAATTTAATATTATTTGCAGATTTATTCGATTTTATTGCAACATTTCTTAGCGTTTCCCATTTCTGCTGAAATGTGTGCGCTGTCATTTATTTAAAAACATATATATATAATACCCAACTTATGTAAGCTATGGCAACGAGAGAGGACCTAAAAAAATAAACTATTAAAATTGTATGCAAAGCATCGACAACTGATTGAAGCAGCTGCGTGGGCAATAATGTCCTGTGTCTCGTTATTTTTGGGGGCAGCCAAAGGACGAACGGGTCACAGGTCAGTGTGCTGCTGAGTAGGTAAATAAAAAACATTTGCGTCACATTTGGCAAATCAAATAAATCAGTTGAAGCATAAAAAAAAACCAAAAAAACAAAAGGGAGAAGTAAAAATTTAGGGGTTGCCAATTTTGGTCAAGCTCCATTTGTCTCTAACACGGGCGATTACAATTTGAATTTATCTCTATGTTTGTTGAATTAGAGTAGCTTAACAGTTATATGTTCAACTAGAAGCTTAAATGTGCTTACGAGAGACTTTGATTAACTTTTTGTGCATAAACAAAAAGCCAATGGCAAAGCTGGGGATTTATTATCAAAAAGGAATTTTCAAAATATTAATTATCGTTGGCAAACAGTTGCCAACACTTCATTATAAAGCGCGCATGGCCATCAACGACTATTGAATACACTTTGAGTGAGAAATGCAAATTAATGTGCTATATAAATATATATTTTTATTCAATGGCCTGATAGTTATACTCTAATTATAATTAAATCGTTTATAAATAAACGGCATCTCCTAAATGAAAACACGCAGAAATCGCTGCTCATAATTGACATGCATGCTATACATATATTTTATATATATATATATATATATATATCTGTTTATAACACGCTTGTGGCTAAATACTTGCCAAAACATTTTTTTGTTTTTTTTTTCTGTGTTGGGGCCACGAAACTTTTAGCACAATATTAATTTGATTAAGCGCATTAAACGCATTTATTAATACGTTGACCATCAATTTGTGTGCTTGTGTGCGTGTCTGTCTGTCTGTGTGAGCTGTGGGGCGTTTTGTGGGCGGGCCATTGGCTGTCAATTTGTCAAATTAAGTTGGGCTCTTAAGTTTTGGCCGTAGCCCAAGCCAGTTAACTAAGCGAGAGAAAGAGAGAGCGGGAGAGAGAGGGACAGAGAGTGGTGTTGGCAAAGTAAAACTTTTTGATTTCTATAATAAGCATTATTAAAAGCTAACAACGCTTTTCATAATGTAAGCACATTGGATTTTAAGATTAAAAACACATTAAGTGTTGTTTATTTTTAGTAACTAAAGCTTTTGCAGACAGAAGGACGCACGGACGTACGGACAGGCAAAAGGACTTCGTCTAGTCTATGTAGTTTGCTTCTTCTTCTTTCTATTGCGTACACACAACTTTAAGCTAAGTGGTGTTTAACATATAAATACTTTATTTTAATCAGAAACGAATAAAAAAATCACAGATAAATAAATTTGTATTAAAACTAATCAAATTTGACTCTTGTTACAAACATTTTATTATTACATTTTATTTATTTTATTCATTTTATTATATATAAAAAAAATGAATTTTTTTATTGTAATTTTTATTGTATACTAAAAATAGTCGAATGAACAGAGCAGCTGCAAATGCAATAAAAAGTAAATTAAATTTTATTTGTAGCTTTTATAATAAATTTTAGCCCAAAAAATACGCGGCATGTAAAAAGTATAAAAAAGAAGGAAAAGTATTTTTTTTAAATATCTGCAGAGCTGCGAGAACAAAATTACTCTAGATTAATTCAATGCGTCCAGCAATCAATATGCCCAACACTATAACAATATGTGAGTTATTTATTTTTATGCATTGCGTTTTGTCAAGATTGCGCACATTGGCCGCTGCTGCTTCAAGTTAATTATTATTAATCAAATGTTACGTATACGCCATGTTAACACACACACACACACACACACAGAGAACAGTTTGTAAAGAGTTTGATTTGGCGCAAGTTGAGGGCAATTAACATAAATTGCGTGCGCAATCAACAATGCCTAAGCCCTAAACTAATTTGCATGAATTATGCGTTATAATTGTTGAAGCTTAACAATAATAATAATTGTAGAATGTTATGAAAGTGCAAAATGTTGACAAAGGGGCGCACGATAAGCGTTAATGTATCGCTTTATATATATATATATATATCTCATGCATATATTATTTATACTAAAGCGGACTTTGATTAATTAAGCCGACACATACGCGCGCGCACACGCAACGTGCCACGCCCCCTTACATATGTTCCGCCGGACAACATGGCTCGGACAACGGTTTTATGGCCTCCTGCGCTGCTTCTTCTTTTTAACTTGACATTTATCGCTTTATACGCATTTCCGTTTCCCAGGCCAGTCGCTCAGTCTGTCAGTCAGCCTCCCACCTCCCACCCCACACCCCCATCCTTGAGTTTTACTCGTGTCTGTCTGACATGTTTGTTATGTTTATGGGACGTTACATTTACCAACTTAATTGGTAGTTATAGACGTTCAAATAGCGCCTCAACCAAGCAACAACAACAACGATCCCTAGTCGGACTATAAATAGCAAAGTCTATGTTTTTCTTAGAAAAAAATAAGCTGAACAGCGGCGCTTCATTAAATTTTATATTCTATGGCAGACATTGCTAAATTTTCTGTGTGTGTGTGTGTTTTTTTTTTTAATTTATTGTAATAAAATCAAAGTTCAATGAACTTGTCTGTCTGTCTAATTTTTTATTATTACAACACACACACACACACACACACATGCACACAAGTATGCCTTGTAGCCAATCCTTTGAGAGCATCTCTCTGTTCCTTGCCTGTCAAATGATTGTCATTGTCTCTCTTTGCATCTTTTTTTCTGCTGTGTCCTTTGGCAATTTTTTTGTTTATGTAATAGTGTGTACATATATTTTATTTGCTGATTCGTCTTCTGGTTCAAAACATAAATCTCAGGCTCTCGCTCAGACAGCAATAATCATAAAAATCACATTCAGTTTAATGCAAAATTAAAGAAACTTTTCATAAAAAAAAAAATATGTTGCAAGAAGTTGAACAGAAGTTAGTCAAACCTATAAACTGTTTTGTTTACAATTTGAATAAATTTTCTGCATGCGAAATTGTTGCGTTATAATAATATTCAATAATTTTTATGCGAGTTCAGTGAAATTTCGAATTTTAAAATTTAAATAAATTGTCAAGCGACATGTTTTATAATTAAAAAAAACCCTAATGCATTGAAATAATTGGAATTTAAATTGAAATTCAAAGCATTTATTCTAGGGTATTTTGTAATCAAGTGCGCTCTCAATAAAAATTTCTTGCTGCTTTTTAAGTTTCTGTTTAGTTCTGCTATGTGGCATGTGGCAAGTTGTAGCCGCAGCTGGCGAAAAATTCCAACTTTTTTGTGTGCGTGTGCGTGTGTGTGTGTGTCTGTCTGCTGTATCTGTATCTTATTTAATTTGCCAGGCGTTGTACGCTAAAGTAAAAGAGAAAAACCCAAAGAAAGAGACGCGCGCCTCGCATGTTGCTTGACTTTATTTGCTGTGTGTAATAAAATTAAAGCCCTTTAGCTATTGTACTTGCCAAAAGTAAAAAAAAAAATGAAAAAAAAAATCAAATAAAATAAAAGCAAAACAAACGCAAAACGACAACAACAATTTGTTCACACACACACACACACACACACACACATGACAGAGAGTGAAGTCGAGTGAAGAGTCGAGGCCGTAGACCCAACAAGCCATGACTGTTGCTTTTAGTTGTGGATGCGGCCATTAAGTTGGCCTTTTTTATTATAGTAGTTCCTAGCTTGCTACATGCCACACACAGAACCGCAGTCTGTGCGGCTTAACTTGACGAGCGACAGAGAGCGAACGATAGAGAGCGAGAGAGAGAGAGAGAGAGACTACAATGTAGCATATTGAGGATTACGCATTGTTAAAGCTGCTAGTTTAGCTAATATCTCCAGCTCTTGCAGCTTCACTAATTAACTGCGCTTAGGGTGGCGCGACAGGCGTTGGGCGTTGGGAGTTGGGAGTTGGGGGTGGCACGCCACATCAATTGTTCAGACATATGTCTATTTACTTATGTTTTTAAGCACACACACATGCATAAAATATAACAAATAATTTTCTGAAAATTTACAAAGCGCCAGAAACCACCAAAAGTTAGTTTATTTGCTATTTTTGCATTATTAGCTATTTAATTAAAAAAATATGCGAAATAATTAATTTTATTAAATGTTTAGTATTTTTGTCTTATATTTTAGAAAACTGTTTAGCATAGCATATATTTGAAATTTTAAAATTGAATTGAAATTTTAAGTTATGATTTCATTTAATTGTTTGGTCTGTCACACAATTTCTATTTGCAATTTTAAACTAAAAATTGATTAAATGTATAGAGCAGAGTTATTTACTATTTTGATTATATATTATAAAATTCCAATTTATTCAGTATATATAAAGTATAGCACCTTATTTTTATAAATTGAATAAATATTTTAATGTTAGCATTTGATCATTTTGTGCAGCATTTTGCTAAAAATGAAATTTAAAATACGCTGAATATTTGTGCTTCTTATCGAAAACATCGATTACGCGCATTATCGATAGATAATACAGATTAGCTGTATTAGCAGCAGCTTTGTATTCATTTTTCTTACCTCCACAATGATCCTTGAAGTCATCACAACAGTCGCCGAGCTTGAGGCAGGCATGATCACAATAGCAGGGCTTATCGCTCAGATCCTCAATGATGGCATTGATGGGCGCCTTCTGGACCACACACGAGGAGTCACGGCCATTGCAGCAAAGCTGCGCCTCCCGGCACGAGCCAGCTGCCACCAATGGCAGCCACATTGACAGCCCGCCGAGGCACGACCAGATTATTAGCGCCATTTCAATGGCGGCGCAACGGCAACGGCAACGGGAACGGGAACGGCAACGCGTGTTGGCGGTTAGCGCTTGTGACATTTTGGCAAGGCGTTGATTAACGAAATTCAGCGGCTGTGTCTGCTCTCTCGCTCGCTCTCACTCTATATATATAAAAACATGATTTAAAGCGTCACACACACACATAGACAGATGTACAGTGGAGCCAAAGCGACTGTATATGCAAATAGAATATGCAGCCAAAAGCGGAAATTAAAACTAAAATTGAATTATGGCAATTGTGTGTCGAGTGGGGCACTGCTAACTATCGAGATGGAAACACTTTGAATTTTAAATGCAGCTGCAGTTTTTCTGGTTTAGAATTTACAGGTAACAAAAAAAAAAAAAAAGGAAAGTGCGGCAAATTAAAAACAAATACTCCAGCCACAAATAAAAGTTGGCAAATGAGAATTGACAATTGCAATTTGAAAACTCTAATCGCTGAGCGTTCTCTTGCATTTATTTCTAATTGGAAAAATATTTGCAGATTTAAGTTAACAAATAAATTGCTTAAAAGCAGAATTAAATGCGAATTTGTTAAGTTTTGATATTCTGTGACTGCAATAAGTCTAAAGACTTTTTAAATGCCAGGCTTTAATATATATTTCGACTATTTTACTATAATAAACTGAGTTACAGCAGCGACTTAATAACAAATTGAATAACCAATAAATTGTAATCAAAAATCTAAAGTATATTCCATGTAATTTTAACTTCAATTGAATTTTATTAGTATGTTAAACCAAATTAAAATTGACTGCATTTCAGTTGAATTTTAATTTAAATATTATACAATAGAATTGAGTTTGCATTTAAAAAAATATGAATTTCATGTAATTTAATATTCAAGTGAATTTTAATTAAATTATATCGAAAGTTCTTTTCAATTTGCTTTGGATGGAGAATCTCGTGAATATTTTAATTGCTGCTAAAATCAAATTTTAATTGCAAACTTGCAGAATATAAATTGTTGTTTGTACTTTTACTAAGAATAGAAATAAAAGCGACAATTAAAATGCAGTTAAGGCTCAAACTGAAAGCGTGTTTAAGGAAAATGTACTAACAGCTTTGAAGCTCTGAGCAGCTCCTAAACACATTGAGGCGCAATCAAAGTGGGTTGAATCAATGTATTTTGGGTGCAGCAAGTAACAAACAGTGTGGTGAAGGGGGGGTAGGGGGTAAACATTGTTGTGCCATTGTTAGTTAGGGGGAAAACGATGCTAAATCAAATCGAAAGGGTTTGGGGCGCTATGGGTCAGGTAAATCAATGGCAATGGCTTTCGCTTTGGCTTTGGCTACGGCTTCGGCTTGGCTATGGCTGCTCTGGGAGCTAATGGGGCAGTGGGGTTGGTTGTTTTGCATAAAATATTGGAGGCACAAAGCGGCAGCACACAGACTGACTCGTCCGTCCGTCCGTCGGTTGGTTGGTTGGTTGGTTGGAGCCTGGTGCGAAGGCATAATAAAACAAAGACTTCAATTTTCATAAATCGTAGAGCAGTAGAGCAGTAGAGAGTCTCGATTCGCAAAGCGATTCGCAGGGCACAAGACATTGGGAATATATATTAACAGCTGCGGCGGCAGCAGCCAAAGAAAAGGGCTGACAGAATCAATGAGCTGGAAGTTAATATCAAGTGGAGTAGATGACATAGAACTTGCTTTATTGCACCCACTGGTGCCATTTTCAATGTGTCCGAGTCCTTCAAGTGTCAATTTGGAAGCTCGATTTAAATATAGCATAAACAATTGATGTGTGTGTGTGTGTGTGTGTTGGCCCACAATGTCAAATAAGTGTGCTAATGGGTGAGTTAGGTAGATTGCAAAGATTTCTGGCGAATTTGATGCCAGCAGCACATTGATTGATTGCTCCTTGATTGATTGTTGAATTCGCAAATTGACATAAATGAAATCAACAACTTAATAAACCGCATTAATAACACTTTACAAAAAATGCACGCCAAGTACCACAGAACTGTAAGTACGGCGACTTACAACTTTTGATAGATTGCCAAAATACTTTTCGGGTAGCTAAAGCCTTCAATGAAATATTGTTGGGGGCCTAAACAAATTATGCAAACATGAAAGCCTAAAAACCACGTCTGCTGCATACGAAAGAGCAGCCCAAAAACAAAAAAAAAAAAAAACAAAATAAATAAATATGTAAATAAACTAAAAGTTTCGCTGTGTGTATGCGTGTGTGTGTTGGCACTTGAAATTGTTCTTTAATGTACTAATAACATTTCGCACAGCTTTTTGGCGGTTTCAGTTGCACGCAAAAAAAAACAAAGTAACTTAGCCGACAAACTAACAATAACAATAAGCGCTAAAAAAAAAAAACAGCACAACAGTTTATTTTGTTATTTTTGTCTTTGGCACACACGTGTTGACAACTTGAGCTTACTTTGGGCTACACTAGGCGAACTGACGAACTTATTTGTTGCGCGAATCTAAACGTAAACTGGTGAGAGCTTTTGCGTTTCGGAGAGCGCCGAGAGACAAGTGCGTACACAACGAAAGCCGGAAAACAACTGTGCAGCTTGCCTGACTGTGTGGTGAATTATAAAGCCACTCAGACAGGCTTCAGGCCAGCCAGGCAGCCAGCCAGCCAGCCAGCCAGCGAGCGCTTCACGTTCGGCTGTCATCGTATCGCCGTATGACGAACGCTTCGGCATTTCGCATTCGTCGTGTGCTTCAATTCGTTCGCCGCTTCGTGCTTAAGACTGAGTCTGAGTCTGAAACTGAGACAGCGACTGCGGCGGCAGCGGTGACTGCGCTAGCGACTGAGCCTCCAAATCAAGCGCTTCCTATGCCTATACACGTGGCTTCTTCTTGGTTTGCTGCTGCCTCTGCTGCTGTTTGTTTTGAGTAGGATTTCGTGTTTGATTTAGTGGGCAGCCCCATGTATGTCTATGTGTGTGTGTGTGTGTGTGTGTGTGAAAAGCCGGTTGAGCGCTGCATTCTCACGCTATTTAAAACATGCTCTGAGTGTATGTGTGTGTGGTGAATATTTTTTTTATATTTTTTGCGGCTTAGAAACAATAAGCACTAAGTACTATTAACTTTTAATGACAATATTTGCGGCTCTCATACAACAAAGATGTTCAATAAAAAAAGCACAATAACTATATTCATATGTACCTTAAATATAATAATAAATATAATAATAATCCTTCATTCTTAAAGCTTGAAAGGCAGCTTGCATTTTCTTAAGATACAAACAAAAATCATTTAAAGTTACATTGAAGTTGTAACTGTCAGTTGAATAATAATTTGCACAAAGTGAAATTGATTCACACTTTTGTTTAAGCTAAAAATAAGTGATAAATATAGCTATAAATAAATAAAAAAGCCTCGTGTGTTTATTTCATAAACTGTTAGGCTTAAAAAGAAAGAAAGTCTAAAATTTAAATTAAAAATAATAGAAAATTACATAATTAATATTAAAAAAATTAAATGCCCAGGTTATTATCCTAACATTGAAGAAATATTAATTTTAAATAAATCACAAAATGAAATCATTTTCTTTATAAATTGTTCTTTAACTAAAATGTTGTGTTGCAGGTAAGTAAATTACTAGTTACCCACTGTATGCTGTACCCACTGTACAGGTATTGAAATACAACAAGCTGCTGTCTGTTTTAAGTGAAATCTTGTAATCAACTTGATATTGATATTAGATGTTGGTGCGGTGTACGCAATTAGCTCACAAGACTTAGCTGCCATCAACGTAACTGCACACACACACACACAGACACACACACACACACACTAAGGAGTAGACAATGAGTCCATGGTTGACATAGTTGCATAGATTTTGGAGAGGGCGCTGGACTAATGCGTTGCTAGGAGGCGTTGGCAGCGCTTCTGATGATGGGCAGCGACTCTGGCATTTATGCTGACACCGAAAATCATCATCAGCAACAATGACAGCGGACAAAACAGTTTTCATCAACAGCGAGCGATGGAACTTTCAGCCGAAAGTCACACTTTCATATGAGAGCGCTTGCTGCTAGCGATGGCATATCGCAACGCATATCGATAGTATCGATTGTTGCTGCAGCGAAAATTAACAAGTTGCTAAGCTAAGTTCTAATGTAAAGTTTGCTATGCGCGCTGGCTCGCAATTGTCTTGGCCGGCGAGTCATGCCCCCAGCTCAACTTACCAGGGCAAATATTTGCCGCCTGCTTGGACAAACTTGTGCCCAATGCGCTCCACCAGTGGCCATGCCAGACAGACAGACAGACAGACGGGCAGAGCAGGTTTTGGGCGTGTGAGCAGCAAAAACGAAGAAGAGCTTTCAGTTTATGTTAGTTTGCTTGCTTTTTGGTTTGCTTTGGGTTTCATGGCGCAAGAGGGCGAGGTGGGCGGGGGTCGCCCTGGGGGGTCATGTTAGCGTGTTGTGTTATTTGGGGTGCTGCGTCAAGTTTCCGCTCCAGATCATAAACAAAGCGTGAGAGTCATGCATGTTTCGTTTTGTAGCGCCCATTCCCATCCGTTTCATTTCCACTTTGTACCCATACTTAGTGCGGGGGTGTGAGGTGTGGGGCAACAAACTCTAAAAACAAAAAAAAAACGCTTGCAGGTATTTCACATTGCATACTTTTAGGCAAAACGTTGTTGCCCTCTCCATTCACTTGTAACTGTTATTTTTCATTCGTTATATTGTTGTTTTTGCTGTTATTGTGTCGTCATAGCCGTGAGCAAAATGCAATAACGACAATTAAAAGCAGTAACCGTAAAAATCGTTGCACTTTAGCTACAGACAACAGCAAACTAATCGAAATGCACTCGTTAGCATAAACAACAATTCGGGGCGACAGTTTAAAAATAATACATATATTAAACGCTCATAATAAACATAGAAAAATGAAATGCATATTAAAATAAATAATTCAATTTCCAGATGAGACACAAAATTTTCTTAGTACAAAACTCTTAGTACTTTTTTTTTTTTAGTTTTATTGCTATTTTGAGTAACATAAAAATCAAAGGTAATTATGATCTATAATAATATATATTAACTATATTATAAGCATTTAATAATAATGTATTAGTCTATATTTAGAAAATTAAAATGTCTAATTATAATTATTGATTTAAAATAAAACGTATTATGTTAACAATTTTACCCTAGAAGAGGTTATATATTGGTAAAATATACAACTTTTATCGAAACTATCGATAACTAAAAGCAAATGCTTGCAGCTAATTTTCCCAAATATTTTAAAGAGTCAATTAAATATATAAAGCATGTTAATGTTTTGATGTCCGACAAATGTTGCGTATGTTTTACAGCTTTAAATAAAAGCTTTTTATAAATTGTATGGTGCGCTTAAGTTTTTCGCCATTGAACAAACAATAGCAGACTTTTCGCATTAAATTAAAAATACAAAGTACAGTTGAATACAAGGGTGCACTTTGTGGTAAATAATAAAACATAAATTTTTATTTTTTACTGAGCACGAAGCTTGTTGCTGTCTTACTCTCTCTCTCTCTCTCTCTCTCTCTCTCTCTCTCTCTCTCTCTCTCTCTGGCACAATTTAAGGCATGACATCATTGCTGGAAGATCTTTATGAATTGCAGCAACTGATTGATTTAAAACATTTTTGAAATGCAACAGCTGCGCGCGCTCTCGCTCTCTCACTCTCACTCTCTCGCCTATTTCCGTCTATGAAAATGAAAAAGTTTACAAATAAGTATATTCATAAATTTATAAATAAAAACTTGTGGCATGTGTGTGTGTGTGTGTCGTCGTTGAAACTATGCCAAATGCTGGTCATAGAGACGGAGACGACAACTCGACAACAACAGTTGCAATCTGTGTGCCGCGACCCGCAGAGGCGTGTTAAAGGCTCTGCTGCCAATATTTTTTGTTGTTGTTGTTGTTGTTGTTGTGTGCAGTGTAATTTACAAACATAATTACATGACAAGTTGCTTAATGCAATAAAACGCATTACAATATAAAAGCGAAACATTTTTTAAAAGCATATCAATTAAAAGGCTGCAATTACCAATTAAAAAATCAATTGCAACGCCTGAGCTTCCGCACATGAGAGTGTGTGCGTGTGTCCGTGTTCGTGTGTGTGTGTGTGAGACACAAACAAAATGCCAGCGAGAAAACATGTAAACATTGATTGCTTGCTCAACCAAGGGTATGTGGTTTGGTGGTGCTGGGCTGCGGGGCAGGGGGGAATTTTGAAAGTGATCGTTGTTTGCCTGAGAATGCAGCATAATTAAATATTCATTTGCCACATAATAAATATGGAAATATGACATTAAATACAACAGCTTTTGTTCTCTGCCAATGTATGTGTGTGTGTTAGTGATGAGTAATAATTAAAGTAAGCATGTAAAAATTGAATTAAACAAAATTTCAATAAGCATAAGTTGCCCCAGCGGCAATAGCAAGCTTGTTTGAATTAAATTAATAATCAAAAGAACTACAAAATAATATAAAATATATAGAAAAAAGGTCATTTATTACATTATTATTTATTTTATTTTTATGAGTTTTTTTAATTGTTATTTGCCATATTTATGATTACCAATATTGTTATATTATATTATATATAGAGTGGTCTGCTTTTAATACAAAAATTAGTTTCTTAGAGCGTGACATACTTTTCTTATAAGATCAATGCTATATAGCTAAATTAAAATGCGCTCTCACAGCTACTAGCAAATGTAATTAATATGTAGTTTCAATATTAAACTGAACAAATTGAGCTGTTGCGCCCCACCGTCCGCCCAAGTATTTATTTCACGCCGCGCCACATGTTTACAAAATTCTTTGTCGTTGCCACTTTTGTTGATCCGCCGCAGCAGCGTGAGAAAGCCAAATTGTATTCAATAATATGTGTGTGTACATAGAAATTTATGCCAGGCGGGCAGGCAGGCCACACGACATGATTCATTTAAAAATAGCAACAAACTGTTATACTATGTTGAAAGCCCAGTTGTTCTATCTATAGATAAACGCTACACACACACACACACACAGATACAGATACAACATAAAATCATTTAATTATGGGTAAAATCGTTTTTATAGTTTGTTTTGGGATGCAATTATTTTATAATGCAAGTTGGCTGAGGAGTAAAAATACACTGAACAAAAATATGCATATAATACAAATGTCGATAAATACAAAACAGCAAAAATATTTAATAAATTTAAATTTGATTTTATATTGAATTTAAATTCAAGTAAGCTTGACCTTCAATTGCAATCTATTGTGGCAGAAAAAACTGCCAAAGATTTGAAAGTAAATGTAAACTTAAATCTTTTGGCAATCTCTCTTGGCATGTTTATCAGTCATAACAAAATCTGTGAAATGCAAAGGGTTGGCAGCTGGCAACTGGGAAGTGGCAAGTGGCAAGTGGCAGCTGGCAAGTGACAACTGTGTGTGGCAACTATGTCACTAGTGGCGCCACAAGCAATTGATGTGTGTGTGTCTGCTATGTCACCTGTTGAGGCGGCGTTGGCGTTGGCGTCGCTCTTGGCAGCTTAACGTACGTTGAGTGTCTTTTAATTGCCAAAGCTGTTGACAACGGCAACGGCAACGCGCCACACAGCTGCAGGAGATCACAAAATGAGCCAAAAAGCCGTGTGGCATGGCCACTGTGTGTGGAGTTGGCTCAAAACGATTTTGCCATTTGAAAGTGAGCGATTGGGTGATTAATGAGCCAAAGCACGAACATGCCAGAGCAATTAGAATACAATTAGCAGTGAATGTGAATATGTGTGTGTGTATGTGTGTATGTGTGTGCATGGCCATAAGCCCAGACTACAGTACTACCAACCAGAGTCCCAGTTTTCTGTCCAATAACCACCACGCTCTGGCCAAAACACTAATGAGCGCGCCTTTCTTTTTGCTTTCGTTTTTTTCACAGAAGAAGACCAAGCAACAGCGTCAACAGAAGCAGCAACAAAAAGAGCAACAAATTGCCAAAACAAAACCGCAAGAGGTGTGTAAGCATTATGATTTAAAAAGGAATTTTACATGAATAATTTTATTCAAATTATTTACGTAGTAATTAAATAGAACTCAGCTGCTTTCAGCCCCAATAACTTAACTTACACGTTACAAAAGAGTCAACTTTAACTTAAGCAGCGTCGTTAACAATTGTGAAATTTGTCTTTTGTTTTGAATAAAACTAAGAGTTGTAAACTGAGCAAGCAGAACAGCACACACAATAAAGAAAATGAAAAAAAAGGCGCAAGCGGCAGCACAAACTGCAAAACTGTTTATTAAGCATTTGCATGTGACTGCAGCAAAAACTGAACATCAGCTTATTTAAACAACACATGGATTATTAATTATATAACCACTTGCTAATTATTTAAACATTGCAATTTGCACTTAAAAGAAAGAAAGCGCAGCTTGAGCGCGTCAATCGAAACTATCGCTATCGATATGAACTGATTTATAATGGCAGGCAGTGTGTGCTTGACGGTTTGATAAGCAGTGGATCGTAGTTTTAAAAGCAAAAACAGTACGGAAACCAAGTGCTGCTTATTAAACAATATATTAAGGCAACACAATGGTTTTTTAATTATATAACCACTAATTACTTAAACATTGCAATTTGTAAGCACAGTTTGAGCATGTGAAATATTTAAGCGCGTCTGTCGAAGCGACTTCAAATGATTTACAATGGTAGGCAGTGTTGGCTTGACGGTTTTGCGAGCAGTGGATGCCATTTTTGCAATCAGTGTTTTAAGTCAAGTGCGCAAGCGCAACAAAATTAAACAGCTGCAGATTATTAAACAATTCATTAATGTAACACATTGATTAATTATTTAAACATTGCAATTTGCACTAAATCAACAAAGCGTTGCTTAAGCGCGTCTATCGAAGTTATCGCTATCAAGTGATTTATAATGGCAGGCAGTGTGTGCTTTACAGTTTTTAAAGCAGTGGATCTCAGTTTTAAAAGCAGCTATAATTTTTTGATTTTTCGTGGAAGTGTTTATTGAATAAGATAATTAATTGAGTTAATTTATTAATTTATTTGCAGCATGTGGAACCGCAGGAATTGCAGTCCGCGTTTCGCATTGAGCATTCAGAGCTGATGGGACGCTATCTGGTAGCCAATCGTGAACTTGTGGCGGGCGAGCTGCTCATTAGCGAGGAGCCGCTGGCCATAGGACCCTGCGAAACCGCAGATCCTGTATGCCTGGGCTGCTATCAGCCAGTTAGTCTGGCGCCGCAGCAATATCGCTGTGCCGGCTGTGGCTGGCCCATGTGCAGCGCCAAGTGCGGCGGCATGCAACGGCCGACCGGACACACATCAGCGGAATGTGCATTCTATGCAGAGCATCGCGCGCAGACGGCCGAGCAACTCAACAGCAAAGCGTCGCCAGCTGAGGTGCGAGATCTCTATGAGCTGGTGCTCATTATTAGAATAATGCTGCTGCAGCAGCTGGCGCCGGAGCAGTATAAGCGCATACGCCAAATGGAATCGCATACGCAGCAGCGGCGATTGAATGCAACGCTCTGGCAGCACTATGAGAAGAATGTGGTGCAACGCTTGCGTGCGGATTGGCAGCTGGCTGAGCGTTGGACAGCAGAGGAGCTGCATGAGATTTGCGGCATTTTGGATGTGAATTGCTTTGAGATTGGGCAGCGTGGCGCCAAGGCGCGTACGCTATATCCGAGCGCATTTCTGCTCGCGCACGATTGCCGACCAAATACCTCGCATACGGATGATCCCCAATCCTATGCCATATTGCTGCGTACATCGCGGCGCGTGCGCGAACAGGAGCCGCTGACGCTCAGCTATGCGTACACGCTGCAGGGCTCATTCAAGCGTCGCACATTCATCCAGGGCGGCAAGCTCTTCTGGTGTCAGTGCCAGCGCTGTGCCGATCCCACCGAACTGGGCACCCATTGCAGTGATCTGGCCTGTGGCAAATGCAAGCTGGGCAGCATACGTGCCACAGCACCGCTCGAGCAGCTGGCAGACTGGGCGTAAGTAGTGCCACCCATCCACAATACACATTTACATGTTTAAATGTATTTCTCAAACTTAGCTGTGATCACTGCGATTACCGTTTGACCGCCTCGCAAGTGGAGCGTCTGCTGGATCGCATCAACGATGATCTGGAGGATATTGATGCGCGCAACGTGCCCGCACTAGAAAACTTTATCATACGGTATAGAGACTTCAATTCGAATTTTGTAGAGCCGGCACATTGAAAATTTAAAGAAAGTTAGTTAGAGGGTTAGTCGAAGTGGATATATTCTTAATCACACTGTTGAGCTAAGACCATATAGCCATATTTGACAGATTGTCTGTCTATATAAACGCTGAGATTTCAGAGCTAGAGACAGCAAACTAGGTTCGTTTTTAATTTTTATATTCACGAATCAAGATGAATTGTAATAGAAACAGCTTTGAATATATTAACTTGAGTACTTTTAGTACTTGTAGCGGCTCTCCAAACGATTTTCCACATTATTTACTTCAACTTGAAGCTTTTTAAACATTTATATTGATTTTGCTTGCTCTAGTTATCGCGATGTGCTGCGTTCCAATCATTATTTGCTGCTTAGCGCCAAATACTTGCTGTGCCAAACCTATGGCCGAGTTGAGGGCTATCTACTGCCTCAAATGTCGCTGGAGGATATCGCACGCAAGGAGCGCTATTGTCGTGAATTTCTAGCCATTGTCGATGTACTCGAGCCGGAAATGTCGCGTCTGCGTGGTAAGTCATCAACGCGCCAACTGTCAACTGTAGCTTTGATTGATTTTGAAATTTAAATTAAGCCATCATCATGTACGAGCTGCATGCACCGATTATGGTGCAGGCCCAACTGCAGATGCAGAGCGGTCAGCTCACACGTCAGCAGTTCCAGCGACGCATCAAGGAGGTGATGCAGCTGCTGCGGGAGAGCTCACGCATATTGCAGCTGGAGCCAGCGGGTTCCGCTGAGCATGAAATGGGACTTGCGGCCGCTGAAGCGCTACGCGAAATGGACAATTAGCATATTGTTGTTGTTGTTATTTTTTTTTTATGAAATGTGTCTATTTTTTTAAACATGTACAAGTTAAGCAAGAAACAAACTTGACATATCCAGTGTTGCAAACATTTTTTAATTAGTCTTCCGTTGCTTTGTCTCGAGCCTAACAATGTAACTGCAACAAGTTTGCAACAAATCTGCAAAATTCTAAAAACAAATAAAAATAAAATTGAAAAGCAAGCAATTAAACTGTTTTCTGTTTTCTCTGCTTCTTTTCTCTCATGCCCAAGCTAACGGGTTGCTTAGTTTGCAGCAAAACCAAAGGATTAGATACAAGTTGGTGCAGAACTATTAAGCTAAAGCTTAAGCTATAATTATTGTTAAAACTATTATCGATTAGATTTATACTCTCAAATAGCAGCATTGTCATTTCTAATCCCTCAGCTTATATATAGAGTATCTAAAGCGCAGCTTAATGCCGCTTGCTTTACTATTTCTGCCCTTTTTCATTTACACTTTTTATGCGTAATAAAAATTGCATTAAAAGTAAGTAGAATTCAGGATTTAATGATTGCATAGAGAGCTGGAACAAACGCCGACTGTTGCCTTGGTGACTAATTGTGTCTCGAACCGGAAACTAGAAGACAACTAAAGACAATTGTGCAGATAAATTTTGACACGACCAGCTTCATATACACTTTAACTTAAGAAATATAAGCAAGTTAAGTTTTTATATCTAAATCAATGTTGTTAATTAATTAACGATTTCTTGAATTTAAAACTTTAGCTGCGCACTAGTTGAACACGGCCAACCTTATATACACTTTATCTATAGCAACGCATAATTCTTTATTTTAATTTATTTAAAGAACTTAAATAAATTATGAATTAACACATTGAACAGTGTCCCGACCGCGCTACGTGGGAGAATTGTATAAATTCAAAATAATTAATGATAAGCGAGTTTAAGGACATATTGAATGCAAGAAGGTCTGGGATAATGAGACTATGCCGATTTATAATTATACTTAGAGTAATATAACTAAACTTATAAGCCCCGTACCAACTGTAAGGGAAAGCTTGTATTATTTAGAAGGCGCATTACATCGTTGGGAGATCTTTTTGTAAATAATAATGTATTTAAATTATAAGTACCCCAAACTATGTAATCTATTGGTGACTAGTTAAATATAATTATTTTGTAATTCTGCTCTACCGACATATTAAAGATACCCATGTCAACATGCCATTCAAATGTCAAAGTGTATAAAGCATAGAAAAAAACCATAAAACATGCTGGCTAGCATTTGTAGCTTGTATCTTTAAGCACCAATCAAGTTGTTGCTGACAGCCAGCTTTCAATATATATATACACATACATATTTTTTTTGATACAATGTTAATTTATTCATGTTTATTTGAAGGCATCATAAGCTGTGTGTGTCCTTAGTGTTCGTATGTATGAATGAATATGAATGTTAATGTCGCAGTGACAGCTACTGACAGCTAATTAAGTACTCTATGCAAATTAATTAAAATATATTTGTCAGCTGCCACTTGACAAGTGTGGCAAAAGGCAAAAGAACATTTTGTGAAATCAAATGAATTTGAATACAGCAACTTATGTCTCTATTTGATAGAGCCACAGCTGCTGCAGCTGTCGAACTGTGAAACTAATTGGTAGAAATATAAAAAACAAAAAAATTACTAGCATTGCCACTTGGTGGCGCCTACCTCTGCCCACAGCCTTCCCCCTTGACCCTTGACCTGTAGTCTCTTTGAGCGTCTATGCGCATTCATTATTTCGCACTAATTAACATTTTTGCGACAAAAGCGGCGGCGCTTTTACTTTTATGTTATTTTAATAATATTTCTTTATTTTCTTTTAGCACACACACACACACACACACACACATACAAGTTGCAACTGCCACTGTGGCACTTAAGTTTTTCTGGCTTAGCGTGTGGGTGGTGTGTGGGTTGGTTTGGCTTCGGTTGGGTTGAGAGAGTTCAACCCCATGTTAATTGCTGTTTATGCTGCGGGGTCGGTTTTAGTAATTAAGCAACTCCTTCGGCTTCGGCATTTTTGAGTGCTCACTCACAAACAAATTAAAATTATATTATATCAACGTATAAAAAAAAAACAAACTGGTAAAAAAAAATTTTAAATACAAAATAAATAAGCATTAGTTGTGCTGATTGTTTGCTTTGATTCCAGACAGATGTCCTCTACGCCCGTTCGGCAGCATCCCGTTCGATGAAATAGGGCGCGCCATCACGCTCCTTGCACTTGTATTTGAGTAGACAGCACTCCGGGAATGGCTTGGCCGGATAGATGCGTTCACCTCGATTACAGTGTTCGATTGAGAGTTTGCCACAACTACGATGAAAAGAAAAGAAAAGAAAAGAGTAAAGAAAGTAACGACAGTCAATTGACAGATAGAATTCGGATATTCAAATAATATACAGAGTGTAGCTAAATTAATTAAATATTGATTGGGTGGAGATTAAGAGAGATATTTAAAAACAATACACAGAAATACAAAATTCAAGAATACGATCTGCACGACAGTAAATAAAATGAATGAAAAATAAAATGTGCTCATTCTGAATTATAAATAAGAGTATTCAGTATAAAATATACACTTAAATATGCAATATTTTAATATTAATAAAAAGTAGCAAAAAAAATCATTTAAATATGCGATATTGAAAATAAATAAATATAATTGATTAAAAATGAAACATTTAAGACTACAATATTAAAAATGTGATATTTAAGCATAATATGATATGCAAATTGTTAATATTATATATTACTATTAAATATTATGATAAATGTTACGCTATGAATGAAGAGATGGATAAGATATTGAAAAATTATTTAATCTATTGCTATATTTAAACATGAAACGTACAAACTTTGTGTGTAATTAATAGAATAATGCTTATTATTGTGAATCGTTTGCGGCAATATATCTTACGATATCTTCGCTTTGAAAAGTTTATACATATGCTATGCTAATGTTATGCATAAAGCAAGACTTGTTCTAAACTTCAAAAGTTTGTAAGCATTTGTAGCCGCCAGCGGCAACTTGAAATATTAATCAATAATTGCAGTTGGTTGAATGACTGTAACCCAAAGAGAATTTGTAATGCTACATTAGTACTTTTAACAGAACTTTACGCCACTAAAACACACACACCCACACACAAATAGCTCATAGTGTATGTGTGTGTGTGTGTGTGTAACTCATAAGTAGTGGCGCTTAGCTACTCATCTTGACCTACAAATTACTGTAACAACTTTTGCGCAACTTTCGAAGCGCTCCAAAAAAGTTTCCAGCTGCACAGTGTGGCAAGTGCCTAAAGTAATGACTAATAAACTGTTGACGCCCCACTGTGCTAGCAGCTTATCAGTGCAAAGAATTTTCAAACTCAAACTGTGTATGCAAGTGTGTGTGTGTGTGTGTGTCCCTGGCCAAACTCACCCCTCGATAAGTATGGAGCCATCCTCGTTGCAAGTCAGTCGCTGACATGGCGGTATCCCATTGTTAACGCCCAACTGCAGCAGATCGCCGCGATAAATGCATTTGCCGGGATTCTCTAAGTGACAGTAAATGGACAGCGGATAACTGTGTGCGTGTGTCCGTGTGTGTGTGTGTGTGTTGGCCTTACCTGCATCGGCTGGTATTACCGCCTTGTAGGCGCTCACCTGCGCCAGCAGCAACAATAGCACAACGGAAACGTTGATGATTGTTCCCATTGCCGCTCCGGTTGAGCTTCTGCTTCTTGATTGTGTTCTCTGTCTCAGATACATTGTAACGCGTTCGAGTTCGAAATGGCACTGGCAGGCAGGCGGTGACGGCCAACTGAAGCAGCCAACTTGTCCCAGTTGAGGAGCGCCATAGACGCACAGTGGGCATACAACGACAATTTAGCACACATCAAGTTTGATAAGCAAAACTGAAAAGTTTCTATAAAAATATGCACAATATTTCTATAAAATCTTTAGACCTCATTTAAACAAAATATTTCAAATATTTTGATAAAATCCATGATTTTTATTTTATTTTACTTTTTTTTTGCTTGCAGACAACACACAAAAATTATAGAGGTATAGCCAATGTAAAATAAAATTTTACTGAAAATAAAAACTAATAATAATTATATTATAATAATAATTATCTGATTTTAATATTACAATTTTATTATTCTTAAATATTCAATTCAAGTTCTTTATTTAATTTTCCGTTGGGCATAAATTTTTGCTTACGTTTTTAATCACCCAACATATGCACGCTAAATGGTCTATGGCACCCACTGTGCTGTCGGCTTCTTCGATTCATCAATTGGTTTGTATTCGCTTTTTCTTTTATTTGTATTTGAATTTTTATTTGTGTTTTGCCTATGTTTTTGTTGATTATTATGTATTACTATTTAATTGAAGCCCGACGTTTGACGATCAGCGCTCTGTGGGCATTGCCACATCTTTCATCTCACTTGACCCCAAGTTTATCAGCGCATCTGCCGGACGATTTAACTCAAACAAAAAAAAAAAAAAACAAAACACATCAGCGGCTTTTGTTCATGTACATTGCTTACGATTGTTTGCACAATTAAAGTCAATAATTTTTATTATTTTATTCATATGACAAATGTGAGCAATGCGCAGTGCAGTGCAGCAGCGAAAAGCTTTAGGCTTTGGGCTTAGCATGAGCTTAAAGCTGCTTGCATGATTAGTCATGATCAATTGTAAGCTTCAAGCAAGTCTCTTGAAAATTCTAGAAATATTTACAACGGCAAAAAATTACGTTTGGCTGAAATAAATAATTTAATTCATTTATTTAATACGTAGCTGAAGTATTTTCGATTACTTAGAAGTTGTGCTAATGCAAAATAGTGTAAAATAATATTTAATTGTCTTTGAAATTATGCAAAACATTTGAAAAAATTAATGTTCTTGAATTATTTTATTATTCTCAATTGATGAGATCATCATCAAAATTAAAATAAAAGCAATCTTAGTATTATTTATTTATTTAATGTCAACTATGAACATTCGACGATAAAAGAAAAATCTTACATAAAATATATAAAATTAAATTTAAAAGTTATTTAAAATTATGTTTTTGCTTTTAGAGATGATAAGCTTATAGATTGACAGTGTTAAACAGACCCAACATTCATTGCAAGGATTGGGGAAAACCCAATCAGGTCTCGGGGGAGTGTTAATTATTTAAAAAAGTTAAGTTAAAAAGTTATTTAACAAATGTATTTGATAAAATGATTAATGAAAAAGAAAACGAACACAAAACGAACTGTGTGGGGCAAGTGCAGAGTGCAGGCAAATGTTGTGGCAAGTTGCATAGACAAGTGCTCTAACAAAAGGCCAAAACAGACTAGAAGGGAGGGGGAGTGGCAGTGTTGTTGGGGGTGGAAGGTTGAGTTGTCGAGGTGACATGTTTGCCCGGCTGGCTATTAAATTTTTAATCAAGTTAAAGTGTTGCCAAACACTTTATTCAGCCATGAAGACAGACAACTAACTACTAACAAAGACTGTGATTGCGTGTGTGTTAGTGTGTGTGTATGTGAAACATGCTGCGGGCTTATCCTGCTTGCTTGTCGTGTTAGTTATGCATTCATTCATTCATTCATTCATTCATTCATACGTACATTCATTTCGTTTCATTGCGTTTATTACAACTCAACGTTGGCATAACCGCATTGTATGCAACTGCACCACAGACTACCCCACCCCACCCCTCACTCCTCAGCGCCCCCCAAGTTGCTGCTGCTGCTGCTGCAACATGCGCTCTTCTTGTCGAGCACGTTCTTTTTGGCAAGTTTCTTATTTCTGTGTCGCTTTTGTGTTTGAATTAAATGCAAATAAATTGTCAACTGCAGTTAAATAAATTTTTAATTTATCACTCTCTCTCGCTCTATGTGTGTGTGTGTGTGTGTGTGTGTGTGACTAGTCAAAGACAACTGTTTGAGTGGGTGTGCCAAGCTGGTTAGACTTGTTATAGGGCGCGTGCCACAGCCCAGAGCAACCAACTGACGCCCACCCATGGCTCGCAGCTCGCAGCACTGGAAGGCAGTAAAATCTACGTATTATGTAAATAGCTTTATAAAGTTTTCATTTCTCATTTGCGGCTACTTGACAAAAGGAATTTCAACTTTTGCTGCGCTTTGTCAACTTGCAGCGTGTGTTGACTTTGAAATGACTTTTCTCTAAAAAAAATCTGCATAATATCAACATATGTTGGCAAGTATGCAAAGATAGTTCGAATAGAGTTCTATACCGCATTATATATCGATAATATGCAAGTGCAATGATGGATTAATATCTATATTTTGAATATGTTTTATGCTTTATTTAAAAAATTGTTGTTAAGCTAGAGTGCGTAATAATTGGATAAGAGATAATATCGATACAATAAATAATATAATTGAATATTAAGCTAACTTCGATAACACGAATAATCGTTTATGTCAAATATTTTAACTAGCGTTAAACGCGAGCTGCTTATCGATACTATCGATAGCTGCATTGCTAATAATCGATACATGTCGCTGTAAATCTAAATTTAGCATCAGCTTATTTATAACCACTTTCTATTACATTAGGGACTCGTAGCCCCTTGACATGATGTCAACCATAAGTTTACACAAATATATATGTATATATATATTATAGTATGGCATATGTGCATATGGAAAGTTGAATAAATCGCGGTTGATTATTTAAATTAGCGAAATGAGTGACAGACCGCACAGAACGCGAAACACGAAACCAAAAATACACACTCATGGCTCTCAAATTGAATAGATTCGTGGTGATGATGACCGAAAAAAATTAAAGAACACCCAACAAGAAAACAAACACATTTATGTGCGAGGCAGAGCAGAGCAGAGCAGCGAACAAAGCGTTGATGAACCAAAGTACCAAAAAGCAAACGCAGCGGACAACAAATGGGCGAGCTACTGCTCTGCTTTGTGTGAATAGCGAACATAACGCTGCATAACGCAGTTGAGAGCAGGTGTGACAAGAGCGGAGCAGAGCAGAGCAGAGCGGAGCGGAGCGGAGAGGCCAACAAAACAAATTCCATATTTTCGGAAAATGTATTCAGTGCAGGGGCGACATTCGCAGCGGCAACGAAAGCGACAGCCACACACACACACGCAAGCGTAAAGAGAGAAAGTAGCGAATTACAAGAAGCAAGAAAAAAAAAAAGAAATTAAAGCGAAAAGTGTAAAGTGCAAAGTGCAACCGCCCAAGCAAACGACGCGCGCCAAGACACAGGCACAGCAAAGAAAAAAAACCAGAAAAGAAAAACTATTAAAGAAAATCGTGTCAAGCTAGCTCAAGTTGCCACAGCGCACAGCAGGAGGCGGTGGCAAGGTTGCAGCAACATTGCAACGGAAATGGCCAAATTAGTGACTTACATCTTTATCGTTAGCTCGCTGATACTTTGGTATCTGCTGCTGTTTGGTGGCACGCGTGGCATGCTGCGCGGCGTGCAGGCCACCAATGGCCATGGCAGCCAGCTGGAGGGGCGTGACTTTCATCATCATGGCGGCAGCCATCACATACGCCGTAAGTGGAAACGAGCAACTGACACTTGACACACCAAATACTACTATTTATTTTCTCGCTCAGGTAACATCAATCACTGCTGGCGCCGCTACGATGGCTACAATCTGCAGAATACCATTGTCAATAAGAAGGAGGAGCTCAAGAAGCCGTATGGCATACTCTGCAACTTCAAGTGCACTTGGATCTTTACCATTAAGTGAGCGAAGCAGCTAAGCAGTCTTCACTTCGATTGCCATTTAATTTTGTTTTCTTTGCTTGCAGTTTTCCCACATGCGAGTTCATCTATGACTACAAGTTATCCTGCGTGCTGTTCACCTCACTGCCCGATTGTACGAATGTCAAGTGCACGCTGCTCAACTTCTTTAGCTAGTTCGATTAATATCGTTCTATTGCCTAGCAAATTGATCGTGAGCTAGCCAGCTAGCCAGCTAGCTGCTGTTATCGTTCATATGCGATAACTTTTGTTCACAACTAAACTAAACTGTTATAGTTATCGCCCGCATTTTTGTCAACTGTACTCAATATTTATTTATCATAATTTTAAGCAATTCTTTTTTTTTTGTATTTTTTTTTCATACCGCTTAAGTCGCGCTCTATATGTTTAAGTTTAAATATTTGGGCTTGCCTTTTATAAGTAAATCGTACTGACGCTTTATTGAATTATTCAATACGCTTTTAATTAAATTGCAGGCAAAGAAATAAAGTGACTGCGGCCAAAGCAAACAGCATGTTACATATTACGCATACGCCATGTGGTGTACACACACAGCCATTGCATTCATTTAGCAAACGAGTGGCTTCATTTCAAAAAGCTGCAATTCCTGCCACGCCCCACTGAACAAAGCATAGCTGATGGGAGGCGGCGGCGGTAGCGGCGGCGGCACAGCTGCAACAGCCAAAAAACCAATTCACCTTTACACAGACACAAAAATATACGTATACGTTATATATATTTTATTTTATTTATTATCGTTTATCTTTCTTTCTTTTTTTTTTTTTTTTTGTTGCAGTAACAAATTTGAATAACACTTTGTTAGCTGCGCAAGCAGTTTTCAGTTTTGTTGCTTATCTGCACGATTGAAAGCTATGTATATATATATATATGTGTAGAGAGACAACCCATGGCCAAAAAACTTAAAAAGGGGGTCGCAGCGCTTACCTGTGCAAACTTCTCTCGCTCGAACCGAACCGAACCGAAAAGAGCCGCAAATAAATCGTTCGACATTTATAAGCCAGTCAAAGTTATGCCAAAGCGCTGTTGAAATTTCGTGCGCGTTTAACTGACTTGACTAAGAAGATGGGGGATGGGGATAAGGGGTGGGGGATGAGGTCGAGCTGTCAAGCTAGCTACCTGGGTGAGCGCTTAAATGTGGCCAGAAAGCTGCTGCGTGCTAAAAATAAGATAAATTATGTGGCTTGTAGTCAATGGAGCTGTTAACTTACGCAGCTGTGCCGCCAACTTTGACACCACCACCGCCACCAACACGCCCACCCAATAGACACAACTTAGCTGTTGGGTGTGGGAAGCTGGAGGCCACACCGATTGATTTCTTGTGCCAGCTTACAGCTTACAGTTACTTTAGATACTTTCACTAGCAATATGCTGCGCATTCAATGCAAATTTCGTAGCTGCTGCTGCTGCTGCTGATGCTTGTTTCGCTTTATGGGGTCGCAGTTTAATAGAATCAAATGAAATGACATTGATCGCTGAAGGCCACTAGCCCTACCCCCCTTCTCGCCACTGCAACCGCTTTGACCTACTACTAATACTTTTGGAACAGTGGGGCAAGTAAATAAGTTATGAAGTAGCAATAGCCAAAATACAGTTCATCTAAATCAATGAACAATCGCATAAAATAAATACAAATATTTTATATTATAACACAACATATTATAATTTGTTCAAAAATTATGTGAGATTTTTTTTTAACATATTTAATTTATAAAATAAGTAAAATAAGCAATAAGTTTTATACAATGGTAATGTAAATATTAACAGACTTAAGTTGTAATTCGCATTTGGATTTTTTTGACTTATAAAAGAAAATAACTAATTATAATTTTTTAGTAAGGAATTTGAAGTAATTTTTATAAGCTCCTTTAATTTTAAATATAACCAGATTTTGGTTCTTATTATTTTATTTTATTTGCAAGTTTTAGATTTACTTAACTTATTTTATCACGTATTTTATTTTATTTTGTTTGTTAATATTATAAAGATTTTTATATTTATATAATATTATATATTTGAACAGTTTTATTCAATTATTTTGTGTTTATTTAATTGTTAGTTCTCATATTTTTGTGCCACTGTGCCTAGTCGACAGCAGATCAGCTCAAACAACAACAAGCAAGCCCAAAGCACATCCAACGCATTTTCAATTGTAACAGTATCCGTAAGCAAGCTATCGCTCTACATAAACAGCTCTTTTGTAACTGTAACTATAGCTGTATTTGTATCTATAGCTGTAGCTGTATCTGTATCTGTGACTGTATCTGTATGTGGGTCGTGGTCGTTGTGCGTTATGCGTTGATTGGAGCTCGTTAGAATTCAGTTTGGCCGCGCTACTGTTTCAATGCTGATTGGCAAATTACAGCAATTTCTGCTGCTGCTGCTGCTGCTGCTGCTACGCAACTATTTGATTTGGCTTTTGTTTATTTTCTGCCTTCATTTGCGCACACACCAAATTAGATTATTTCAAAATAGTTATAAACAAATTAATTGCGCATCAAGTGCGTAATATGAACATGCCTCTGACACCAATCGTGCGAAAAATGACTGACGCGTGTGCATGCAACGAAACAACGAAACGCCAGTCAAAATAATTGTATGTGACAACTGTAATATGACAATTGTAAAAGCAAATGCATTCTTTTTAAATCTAAAAGAATATTTGTTTATTAATTGGGCGCGTTGCTTAACATAATAGCTATGCCAAATAATTAGCTGTAACAACAATTATATATTTATATATTGTTTTTCACAACTAAAATAAATATTTTGATGCACTACCCAAGTCAAAAAATAATATACAAATATATATAATTGTTTCATATTATTTCAACGTTAATTTTTATTAACAAAATAAATGGCTTGCATTTAGTTCTTATAATAAATTGCCAAGTCTGATGCATTCAAAGCAAGCTCAGCTTGATATTTTTTTTTAAAATCTGTTATAGTTGATGCTTGCGAAAAATAAAAAAAATATGTGTAAGATAGATATATTTATTTATTATTTAATTTCTACTCCTTACAAGCATAATAAATATTTAAGCTTAGCGTACAAACTTTGCCATCGGGTCTACCAATAGTAAAAAACATTAATTTAAAGTTAAAAGCTGAAAGTAACTTGCTTCAAATTAATTCCATTGATATTAATTGCATTCCAAACAATTTTATATTTCATGCTCTATCATTTTTCAGCTTTTTTTTACTGCAATTCTGCAGTAAAATTATTTGACTGCGGTTATTCGATGAACTCGCGTGTGAATTTTGCATAGCCCATAGCGTTATATAGAATTTCAAAGCAGCGATTGTATGCTATGTATTTAACATATAAAAAACACAAACACACAACAATTACAATGAATTCAAATATGCTTCTTGGCTTGACTTTAATATTAAATGCAGCTTTGAAAGTTTTGTTGTATTGCAGCTTGTATACAAAATCGCTGCTTTGGGCGTCAACACAGTTGAGTGCCACTTACACACACACACGCACACATACATACATACATACACACACACACACACAAAGGACATGCGAGAGATAATTTATCAATTGTCATCAATTTAGAGGCGCGCACAAATAAAAACTTGTCGCAATTTCTTTTGCTGTGTTTATTTATTTTTCCATGTTGCTTTTTGTTTTTTTTTTTGGCATGCGTCTGTCCGTCTTGGCTGTCCTACTGCTGTGCTGCGAACAGCAGTGCTGGGCTACCTAGGCTCGACTGTATCCACAGTTATAAACGCGTCGACATTGGATTTGGTTGCGAGCAAGCGAGCAAAGGCGCTAAAATAAACACATATATATATATATATCTATCTATATAGAAGAACATGTTGAACGAGGGTCGTGCCTATGATTGTTATGCAATGCCCAAATCGATAACAGCAAAAGAAACAGCAGCGACAACTGCGACAATAATTACTTTACATACACGCGCGAGCAGCACAAAAATCGCATTAATATTATTATTAATTTTATGCTGCTTATGTGATTATAATTATGGCAGTACGTAACTGTGATTCATCAATTGATTTTCCATTATGATTATAAATTGTTTATATAATTTTTGTTGCCTATTTTTTTTGTTGGTTCTTTTTTTTTTTGTTGAAATTAGCGTGCGCACGTTGCGTATGCGTAATGCGCTTCTTGTGCGTGTGACAAATTGAGTTTTTGCCTTTTTTGCCGTGCCTATGTGTGTCTGTGTGTGTGTCTAAAATTTCAATTAATGCATATTTGATATTTCATGCATATTACGCATACGCAGCGTTAGCCTCCAAAGCATGCATAATGAAGAGCTACAACGAACGAACAACAAATTAAGCATAATTAACTTTGCTTTGCACACAGGCTGGGGCTCACAATGCTGGAAGAAACACAATTCGGGCTCCATTCAAACGCGAGATGGAGAATTTAAGCGTCCGTTTGGGATACTCTGCACCTATCGCTGCTTTCTCTGGTTTCCGCCCATGTAAGTGAACATGAACAAACAGCAATTACATTTTTAATTCTAAGCAATCGCCACATGCACAAATAAATAGATTGCAGCTAGTTTCATTTCTCTAACAAAAGGTACAACAATTGAAATAGCCAGCAGCAGTCCAGCGCAGCGCCATTGTCATAAATATTTCATTTACATTTTGACGCCATTGTTCCATGGCCATGGCCAGGGCTAATACTTTCGCACATTTTAATATTAAATTGCATTTATGTTTATATGCTTAGCATAAGCTTAATTAATATATTTTAGCCGCAGCGCTTAAGCCAAACAAATACGTTTTTTTTCTCAATTTCAAATTTAAACTAATTACTACACTTTTGCCTATTTGCAGCTATCCCTACTGTGAATTCATATTCGATTTGCGCTTATCCAGGCATTTCACTTCATTTCCGGACTGCTATGAGATACGCTGCAATGAGACCTTCACATTCTTTGGCAACGAGCCACAATTTTGAATGAATGAACACTATACTATATATCTAATATACTAAAACTATTGTTATATAACTTACTTCTATTTTTTTTTTTTTGTTTTTTTTTGTTTTCACTCGTATTGTTAATTATATGACATAATAAATATATATGTATTGTATATGCCCAAGAGTGTGTTTGTATACTGACGTCAGTAACTGTAACTGTCCATTAGCTGTTGACAACTTGCGTATAATTTCCGTTGCCTTTTGTTTAGAGACCTATGAAAAATATAAGCGCGGCGCCAAAGGCAAACAAACAAATAAAATAATATACACTTATTGTAGTTGGCAAGTTTACAGCTGCTGCTGACTAGCAAATATGCTTAAGGTCAACTCGTTTGCTCAACCAGTACAGTCAACACTCTATTGAGGCAATCTCTGTATTGCTAATATTTCTAAACAAACAACTCTATTATTCTCCATTTTAATTTTTACATTTACATTTCTATTAATTTAAATCACTTTTAAATTAGTTATAGAAGTTATTTCATTTGTTTATTTATTTATTTCTAAGCTCTTTTATAGAATGCCTACTGTATTATTATTTAGAAATAGACACTCGCACATGTACGTAGAGCATTTGTAAAGGCATTTTGCAGGCTCAGCTAAGAAATTTGCATAAAATTAGCATTCTAATTGACAATGAGCTGGTCCTAGCAATGGAGAATAGTCTGTTGTGTCAATTGTCTGATGGGTTAAGAGCAACTTGGCGTTAAGGGGCAGGGCAGGCAACCCAAGAGTTAATTGTTTGTTTAGTATCATAAAAATACAGTTTACGCCATTTTTAGCAACAACACGTGCATGTCCAAAACCAGACCCTGTTACCGCTATTACGTATACGTAACGTATACGTATACACAACTAAAACTACCAAACCGTGCGCCAGCAACAGCAACAACAATGACAACAACAAGAACAAAAGGCTAAAACCAGACAAAATGCTCGTCGCCTGGCGAACTTTTAACTTTTGCAAAACTTAATTGTTCGTCTGTGCTCGTTGGAGCGCACAATACTCGAAATAAAGCAGCAGGCCAGCAGACTCTGGGGAAATGAGAAAATGTATAAAATGTGTAAAGTGTTGACTGTTTACAGGACACTAGGATTTGCGTATCTGACAGCTGAGCAGCTGTTTAGAAATTGCCTATTCAACGCCCTTTCAATTGTCTCTATCTCAGTCGCTTTAATAACTTGCAACTTATCGAAAACTGCTTTTGGCACAATCTCAATCTCAATCTCAATTCGTATTTAGATTAAAAAATTAATTATGCACTTGCTAACTAACTAATGCTTGGGCATTGATGTGTGTAAACTACACGTAAAATAGTCAAAATGTAATTACGACTGGAATGTTGTTGGCACTTATCGCTTACTGCGCAAACTTATTTAACTTTTCGTTTTCGTTTCTTTAGCTTGCCAGCCAAAGCAAAAGAAATTATTTATACGATTTTTCGAGACAGTTGCGAAGGTGCCACGCCCCCCGCTTGGATATATAAATAAAGTACCATTGGCTGCTGCCATTGCAGTTGCTGCTTGACAGAACTCTGAGTAACTCTCATATCCACAAGTCGCAGGCGCAGCCAAACTAAAAGTTTTCTTCTTCCTTCCATTTTTTTTTTTTTTTGGATTTCAACGGCTGCTCCAAAACTTTATTTTTTGAAGCAGTATTAGCGAAAATGAAACTTTTACTTTTCATTCTTCAACTCGGCTTTTTGCTGCTTGCAGTTAGCGCAGATGGTTAGCAGTTTATAGCATTTTGGGCAACTTTTTAACGTGCTCTATTATATATGGCATACATCTCTCTATTCCTTTCTTGCTTGCAGCAGATGCTGAGCCATCAAAACCCCAGTTGGGTAGTGGGACCAGACCAAGATCTATGTATTGCAAGCGCTTTGCAGCTATGAGTAAGTAAATTATAATTTTGAAACGTAACCCTATCTATTTTTATATCCCATACAGTAAGGGGATCCGATCAGCGTTGTGAGAAGCATTTCACAATCTTCCCAACACACTCCAAATGTAATTTCTCTTGCGATGAAATCGGCCATTTGAGGTTAGCCGTGCTTATAACTGTGCTGGTCTTTTCCTTCTTAACTAAACTTTCATTTACAGAATTGACGACTGTAAGCCACATTTCTTTGGCAAGAATACCTATCCACAGTGCAACGATATCTACTGTGATGTTAGCTCAGCAACTACAACTTCGGAGGCCACATCAACAGCATCAACAGCATCACCCACAACCACAACCACAAAAAAACCACCAAAACGTCCAGGTACAACCACAAAGTCTACGACCGAACCAGCTCATATGACTTTGACAACACGCAATACAACAACGACTACATCAACAATAGCACCCAATCCAACAGACACAACTTCCCCTGAAGCCACACAAAATACGGATTCAACTACATCCCCTACTCCAAGTACTTCCAATATACCAGAAACATCTGAAGAAGCACTTACACCAATGGGCACAAGTCCCACTCCACCGCCTACTCCAACTGAAGAGCCACAAGTGGGCACAGTGTACTCCACCCCACGCAAATACTTCCAACTTACGAAAAAATAAAGAGACACTTACACCAAGGGCACAAGTTCCACGCCACCGCCTACTCAAATACTTCAATGATACAGAAACAACTAAGACCCATCGTACAACAATGCACAAGTCGCACTCCACATCCTATTTCGATAATACTTCAAGCTATACCAGAAACAACTGAGACCACTGACAAAATGGCACAAGTCCCGCCACCCCTACTCCAAATATTCCTATATTCAGAACACTGAAGAGGCACTTACACCAATGGCCAACAAGTTTCCACTCCACCGCCTACTCAAATACTTCAAGGTATTACGAAACAATGAAGAACCATAACAATGGGCACAAGTAGACTCACCCCGACTCTAGAATACTGTCCATTATACAGAAACAACTGAAAAGACCACTACAACAAGGGCACAAATCATCATCCTATTTCGAAATACTTCCAATATACAGAACAACTGAAGACCCTTACAACATGGCACAAGTCCACTCACATCATATTCGAAATCTTCCAAGATACCTAGAAACAACTAAACCACTACAACAATGGCACAAGTCCAGCACATACTCAAATTTACTGTCCTATTTTCAGAACACTGAGAGACACTTTACACCAATGGCACAGTTCATCCACCGCCTACTCCAATACTTCCAAATATACCAAACAACTGAGAACTTACAACAATGGACAATGTCCGCACCCCTACTCAATACTTTCTATATGCCAGAAACAACTAAGACCATTACAACAATAGGCACAAGTCCACTCCAAATCCATCGAAATATTCCAAGCTATTACCAGAACAAACTGAAGACCACTTACAAAATGGGACAGTCCACGCCACCCCTACTCCCAATACTTCCTATTATACCAAACAATGAAGACCCTACACAATGGGCACAAGTAGTAATCACCCCCTACTCAAATATTCCAATATCGCGAAACAATGAAGACCCATTACAACAATGGGCACAACCCACTCCACATGCCTATTCGAAATACTGCAATATACAGAAAAACTGAGCCAATTAAACATGGGCACAAGTCCCACGCACCCCTACTCCAATACTTCCTATATTCAGAAACTGAAGACCACTTACAACAATGGGCACAAGTCCCACTCCACACCCTATTCGAAATACTTCCAATATACTAGAAACAACTGAAGAACCACTTACATCACTTTTGACAACTATTATAGAATCGACTACTGATAAATCGACTGATGTGACTGTACAACCTCTGACAGATTCGAGACATTGTAGAATCGTTTGTAACTGATTTGAATGCACACTAAATAAATAAACTTTCGACTTGGATTACTTGCAGATTTAGACGGGTGTGATGAAGAGGATTATACTTATGAATAAGTGTCAATCTTAAAAAAATCATGTAATACTTGGTGTTGGGATTTCTATGCATAATATTTAAACATATATAACCAGGCAAAACGATACTATGAATAGATCGAAAACAATTATGGTGATGGGTATAAATTTAAGAATAAAACGAACATTTGCATTTGAATACCACTCTTGTTGTAATTCGGATAAGCTTTACACCCTTCTGTGTTAAATTTTTATTGTTGCACTTGACATTATAAGCAATTATGATGAAATGCCTAAGCGCAATTGTGTGAGTCCGAAAACGAAAACAAGCGTGTGGAGAAATATGTGTGAGGGTCGAGTGTTTGACAAAAAGTAGAAAATACTTTTTCTATATGTTGGGTACAATATTGAAGGAAAATATATTTTATGTGTAAATAATATATTTTTCAAGTATTTGTGCCACAGTGCGAATGGGTTATGTTAATCATGGGCTAAAAATTTGCATATCAAGTTTTTTGTTTGTTGATTTAATCAAGTGCCGCAGTCAATTTAACGACACACACACACACACACACACACACACATATACATATATATAGCGAGAATGCGACGCAACATTGCGTATACGTAATGGCATTTAGTGAGGCTGTTTTTGTGTGTGGTGTGAGTTAAGCGCGTAGTTAGCACACAGAACAGTCAGTCGCCCCAAACGGCAAACAGCAAACGGACAAACAACCGTGTGCATAAGACAAAATAAATCGCAAAATGAATGCTAGCCAAGTGTTGTTACGCCTATGCATCTGGCTGGGCCTGGGACTGCTGATGGGCTGCACTGGCTTTGGCCAGTTCCATATGAAGCGCTATCAGCTGCAGCGTGGCTACAATAATCCGGATGATTCCAGCGAGAACGACAATAGCGTGTTGCGTAAGTAGTTTGACCCTCGGGCCCAGGCCCTGGCAGCCATGGCATACGAATCGAATTAACGCTCTGTTTTTTTTTTTTTTTTCCACCTTTCCAGGCTCATATCGTCGCTGCATGTGGGAGCAGTCAAAGTTTCTGCCACGCCGCTTGGTACTGCTGAGCCTCTGCTCGAATTTGTTCTGCGAGAATAATCAGATCATGCCGCGCTCCAGGTCTATTTTCGTAGTGGAAAAAATATCTAGACCGAATGAGTAGTGTTGCCAAAATCAAATTCTTGTAGTTGCATGCCACACACACAGAAATTCTATTACTGCACTTTTGTGCCACAAGCTAATGCAACGCTCTTTCTATTCTGTTTTCTTTTTTTTTTTTTTGCCAGCTGCCTGGACATACTGCCCGAACAATGCGAGCAGGGCGATGAGGAGGATCTGATGTATAAACCGTACCCGGACTGCTGTCCCGTTTATTGCAACTTGAAGCGACGCATGCAACGCCTGCGGACGATGCACTTTCGCCATCGCATGTTGCGCAACATGCAGGATGCTGCCACCGGCACTGGCAACACGCTGCTCAGCGAAATTGGCTACAACAACTACTAGTGGCATGGCGGCCCAAAAGGATTGTTAACTTTGTTACTCATGCAGAGCGCGCACCCAACACACGTTCGATGCTTGTCGTCTAGACACAAAAAATTCACTTTACAAATACTACTCGTATAAATAAATTATATAACAAAAACGAAAAAACCAAATATGCCAAAAGCAACAAAGTATGCACTAGTTGGTTTGATTTAAGGACATTCCAAAGTTGTGCACGTTCGAAAGTTAAAGAGCCAAAAGAAATGCTTTTAATTTAATACATGAAGCGAACATTTCTATAGAGACTTAAGTCTGTAAACTTGCAAGCCAAATTGAAATTTTAATGTTTAAATATTATGAGTTGATAATATTTACTGCAAATAAGCTAATAAGTAATCTATAACTTTAAATTCTTTGTCGATCAATACTCGAACAGCTTTAGTCCACTAAAAATATTTATAAAATTTTATTTAAATTTTCAGAATGTTCGCTCAAAACTCTAACAGCCCTGCATAATTTCTTTCAAGGGTATAAGCTTATGCAGAGATAGAAAAAAAAGGTTAGCCCCAAATAGCCAAGAGCCACTTGAGACCTTCAGTCGAGCCGGGCTCGGCTTTTCCGCTGTCAATTGAGTTGCGATTTGTCAAGTGGGCAGTCAAGTGGGACGCATGCCCAAGTAGCTGCAGCTGGACAAGCATTTTAGTTGGGCCAGCTGTGTAGCCAGGTAGACTTAGCTGAGCTTGCTAATTAGGCTTATTTGCATTCGCATTTATGGCCTGTTTTAGCGCATAAATTGCGTTTTGGCTTGTTGGCTTTATGGGCTGCATTTCCGTCTCCGTCTCCGTCTCCGTCTCCGTCTCCCAGCTCCAGCTCCGGTAGCCATTTTGTGTAGCTTACTGTTGCTGCAATATTCTTTGTGCCGCTTATCGTTTTAACACTTTTACGTGGCTCACACACACACACACACATAGATACATAAGACTGGCAGCAGCAACTGCAGCCGCAGACACAACTGGGCTCTGTCTTCATTTTTATCAGCAAACAAGCAATAAATTTTATTTTAATAAGCAACACTTTCTGATAGCCGAGGCACCAAGCACAAGCACTGCTTCCCCCAGCCCCCTGCCCCGACAAAAACAACAACAACAACAACAATAATAATAATAACTGCAACAGCATACTGAGCTGGGCCTGACTTTATCCTTGGCGACCCTGCTGCTGCTGCTGCTGCTGCTGTCGTTGTCGCTGTCGCTGCTGCATGCGGCGCAGAAGTAAATACAAAAGATACTTGGGCATCATCAGCTCGGCAGTATCTGCCATAACGGTTGTGGTCTCGCTGCAGTGGCGTCCACAAAGGGGGAAGCGGAGCTTAAAGCTTTTGTTACAGTAAATAACTTTATTGTGAATAATAGTAGTAGCTGCTTAAGTTCAAGTTAAAATTTTAAAAGTATTAGCATAAGCTGAAGTATAAGAAGTAGTAGCAATAAAATAAAATAGTAGTACATTTATTTGTAGCAGTTGAAACAATAGTAGTAGCAGCTTTATAATAAAGTAGTAGCATAATCATATTATGTAATAGTTAGTAACAAATGTTACTAGTAATAGTAGCAAGTAGTGGCGAAGCAGAAATAGTAGCGGAGTTTAGTTGTTTAACTACATTTTATTATTTATTTTGTTTAGTTTAATTTATTAAATCAGAGCTCTCAGAATTTGTTTCACTTTATTTAGCTCTTTGGATTTATTAAATTAGAAAATTAGAAAGAAAAAGAAATTAGAAAGTTTGTTTATTGTAATTTATTGAATCAAAACTCGTAGAATTTGTTTTTAGTTTATTTAGTTATTATTTTTTAAATTTAATTCTGTGCAGTTCTCAGCAGATTTCTTAGAAATTTGTTGCCCAACTAATTTCGTATTCGACTCACATACTACAACTGTTTGCTAACTCGGCGCTCCCCTCTTTATTTTGTTCTGGCACGCCACTGGTAACTGCTGCAACTTCCTTTAGGTTTCGGCTTGGCTTCGTCTTATTTTTTATGTGGCTTTATGCAGGCGGCGGCAGCAGCAGCAGCAGCAGCATCAAGATCCTTATTGCATTGTATGCTGTGGACCTGGCTGGGGCTGTTGTTGCTTTTTACAATTTTGTTGTTTTTACTTTGTTGCACTTTGAAGATTATTGCACAATGCAATTTATATTTATCGTACGCTTTTAGTTGTTGCCGGTTTCTTGTTTTTCTTTCATTTATGCCTTTGCAGATACTACACCGTAACCATGGCTAGGACATACGCTCCCCCACACACACACCACACACATACACATACACACACGTGTGTGTGTGTCTGGACTGCTAGTGATGCCAAAACTGCTTACAATTCATGTGGCTGGCTGCAGAAACCTTTGGCTAAATCAAATTAAAATCTCAGCAGCTTAAGATTTGTTGAAACAGCTTTAAGAATTGTATAAAGTGCAAAGTGAAATTAAATGTGATTTCCATCTGGGCAACTGACTACCCTGCTAGCCACTGGTAAACGGTAAAATGTGTATATGCAACTGTAAGCAGCTTCAGTTTCTATCTGTGGCCACAAACGCTCTCAGCATGACTTTATCTTAACTGCACATCGTTATTGTTGTTGTTGTTGTTGTTGTTGCTCTTGTTGTGGTTGCTGCTTTTTGCCACACCATGATTATGAAATAAAGAAATTCAATGAATTCTTAATATTGTGCATTCGAAGAAGACGAAGAAGAAGAAGCCATATGTGCTGCAGTCTGGGCGCAGCCATGTGCATTGTGTCTATTAAAGCTTGCAACATTTGCCACTGAGCAAGCAAATTCAATATGTGTTGCACCTGTTGCAATCGAAGCATTCTGCAACAAATCCCATAACATAAACATGCACATTAAAATACAGTTAAAAACGTCTTGAATATTTTGATTTTTATTTCACGAGTTTGGAACAATAGTATGCAATGAAATAAATACATATGCATATAATAAATAAATTCAATCAAATAATAATAATATATACATTCATATAATTTTTAATTAATTAAAAATAAAGATTACGCGGCTGTTCAAATTATTTCTTTGCCTTAACTTGAACAAATTAACAAGTTCTTTATGGAATTCACATATATTACTAATTATATAAATAATATTTAAATTCAATTTATTAAAAAAGAAACATTTTAAGATGTCTTAACATAAAAACTATAACAAATTTTGAAAAAAAAAAAAATTAATCAAATTCTGATTTCATTTTATATCAATTAAATTCTTATAAAATTGTTTGAGCTTGATAAATATTTAAAGTGTTATATACTAATTGGCTTGTCACAGATCGCTTCAAATTGACTTATTAACTTTAATTAAAATTAAGTTACAATTAAAAAATAAAAAGAAAGCCGCATGAATTTTATTTTTCCCCTGTAACTGATAAGTAAAACCATTAAAAAGTTGTTTAAATTTGAAAATACCTGATGCTTAAGCTCGAGCTGCATTTTGTTTGCTTAAAGCTGGTGGAATGTTTAGTTCTTGGTGGAGTTACGCGAATTAGGAAACAAATCGTAGCATTCAACTTCTGACTAGGTGACTCTTTTAATAACCAATTTGGCCAAAGTTGCGTTGGCGCGCAAAACCTGAAAGGATATTAGCGTGAGCCAAGGATAACAAACAGCAACTTCCAAGCTTAAAGCCAAGTTGCCAGCCAAGGCTCGCTCAACTTCACATTTGTTGTTGTCGTTGTTACTGCTGTCGTCGTTGTGGGGAAGTGACTTAATGGAAAAACGCACACACTGAAGTGTTGTGTATTATGTAAAGCTCATCTAATTTCAATCAATTGTGCCAGTTGAGGGAAAATCTTAAGTGCTCCAGCCCAGGTGCGCTATGAGGGAAAGTTTTATACAATATTTTCATTTTTTTTTTTTTCGTTGTCGTCGGCTAAGAATAACCAAGTGGTTGTCTCTAGTCCAGCGCTTGGCTGGCATTAAATTAAATGCAATCAAAATGAAAATTTAATAATGTCAAACAAAATAAATTGCGTTTAACAAACCGCAGGTCGACAGGATTAAGCGCCAAGACTGTCAAATGTCCAACGCCCCAGCAATTTCAACATTTATGTTGTTTTTGTTTTTTTTTTTAGACTGATTAAAGCTTAAGCTTACTTAAGCACTAGGCGCTGCCCTGCTTAAGGCCACTTAATCATATCAGCATAATAAGTCAACAGCAGACACGCCGCCAAGGTAATAAAATTAAATCCTTGCCACACGCTACAAATCTCGGGGCCAACTCCCAATGAGAGATACCACCTTGGGTGGAGTGAGCTCAGCCCCTCACTTCCCCCTCGCAGTCAAGCCGAAAGCGACCTTAAAAGCCAACAAGCCAAATCAATGCTTAAGTCAACGACAGCACCTCCCCAGCTACAAAACACAACCCAAGAGTGAGAGGGAGGGTGCTAGGTAGAGAGAGGTAGACATAGTTAACTGTTTGTTGGGCAGAGCAAATAAAAAAACAAGCGGCGTTGGTTTTGCTCGTAGGGGATTCAATATTTTTGTATTTTGTGTAAACACATATATCAGCTCACTAAATGGCACCTTAAGTAGCTCTCACTCTCTCTCTCTCTCTCTCTCTCTCTCTCTCTCTCTTTATCTGTCGCACTCTACTAGTCACATTACTCAACTTGTCGTCTGCAATTCGAACTCTTGCATTCAAAATTAATTGTTTGCTTTAAATTCTCAAGTTTTTATTTCAACTAGTTAAACTTCAATATAATATTAAATTAAAGATAGTAATACTAACTTTTAAATTTGATTTAATATTTTCCTAATACGAGCTATGATATAATCTTCTTTTGCATTCAAAATTATATAAAATATTAAATTAAATATATTAATAGCAACATTTAAATTTGACCAAGCAATAATATGAATTCCCTTAATGCGTATTATGATATGATTTATTTTATTAAATCTATATACATACTTTTTCATATTTAGATGCAAACTTTTAGCAGCGACTCTTAGGCCACCAAAAGTTTACAAAACTCAATTTAAGCTAAGCATATACATATATTACACAGCATTAAGCCAAGCCACCTGCCCCGCCCACATGCATTCGCGAAGAATGTTTTTGAGAAGGTGGTTGTGGGGGTGGTGCTTGGGGTGGGTGTTTGGCTTATTATAGCATATTAAAAATGGTTTATTTATGTAACACGCGTAGAGTGGGCTTGCTGGCTGGCTGGTAATCGATTTATGCGCTGCTATTTAGAATTTATTATTTAGGCGCAACCCGCTCTCAAAGCTAACCTCACCCTCTCCCCCCTCCGACACACAAAGGTAGTCGTGGTAACAAGCCAAGGCATTTTTGTAATATAATGCAAGTAAATCGAAAAATTATTTGCCAAACAGCGTAACAAGAGCAAAAGATTAAGCTTTGAGTATCGCACGCACAAAGGTTTGGCATTACGCATACGCCGCGTGGTGCGAACCTATAAAAGATTTTGTGTTAAACTCCACCGCAAAGTCACAATTAATTTGATTGTCTGACGAAAGCAGAGGCGAATGAATTAAAGGCAGAAGAGCTGCAAAAACTTTTGCTTGAAGACGGGCTAAGTAATTTAATAAAACTTGCTCTGTTCGCCATTAAACGAAAGCGAACGCTTGCTAAATTAATTATAGAGTTTCTGCAAAATTCTGTTAAACGTAAAAAAGAATAATGCTTAAATTAAAACGTTGCTACAATTAACAGCAGACTTTGCCTAAGAAACGCATTATAAAAAAAATTAGTAAAATCTGTAATATTTATATTAAGTTACTAAAAAATACAAAAGATTAAATTAAAGAAATTAATTAAGCTTTTCAATTTGCTTAACATTTCTATTTGGTACATAGTAAGCAAAAATTAATAATAATAATATGTATGCATGTAAAGTAAATCAGATGAAATAAATTAAATTAAACAAATTAATTAACATTTTTCAATTTGGTTAGTATTAATAAGTTACTATCATAATTAATAATCATAATATATTATCATAAATTAATCAAATCAACATAGCAACACAACAAATAAAATTAAACAAATTAATTAACGTTTTGTATAGTTTACACTTTTTACTTTAAGTAAATCATATTAAAATAACAACTGACCCAAATTTATAGCTGATAACATTAGACAAAAGTCACAAACAAAATATTGTTGTTGTTATTTTTTTTTTTTATAAGTGATTCATATGGTTTATTGACTGTGAACAAAACTCTGAGAATTCGCACAGTCTCTATTCATTTGTTGTTCAGTATTTCGCGAGTGCAAACAAATCTTTAAGCCATGCGTTTTATATTTATATACAGTCTGATCATTGGTTTGCTGCTAACTGAACAGCTATTTGGCTTTAGCTTACAATATCGCGGCAATGCCAGGCACCCAAGTGAGTATTAAAAACAAAATCAATCATACGCTCGGTGATCTCATAAATTGCTTACAGCGTTGACAGATCATTGCTACTATGAGGAGTTGGGCTTGAGTGTGCCCTTAAACGATTTTGTCTATCCCGTCAATCAAACAGACTTCTGTGCCAATGTTTATTGTCGTGAGGATTATGTGCTGATGATCAAACAGTAAGCTTGACTAGCTTAGTAAGCTTAGCTTTTATTTAAATGCACACATTTCTATTTATAGCTGTGATCGCATGCAGCTGGCCCATGGCTGTTATTTTACAGATAACAATTATACACTACCTTATCCGCAGTGCTGTGCTCAGCTTGTCTGTGAAAATGCATAACAAAGTAAATACGATAAACATAAGTAAAATAAAAAAAGAGGCAAATCAAAATCATTTTTAATAGAAAAATTATAAAGTTATAATAGACAGCATATTCAATTGAAATAAAAACTAATTGCACACTAATCAACAAATAAAATGTATGCTAATTAAATAAAAATATATACACATAAATAAATATATGTATGTGTACCAAATAAATACAAGTTTTTTTTCGGCTTTTAAATATTTATAATAATATTACTAGTTTAGAAATATATAAAATATTCAATAGCTCTTTAATTGAGTTAAACATTATATTTAATTCAAAATTGTTATTAAATCAGTTTACATATAGCTAAGCCTCAAGTCAGTCTATCTCCCATGCCCATCCACAATCGTACGAAGCGCTCTCTAAGCAACAAAACAGCGACGCTCTCGTTCAGTCGCAGCAGCTCAGAGCGATCGACTGCATACGAACGAAAGCAGCGCTGCTCTCTCTCTCTCTCTCTCTCTCTATCGATTGCTCGTTCATTAGTATTAGTATTAGTATAGGCTTAGCCTATTGACAGTCGCTCACACTCTCTGAGAGCTTGCGCTCTAACCTTTCGTTCTTCTTCTTTCTAAGCCAGCAAACGCGTTCAATATTTACAATTACTAACAAGCAATCTATTGAGCTAGCTTAAGCAAGTTACTTTGATCTGAAATTATCTGAAACTCATACTGCTTTCCTTGAGTTAGCTCAGACGTCAAAATTCTCGGTCAACTCATGTTACTGAGCAAAACGCAGCATTGACTACAAATCAGCTCGAGCTGACGAAGCAAAGCAAGAACTAACTCAGTTCTTTCTGACAAAGTGATCATTTGACCATTTTGCTTTTGAAGAAATGTGATTGATGTGTGCCTGGCTGTGCTGGCATTGTTCCTAGGCGCTTTTAGCATCTAGCCCTAGGCGCTTCCCGTCCCTGTCTCTTTCTCTTCTTTTCCGGGCATAGTGCAGGCCAAACGTGTCTTTGTTGCAAGTGCGGATAGTACGAATTTTGTGAAACTACCAGAGACCGTAACGGTTATAAATTTTTATAAAAAAATTAAAAAATAACACTTATTTTTTTATTTTAAAAAAAATTATTTTTAATTATTAAAATTGCTTTAATTAATAAGCCGTCGCCTGCAGGATTGGATGACGAAGCAGCATCTCGTCTGTGGCACATCACAGTGCGGCAAGATTTGCCCACATACAGCTTGGATGACGTGCAGAAGCATAATGCACCCGAGCAAGGTATTTGGATAACCTTTGGCTTGGGTGTCTACGATGTTACAGAATTCGTACCCAATCATCCTGGCGGCGATAAGATTATGATGGCTGCCGGCAGCGCTATCGATTCGTTTTGGGCCATCTACCAGCAGCACAATACGTTGGAGGTGCTGGAACTACTCGAGGGCTTTCGCATAGGCAATCTGCAAAAGGATGCGGTTGCTGCCAATGTGGAGGAAGAGCTCGGCTCACCGTGGGCACAAGAGCCAAAGCGCAATGCATTGCTGAAGCCCGCCAGTGAGCGTCCCTTCAATGCAGAGACGCCTTTAGCTTTGCTGGGCGAGCATTTCTATACGCCCAACGAGCTCTTCTATGTGCGCAATCATCTGCCCGTGCCTGTGATCCAGGCAGAGCAGTATGAGCTGGAGCTGGACGTGGAGGCGGGCGCAGCTGCTGGCCAGCCGACGCGCACTCTGACGCTGGCGGAGCTCAAGGCGCTGCCCAAGCATTCTGTAACTGCGGCCATTATGTGCGGCGGCAATCGTCGCTCCGAAATGACACGAGTGAAGCCAGTGAAGGGCTTATCCTGGGGCCCTGGCGCTGTAGGCAACGCCAAGTGGTCGGGTGCACGTTTGTGCGATGTGCTGCAAGCAATGGGCGTGCAACCGAATGAGGACTTGCATGTTTTATTCGAGGGCGCCGACCTTGGATCCCACATCGCATCCCTATGGCGCTTCGATACCGCTCTCCAAGGCCTTGGATCCACGTGGTGATGTGGTGCTGGCCTATGAAATGAACGAGGAGCCACTGAATCGAGATCATGGCTATCCCATACGTGTCATAGTGCCGGGCAGCGTGGGTGCACGCAATGTCAAGTGGCTGACACGCATTATAGTGGCGGATCATGAATCGGATTCGCATTGGCAGCAGAAACGATTACAAGGGCTTCAGCCCCAGCACCGATTGGGATACGGTGGACTTTAAGAAGGCGCAGGCAATACAGGCCATGCCTGTGACCTCTGCCATATGCACCCCGCTGCCAAATGAGCGCGTTAAACCCGACGCTGAAGGATTTATAACAGTGCGCGGCTATGCCTGGAGCGGCGGAGGTCGTCGCATCGAACGTGTGGACTTGACCAGCGACGGTGGCAAGAGCTGGCATGTGGCGCAGCTGGAGCAAGAGACTGTGCCCGATGGTCGCCATTACGGCTGGTCGCTGTGGACTGCACGCTTGCCGCTTAGCGCGGAGCAGCGCAAGCAAGAGGGTCTGGAAATCTGGGCCAAGGCTGTGGACTCGGCCTACAATGTGCAGCCAGAGGCCTTCGAGCATATCTGGAATCTACGCGGAGTGCTGGCCAATGCCTATCACAAGGTTCCAGTTAAATTAAGCTAAGCTGCGCGTATATATAAAATCTAAGCTGACGAAACTATTGAACAACTTGTAAAATTTTTAAAAGTAAGTCAACGCTCTTATTAGAACGTCACTCAAAAAAAAACTTAAGTGCACTGACCCGCGCAAAATCATACGATGATGCCGTTTAGCGCCGGCGCCAAGCTAGGCAGAAGAAAAATGAAAAAATCTCACTAGCAAGACAAAGAAAAAAGCTCTCGCCTGGGAGAAAGGCGAAAATAATTTAGTTGGGCATATTGCTCAAGAGCGTCGGGAAAAATTTGTAACCCAAAGACATAACCAAATTTTAAATTAGAATTGAGTCACAAGGCACAAGTGCCTCGGAGAAAATTGTATAACCCCAAAAGAGTAACCATATCCAAAAAGTAAATGTGTGTGATGCTATCCAGAGTGCTATAGTAACATTGGCAACCTTTGCCGTTTACGCTTTCGCTGAGCGAATGCAAGAAAATTAAGAACCAACTCCAGCTCCGATGTGGGCTGATAATTGGTTCAAGCCACACATCACTACAACTACAACCAATATTCAAGCCGCCATACATATACGCAACTATCATAGCAGCAGCAACCGGCGACACTACAAAGAAAAACAACATTAGCAACATCTACAGCAGATGCAACATTCTAATCTTCAACATACTCCCAGTAGCAGCGCCGCAGGCAAATCAGAAATGAATAATTGTTTTAATATTAACTCACCTCTGATGATTTAACTCGTCTCGCCAAAAATATTTGCAATTTGTAAACGTATAAGTTATGAAACAACCAAACTCAAAGAAAAAACAAATAAAAAAAATTAATATAAATTACAATAAATAGAACCTCATAGTTGTAAATAATTTTAATTCATCATAATTTAAAAGAAAAAAAACTTTTTTTTTAAATGTTACTTATAAATTTTCTTTTGGGCATGCATGTATAGTCATATATGGGTATAGGAATATTATAAATTTTTCCTCAGCTAGCTTAACGTCCATCCTCGCATAATTTAGCTCAACGACGACAAGGAGGAATTCAATTATAATGCTGCAAGTTAATTCCAAGAAATAATTTAATCTAATTGTAAGACTATAAGCCTATATATTTTCATGAATTCTATATCTATATATGCGTGTGGGTAAAGCTGTTTATTTATATTGAATACAAAGACACACATGCCTGTCTTTCTATTTCATATAATTTTTGTCTGTAATTAATAATTTTAAAATTTTAAATTTTATAAATGTGACACTTGTTTATAAAATATTTATAGAATTAATTATTTTTTGAAATCGTTAAAAATGAAATTATAAAATTTAGTCATGAAATCTAAAGTAATGAATGCCCGGCTCAACATACCCCGCTCTACCGCTAACCTAACACGACAGATTGCCGCTTGGCCAACCGTAGCTTAGCACTTGGACCCGCAAAGATCTTGTGGGCCCGCCAACAGCTAATTTGCGCTACAATATGCATACTGGCAGATCGAGTTGGAACAGGAAAGTCGGAAATATACCGCGTTTACGGTCACAGGTAGGCCGCTGTCTCAATTTGTGGTAATGCCTTTCGGTCTAAGTAATGCGTCGCAACGGTTGTGTATGCTGATGGACAACGGTGTTCCACAAAATCTGAAAGATCGCGTGTGTGTCTACTTGGATTTTGAGCACATGGCTATATTGAGGCGTGTAGCAACACATTTGCGTGAAGGCGGTTTGACCATTGGCATGCGGAAGTCGCACTTCTGTTTTAAGGAGTTAGTAAGTAAACATAAAATAATTATCTTTAGATCTGAAAAGGGCATAAATCCTAATATACTTTCTACCTTCTAAGGTCATAAATCCTAAAATAACATTTATAGACATGCAGCTGCACTCCGCAGAATACAACGAACTATATAAGAGAGTGCCGTCTCACTCTACTAGGTACCAAGAGGCAGCTACCTCAACACTTAAGCAAACTATAGATAGCGATAAGTTCGAATTGTATATAAAAAGTAAAATGTTTGAAATTAAACCCAGTCTCATTATAAATAGTGAAATTGAAGTAGTGTCTTTATTTTAGCTATTTTTACATTATAGAACATTTGTGCTCACAATTGAGTACGAATTTGGCGGATCTACCGAGATAATTTGCTAACTAGTACATATGAAGAAAGAAGAGAACTTTTCACCAAACTTGTACTCAGTCGGATTTGGTTCGATTTGTTCAGTTATTGGTCATAACCAATCCCCAACAGCTGTAAAAATTGAGCTTAACAATAACAGTCAACATAAACCATCTTCTGTTATGGGGCTTAACACTGAAGATTTGGTCGCATGCAGTCAATCGGAGACTGGTGTTTTGAGCGAAGTCTCAAACATGAATGTTAATGCAAGTCAAAAAGAGGGAAACAATGTTCCACCTGGACCCGGTTCTGGTGCTTTACCCAGTACGAACAATTTTATGAGTGGACCCAATAGCACTATACGAACTACTGTGGGACACTGTTTGGATTATATGCAACAGAATCATATATTTGTATTCTCCACACAGCTGGCCAACAAAGGTGCCCAGTCGGTGATAAACGGACAATTTCAGACGATATAATTGCCTACCACTGCACTCAGCCTGCAACAAAAAGTTTTCTCGAAGACTTTTTTATGAAAAATTCAATGAATAAGTTACAGCGACAGAACTCAATGGGCTTGAGTATTTGTAATATTTCAGCACCTGGAAACATTAACCAGGCATCATGGCAAGGCCCCAATCCGAATACCAATACCCAATCCGACAATGACTTAATGAGCTGGAAAACAAAAGGAAGTAATGTAAATAATAATAGTCGTAATAATCTTGATGTATTGCAGGGTTTAAGTGCTCCACATGCTTCATTGAAGCTTCTGGAGGAGGACGTGGAAAGTGTAGGCTTGGTGAAATGTGCTGATGACAGCAATGTAGTATTGCTCCAGGGTGTCAAAGTGCCAGATGTAAATCTGACTCCACAGCAGCGTCAGCACCGTGAAGAACACTTGGCAAAAATAAAAAATATGACTGAGTTCTTGTTTCCAGAAAATAAATGGATTCAACAATCCAAACAGCAATCCAAGTTCTAAACACACTAATAATGTTTACATTCTGCTGTATAGCAAGTGCAACAGAAAGAAAAGCAAGAGCTGATCAACAGGTCTTAAAATGACCTCTTTAAGCAAAAATTCCTGAGTGGGAAAGGTATTAGGCGAAACTAGAAACGAAGCCACTAGAAAGAATCAAAACTCCAAATTGTATAGCAGCGATTTTGATGATATTCTGACTTGCCAGATCCAAGGAGACAGCAATTTATTCACCATTGACAGATGAACCCATGAACTATAAACATCACATGATAATGTGCCTTTGCTAGAAAAGATTTTAACTCTATTTGCAAACTAATAATATCCTTAAGCATTATTGTCCTAGGGTGATATACCAAAATCATAAGTAAACATAAAATAATTATGTTTAGACCTGAAAAGATAATAAACATAACATTTATAGAAAATGCAGCTGCACTCCGTGGGATATATGGAAAGAGATAAGGGAATGCCGTCTCACTCTTCTAGGTAATAAATAGACAGCTACCTAACACTTAAACAAATTATATGTAGATATAAGCACTCGAAGTTGTATAAAAGAAAAGGTAATGTTTCTTTATGTAAATTTAAGTAGAAACATCGATGGGATGTTTTGAAATTGAAACATCGACAACTTCAATGCATCGGTATATGTCCCATGTTTTAATGCACTACCATTTTTATTAAAACGAATTTCTTAGTTTAATAAAGCTTTCTTAATTTGGGTTTGCAAAAAATTTTTTTTTTTATTCTAAAACAAAAATAGTATTCTTGCCAAAACATATTTGTGCATCAATATAACAAAAAATTATTTATAATAAAAGTGCTTTCATAGCAGTCATGTGTTAAAAACAGTTTTTAATTACAAATTTTTAAGAAACATTAGAAGATCTCACCACCGGCAGAAATTGCAGCGCTGCTTAGTGAAAATTGAGATGCGTACTTTCCATACTTTCCCAAGCATTTAGAGGATTACTTTCGAACACCGGTACGGTGCACTTGGCTGCAACGTGGCCCGTCTGTCCACACTGTCGGCAGATACCATTCTTGAGGCGGCACTGCCACACTTTGTGGTCGAAGCCCACTCACTTATAACAAGCATAGGTGCGGACGAGCGACCTGCATCGGTACGAAAACTATTTGATGTAGACCCGTCCGGTCTATTCAAATATGGCCAGTGCTGTATCGTCTCTGCCTCTCTAGCCAGCATATTGGGGACCGACACGGTGCGCCCCTTCGGCTTCCTCTTCCTGCGGCCGGCAGTGATGCTCGCGGAAGAGCTGGCCAAACTAGCACTGTTATCCACGAACATCCTGCTCGCATCGCTCGCATTGCTGCCTGAACGGCTGCGCAAAGCGCCCTCCATGACGGACTTTGGGCTCCCGCGTTGTGGTGGCGACATCTGTCGTTTTCTCGTGACGCTGCTATAGCCAAGTCATACACCGGGTGGTTATCTGGCTAGAGCTTTTTTCAGCACAAAGCACTGAGCTTTTGACAGCAAGCGTCAAAAGTAGCCTGACCCAAACGGAACATGTTGCGCATAAAATATTGCTACGACTATGTTGCGCAACAGCATGTGCACGATGTTGGTGAGAACGCAGACAATGCACAAAGTATGCGTTGATTTTGTTAAGTCCCTCAATGGACCGTGTAGCTCCTCGTGGACTTGTGCCTTGCCAGCTCACTTCTTCTCAGGGGTCGGTCCCAACCCTGTTCACCTACACGTAACAATAATATACTTAATCGCACATCTTTACTACAATAACATTTATTAACTTAATACTAAAAACTTAATTAATTATGTGAATTAAATGTAATGAAAATACAAAGAATATATATATCTATAGGTATTATTAATATATTATAAATTTACTTAACTTCTAGGACGACACATTACACTTTTTATAAATTAGGACAAATTACAAATTAGTGCAGTGGACATAACAATTTATATGCATGTGCAATAAACATAATGTTAGACACTTAGTATGCCATGCACGACTCCAAATTCAAATACTCAATTTAAAAGGTTGGTGCTAATGCAGCCAATCAATAGATTTATATATTTACAAATTAAACAACAGAACTTCAACTAAAATACGCTATGAGCTGGAAAATGTACACAGTTCTCAGACTTTTTCCGTCTCGGAAAACATATTCTTAAAATAGCCAGGAAAAGGCGTCGCACTTTCTAAGCTTTCTCCAGCATCGTCCACAGGGGGGTCAACAGCCATGAAAGATATCGCAAAACCTCGCAACGAAATGCTTTTGTCTGTTTGGAATCTTAGCAGAAGTGTGTCCGAGTTGGAAACAATGATTGGTGGCTTGCGCTTGCCACAAAAACGTCCATGGATAGTATTCATTGCATTGCCTTCCTCAGTTATCTCGAGAAAATCATAATCACAGTGCTCTCCATATTCGATTTCAAATTGCAGAAACTTGATTTTAACGCTGCTATCTGAATCAGCTTCAATTCGCCAGTCACAGTACATGTTTCGCTTATATGGTCGACTACCAAATCGTGAATGTGAATAGAAAACTTGCGAGTTATTCGTTGCGCGCAAGTAACCTCCACACTCGGACACAAACGTTGCCTTGAAGCCCCTTCGTTGCAAACCTGCGTCAGTTTTAAGCACCATAAACATCTCATTGGTAGATGAAATAGCAACATATGGCTCCCGACCGCCGCAGTAGACCCCCAGGGTTGAGCTATTTTCAGAACTGCCATCATAGATAGCCACATAGTCGTATATACACTCCTGATGGTTCTCTATGTCAAAGTCGTCAAATGTTAAATGTATTCGATGGCCCAGTACTGTCTGAAAATGCCAATAGCAATATATATTACGTGCATATTCGTTTGGATAATTTGGACTTTGCAATATCCCCTTGGACAAAGAAATTTCAAACTTGCACGTGGTCTCTGTGCAATTGTGTCCATCCTTGTTCAATGTATAGCCATTACGACAACTGCACTGATAGTTTCCATATGTGTTATGGCATTTGTGTTGACAGCCCCCATTGTTTTGGGTACATTCATCCACATCTGTGAAATAAAAAAGAAATAATGTTAATTAACATACTTAAAGGAGCGTCAGAAGACATTCGGAAATTACCAACTATGTATTGTGCTACAAAGCCACTACGTTGCTCAGTACGATCGGAGTAGAACTCTAGGCGAAGAATATTTTGATCTGAGTTCACCATTGGCGGCAGGTCGTTTCCGCAGAATATCCCAATCTTTTTAAGCCTATTATCTCGCATTTTTGAATATATAACTAGGTAGTCAAAGCTGCATTTGCTATATTGCAGCTTTGTACCCTCTAAATCAAAATGCGTAAAATTAAGAAATAAAGCTTGATGTGGTGCTGTAATTAATTCCCATACGCATTTCTTTGCATTGGGGTAGACATCAGGATATGAAGGTGAGTAGATAGTTCCATTACTTTGAGTAGCGTCGACAATCCCCCCACAAGCCTCTGAAATTAATTTGAGTTTACAACATTTCAAGCATGTACTGATTAAAAAGCTCACCTTCACAGGTTTTACCGTTAGTCTGCAATTCGTACCCAGCAAAACAGCCACACTGATAACTGCCCAACGTATTTATACAGACGTGCTGACAGCCATGCTGTATAAATTTGCACTCATCCACATCGATCATTAGGGAAGCGGAAAAGCCCAACTTTTGAACAGAGCCATCCGAAACAAATTTAATATACATGTGATTCCCACGACTTCTGCAATATACGATAACCAATATTGTTTAAAAAATGCTTTACTATCAGTAGTGTGTTTAGGTTACCTTATATTAGGTGGTAATTTGTCGCCACAAAACCGCCCAATTAACTTAGACTCCTCGTCGCTGCCATCGTGGAGCTCAACAAAATCGTAAATACAAGCGTCATGCCTCTCCAGCTCAAAAAATGTAAACCTAATTGCTACCTGGTGATATTCTGGTGCTATTACTCGCCAAACGCATTCCTTGTTAGGCATGTACTCTAATGGATAGTTTGGCGAGTCAATAGAGTGATCATTGGATAACCGAATATCCCCTCCACAAGTCACTGAAATATAAAGGTACTTAAATAATCATTGTGGAAATATTAAGGTTTTAAAAACTTACCTTCAAACTTTGCCTTAAATCCCCAAAATCCGTTTACAGCATTTCTATTTACATAGTTGATGAGCATACGGCTGGTATTAGTGGTAATAGTCTTGTCGCTTAAATTACCGCAAAGGCGACATATAAGCGGGGACCGATGCCAGTAGCCATCACGTATTTCTAAATAATCTTCCGTACAGTTGTGCGAAAATAATAATCGTAATTGCTGCAGGTGAAGTATTATGCGTTCACCGTTGGTTGCCGTAATTCGCCATTCACATCTGGTGTGGGAAGCATTAACTGCACTTAGCCCCAAATGAATATCACCACTGCCCTCGCTGTCTTCAGTCTCAGTTACTTGGCCGACATCCGCTTGTGAAAAGTGCGGACTTACAATACGTCCGATGTTCTGCTGAAAAGTGCGTCCACAGGATGCACATTTATAAAGGAAATTAGCTTGGAGCACATCGCCCCGGCTTAGACGACGTCGTTGGCCTAACTCGATTTGTGCACCAGGTTGTAGACCAAGAGGCGTTATTGTATCTAAATACGAACTTTTTGAGAAAGAGTTCTTAGCATAATGCATTATGGAGTTATAATCATATGGCAGCAGCGGCTCATCAAACTCATCCGGCGACAATACGTCAAAGTTGTATGCCTGACCCCGCATTATGTTTGATTTGTTTATTATAATGTGCTTGTCTCTATCACCACGTGCATGCTCATGATGAAAACCTATAGTATGGCCCAACTCGTGAATAATGATGCCGAATTTCTCACAATTACGGCCTATAGAAATAGGCTGCCGTCCGTTTCCATTCTTACCCAGAAATGAACAGCAACTAGAAAGTATTAAAAGCAAAAAGTAACATTTTAATGGCTTATTCAAAATTGCTTAAAAGTTCAACTTACCCACAACTTTTAACTGTAAAGTATATATAGTTAGGATGCAAATTCTCGTCCCGCTCCACGAATTTTATGCATGTAAAGTTTTCCCAGTAGCGCATAGCCTGTTTAAACAACGCTTTGTGGGCCCCACTGAATATTGTATCTATCTCATAGGGTATGACACCAAAATCCCACGTTCGCTCCTTGCGTACAGTGACGCCACGACGACTTCGACTTTTTTCATATAATACCAGCTCTTTGTCTTCATCCACTCTTTGGCGTTTATAGCTGGAAAAAATTATCAATAATTGATTGTTAAGCTTTACAATTCTAGTTCAAACTTTTTAAATTCTTGTCAGGAACACCTAAAACTTACCGCAGTAAATCAAGCGGAATCATGTCTCCTACAGTTTCTGAATATAATTTTGATTCTGTTACTGGTCCTTCCTTTAATACATGACTTTCATTACCCTAGTTAATATAAAAAACATCACATAGTATTAGGCGCCCAACGAATTGAGTTTCTTACACATACCATTTTATAAGATCCATTTGGTCTTCTTTTTATAAAAATTTCCCGTAAATGCAGAAGGGTTTGTTGCCTTTGTTGGAATAAAGTAGCCAGTGCACCAACAAACATAAGCATCAAAATTATTTTTACTATCGCTCTCATTTTGCACGATTTTGTAGTACAATTTTAATATTGGTTGTGGATTGTCTGTGTCGGTACAGCTCAGAGGTACAACTGAATGCTCAGCTGCAGAGATTGGCCAATTATATTTCATAGATACGCACACCCGTGTCACTACAGGTATAAAAGATGAAAGGAAGAGGGCGGCGACTCCATAACAACAATATGATCTTTCGTCAAAATTTTACCATTTACCTATTGCCTTTGTTCTGCCTGATATTTATTGTTTGCATTTTTGAATTTTTGACCAAAATAAAACGTTTGACCCAAAATTAAAGCCTCAGGTAGTTTTCTTGGGCTGTTAAGAAAAGGTCTTTATTTCATGCAACACCTGTGCTATTTAGAATATACGTAGGCATGATTAATGCCAGCAACATTCTGAGAATCTATTAGTACTAATAAAGTTTTGTTCGTATTTTATTAGAGAATACCAAGATGGTCAAGAGACGTTAGGTAAGTGAAAGCATCCTAACAAATACGAATAAAATCCAAAATCTAAGATTTAATTTTGATTGATTTCTGTATTTGAGAGTTCATGCGGGATAGAGGTTTTATGTATGTAATTTAACGATAGTTAATCGACTATTGCATTATCTAACGCCAGCAATGCTTTTTCGATAAGAGTTCGTGGGTACTACTCATGATAGAGTATCAACACTACGACTCTAAAGTTTGACGGCTGGCAGGTGGTAGAAAGAATACAGGAATTCCACGCATACATAAGTTCTATGGGAACTGAGTCTAAAAGGCATTGAGACCGGTCTTGGGAAGAAGAGTCTGCATGTAAGGAATATAAAGTTGCTGCTGATTGAGGTCTATATTGCTATGAAATGAAACCAACTGGGATTACGCCTTTTAAATAAGGTTTACTCGCTAGTTAGTCGCACTCTCTAACTCTCTGTATTGCGCAAGATTCTGCAGGATTGCGTAGGATTGTTGATCAGTTATTCACAGTTAGAGATATACACACTTGACGGTTAGAGCGTTAATTACTCTACTACACAACACTCTACTACCTTCCTACTCAGTTGGAACAAAGTTAGCACCGCCTGTGACACAATTAGTTTACTCGTTAGTAATCAGGATTACACCAGGTTTTAAAGCACCAGGATTACTCTTGACTACTAAGATTTACACCAAATCGTTTGCGGATTAAACACTGACTAGTTTTACTTGACCTGAGCCTAGTTGCGAACAGTCCCATGGATCGACTGACCCAGCTTCCACTTGCGCTCGCCCTTTTATACCGACGTAACGGTACTTCCATGATTCCATGTTTCATAATTGTTGTTGTCCTGTCTGGCTAGCAACAGCTGTACGTATTGCTTAGCAACAACAATGCGTGTGACTGCGGTCAGCGGCTAGCAACAACGGTAAATGTTACTGGCTGGCTGTTCCGCAGCAACAACAGAGGTGGTTGTTGCTTTTGGCAATTGAGATACAGTTGACAAATTGTTCAACTGTACCCCTGTGTTGTGGGAGCCTTTATTTGGCTCCTCACAGTATATTCCAAATATAGTTCTAGCTATGTATAAATAATAGTTTACCCTTTGTGGATGATTGTGAAACACTTTCATTTACCATTCTAGCACAAGCATTTATAGCAAAATGTTTTATATGAAATAGCAACGCTTTACAAATTCACTATATTATTTATTGATTCTTATTTAATAAGTAAATTGAAGTTCAAATTATTCACTATAGTGAATAATACTTTACTAAGATCTCATAACAAATAAGAAAGTTATAGTCTTATTAAAGCATCCGGACTTAACTCGGCGAGATCGATTAATAATTAGTTTTCTTTTATTTACAATTTTTGGCTTGATTTTGTGATTTAGCTATACTGCATTATTTATTTATCATCAGTGTGTGTTTATGTGCTACAGTTAATTGTTTACAAATTAATACCAAATTAAATAGCAGTTGTTGCTTTTGATTTGGAATCGCTTTAGATTCTGTTTGGTAATAATATCCCAGCGCTATTATTAAAACATAAGTAATTTCTTGTCTTGCCTTGTTTCATCTGCTGTGCATTTGCAACTGGCAACTTAAGTCTATACAAAGCATAGAAAACAAGTTACTTTAGTTACATTAAAAATAAAATAAAGCCGTTCGGGTTTGGATATAGGAGCACCTATATACGCAACTTTGGGTCTCTGCTCTAGCTCTGATGAAGGCGGTTTTTTGTGAACTGAGAGAAAACAGGTTGCTCAAACATAGACGGACGGTACGGACGGAGGCGCAGGATATATAGCTCAGTTTGGTCCATGAGACCTAGCATCAAGAACTATAATGGTATCACTTGTGCTGGGTCCGTTCCGCTGTTACATTATTTGCAAACAAACATCCTGTTTATAAATAAGAGAATTATATGTAATTTGAGGAAGGTCCAGGGCGTCAATATCATTCTTATTATATACGTGATCACCTGCTCCTCCCGTGTGGAATACTTTCATTCTCCTACAAACAAATAAAAAAATTAAAATTTAATTAGTTTATATTAAAAAAATATATATTTTTAATAAAAAATAAAAATGTAATTTATTTATATTATTAATTTTATTATTGTTCACATTTTGTGCACACATTATTAATATTATTGAGCTAATGAGATTTTTTATTAGTGGACTTTAAAGTCTGGACGGACATCAATGATCTGAACAACGAGAATTATTAAAGATCGTTCACCACAGGCGAACTTGCTGAGTACACCAATTGAAAAGCCTCAGTAGTCCATAGCAAAAATACAACTAAACGTTGTATCGCCTTAAATAGGTCAAAACATATGTACTCCGAGGAATGCACAACGGAGAAATATTTGATTAGCATGTTGTAAATTCAAAGTGTGCAATATACATTAAACTTTTAATTATTTGCTTCCTCAGCAATAGTAAAAGTATGGTAGTAAAGATAAGCATTTTACCAATTTCTAGATAAGTTCCATTTTGATAAGCTCGCACACATAAGTATAAATAAGCAACATGAACTCGCAAATAATTCAGTTAACCAGTGTGAAATCCAGAAACATGATGCATAATCTCAACCTCTTGGTAATTTTTTTGCTTTTGTGGCAATTTGCCAATTCCATGTATATGTCTAACAGTACGACTAAGTTTGATAAATCGGAAATGTCAGGCACCGAGCTTAATATAATTGGTAAGTGCCAAGTTTTTGTATTTGTATTTTTGCATTTTCTTCAAATTTTAGGTGTAGCTAAATTTGCTGCGCAAGCTACAAACTTTCCAATACAAATTGGCACCAAATTTTATCACATGGAGACAGAAGCGAAATTAAATTGGTTTGAAGCTGCTAACAAATGTCGCGAATTAGGAGGCTATTTGCTTAATATTGAGAGCAGTGAGGAAATGGACGCATTCTTATCCCTTTTACCAACGGGGGACCAATTCCTTTGGACATCTGTGCATTGTCTGGCAGGAAATAGGAAGTTTATATCAGTAACCACTGGAGAGCCCAGTTTTATGAGATGGCATGATGGTGAGCCAAACAACATGGGCGGGATTGAAGACTGCGTGGAGCTCAAAACCAGAACTATCTTAGAAGGTATTGCTTTTAATGATGTACATTGTCAGATAAGTCGCAACTACATATGCCAAGCTAAAACTGTATAAGAGCTGAGAGAACGAGAATTAATAAATTCTAAACTACGCATACAATAAATTTATATATTTTTTTTCGTCATCTTGAATTTTAATACTTTTGATTTCGTTACAGAAATCAAATATATATGAAAAGTAATATAATTAATATATTGCTTACAAATTTAAAAACATTATTAAAAAGCGTCACACGTTTCTGGGTTTCACACAAGTTAAACAACAAACTAATGATGTTACTCGTCGACCAAGGTGCGTAGCTTATCGTGCTATAAGATATGAAATCACAACATTGCAGTCTCTGAACTCAAAAAAATCTTTATTTCAATTATGTGCTGTAGTCAACAATAAATATATATATGTCGAAAGTAAGACAACTAATTTATTGCTTACTAATTTAAGCAATTACCAAAATTAGCGCTATACGTCACATGCTTCTGGGTTTCACACTAGTTTATCAACAAAGCAGTGTTGTTTATTTACAATTGTCGGCAAAGGTGCGTACGCCTATCATGATATAAACTAGCTTATGAGATTAATTGCAACATTGCAATTGTTGAGCTATTGAGCCCGTTCAATAGCTATTTCAGTTCTTTTTTTTTTTAATTAAAAAACTTTTCATGAATTTCGTTTATAATTTGCAATTAACTTAAGTTTTCATTCACAATTTATTTTACTGCCAGCAGCCCCAACTGGGCTGTGCAAACTTTCACTAATTTATATATCTGTCTCGATTAGACAAAGACATAAAGTGATATGCAGTAAGACTAGACGTAGTTTGTGCAATGCGATCGAATACGCCAACAAAACTTTGCACAACTGATTTTGTTCAACAGGCCAAGAGCGACCATTAAATCTGAGACAGTTGCGTATGAAGCTGATGAAGAGCATGGGCTAAAAAGCAATCAGTCATAAATTACGTTACTTGCTTTTATGCTAAATTAGGCAGAGCATATCTACATATGTATACTTAAGAGAATACTACTATAAATTTTAAGATATTCGGCTGTGAATCCAAACAGCAATTTGGGCTTGCTTTATTTCAATTTTACTGTTGCCTTTACATAGTTTTTCTGTATATTTTTTAAACAGCCTTAGCTTGGCATATGTACGGAATTCTGCCGTACAATGAATGTCATATAAGCCATCACCAATGAGGATGAGTTCCACGCAAAACTCATTACATATTATTGAAATTGTTGGCCTCATCTAGGCCACCTTATGTAAGGCATGGGCTCTCCACTTCGAAATAAACTTCCGATTTCCTGACTAACAATAAGCAAATGTCCAAAATTGTATTTGATCCTTTGGTAAAAGAAGTAAGATCGTATCCATTTTCGCTGCTTTCAAAGTTCAGCGAATAGCCACCCATCTCGCGACAGTTATCTGCTACCTGGTACCAATTTGCTTTATTTGTCTCAACGTAATAGAATTTGTTGTCAATTGGAATTAGTTTGTTTCTCGGTCAGCAGATTTACCTACACCTAGAATTTGCAGAAAATGCGACCTTTATATTATTTTAATTAAAAGCACTTACCACTTAGCTTAAGCTCGGTACCTGAAATTTCCGCGTCATCAAACTTAGTTGTTGTTTTTGGCAAATTGCCACATGACGAAAAAAAAATTACTAAAAGATTTCGCAGTGGTTAGCTGAATTATTAGCGAGCCCATGTTGCTTTTTTATAGGAATAACCTTTAATTCCAGAGTGCACGAGCATGTCAAGATTAGAAATTATCAAGGATGTCAGCATTGTGACAGTTTAAAGTCTAAATGCCAGTAAATAAGCTTCTGTCAGGGAAGTCTAAGTAAGTAACTAAGTAAGACTTACCATAAATATATGAAATATGAAATATGTTCCAAATCCACAAAAGAACAGAGCGAAATACAATAAGTCGCGCTAATAAAGAAAATAGAATAGAAAATAAGCCAGTAAATGGCAGCTCTCAGCTAGAGCTATTTGATTTACAATGAAGAAAATGGACCAAAATTCCCACAGCCTTTATTAAAAAACAAGTCACAGCTCGTTTTCACTGTAGCGTCAGCAGCGGCGTCGCCGCCTGCGTCATTAGCGACGTTTATATGGCGCGTCAGCAAGTTCACCCCGCCGTATATATTAAAAATGGAAATGTAATAATTCCAAAGTTACTTTTCCGGAATAAAAAAATAAAATAAAAGCGTTTGGGTTTGGGTATAGGAGAACCTATAGCTCTTATAGTTACTGAGAAAAAGTTGCTCAAAAATTCAGACGGACATGGCCTTATCAACTCAGTTTGCCTTGCTGATCAAGAATATACAATATATACTTTGTGGTGGCTGCCACATCTCCTTCTCTCTGTTACGCAAATTGAAATTATGAATTGCTGTTGTATTATTGGCAGCAATGTTGTCATTTATTGGGCGCCCGATGGCACTATTGATGCCTTTCGACTATCGATTATCCATCGATGGCAGCTCTGTTAGAGCATTATAAGTATTATTGACCTAGGCCGATATACCAAGGTCATAAGTAAACACAAAATCATTATGTTTAAACCTGAAAAGGTCATAAATCCTAAAATACTTAAGACCTTCTAAGGTCATAAATCCTAACATTTATAGAAAATCCACCTGCAATCCGTGGGACACAAGGAAAGAGATAAGAGAGTGCCGTCTCACTCTACTAGGTACCAAGGAGGCAGCTACCTATTTGTTAAATAAACTATATGTAGAAATAAGGATTTGAAATTGTATATAAGAAAAGTAAATGTTAGAAATAATCCAGTCTCATTTTAAATAGTGAAATGTGAAGTAGTGTCTTTATTTTAGCTATTTTTACATTATAGAACATTTAAGCCCACAACAAAGTCCAAATTTAGAGGATCTACCGAGATAATTTGCTAACTAGTAAATATGAAGAAAGAAGAGAGCTTTTCACCCAACTTGTACCCAATGGGATTTGGTTCGATCTGTTCAATAAGTGGATCAACTACTGGTCAAAACCAATCAACTACTACTCATCAACTACTGGTCAAAAACAACCAAACAGCTGTAAAAATTGAGCTTAACTCTAACAGTCAACATAAACCTTCTTCTGTTAAGGGGCTTAACAGTGAAGATTTGGTCGCCTGCAGTCAATCGGAGACTGATGTTTTGAGCGAAGTCTCAAACCTGTATGTAAATGGAAGTCAAATAGCGGGAAACAATGTTCTACCCGGACCCGGTTCTGGTGCTTTGCCCAGTACGAACAATTTTATGAGTGGACCCAATAGCACTATACGAACTACTGTGGGACACTGTTTGGATTATATGCAACAGAATCATATATTTGTATTCTCCACACAGCTGGCCAACAAAGGTGCCCAGTCGGTGATAAACGGACAATTTCAGACTATAATTGCCTACCACTGCACTCAGCCTGCAACAAAAAGTTTTCTCGAAGACTTTTTTATGAAAAATTCAATGAATAAGTTACAGCGACAAAACTCAATGGGCTTGAGTATTTGTAATATTTCAGCACCTGAAAATATTACCCAAGCATCATGGCAAAGCCCCAATCCGAATACCAATACCCAATCCGACAATGAGTTAATGAGCTGGAAAACAAAAGGAAGTAATGTAAATAATAATAGTCGCAATAACCTTGATGTATCGCAGGGTTCAAGTGCTTCACATGCTGCATTGAAGCTGCTGGAGGACGTTGAAAGTATGGGTGGTCAATTGGTCAATTGTGGTGATGACAGCAATATAATATTGCTCCAGGGTGTCAAAGTGGCTGATGTAAATCTGACTCCACAGCAGCGTCAACACCGTGAAGAACAGTTGGCAAAAATAAAAAAAATTACTGAGTTCTTGTTTCCAGAAAATGACAATGGATTGAACAAGCTGCACACCAATACCAAACACACTAATGATGTTGACACTCTGCTGTATAGCAAGTGCAACGGGAAGCAAAACAAAAGCAGTTCAACAGGTCCGCAAATTACCTCTTCGAGCAAAAATTCGTGAAATGTATGGGAAATGGCAAATGTATTAAGCCAAACTAAGTATATGGATAGCAGCGTTTTTGATGTTATTCGGACTTGCCAGACCCAAGGAGAGAGGAATTTGTTCACCATTCTTAGTTGAACCCATGAACTATAAACATCACATGATAATGTGTCTTTGCTAGAAAAGATTTTAACTCTATTATTTACAAACTAACAAACTAATAATAACCTTAAGCATTATTGTCCTAGGACGATATACCAAAATCATAAGTAATTATAAAAGAAATATGATTAGACCTGAAAAGGTCATAAATCCTAATATACCTCCGACCTTTTAAGGTCATAAATCCTAACATAACATTTATATAAAATGCAGCTGCACTGCGTGGGACACAAGGAAAGATGTAACATAGGAGAATGCTGTCTCACTCTACTAGGTAATAAGGAGGCAGCTACATAACGCTTAAACAAATTATATTTAGAGATAAGCACTATAAATTTTATATAAGAAAAGGAAATGTTTCTAAATGTAAATTTAATGATGTTTCTAACATCGATGGGATGTTTTCAAAATGAAACATCGATGTTGGGCTGATGCATTGGTCCATATGTACCATTTTTTATTATTAAAACGAATTTGCTAGTTAAATAAAACTTTCTTAATTTGGGTTTGCAAATTATTTTATTTATTATTTTAAAACAAAAATAGTATTCTTTCCAGAACATATTTCTTTATCAACATAACATAAAAAAATCCTTTTATAGCATTCTTACATGTTTCAACAACATAGCATAACATATAAAGTGCTTTCAAGGCAGTCATGTGTTTGAAACAGTTATTAACTTACAAATTAATATAACAAAATCGTATCCGACTTAGTCATTATTATGATCAATTTCTGTATGGCGCGTCAGCATTTGCTCGCAAATGTGACAAAGCATGAAATCGGACACGAGTTCGTTAAGTTACAGCACTAGAAAGTTTGATATATTCTGAATTGTGGACCTAAATGTTTACTACTATTTTGTTCATAGTTCAGCTTCATCTTGTGCAAAAATCAAATCTATGGATATTTGTGTACTGCATAGAGCGCACATTGAAATAGAGAGCGAACTTAAGCAAATATAACAGATTGTTGCTACGTTATAGAATCCTAGATAAAGCCCACTCGGTTGTTCCCTCAATTTAGAGTGGTAATTGTTGATAGCTTTCATATACATACTTACTTTATGAGTTCTCCATACTTACCTTTCGACAGTTTCGACCCATTATTTACAATCTTGCTATGACAATTTATTTCTTAAATTTTATCATCTAGGGGTAGGGCACTTTGCCTCCTTGCCAATAACTGTCTACACTTACAGCTATGAACTTTACTCATTTGCATTTTATAAACTGGCTTAAATAAATAATAAATAATTACAGAAGTGCAAGACTTGCTTATCAATATAGTATATTTAATATATTTTATATAAGCAAATCAACAACAACAACATAACAGTTTGCAACACAATAATCAACTGAGTTCAATTCAGAGGAGCCCTGACCAGTCGGCATTGTTCTCCATCGCAAGACAGCAACACATCCGTGGAATTGTTGATCTCGCTCCGAGCGCTATTAGGGCCAGTAACATTGATGCCGAAGCTCAGTTGCTGCCAGCCCTGTGGCGGCGCATAGTGGAGCAAGTGGAAGCTCTCCGAGCTGGGCGTGCTGAAGACGAGTAGATGTGGCTCATCTGTTGCAAGTGAACGAATTGCTGTGTGGAAGCATTAAGAGCAAGCACCGTTATATGCTGGCACTGCAGGCAGCTGAGCAGAAGCGGTGGCCGTGGCTGCAACTGTGGCTGCCACACAGCCAAATCGTAGTCGCCTTCAATATGTGACAGCAGCTCAAAGCGTTGCGTCTGGGGATTCAAGCGTAGTACAGTGACCACTGGCAGATGCGCCACCAGGTCGCTAGTGAGCAGCATTGGCTAGAATATATTCGTATACAAAATCGATACAAAAAATAAAAGAAACAGGTGCTATAATTTGCCTGGCAGCGTCAGCTGCTGCATTCAGCCCATTGGCAATAAAATGTTTCAATCTCTAAATAATAACTGTATCATTTACAACAAATTCGTAATCTTTATATTATATGGTTATGAAATGTCAACCGTTTTTTTCCTAGAATTTTTTTTAGATCTCTCTAGTATATTGGTTGTACTGCAGTTTAATTAATTTACTTGACATAAATTATTTATTTACACATATGTATATATGTACACGTGTGTGTATGTATGTATATTTGACAATAAGATAGGAACTTAAGTCTTTATTTATAATATTTATTTTTTTTCGAACTAAATCGCTATCGCGCTTATTTCCACATAACAGTTAAATATTCTAATATTATATGAATGAAATGTAACTGTTATGTGGAGAAATGCGATGTATGTATGTACAAATATATGTATTTACAGTGTGTGCAAACAATCATACATATGTATGTATGTATGTATGTATGTAGCATGCACGAAAGATGAAGAAAAAAACATGATAAAAGAACGTGTGCGAAAGTTTGTGATTTTTACTAATTTGTGTATTACAATTAAGCTGGTAAATAATAATTCTAACTATAATTAAACAAACGCTTAGGCTTACATTCTAGTTGCGGAGCCATGGAGCAGAGCTGGAGGGACAAGCGCATGCGGGAGAGGGTCAACTGCTGCCCACTGTGTGTAAAAAGTGTGTAAAAAAAGATAAATTTGAATTTGTCTTTCTCCCGAAGAAAGGGGAGAGTGTGAGGAGCCAAATAAAGGCTCCCACAACACAGGGGTACAGTTGAACAATTTGTCAACTGTATCTCAATTGCCAAAAGCAACAACCACCTCTGTTGTTGCTGCGGAACAGCCAGCCAGCAACATTTACTGTTTTTGCTATGCGCTGAACGCAGTCACACGCATTGTTGTTGCTAAGCAATACGTACAGCTGTTGCTAGCCAGACAGGACAACAACAATTATGAAACATGGAATCATGGAAGTACCGTTACGTCGGTATAAAAGGGCGAGCGCAAGTGGAAGCTGGGTCAGTCGATCCATGGGACTGTCCGCAACTAGGCTCAGGTCAAGTAAAACTAGTCAGTGTGTAATCCACAAACGATTTTGTGTAAATCTTTGTAGTCAAGAGTAAGAGTAAAAAACCGACAAGTTTCATTATACATATAATTATCTAATACAATCGAACAATTGAACATTAAAGTGTTTTATTCTACAATATACAAAAAAAGTGTTTTTAATCATCTTCACCATCTCCTACGAAATCAAAGAGTAATCCTGGTGCTTTAAAACCTGGTGTAATCCTAATTACTAACGAGTAAACCTAATTGTGTCACAGGCGGTGTAAATCCTGTCAACTGAGAAGGAGTAGTAGAGTGGAAGAGTAGTGAAGAGTAAACCTTAACCCATGGTGTAATCCTAACTGATCAACAATCCTACGCAATCCTGCAGAATCTTGCGCAATACAGAGAGTTAGAGAGCGCGACTAACTAGCGAGTAAACCTTATTTATAAGGCCTAATCCCAGTTGGTTAATAATCCTACAAATCCTGTCGAGATACCAAAGCCAGTAAACAAAGCATATGTACCCTATATAAGATAAACAATTATTGTATTATTATCATCTAAATAAGCAGCCGTGAAGGCATTAATAAATATTTAAAATATAAACAAAGTGTTGTTATTTATTTAAAGCAGCACAACAATGTTGTATGAACCCTTACCCGACTGAGCTGCCCTGCACAACAGTCGAGCCAATAGGTTCATTACAGTCTCAACCTGCAAATATTCGAAAAACAGAGATCGCTCTGGCGGTCACCAAGTTGACCGCGGTCAGAAACTTTACTCTGCACAAATAAAAGCCCACCGCCAAACCAGACGGTTTAGCCAGCTACAGATGCCTGGAGATGGGACTCACAGCAAGCAGATGTCGGAATGCTGTCGACCGGACAAATTGTTGCATTAGATGTGGAGTTGCTGGCCATAAGGCGGCGGCAAGAGCAAGAGCGAGCACGCAAAATGCTTTGCTTGCAGAGCTAAGACAAGCCATCAGACTGGGAGCAGCAGATGCCCGCTGGGCATCAGCGCCTAACCAAGAACGCAATGAAGTTTTTACAAGTAAACCTCAACCACTTGCGGCGCAGGACTTACTATCGCAGTCAGTCCGCGAAGCAGACATCGACCTAGCGATACTGAGCGAGCCCTACAGTATTGGCGAAGGCCCCATGTGGGCCTCTGACACATCTGGCAGAGCTGCACTCTGGGCTTGCAGCAGCGACAAGTCTCCTTTGACCAGAGTCTGTCGCTATCCGGTGCTCATAGCAAGCGACTTCAACGCGTGGGCCGAGGAGTGGGGAAACGCGTCAACGAATGCAAGGGGCAGGGCCGTGCTGGAAGCCTTCGCACTGCTGGACATGGCCCTACTTAATCTGGGCTCGCAGCACACCTTCAGCAAAGCTGGTCTAGGCTCCGTTGTGGACCTAACGTTTGTCAGTAGCACACTGTGTAACTCCAGCAGTTGCGCCTAGATAACGTTTACAATGCATTGGAGCACGGCAAGCTGAGTTCATTGACAGCAGGAAAAGGCTGATCAAAGCCAGCAAACGCAACTGTTTTCTCGAGCTTTGCGACACTGCAGACCACGACCCTTGAGGAAGCGCCTATAGGACAATCGTTAGTCGTTGCATTAGCTGTTAATATTTTTGTTACTCACATACCCTTTCGTAGAGCATATACATTTGGTTAAGATGTTCGCTTGCTGCATAAAAAATTGCAAATGCCAAAGCGATGCAACTGCTGAGTGCATCGGATGCTGGCTGTGCGATAAATTTATACATGTGAAGTGTGCAGGCTTCACGATTAAAGTTAAAGATTCCATTATGAACAAGACCGGCTTAAAATGGTCATGTGAATCTTGTCGTGAAGCTGAGGCCGACATGTCTAGGTTTATGCGACAGACTAAGCTTAATTTTTATGCTCTGCGAAAGAGTTTTAAAAAACTCAATGATGAGTTTATAAGTATGGAGACTCAGTTTAAAGCTCTTAAAGTTTTAGACGAATCCCAGTTGGTACCAGCAGTTAGTACGGCTGTGGGATACGTTCACAAAGGAGAATGCTAACATTCAAAGCATTACTGAAGGTGCGAAGACAGAGCTTACTTCAAAAACAAATACTACGACCAAATAAGGGATTTGGTTGTGACGTATAAAGGAGAATTCAACAAAAGGCTGGGTTCAAAGGAACAAGTTATGCGTAAAATGTTTCAAACGCGATCATTCAGCAAAGGAATGTCAGAAGAAAATTGTTTTAAATGCAAATAAAGGGCATAACATCGAAGCCTGAATCCAAAACAGCTGCATCAGCAAGTGGAGTACAAACCAATTATGTACTCCTAGCCACTGCTCGAGTAATTATTGATGGCAATAATGGACAAAAGGCCGAATTCAGAGCCTTACTTGACTCAGGTTCTCAAGTCAATGTAATCTCTGAAAGAGCATTAAATATATTGGCTCTCAACGTTAAAAGATCAGAGCTACAAATAAATGGAATTGGTGGACGAACGCAAACATCGAAGGCACGTGTTAATGTTATGCTCAAATCACAGCATAACAATTTCAACGCTCGATTGGAGGCTATTGTATTGCCTCACATTGTTGCAGATCAGCCAGGACAGTCAATTAATATTGCTCGTTGGAAACTTCCAAAGCATATTGAATTGGCAGATCCGAAATTTGACAAAGCAGGAAAGATTGACATAATGCAGGACAAGCATTTATCGTTGGGTAGAGGACTGCCAAGATTACAGAAAACCAAACAGGGATGGATTGTGGTAGAAAATTAAAACATAATTCAGCAAAATCAACTACTTGTGCAGCTCTAACGGAAGAAGATAAGGTAGACCAACAAATTACGAAGTTTTGGGAACTGGATTCATTCGCAACCGATACACCATGTCTATCACCACTGGAGAAACAATGTGAAAAACACTTTTTCCAGCACATTCAGACTGCAATTGACAAGAAACCGATTGTTAATCTCCCATTCACGGATAATGCTTCAGCCCTGGGGGAGAGTCGTGATCTTGCGACACGACGATTCCTTTCCTTGGAAAAACGGCTATTGCGAGATCCACAAACTAAGGCAAGTTATGTGGAGTTCATGAAAGAATATGAAGCTCTTGGGCATATGAAGGAGATGCACACAAATGAAAAAGCAAGAGCACGGTACTTTATACCACATCACTGTGTGCTCAAACCTGAAAGCGCAACAACCAAATTAAGGTTGGTTTTCGATGCGTCTGCAGTTACGGGAAAATCGCTCAACGACTTACTGCACAAAGGACCTACGGTGCAAAACTCTATATTTTCAATTTTGCTGCGATTTAGGACTCACAAATATGTTTTCACGGCGGACATAGAGAAAATGTATCGTCAAATCTGGATGAATCCCGAGGACCAATATTATCAAACAATAGTCTGGCGCAAAAATCCATCAGAGGCAACAAAAGCTTAACAAACTTCTGCGAAATTCTGGATTCAAGCGAAGAAAATGGTGTACCAACAACTCCCAAGTCTTACAAGGAGTTCCGAGGGAAGACATCACTTCAAATGTACAACTGGAGGAGACTTCATATGAGGACTATACGATTAAGACCCTCGGAATCACCTGGACACCAACGACAGATCATCTTTGTGGGAAAACGGAAATAGCAACAAAGGCCAACATATCAAGACGAGATGTTGTGTCTGAATTCTTCAGGATATTTGATCCTCTTGGTTTATTTGCTCCAGTTGTAATGAAAGAAAAAATTTTCATGCAACACCTCACAAAGGAGGGTTATGAATACAAAGACGATCTGCCGGCTCATCTTCAGGAGGAATGGAAACGCTACAGGGAAGATCTAAAGGTGCTAAACACTATAAAGGTACCACGACACGTCTACCTAGGAAAAACACCGGTGATGTCTGAAATCTACACCTTTGTTGATGTCTCGGAGAAGGCATATGGAGCTGCGGTGTACATCCGAGCAACGCATAAGGATAAACGAACAACAATCCAATTATTGTGTGCAAAATCACATTTAGCACCAATAAATGCCATAACGCTACCCCGTCTGGAACTAAAGGCTGCTGTATTAGGAGCACAACTGACATCTAAGATAAAAGAAGATTTGTCTATGGAAAGTGCATCAACGTACTATTGGTCTGATTCACGAATTGTACTATCATGGATAAACTGTTCAGCATCAATTCGAGACAAATTCCTCGCAACTAGAGTCGCAGCAATACACGACTTATCTGTACCAAAGCAATGGAGGCACGTTGCATCAGAACACAATGCAGATGTCCTATCTAGAGGAATGACGGCTTCTAAAGTGTTGCTACCAACGACGAATTAAAAAGTATAAATCCACCAAAGGCTAGTCAATCGGCATCGGCCATTATGACCATCATAAAAGAGGAGGACACAATATACAAAATACGGCACAACAATTCATTTATCAAGCTACTTAGAATAATAGCTTTCATGATGCGCTTCCGACGTAAGGAGAATTACACAGACCACACCGTTTATTTTGACGAAATGACGCAAGCTCGAAGAATTGTCAAACTATCGACTTCAAAGATGACATAAAACATCTTAAAATGCAAAGGGAGACACAACGGAGTAGTTCAATTAACTCACTCTCACCTTTCTTAGACCAGAATGGGATCTTGCGAGTAGGAGGTCGACTGGAAGCGGCAAAATTTTTAATTCGACTTCAAGCATCCGATACTTTTGCCATACAACGATCCCATTGTGAAGATGATTCTTGTACAAATACACAAAGACAACATGCATTGCGGTCCCCAGGCGTTATTGGCAGCATCAAGGCAACAGTTCTGGATACTCTGGATACTATGGCTAGAAGCACGGTAAAAGCCTGTGTCTAGTGCACTAAAGCCGAAATTAATGGAGCAGATCATGGGAAATCTGCCACCACTTAGGGTAACGCAAGCTCGACCATTTTTCAACTCTGGCGTCGATTATTGTGGACCATTTAAAATCCACTACAAAGTGTGTTATGTCCACTGTAGCGGAAGGTCGATAATTAGTTTTTTTTTTTTTTGTTATGGAGGAGTAGAAGCTAGTGCTGTGAAAGGGTGGTTGAGCGGCGCCCTTACGTAGTTTTGAAAAAGAGAGAGAGCGGTCATGGGGGGATTGATCCCGGCGGGACCGGGAGAAAGGAAGGGCGCCGCCATGATGGAGATCAGTGCAAAAAAAGGTTTCGAAGTGTGCAGACGGGTAGCGAAAAGTGAACAAAAAAAAGTTAAGGAAGCGGGAAAACAAAAAAGTGACTACTGTAGGCGACATTGATCAGGCCCTCAGGTAAGTGGGCTCAGGGCCCCACTTTTGCTGTTTTTTTTTGTGTGCGTACGCAGCTAACGTGCTGTTCCCAGGTCGGCGGGCGGAGGAGATCCGCCTGGCCCAACATTTTTTTCCCATAGTCTCGGAAAATCCAGCTTCAGGCGTGCTCCAGCCCTAAAGTCAGCACTTAGGCTGAAGAATAAACAAACAAAAAATCAGCACTTAATTTTTAATTTGTCTTACTTTATTAAAACCAAAAAAAATGTAACGTGTTGTCCTAGTAATTAAGTAAATTTATAACCTAGCAATAGACATACATACATATTCATACTCTTTATATTTTTTTATTATATATTTAATCCCCCCTTTATTAAGCTTTTAGTTTTATATACATACATAAGTTAATAAATGTTATTATAAAAAATGTGAGTAGAGAATATGCAAGCCAAGAGGGTGTTCGCGCCAATATGTAATATCGGCTAAACCGGCATCACTGGCACTCGTTAATAGGCTCTCTTCACTACACGCCGCTCTCCGCTCTTTTCCTACCTTCCGCCTAAGTACTTTTGCGTGTATGCGTTGTAAACACCATATATTCATTTGCGCGAAATTAAAACGTGGCGTTGTGAACAACACATAATCAATCATTCTTTTATTTCAAGTGAATTTTTCAGCTAAGTTTCTGCCCCCCCCCGACGAAACAAGGGGGAAGAAGGGGGATTCCTGTAAGGTGACATGTTCATATAGGTAAATATGTAGGCTTAGTTCGGTTATTGAGTTTATTTGTAATTGTGCAGCATGTAGTGTTGTAATGATAAAAAAAAAAATGTTTATTGTTACTTGTAGTGGACGGGTTGGGATCCACCCCTGAGGAGATGTGAGCTAGCCAGGCGAAGTCCACGATAAATTACACGGGACCGCTAAGGGCCATAACAAGTGCGAGGAAAGAAGCCTAGCACAGCTTACATTGCCATATTCTGCTGTTTCGCGACTAAAGCTGTACATCTGGAGCTGGTTAGCGATCTCACAACAGAGGCATTCTTGGCAGCACTGCGTCGTTTCATTGCTCGGCGAGGGAAATGCCAAACTCTTCACTGCGACAACGCAACAAATTTTGTGGGAGCAAAAAACAAGTTGCAGGAGTTACAGGAGGAAATATTCTCCGAAAACGCAAAGACTCAAATTCTTCAGGAATGCAACAATTCAACAGTTCAATTCAAATTCATCCCACCTCGTGCGCCTCACTTCGGAGGATTATGGGAAGCTGCAGTAAAGTCAGCAAAACACTTATTGCTAATCGATTCCGTTAATCATCGTCTTTTAATAAATAAATTAAATATTATTGGATTTCCAAAGAATTTTTTGAAGTGGGTATCTAATTACCTAACAGAAGTGAAAAGGTAGTTTTCAAGTCAGCGGTTTCCAAGCCGGTGTCTGTGATGTCTGGAGTTCCTCAGGGTTGTCACCTTGGACCGTTGCATTTTAACCTATTTATCAATGACCTGCCCTCAGTCATTGTGAACTCAAACGTTCTAATGCACCACAAGCAGAAGCAACAGCAAGATTATACAAGGATTCTAAAATAAGGTATTAAGAACGGTGACTGGCGCCCCATTCTACATGCGCAACTCGTGCCTACACAGGGATCTTCAGATGGACACAGTGGATGAGACTGTCCAGAAGCTATCCAGCCGGCACGAAAATAAACTACACGACCATGAAAATGTTCTGGCTCTCCAGCTGCTGGATAAAAGCCCACACACAAGAAGGCTAAAAAAGAGGCCCCACGTGCCCGACCTCCCATTCAGGATCCGTTAGACCCCCATGACGCGAGTAGTTCACAGAATATAGCACTAAACCTAGAAAATTTCAAGTGTTTCAAAAAAATTTATAATTGGCCCCATGGCCAGATATTAAATAAAGAATAAAAAAAAATATATCTTGATTTTGATTTATCTGATTTATTGATTTATTTTGTGTTTAAAAAAAATCAAATAATAAGCTTTACGCCATACCAGGACTAGATTTACATTTTTCTTAAACCAATGCGACAAGTTTTACTTTGTAAGACTCTTCAAGTCAATATTGAGGTAGACCATATGTGATTGTTTGCCGAACGCCGTCGGCGCATCAGAGCATAAAAATTATGTGCCAGATGATACTTGACAAGTATTGGTACGGTCGATAGTATCGAAAAGTAAGGAATATGTTATGCATCGATAGGTATCATAGAGAAATCCATAATAAAAAAATACCATAACAACATTTGTTTATTATTGTTTATATAAGACTGCTTTTGTAATAAATATTTACATATTAATATATCAACAAAATTCATAAATTCTCAACGTGCTTAGCTACCAAAATGATCCTGATAACATATTTAGTCTAGTGTTATTTGTGCAGTGCTTTAAAGGTGCTCTGTTAAGATGTAAGGTTTTGCTGAACACTGTTTAGCGCACTCATGAACCAGTTCACTGATCCAGTTCACATAAGCAACAATAATAGACATTGTATAATTCGAATTTCATATGTGGAATTTGCCATATAACTAGGAAATAAAAAGAAACTCCAACACAAATGGCACAGTTCCTTCTAAGAGGCATCTTACGAGCCGGCAGTGTCAGCTGCAGCTCCAGCAACAGCTCTGGCATGTCCAGTTCCAGCTGTCAGTTTCACACAACACCGGCGTGCTCGGAGATACGCAAGCTGGCGAGATTGCGTGTGGTGGATAACAGTGATCTGGGCAAGCGTGCAATGGCTGAGGGACGTCCACCACGCTGCATACATGTGTACAACAAGCGCGGCGTAGGCTATATCGGTGACAAGGTGCTGGTGGCTATCAAGGGGCAGATGAAGAAGGGCATTCTGGTGGGCCTGAAGCAAAGGCAGCGCGTCAAGCAGCCGCAGTTTGACAGCAACAATCTGGTGCTTATCGACGACAATGGCAGCCCGCTCGGCACACGTATACATGTGCCCATACCCACGGTGCTGCGCACAATACTCAAGGAGAAGACGCTGGCCAAGGGCGCCGATTACACTAAGGTGCTGGCTATAGCCAGCCGATATGTCTAGTTTAACGATTATCTATGGAATGTTGTACAATAAAATGCGTTTTCGTTATAGTAATAAGTGGTATATTGTTTATAATGTAATTACTCGATCAGCTAGTTTAGTAGATAACTAACATACATATGCATTTATGTTTAGTTTAGGCGTGTTTCTGTGAAAATGTGTGTGTTTGTGTATATGTATGTATATATAGTTAAATGTATGTACATGTGCGCGTAGTTAGTTTACAGTTATAGTTGCAGTTGTGATAACAGAAATGCACATTTAAAAGTTGCTTCAGGTTGAGGTCAAAAATTTCAGGAAACAGCAAGTGCGCAAGGCTGAAGTCAAAACGGGGGTGTGCCAGAGCGAGACAAACAATGTGGTAGGTGCATGCAATTAGACGCTCTCTCGCTCCAGCTGATGTAAGCCTGCAGCCTGCTTAACTAACAGTTATTTTGTTTTTCTATTTGACCAATTAATCAACAAATTTGGATGAGCACAAACGCATGCTCTCCAAGTAATAAGTACAGGTACAGCCTCCTACTCCTACGCCACCGACGCTCCTCTCTCACTCTCTAATTAGATATTGCCAGCACTATTGTAGAACTGAAAGTTGTTATAGTTCACCGGCGTCTTGGGACTGGGGCACATATAGAGAAAATCATCGTTTTGCAACTGGGATTGCGTCAAGTTGGGTTCGCTGGCACTGCGATGTATTTTGGGCAACGTGCGCAGCATATTCTCCAGCATGTTCAAGAGCGGTCGGAACAGCGGGCGCTCCTTGGGATTATATTTGATGCAGTCCTCGGCCAGACGTTTTAGCGCTTGCGGCGCATCCGAGCGCACCAGCGTCATGTCCGGACGCAGCAGACCGCGTCCAACCATAAACAAAATCTGATCCTTGTTGCTAATTTTACAATAGGGCAAACATTCAGCCAGCAACTCATACATGACAATGCCAAAGGCGTAAACATCCGACTGAAACGAATAGGGATTCTGCTCCTGCATGCGTATAACCTCCGGTGCCATCCATAGTATGCTGCCAGTGGGCTGATTTGCCTGCTTCTCGCCGGACCAGCGTGTCTTGGCGGTGGCCAGACCGAAATCTCCTATTTTCACGGACAGATCCTCGTGCAGGAAAATGTTGTTGGTTTTGAGATCCCTAGACAAAAGAAAAAAAGCAAGCAATAAATATAAATGCTATATATATATTTAGCATTTAACAAACTCACCTGTGTATAATATTCTTGGCATGCAGATAATCCATGCCCTGCGCCACCTGGCGACCAATATCAATGAGCGTATTGAGCTTGAACTTGGTCTCGCTGACATGGACGTGCTTGTAGAGACTGCTGCCCTCGCACCATTGCGTCACAATGGCCAATGAAGGCTTCGATACGCATCCCATGAACAAAAGTATATTGCAGTGTCGTGTCTTTTTCAGCATTGCTACCTCGTTCTTGAAGGCCTGCAGCTGGGCAGGACTTGGTGTCTTCACTTTGAGTGTCTTGACGGCTACGGGTCCATGCCAATGTGCACGATACACCGTACCAAAGGAGCCAGAGCCAATGCGTGGTCCAATAAGTATCTCCTCCGCTAAAATGTTCTGTTAGCAAAAGAGAGTACGAAATAGAGAGAGAGAGAGAGAGACAGAGGACACACGCGTGCGTGAGAGATGGGTAGATGACAAATCATTCAATTAGTAATTTTTTGGAATTGTTAATGTGCAAAGTTCTAAAACAAAAAAAGAACAATGTAATATTTACTGTTTAAAGCATTAAACGCATTTTGTAGAAACTCGTTCTTTGAGGAAGAAAAAAAAATAGTAATACATCAAATAACATAAGGAATTTGTTGATTTGAATGAAATCAAAAGTTGAAATGCATTAAAGCTTTAGCATTTAATTTGCATTGCCTTCAAAACCAATTCGAATTATTTGTAACAGCAATTTTGAGTATAACAATAGAATATACCTTCAGTATCATTTAAATTAAATGAGTTGTTCAATAATAACAGCACTAACAAATGATGCTGACAGTGAGCAACTATCGATTTAGCGATTTGATTAAAGTTGCCAACGGTCATTTGAAAATTGCATTCGAGCGATTAATGATTTATATGTAAATCGATTTCGAAATGGACGAAGCACTATTTGCATGTAAGCGTTGCGTCATATCAACGACATGTTTTTTTGTATTCTGAGTTACGATGATTATAATATTTTGATGGGAAGCTTTTTGTTAGTAAAGATTATAGAATGTGAATGAAGATAGCATGCTATAATCTTAAAGTCAACCATTTGCATAGAGTTACTAGAAGAAAAACAAATAAACGTTAGATTGCCCACTAAGAAAATATTTACCCAATTTTCCTCGGAGCTTTTTGTATCGCGCGATAATAGATTCTTGTTGCTCTCGTCGGCGGATCGAGCACGCGGTCGATTGTGCTTTAGCGTGCTGGTGGGCGAGGATTGTGTGGAGTTTGAATGATCTGTGCCGGGATGGGGTAGCGGGGGCCGGGCCTGCATTAAGCTGCGCTGCGTCTCACTGGTCAACGGCCGGATGTTATTGATGCACACATTGGGCGCCGAATTAGAGCGATCGTCCTGGCTAATGCGTGGTGGACGACCCTGTCGGTTAGCAGAATTTTTAGAGTTGCTGCTAGCTGAAGTTGTAGTTACAGT